>NC_143054.1:176975625-177637500 GCF_052426305.1 Pelodiscus sinensis | reverse complement strand
GTGAGCATGACCCTCTAGAGCTCAGGAATATTTCTGTTCCCTTAGGAACTATCGGCCCACTCACTGGTTTTATCTCTGTCCACACAAAAGCTCCATGTCGCTAGAAAGGGAAATAAGGTTGACATTAACCAGGGGAGCATAAGCAGTTAGTAAATGCAGCTGTGCGCTGAGTTCATTTATTAGCTCAAGTGCTGGCAAAACATCCACTTGTTTCTTGGTCTCTCTACTGGCTATCAGCCTAGGTCCCAATAGCTGCAGGCAATTGAATAATGGCTGGCCTGTCAGCCTTTTTTATTCATGAAATGGGGCATGGCAGGAAAACTTGGAGAGAAGCAACAAATGAAAAAAATGCATCTTATTTTCTCTGGTTCACAACCATTCTGCCACGCAGAGTGTGTGACTTGCATATGGCTCTCTACTGTGCAAGTCTAATCATATCAGATTTCATTTCTTGCTACATGGGTTGCTATGGATACAATTCTAAACTGCTGCTTTTATAGGCCAGGAGATTTATGACTGCATCCCAAGGGACTTTGTCCATTAGGGTCACACAGGAAGGATTTCTTTTATATAAACATAAGTGGTGAACAAACAATAGGCTGTACTCTTTAAGATGTTTCCAACGACTGAACTCTGCAATTTGGGCCTGATTCAAAGCCTACCAGAGTCAATGGAAGTCTTTCCACTGATTTCAATTGCCTTTAGGTCAGGTCCCCCAGTTACTGATTTGTTAAGACATAAATACTCAAAAACTTGTAGGAAATGAAAACTGATGAAATTTTTGGTCATTTAATTATGGAATGCCCTCAAAATTTGCATTGGGCTGGGCCTGTTCCAATCACACATCATTTTTAGTTCACTGAGCTCAGACGTAAGAGAGAGCAGACACAGATGTATTAGAAATCCAAACTGTGTAATATAGCATTACAGCATTTATCTATTATTATAGGTGCCAGAAACCATGGTATTACAATGCACACAAACATAGAATGACATGTTTAAAGTATATTAAAAGTATCATCAGTACTAAAGTTCTTTAGAAAATGCAATTCTAAAGCATGTGACAGAATTTGCTACTTTTAAAACAGTCGGAAGTTCATGAATAAACTTATTCCTCCAGCTTCCTGCATGCTATTAATCATACAGGATGCACATTGTCTTACCTTTCCTCGAATGGGTTCATTAGGAGATTTTCTGGCATCGTACTCATGAATAAAGGAGGTCCGCTCCTGTAAAATTTTTGGAAGGCTTGTTGATGTTCTAGGAGTTGCAAGTGGAACTGGGAAAAAAACCAATATTGTTATAAAGTCAGAACAAAGATGTGCGGTGTGGCCTCATGTTGTACAGCATGGAAACGCTGTTGTTTAACAACACACACAAATGTATTAGATGTTGCACAGAAGTGCGCACGTGCGCGCACACAGACAGATGCCTGTCCTGAATTGCTTAAAAAATAAATGATGGGCTTGACAGACACGTAATGATGTAACATATACAGGAAAGGGAAGGGCAAAGAGAAACATGAATTAGTTACATGATTGTACAAACGCTCAGTTTTACATACATACAGCATGTGGATTCAGAGTTTTTTCAGAGTGGAAATGAACTAATTTTTCATAGGTAATGCTGCAGAATTATTCATTTTTTAAATGAGTGATTTAGATGAGGTAACAATGGAAACCAGACAAACAGAAATTGGAAGGGCATTCTAAGCATAAGAATTATCAAAGAGACATACAGAAAATGCCTTTTACATCATCTAGTGCATACTGGGTTGTTCCGGACAATACATTTGATAGTGCTTAATATTAAAAGTCCCAACTGAAGTTGTATCCTTCTATATCACAAGCACTATCCTGGGCACAGATTGTGAATGGCCTATGTCAGCACTGAATGCAAAGACTTCCTCCTGTTGTGAGTCCCCACAAGGGGAAAAATTGGATTGTTCCTCTTCACATTGAAATAGAGTGAGTCTAGCATATCTGGAAAGCAAGCAGCACTTTCTAAATATTATGCATGCTGCAAACTTCTCCGATGCATCAGAGTAACAAGACTAGACCTCACACAGATCTTGAGGTAACTGTTTAGACACTAGCCCACTATATTGACATTTATTTTTACTCTTCAAATAAAGTCTTTTATCCAATGCTATTCCGGTCCAAGCTAGCTGGAGTAAATTTTGCACTTAATAAACACACACTATATTTTCAAATATGACTACAGATTGAACCTCTCTAGTCTGACACTAGTTGGACCACAGATGTTGCTGGACCAGAATTATTTTAGTTAGCCGGATGTCCACTTATCATGGATGTGGTCCAAATTTCCCACAGTCCCATAAAGTTTGTTTACAGCTACCAGTCTTGACTCTCAGTGTTCTGTGCTGCTATTTAGCTCTAATTTACCCCAAATGTCTTCTACGAGCTCAATAAGCAGTGCAAACATTGGTAATGCTGTTTGACATTACTATCCTCCTATGGTCCAGCAAATTGCACCAGTCAAACTAGAGAGGTTCAACCTGTACTGATTCCGAGTGCCCAAATGGAGACACTTTAAAGGAACTTGACTTGCTGAAAACAAATGCTTAATATTTTCTGTAAATCAGGTCCCTTAAAGATATCAAAGACTGGACATCCAAAATCATTAGTCACCTTTGAAAATGTAGACCTCACAATGCTCGTTAGATCATCTAGTACATAAAGGGCTGTGCCTGCTTTCATTTGCACAGTGTTACCAGATTTAAACTGCTGCAGCACCTAGGACACACATTTTCAAAATAAACACTAAATGTGGGATCAGAGCTGAAATCTTATATGTTTACAACTAAGACACTTATCATGCAAATTGCACCAGATGGGCAGGTATTTGTATGGTGTACACTGCAGGATCAACACTTAAATTTTGGTGGAAATACAAATACTCTTAAAGGGTAAAAGTTAAAATAATTTTATTCTTCATGTTACGAAAAATGTAAAGACAACTGGTTATTTGGACCTACTTATTGATGATACTTCCCTCTGGAACGAGGTGTACAGATAGTTCGGAATGGCTTGTTAGTCCAAACTATCTAGCCCGTGCCGCGTGTAGCCCCGCGGCACGGGGTTCGCACTAGCCGGCTTTTAAAAATGGCGGCGCCGGCTTTATGCTAATGAAGCCCGGGAAATTCAAATCCCGGGCTTCATTAGCAAGTTCGGTATGCATACATTACCCCCCTAGTTCGAACTAGGGGGGTAGTGTAGACATACCCACCCTCTGGAGCCTTGCACCTCCCGCCAAGCTCACTCCCAGCCCTGGCCTCGCTCCTGGGGAATGGGGTAAATTGCTCCAGCCCCAATGGTGAAGGGTTCCCATCCTGCCCTGAGCCATGGATGCCGCTTTCTGTTTTGAGTCTGCTGAAGCTGGGGGGAGGAGAAGGTGGGGCAACACAGATGATGTCACTCTGAAATCTTGCAGGACATTTTTTTATATATATGTAGAAAGATTTGCACTGTAAAAATTATAAAGAAATAGTGTTTTTCAATTCACTTCATACAAGTCTTGCTTGGTGGTATCTGACTCTGACGACGCAAATGAATATACATCAGTATGCACTACTGTATTATTATGTAGCAGAACCCATCATCAGCATTGATGCGTGTCTTCTGGAATGGAGGCTGAAGTATGAAGGGACATATGAATCTTTAATACAGTAAAACTCCAATTGTCCGGCATCCAGTGATCCGGCACTCCTGATAGTTCAGCACCAACTGCAACCCGGAAGTGCTCCGGCCAGCCAGACAATTGGAGCTGCTTTGCCCCCGGCTTCCCCAAGTCCGCTGCTGCTCTGGGGGCAGAGCAGCTGGAGTGCTGCCGGGTTGGTCCCGCAGCGCCGCCCTCTCCCACGCTGCGCAGTTCCCCGCCAGCCCCACCCCTCACCCCAGACCTCTCATAGCCCCCATTCCGGTGCTCCGGCATATCTGATAATCCGGCCCCTCTGGGTCCTAAAGGTGCCGGATTATCGGAAGTTTACTGTATATCAGATACATAAATATCTTGCAACACCAGCCATAGCAATGTCATACGAATGAATGCTTGTTCTCACTTTCAGATGACATTGTAAACAAGAAGCAGAAAGCATTATCTCTTGCAAATATAAACAGACCTTTTTATCTGAGCAATCAGCTGTACAAGAAATAGGACTAAGTGGACTTTCTAGGCTCTGTAGTTTTACATCATTTTATTTCTGGATGCAGTTATTTTTTGTGCACAATTCTACATTTGTAAATTTATCTTTTATTGTAAAGAAACTACACTGCAGTACTTGCATTAGGTGAACTGAAAAATACCTTTTTACAAAAATAAAGTGAGCTTAGTGCACTTTATATTCTGCATTGTAATTTAATGCAAAATATTTGAAAATGTAGAAAATGCCCAGAAATATTAAAATATTATTGTTTACTAGCACAATTAATCCCATGATTAATCATGATTATTTTTTAAAAACTGCTTGACAACCCCATTTAAAGGAAAAGCAGTAGACAAGGCAGGCAAGGATTGAATGGGGAACGGGGGGCTGAACTATGCTCCCAGCCCTAGGGATGGTCTTCTTCACATCATTGCTCTAGCCCACTAGCAGAGAAGTGTGAACAAGTTTAAGTTGATGTTGCTCACACTGTACCTGTTCTGGGGATAAACAGAGAAATTCAGTCTCTAGTGTTGTCAGCAAGGCACTGGTCATGAGCACAAAAATTCACATAAATATATTGAGGAAACATTAGTACACCAATGAATTCATCAATATATTCACCGTAACTCAGAATACATGAACGCATTATACAAACAGTGTTCATGGGCACTATACAGAGGCAAGGAGCAAATCAAGACACAAGGATGATAACCTATTGTCTTTTGGTAGGATCATATTACCGGAAACAAAATACATCATTGAGCAGACATGGAAACAGAGGTCAATAATGTGTTCTGCAAAGTCAGCATAAGGTGAACTTTGAGCCTGTGTTTAAGTGCTTGGATGCCAGACGTATCATTTTTAGATGAATACGCAGACCACTTTGTAAAATTAAGCTTCCTGTATTTTTGCATCTTGCAAACCCCTACAACTAGTTTTTAGTTACTGAAGGTTTAAGATCCAGCTAGCATTCAGTGGCACATTGTTCTGGCACAAACTAACAGTAACTGTATTGCATTTTACTGACGTGTAAAGTGGCAAGTTTGCTCTTCAGAATCTTTTGAGTGCTATCAATTGCACTATTTTAGGGACAATGTTCCAGTGATTAAAACTAGGACTAGGAGTCTTGCTTGGTTGCTGCCTTGCTGTGTGGCATCTGTAAAATCACTACATATACACTGCCCACAGAAATGTGAAACTTTGTGATTGTCATTGTGGTTGTAAAGCATATTGATGGTTTGGGGCACAAAGGGATACAGAAATATGATTTTTCTGATACATTTCACTTAAGGAGCTTAGAAACACATTACTTTGAGACAATTGCAATAATATGCATTGAAGTATCTATAATATATCTGGGTCATGTAGTGATGTAGTCATCCCTCCCTTTCTGGATTGGAGGGAGACCACACCACCTCACTAGGGGTATGTCTAGACTACATGGCTCTGTTGACGGAGCCATGTAAACTAGTTTACCCAGCATAGGCAAAAAAGTGGGGATTTAAATAATCCCCGCTTCATTAAAATAAACATGGCCACCGCACAATGCCGACGATCAGCTGGTCCAGCACAGCGCGGCAGTCTAGACATGGATCTGTCAGCTGGGGAAGCCTTTGCCGACCAATACTGTAAACCTCGTTTAACGAGGCATAAGGGATGAGTCAGCAAAGGCTACCCCAACCGACAGAGCTGCGTCTAGAATGCCACGTTGTGCCAGATCAGCTGATCATCGGCACAGTGCGGCGGCCATGTTTATTTTAATGAAGCGGAGATTATTTAAATCCCTGCTTCTTTGCCTCTGCCAGGTAAACTAGTTTACATGACTCCGTCAATGGAGCCATGTAGTCTAGACATACTCTAGGTTGTCAGGATTGCTGCCTAGAATCAGGAGAAATGAGGAGACCATGCATTAGCATTCCAACCAGTCTAGTGGAGCTGAACCCCAAATAGTCTACAAGCGGGGGGGGGGCAGAGCAACCAATAGTCTATAAGCCTTGGGCCTTAGGTAGGGACAGAACAAACACCAACAGTCTATATATCCTGGGCTCTTAGACAAGGGCAGAGAAAACAACGGTCTACGGGCTCCAGTCTTCAAGCAGAGTGGAGCTAGCAAGTAGCCTGCCATCCTAGCTCTGGCAGATGGTAAGCTAACCTAGGTCACCTGGCCTATAGTGGGGAGGGTGCCACCCCAGGGATGGAGGGTAGAGGAGCCTAGGTCTAGCAGACTCTACCAGGTCCCAACTCAGGGCCATAAAGTGGCAAAGAGATCTGCCACTGGGTGAGTGGGGAATCTAGCCACAAGACACTGACCATGTTTCAGGCAGCACTATAGCCAGAGTGGTGTCAGCTGCCTCAGGCCATTTCCTTCCCTGCCTTTAGGATTTACCTGGATCAAAGGGATGTCCTTCAACTCCCCACAGTAGGTGGCAAATAACAGTCCTGCACGTTACCGCGCAGACACAGATTCCTCCATTACCAGAGCATCGAGCATCTGGTCTCGATAGAAGAGTTAGCAACTTGGAGCAACCAGGATGCATCTATCTCCCTCACTGTCCCAGACTCAACTAAACTAGAGATTTTACCTTTTATACCTTTACCTTTTATACACTGTTGGGGTTTCTGTTGGGAGGCTAGTCTGGTTCCACCAATCTGGACACAGAGGGTGGTTCCTTACCTTCTGGGTCAAACGGAAGCCACACTGTCACACTACAGGCACCACATATACATCTGCAGGTCCCCATGATTTTAAGATTGACTGAGATACACTTTAAGCTGTTATGCTTTTTTCAGTGTACTGCACCATCAATCCGTTTAGATACAGAAACTGCTGGTCTAGCTTCCACTTTCAGTACTGCATACTAGGATCTAGGAGTTCTATGAATAAAGATTTCATAGTAAGTCTGAAAAATAAGCTTAGACCAAGAATGATATTAGTTTATGAGTTTTCTACCTCTGCTATTTTACATTTCCAGTAGAGCTAATTTGTTCTATTTGCGAGTTTTATTTGTGGAAAATAGACTGCATCAAACGACTGTCAAACATATTATATCAGGATAGTTCACAAACCCAAAGAAGTAGGTGGCTGAGCATTCTAAAACATTGGCAAGGCATTTACCATGGTAGTATTTCAGTACCTTATAGAAATATCATTGTCATAGCCTTGATCCTGCAGAATATTTACATGCATGCAACAGAACTACTCACCTGCTTAAAGTTAAAGCATGTCTGTGTTTATGGGTTCAGAGCACATGTTGGTAAGTTATAAGAAAGTGTTAAGTTGGTTCTCTCCTCTTCTGTCATATAAAGAAAAAATTGGGATTATTATTATTATACTGAGTTTTCTACTGGAATATTATATAATTTATTATTAATGTGTATGTTACCTAATATTCCAGCAGAAAACTATGAACTAAACTCATGAACTTCCTTGAGTTAACATATAGACTTACAATACTGAAGTAAATTATTTGTGAATAATTCATTGGTTTACAGAAATAATTAGTGAAAATTTGACAAATATTATTGATCACCTACAGAAGTAGATATTCCAGGTTCCAATGTTAAACACTGAGAGAATCGTTGCAAGAAATTCTATGGGGAACTAATATAACCTTTGCTCAGGTGTCACAAGAACAATCTACAAAATCAATAATTTCATTATTATTCACATCTTCTAGCACATTTATTCCATAGTTATAAATTGCAGCCAAAATTGCTGTTGTCAACTACATTAGCTGCTGCAATGGTGTAGGGGGCTGTGTAAAGAGGAGGATCCTTACAAGGCTCACTAAGCAACAGTGGGTACAGTTATGTAGCATGTAGGAATACTTTAGCTTTTTGTTATTCTTCTTCTTCTTTAAGGTGATAAAGATGAGATACACATAACCTCCCCCCCCACACCACTATTTTTTCATCTTTGTAAAGTCAAAAAGAGAGGAAACATACATTACCTCACAGAGAATAGCTCAGCATTTATAACTGTAAAGTACTGAGCCACCACCAATTTCAAGGTATAATCTTCTATCATTTTAGAAACCTGAACACCAAAATACAATTGACTCAACTCAAAATGGCAACTCAAAATACAATTGACTCAACTCAACTTTCCAATGCATGGAAAACATCACTTTCCTTATTAATGGAATGGTCTGATTTGAAATAAGATGGTCTGGGTTTGTGAATAATATCCCCAAATCAATTATCCAAAACATATAGGATGAGTAGTCTGAAGGCAAAACTCTAGATCCAGCTATGGAGAAAAGCAGAGGTACTGGCACTCCCCAGAAAGGAGAAAGATTTCTGCCACCACTGGCTCTTCAAGTCATATTAAATACCTCACCTGACCCACTCTTCAGCAGCAGATTGCATTCCATGCACCAGCTCTACCGCTGCTCTGCTATTTAATACAGGCAGTCACCAACTTACGCGGATCCGACTTATGTCGGATCCGCACTTACGAACGGGGCTCTCTCGCCCCAGAGCTCGCAGGCAGCGGGACCACCCAGAGCGCAGCGGTCCCACCACCTCGACCTCCGGGGCGAGAAACGCTGCTCTGGGTGCCCCTGATCTGCTGGGGACCATCTCCAGCAGACCAGGGACACCTGGAGCAAAGCCGGGGAGGCGGAGGGGTCCCGTGCCTCTGAGGCTTTGCTCTGGAATAGCCTCAGAGGCGCGGGACTCCGCCACCGCCGCGGCTTTGCTCCCAGTGTCCCTGGTCTGCTGGAGACGGTCCCCAGCAGACCAGAGGCACCGGGAGCAAAGCCGCAGCGGCGGCGGGGTGCCGCGCCTCTGAGGCTTTGCCACAGCAAAGCCTCAGAGGTGCGGCACCCCGCCACCTCTGCGGCTTTGCTCCCCGTGTCCCTGGTCTGCTGGGGGGGGGGCGGGAACGCTGCTAGTACGCCCCCCCCCCCCAGCAGACCAGGCTTTTGTTGTGGACCCTGGGGTAGAGCAGCTGGGGTGCTGCTGGGTTGGTCCTGCAGGGACCTACCTGGCAGCCCAGCTGTTCTGTCCCAGGCTCAAGAAACTGTTGAACTGTTCAGCCGCTGTTGAAACTGATCAGTGGCTGATTCCAGGAAGCTGGGGGAAGAGCAATTCTGCCTCCAGCTTCCTGTAGTCAGCCCCTGGTCAGTTTCAGCAGCAGCGGCTGAATCTGGAGCCAGTTCTGACTTACATACAAATTCAACTTAAGAACAAACCTGTAGTCTCTATCTTGTACGTAACCCGGGGACTGCCTGTACAACAACCTCAATAATGACTGTGACTGAAGCATTAGCTTTCCACTCTGCTCTTTGAACTTACAAAGTGAGGCTCAGCCAGCTGCTTCTCCAGGTTGGGACTAAAAGTGAACCCCTGCACATCAAACATCTTGGCAAGTTACGGGGGTAGGAGAGAAGGATCAATTATAAATAGCGGGTGCCAAGGCTCCATGCTTTGACACTGGTGCAATGCAGGGTTACATTGGCTTTAATGAACTTACACTGACAAGCCCATGTAACAGACTAGAGAATCAGCAGGCCATGTATTGTTAAAGCACTGCCAACATAGACATCCTTGTACTTAGTCTGTACATAAAAGAGAGCAGAAGCTGCTAACCCAAGGATAAAGCCTTGTGATAAAAAGACAGGAAAAATCTGATATTTTAAAATTGTTTAACTCAAACATGGTGCTCACTACTACAGTACACGAAACAAAATCACTTTGCCCTAAAAAGCATACTGTGTAAAAGGGGAGACTTGCAGTACCTGGTTCTGAACCCACTCACATCAGCAGTAACTCTGTTACATTCAGTGAATTTATTCTTGACCCATAGTAATGTGAGCTCAGAACTACCCTCACAGAATAAGGGATGAAAGTCTGACACTTTACTGAGGTCAATTAGTGTTTCTGTTGAGTTCACTATGGCCAGCATTTCACTGATTACTCTCATAATTGCATTGGTCATTGAGGCATCATCATTAGTGAACAATCAACCAATTTGTCTTCACCCCTGACAACTGTGTGCTAGTGACTCGAGTGTTCATGAAGTCCATTCCTTCCACTCTTGTGTTGTCAATCTGTCTCTGTCTACTTCCAATTCTACCCCAGGTACAGTCATTTCAGCTTGCACTTCTTCATGGTCATCAGGAGATCTTCACATGACCTGGGGCATTGTGTGGTGATGTTGTAGACCTCTTCATTAGTGACCTGGTCGAAGTAGGAGATGCCCAGGATTTTACAGAAGTATCTCATCTGTACCACTTGTATTTTCCATTCAAGTTCTGCTTTAAAGGTCCATGTCTCACACGCATCTAGAAAAATGGAGATGACCAGTGCATGCAGCAGTTTCAGTTTGGATTACAGGGAAATGTTCTTGCTCCCTCCAAACTGGCTTTAGTTTTGCCAATGCTGTTGCTGTTTGAGCAGTCTTCTGTAAGACTGTTATCTTTGTTTTTAATTGCATTGGATTTGGTCCTTCTTTCCTTCATCAGATCTTTTATAACCTGGAAGGCTCATTTGGTATTTTTATTATTGATACACACTTCAAATTAGAGCATTGTTTTTCAATCCATATCTCCTTGGCCACATTCATTCCTTTCTTGATCTTTCTGCCAATCACTTTGTATTTAATCTTACCAATCTGCCTGTGTGTCAATACCCACGTTAGCATTCCCGTCTCCCTGTACAATCGGGATATCTTTCTTGTGTACCTAATCAATGATGGCTTGGAGCTGATTGTAAAAATCTTCATTTTGCTCACTGTCATAGTCTGTTGTAGAGGTTCAAATTTTTACCACTGTGATACTGAACAGTACTGCCGTTAGACAAATGGAAATAAACCTGCTTAATATTGTGTGACACAGTAATACTAAGTTCTTGATATCTCTATGTATAAAAAATCCTAAGTGGTTGACATGTTTGTCCTCTCCACTGCAATGGAGTACATGGCCTATTGTGTTAGTGCCTCTCTAAGGTTCTTCTATCTGACCTGAGAGATTCCTGGTAAGTGCTACTTCTACTATTCCATTTTCTGAGTTATTTCAGCTTCCCTATTTGTTTCAATATCCTTACATTCCATGTGGTTACGGTGATGTTATCTCTTCCACAGATCCTCTTTGTTGGGGCTAAACCATTCTCTCTCCAGATCTGGTCCCTTGTCGTGTCCACCTTTGTGGGAGATGGATGGTACAGTCATTAACCCAGGCTGTAACCAATCTGGTATGGACATGGTTGTCATGCTCATCATATGATATTTCTTGGGCAAATTTCTACCCTGGTCCAGCCCTTCCCTCTCTAGGCATCCTTCTTTTAGTCTCTTCCTACAACATGCAGGAGCAGCAGTGGGTTTTTTCTGTCTTTAGACCCACTGGGGGGAAGGGTGCTTCGTCTTTGTTTTGTTTCCAATTCTAAATTCATTTCTTGTGGGCCGCACAGAAGTGAGTTTTTCATTTGAATGTAGACAAGAGAGACATACAGCCCAGCAGTAATATATGGTAGAGAAAGCAATAATCACACAGTAAAGGATGACTTTCAGTGGGACTTATTCTCCCATATAGCAAGAGGAGTAGCTGCGTTAGTCTGTAACTGAAAAAAACTTAAAACAATGAATGATCCTGCAGCACCTTAGAGAATAACAAAAAAATGTAAACAGTATCATGGGCTTTTGTGGACACAACCCACTTCTTTAGATAAATGGAGCAAGGTGTCTGGAGATAGTTTATTTATACCTCTGAACACCTTGCTCCATTCATCTGAAGAAGTGGTTTGTGTCCACAAAAGCCCATGATACTATCTACATTTTTTTGTTACTCTCTAAGGTGCTGCAGGACCATTCATTGTTTTAAGTTTTACCAAATATTTAAGTCACTTCTGAAAGTGGGACGCACTCTTCAGTCTCTTTTAGTGCTTCTGAAAAAAATGTTATCCAAAGTCTAATACCTCAAAAGGTTTTGCTACATTCACTCACTGACACACAACTATTTAATTCATTTTTGTTCTTTCTAAAATTCTGCAGAGCACCAAGCATTAACTGAAACAATGGTAAGAACACCAGTAAAGCTGGATGGGAATCATTCCCAGCTCTGCCACAGAGTTCCTGTGAGATCATGGACAAGTCACTTAGGTGCCTAAAGATACTTTTGTAAATCTGGTCCTAATGAAACAGATAAGCACCTAGTGGCATTTAAACAGGTAAGTATCTGAGGAGGTTTAGGCCTACCTTGCTTAGGTGCTTTTGTAAATTCCACTTGGCATCTATATGGCATCTTAGTTTCTTGTTTCAGTTCCTAATCTGTAAAATAGGGACAACAGTGCTTCCCTTGTCTTGGATATTTAGACTGCAAAGTTTTTGAAGGCTGTCTCTCACACCATAATAGAGCCCAAATATTAGTTGGGGCCTCTGGGCACTACTGTAATCAAACTACAAAATCAAATACGATTTTCTGCCCTCTGCCACACACACAGTACTTCCATGCAAGTAAATCTGAGTTGTGAGAACATATCTAAGGGCAGGATTTAGCCCCTAGAACAGGAATAGTGAAGAATGTGCTGATGACCAAAATAGGCAGTGCGCTCTGTCAAGTCTGACAAATGCTTTGAATCTATTTTTGGTAACTCTATTAACACAGAAAAGTTTCTAATATATGCACTGGATAAGATGATGCCCAGTTGTGGATGACTCTTTCCACAGAGGCAAAAGGGGTATTTACCTCAATGGGATGACAGAATCAAAGGGCTGGAAGAGACCTCAGGAGACTGAGTCTAACCCCCTGCCCAAAACAGAGGCAACTCCAACTAAATCATTCCAGCCAGGGCTTTGTCAAGCCCAGACCTAAAAATCTCTAGAATTTGAGATTGTACCGCTTCCCTAGATAACCAGTTCCAGTGCTTCACCACTCTCTTAGTTAAGTAGTTTTTCCTAATATCCAACCTACACCTCCCCCACTGTAACTTGAGACGACTGCTCCTTGTTCTGTCATCTGTCACCACTGAGAACAGCCTCTCTCCATCCTCTTTGGAACCCTCCTTTGGGTAGTTAAAGGCTGCTATCAAATCCCCCCTCATTCCTCTTTTCTATAGACCCATAGTGGATCCATACAGCTAATCTGCCTTATGTTTTTTTGAGAATTAACCCCCTTGCGTTTTCCTGCTACAGAAGCCAATGCTTAAAATAATCTTGTCAATAAATATTTCCAGGCTAGATTCTGCAAACCTTATTCCTCTTGGGCAGCACTTACTTATAAGAGTACTACCACTGAAGTGAGCAAGAAATTACTACCTGATGAGTAGAGGTTGCAAATCAAACCATTTGTTGGTAAAAACAGAGCATGATTATCTCAGTGCATTGGTTGGTTTTTGAGGTGTTCTTTAAAATAAAATAAAATTAGAGGGCCTGATCCAGAGCCGATGTAAATTACTGCAGGTCAATTAAAACCAAAAATCAGATGTGGTTTGCAGATTTGACTCATCACTATCTCCAAATGACTCTACTATTTAATTTATGCTATTAAAATACATCATTTGTGATCTTACAAATTTAACTTTTTAATAGTGGTCATATTACCAAACCACATTCTAGCAAATGTGTTTTCTCTGTGTATTAAGAGTGTGTCACGAGTCAAAAGAAACCTGCAAGACAGTTGAAGAGAAGCTAATTTGCACTTGATATATCAAATGCTTACTACACATGAAAAGAATGCGGCCTTTAATTCATCTTGGTTTAAAAAACCAAAAATGAATAATTATTTTCCAATAGGTACAGCTCTGCTGCATGAGAAGAATTTGTTGATTTTATGGAGGATGGAAGCCAGACAGCTGTTGGGTGGCATGCTACACAAAGAATACTTTCATTTTTGGCATGACATAGCACAGCATAGTTAAAATACCAGAATCCATGGCTAATTAAGTGGGTTGATGAACAAGTGATTAGATAAGTAGTATGAACATACTTACAGACTAGTTATTGTATTGGTCTTTTACGACCAGACCCTCAGTTGCAGGCAACAGAGCAATGCTTAATGCAACTGAAGCGACAGAGAGGCACAGCGGTACCCTTTGTACTCCTTTGATCCTGGGACTGCCAGGCACAAAAGTGGGCCTTCAACAAAGCTAATGTAGACCAAGGCTATTCTAACTTGTGCCAGCTACCTATAGCCCCAAGGAGCTATTACTGCATCTGGGGACCACCAGAATACAGGGAAACTCCAGTAACATTTATTTGCTCCTGTTATGCGCTCTCCCTCCATTGGTAGCTGGGGAAAGAGTTACCTAGGAGCTGATGTAGTAGCTCTGCCCCCTCCCAGAGGGGGCATGATCTTCATAGGGGAGATTTTTCTAAGGACCAGATCCAATAAGCTTAGGGCCACTTTGCAGCAACAAAAAAGTAGAGGAAGTATGGGCCATGATCAAATACTTAATGTAAGCTCTTTAGTTTATTGTCTTATACACTTAAGAATTGAGTATCTTGATAAAAATAACAGTCTTTGTATTTAATATTTGCATTTGGACAATGTGTAAGTTGTTTTAGTGTTTTGCTAATATAGTGGGCAGATTCTCTCTCCAGATCTGGTTCCTCTGTACCACTTGGGAGCAGAAAATTCCCACAAGTTCTGTCTTGGGCTTGGAAGCTCTAGCAGTCCCCAGATAGTTCTAGAGAACCACAGGGACTCGCTGGTCACCACTTCCTACAGCTCCTATTGGCCAGGAATGGCAAACTATGGCCACTAGGAGCTGTAGGCAGCTGTACCTGCAGAGGCAAGGCAGGCCCACTGACGGGGAAGGGAGGGCAAAGGCTGCAGTTGCCCCAAGGCTTGGGGCTTCCAGTTGCTGCTATTAGTTATTTTAATTATTTTAGTCACTGCTTAATACCATGGTGGCCAGAGCCCAGGGCCTTTTAAATCACTGCTGGAGCGCTGTGTGGCATTTCAATGGCTCGGAGTGCTGGGGGCGATGGTGTGGCGTACCCAGGCAGCACTGAGGGCTGTCTGTCCCAGGCCCACCCCTTCTACCCGAGGCCCCTCCCCTTCCGGGAGTTCAGAGCTGCCCCGCCACCACTTTGTCCAGGGGCCTGGCAAGTCTGTCGCCCTACCCCAACACAAGGTAAACAATCTCTCTGGTGGCCTGTCAGCAGGCTACCCTGATGGGACACGTGCAGTCCATGGACTATTGGTTTCCCACCACTGCCCTAGTCTCTGCCCTAAGTGACCACAAGTTTGGGGGATGGGCCTCCTAGGAATCCTGAGCTCAGCTTTGTTGGGATTACAAGGAATCTACTACAAAAGAGAGTGGAAGGAAAGCCCTCAAGGTCAGGCAGGCCTATGAGGTAAAGGGAATGGGGGGGGGAGGAATCGGGACTCTTCATTGTTTTGCTAGCCCATTTCACTGGAGTAGTGTAGAAGCCAGGAAAGATCCCCATAATAGTGGGTCCATTCCCCACTTACACTGGGGAGAGCTCTAACTGGCTCCTTGACAGTCCTCTTAGCAGACACTGTATGCAGCAGACACTCTACTTTCATATATTCCAATCACACAAGCTAAACTATACACAATAACCTTGAAAATAATTTTAAATTAAATAAAACCTGTTATGATTTACTTTGGGAGTTGGATTCTGTGCAAAGCTGTCTATTTAATCAAAAACTTGAAGCTGCCATAAAGATGGAAGTTATCTGACAACACCATAGTATTGGCCCTTAATATTAAAATTAAGTCTATAAATAAAAGTACCCATGAGCATTTAGCCAATGGTATGACCTCAGCTCTTATAAGCTAAGAAGTATTTGAATAGAATAACTCCAGGAAAGTCCATGATGTTGGACATACATCTGAGTTAATGCTGACCACAGTTCCAACATGAGACTAGGAGAAGAGTCTCCTTTTTAAGAGGATACTAACACTGAGGTCCTGAGCATTTGTAGTCAACACAACACCTCTGTTTCTTTTTGTGCATCAATAGGGGCATTAGTGGTCAAATTCTAAAGTGGTAATCTGCCTATCTAAATGAGAGTGCTTTTCCAATTTGCCTTTGCAGTTGGGTATATTATCTATTTTCAGGGCCATCCGTAGGATTTATGGGGCCCTAAGTAGTATTATTAAACTAGGTGCTCATGTACCCAGCTTGCTCTTAGCAATACAAACATAAGCTTACAGTATTGGAAATCTAGATACATGCACTTTATTTAAACCAGTTTAAACAAATTAAGAACACTATAATGGTGATGGACTATGCTCATGCCCCAGTGCTCACACACACCAAGCTTCGTGTGGAGCAGACACTATGGCAGTTCAAGGAGGGACAAGGCAGCAAAGGATACTGAGATGCCTGGCCCATCTCACAGTGGCGGAGAATCACAGTTCCCTGCAGAGACTCCTGTATCCTCTCCCTCACATAGAATACACCACACCGGTGGATTTGGCTCTGTTAGTACGGCCCCTGCCTATGGAGACTACAGTGCACACTTGTGTGCATGTGGGAGCGGACTTGCTATTACTTGGTGTCTATAGGTTAGAAGCACCAGACTCCACCGAGCCAACAACTAGCTTCCACTGCTCTAACTTCAAATTGTCTTGCTGAATGAGTCCCCCTCACCAACCGACGAGGAGAGAGCTACAAGTGTGTAGTACTGCCTCAAGCTAGACCAAAGAGAGAGAATTTTCTCTCTGCTTTTAAAAGGGAAGGCGAGCTCTGCTTGCCCCTGGTTCCCATTTTTAATTCCAGGTGGAGAAGTGATTGCTAGATATATAATATCTAAAATGCTTTGGAGTTTTTCAGCGCTTCATCAGCCTAAGATTCTCCTGTCTGTTCAACTCACTTTGTGCTGTTCAGGCTGCATAGAGAACAAGAACTAGTTAAACTCTCCAACTGGGCTGTCCCTGAACTACATTCTAAAAGTTATTCATGTCCAGGTTCCATGTTGGTTTGTGGAAACAGTACTGCAGAGCATCTAAGCCAATATTTTTTTTTCAGTGATATCAATTCTCTAACTGCACCAATGTTGGTAGAAAATAATGGTGGGTCATTAAACACAAAATACATTGTTGCATATTGTCATGTTTTCTAACATTTAAATAGTCATTAAAGGGATAAATCATGTTTTGGTCGAGAACAATGCAACTCGTCAGTAGCACATTGATACTACAATTCCTCAGGACTGCTACTAAATTCTTGTCATTGCAGTATTCTTGAATGCCATAAAGTGGTAAGCAGCAATCTTTTCAATCCTGGCATATCCAACAAGGGTGTTGGTCTGACGACCAGTTGCCCCCTTGGAAGAAATATGTATGGAATCAGAAAATGCAGTACAACAGCTGCTATTGAGTGAATTACCACAGTTCTACAGAGCCTATAGTTTTCAATAGGAAACTGTTACTCAGGGGCAGCCTGTGACTATAGGCCAACTCGGCCATCGCCTAGGGATGACTCAGGGGGTGCCCGATAATGATGTCACCCCATTGATGGCCGTGAAGGCGAGGGCGCTGATCGTGCGTTCTGCCTGGGGCGCCAGCTGCCGCAGCCTGCCTTGGGCCACTCCTGCTGTTACTAATGTTGAAATCATGGCTAATTAGCTCTAGGAAAGTGAATGGTTAAGCGGTAATCATCTCCCTTCCCGGGTGATGCTTACTGGTTACAGTTAACTAGTGGGGGCTGGAGCAGTCATTATTATAACACTGTATGACGGAGGTTCAGCTCCCACTTGGGAGGTTTTAGCAAATCTGGTAATGGCTTACTTTTATTATTTTGTTCTACAGCACAGCTGTGGGAAAGGCAAAGGAGTTACTTTATGTGTCTTGTTTGGGGCATAAACAACTTTCAATTGTATTCACTCTTTATTTGACTGAACTTTTTAAGCATAAGAACATGCAATATTTAGAAACACCATCAGTTTGGTGATTGACCACAAAAAGAGAGAACATTCAGCGCAAACAGCTTATTTCTGATCAAAATATTCATTCAAAATATCTGGAGAATGATTATGAAGACCAAATACATGTGCAACAGATTGGAATAGTTCAAGGATTGTTTGCAGTTTGGTCTCCTGCTACATTTAAAAATTAGACATTGCTATAATTTGTATATTCTGAAAGAATTTGTTTGCGAATTGCAGAAGAGAAGAAGCCAATAGGCAGTATTTATATTATATGGCCCATTCGCCTTGAGAGATGGTGGTAAGCAGCGGCAGTGACAATCTAAGAGAATCTGCAAATTCTTTCATGGCTTATGCATCCAATACTGGATTTGCACAGTTGATTACAATAACTACATGCCAGTCTACTTCAGTTTTCATGAGTCTGAGAATTTTTCCTTTTGAGGCAGAGTTCTTTTGCATGACTTGCACAGGTCCTATCGAAAAATGACGTGCCCTGTTGTAATAATTGTCACCAGGTGTTACAATCTGATGACAGATTCCCAAGAGCTTGGATTGATGTTAAACCTTTTCATAGTGTTTTTACATATATCCTTGAATCTTAAGTTTGACCTTCCTCTTGCCAGTTCACCAAAGAGGATTTCTTTGGGAAGGTGTTTATCACTCATTCGCCTCACATGGCCAAGCCACCGGAGTCTTCTGTTGTTAAGGATTGCTATGAGACTGGGTATGCCAGTTCTTGATAGGACATCTACATTTGAAACTTTGTCTTGCCACTTAATATTCATGATTCTGCAAAGGCAGCGAAGGTGAAAACTGCTCAATTTTTTCTCTAGACATGAGTAGGTAGTCGAGGTCTCAGATCCATAAAGCAAGACACTTAATATGCACGCTTGGTATATCAGTATCTTTGTTTTCAATGTCAGTTTGGGATTGTTCCATGCTCATTTCGTAAGTCTGCCAAATGTTGTGGCTGTCTTCCTAATTCTGATGTTCAGTTCTTCATCCATGGAGAGATTTGTGGTGACAGTAGACCCAAGGTAACGGAATTGTTGAACCACCTCTAATGAACTGTCATTCAGAATGACCTTTGGTGGTTGAGATACACCTTGAGCAAACACTAGTTTTCTTCAGGCTTATGTCGAGAGAGAACAGTTTACCAACACTGGAAAGAGAATCCATCAGTGCCTGTAGCATGTCTTCATTATGTGCAACAAGCGCTGCATCATCTGCAAATAGGACTTCTCTAATAAGAACTTTCTTGACCTTAATTTTAGCCTTGAGTCGTGTTAGGTTGTAAAAAGAACCATCTAACCTTGTGTTGAGAAATACATCACTGAGTGAGTTTAGAAATGCACAATTTAATAGGACTGAGAAGAATATACCAAGAAGGGTAGGAGCAAGGACACATCCCTGTTTGACTCCACTCTTCACCACAAAGGGTTCAGATGTAGATCCATCATAGTACACTGTTGCTTTCATATCGTCATGAAAAGATATTTTGAGCTTGAGTAGAGCTGGTGGACAGCCAATCTTAGTTAATCTTTGTGGCAATCTTTGTACAGTCCTGATCTACTGACTGTATCGAACGCCTTTGCTAAGTCCACAAATGCTATAAACAGCAGCTTTCTTTGCTCTGTGCATTTTTCTTGTAGAGAAAAAATCATGTCCATTGTTGACCTGCCAGTCCCAGAGCCATACTGTGTTTCTGGATAGACTCGATCTGTGAGTTTTTGCAGGAGATTAAAAATGACATGGGCAAATGCTTTACCTGTAATGCTTAGCAAAGAGATGCCTCTGTAGTTGTTACTCTCTATAAAAATAAAGGTGATAAGGGGGACTGTAATGATGTTTGCATCCCTCATATCATGACAGACCTCCCCGCTCACCAACATTTCTTAAGTAAGTCATAGAGGAAGGGGATGAGGACAGCCTTGTTAGCCTTCAGGACTTCAGCTGGAATCCCATCGTTACCTGGTGCTTTTCCATGGAGAGAGCATCAAGTACTTTGGAAAGCTCTTCCACCGTAGGCTCTACATCTAGCACTAATATTTCTGGAAGAGTTGGAATGAGGTTATCAAATTTAGGATGTATTGTACACTCATCGGAGTAAATGCCCCACCCATTGGGACACATGGTCTGCACATTCCAGGTACCAAGCCGGAGGCAAGTTGGTTTATTGTATCGACTGTAGTAGCGGTGTATAGCTGTGTGTGGGTAAGTGTCTCCTCCTGTGCGCTGCATTGCCTGGGCTAGTGTTTGAGGAAAGTGCATTGCCCGAGAGGCACTACTCCCCTCTCAGTTGCCCCAGTTAGATCCAAAGGAAAGACAAGAGCCAATATGTTAAGAACTGAGTTGACGGCAGGAGATGCTGGAAAAGCAGATTGGATGAAACCTCACTGTTAACTGCCTTAGGGTCTGATCTCCACTCCAGATTATCTGTCTGGGTTTACAAGGCAGTGGGGAATTTTCTGTCAAGTTTCTCTTCCTTGGGGTGATGTAAGGAGTCACTATCCCTTGGATGCCGGTGACCAATCATGGTTCATACGCCAATCAGATTATCCAAAGTAATCCAGAGACCCAAGTATCCCAGACCCTCAACCAGCAGTGAGGGGGTAGGGAAGCCTTATTTGATGGTGGGCTGCACTCACCATGTCACAACCTTGTCATCGGGCACTTGTGACTTTTAGTAAGAGCATCGGATATCACCCAATGTCCCATCAAACCCTGGTAATGTAGCCGCTGCTGGTCCGCAGCTGCATATTCATACGACAAAGTGCAATTATTTTGCAGCAAACCTCTGAAAAGAGGCCCCCTCCTATCCGCCACCTGGAGATGGACCGGGTAGCATGCAGCTCTGCCAACCAGATATTATATATAGTTGTTATTAAATGGACAACATTTGCTAAGTGTTCAGACATCATAATGATAAGTGTAAGAAAGATGGCGAGATAGACAGAGTCTCAGCTCTTACTTGCACTGTTGTAAATCCAGACTAACTCAATTGACTCCAGTGAAGTCACTCCAAATATACACTGGGGTAATTAAGATCAAAACTTGATCCAAACAGCAAAAGCCCCTGAAATACCTTTGTTATTGCTATATTCTGAATAGGGAAAAAAACCTGTGGAAATAGAATGATAAAACTGTTGGCACATATTCATCTTTTATTGTTGAACACTGTTACTAACTCAGAACTGTACTTTATCTCACTTGGTATACAGGTAAAAACAAAGGGCGTCTGTATAGATTCTTACCTATTCCACAGGAAGGCTGTAGTTTACTGCTGTATTTAATTGGGGAAGACAATGTACAAGTGGGTTTCTGGAAATCATTTCTTTGAGTGCTCTGTCTGTCGTAAGTTGGACTATAATGATGTACACATGGTTCTCCTCTTGGCCACCAATGATGCTTTAAAGGGAAGAACATAATATGTCTCTCCAAATACTTAAGAGTCTACCTCCAGACTGCATCCCTCTGCCGACAGAGGGATGTAGATTAGGCACTTCGAAAGTGCAAATGAGCCCGGGATTTAAATATCCCGGGCTTCATTTGCATACTCTCAGTCGGGCGCTGTGCCGATCACGCGTCCTTTCGAAAGAGAAAGTAAAGTTTAGATGCGGCTCTGCCAACAGAGGGGAGCTTTTTTTGGCAGATCCTGTACGCCTCAAAAAATGAGTACAGGATCTGCTGAAAAAGCTCCCTGCTGTCGGAAGAGCCGCGGCTAGACTTTACTTTCACTTTCAAAAGGGCTCATGATCGGCACAGCGCCCGAACGTGAGTATGCAAATGAAGCCCCGGATATTTAAAGCCCAGGCTCATTTGCACTTTCGAAGTGCCTAATCTACATCCCTCTGTTGGCAGAGGGGTGTGGTTTAGACACACCCAGACATAAAGCAAGTATTGATTGAATGCTTCACCAATTCTGCCTCCATCCGCCACAAGTTTTCCCAACTACTTCTGCTATTAGCACACTCTTGACTCCTAAATAGGAGAACATTAGCCTAGTCTGAAGTTTGACTGATACGATCTCATAGACAGCCAGCATCTTTCTTTCCCCTCTTCTTCTGACCTGCACTGAAATTCTTTTTACTTCTCCGTTCCCTGCCACTGTGTCGAGGAAAGGCCTTTCCTTTTTACTACTGGGATGAAAGGCTCCAGCAGTGGGACATTACACTGCTACCAATAGCAGTGTGGACATGGAGGCACTACTTGGGTGTGTGGAGAGCTATGTATGGTATATATCCTGAGGGTTCAGAAGTGTAGAGTACAGTACACTCCTAAGCCAGGTCTCACTGTCCACACTGCTATTTATACCTGCGCTAGCAGGCATACAGGCTGCGTCTAGACTGGCATGATTTTCCAGAAATGCTTTTAACGGAAAAGTTTTCTGTTAAAAGCATTTTCGGAAAAGCACGTCTAGATTGGCACGGACGCTTTTCTGCAAAAGCACTTTTTTGCGGAAAAGTGTCTGTGCCAATCTAGACGCGCTTTTCCTCAAAAAAGCCCCGATCACCATTTTCGTGATCAGGGCTTTTTTGCGGAAAACGGAAAACAAATCTGAGCTGTCTACACTGGCCCTTTTGCGTGAAAGTTTTGCGCAAAAGGACTTTTGCCTGAACGGGAGCAGCATAGTATTTCCGCAAGAATCACTGATTTCTTACAGGAGGAAGTCCGTGCTTTTGCGGAAATTCAAGCGGCCAGTGTAGACAGCTGGCAAGTTTTTCCGGAAAAGTGGCTGATTTTCCGGAAAAACTGGCCAGTCTAGACACAGCCACAGTGTCTGTATTCTTCATGCCACCACACTGTAGATGTAGCCACAGAAATGTGATATGCAAACATCTTTTTCAAGGATCACTGTTCTTTTTTAATACTAGTATACTAAAATAATCAAATTAAATTACAAACTACAGTGTGCCAAGGTAAATCCAAGAATCTCACTTAAAGTTACAAAAGCAAGTACAATCAAAATATAGCTCACTTGTCTCTTTGTGCCTGGCTAATACAAGTATCATGGCATATATGCTGCAATACCTAGACACAACATAGTAAGTGAAGCAGAGATTTTAAGGCTTAATACTCTATTTCCATACTAGTGAGGGGTTCATTCAAATCCTTAGGATTAGTTAATTAAGTTCTTTTATACAAAATACATGTACATATTATTTAGAATATGACCTTAATTAGAAAGATAATGCAAAATGAACCTACCTGTTTAGCCATTGTGCCTTCTGTCTCCATATAGTAAATTGGTTCATTTAAGAATCTTACATTGGTGTTAATTAATTTTGCATAATGTGGTTGGGGATTATTTCGCCACTCTGGTAAATATGACTCCTGGAAAGAGTTTTTATTCTTTTGAGGTATACATTCACCATTGATCTTTTCTATTCTCATGCTCACTTCTGGCATATCAGTATTAAATATTCTATAAGTATCTGGGCTGAAAGACACAACATGACAAAAATTGATTATTTCTATAAATACATCCCAATATTTGTTGACAGTATAACAGTTCTCTCACATAGAAGAGGATAACAAAATATCTTCTAAGAACTTAGTAGACCTGTTTCTCATTTCTTTCACTAGTTTACAAATCCAGAATAACTCTGATTTCAATGGAGTTTTTCTAAATTCATGTGGTCATAAGAGACAGCAGAGTTTAACCTTAAGCCCTGATTGTAATCTCACCCACTTCTTTTGCACTATCATACTTCTATTATCTTCACTGATGTTGCTCCTTATAAATACCTGTGTAAGTGAAATCAGGATCAGGCTGACTAGGCTGTAGAATCATAGAATCATAGAATAATAGGACTGGAAGGGACCTCGAGAGGTCATCGAGTCCAGCCCCCCGCCCTCAAGGCAGGATCAAGCTCCGTCTACACCATCCCTGACAGATGTCTATCTAACCTGTTCTTAAATATCTCCAGAGAGGGAGATTCCACCACCTCCCTTGGCAATTTATTCCAATATTTGACCACCCTGACAGTTAGGAATTTTTTCCTAATGTCCAATCTAAACCTCCCCTGCTGCACTTTAAGCCCATTACTCCTTGTCCTGTCCTCAGAAACCAAGAGGAACAAATTTTCTCCTTCCTCCTTGTGACACCCTTTTAGATATTTGAAAACCGCTATCATGTCCCCCCTTAATCTTCTTTTTTCCAAACTAAACAAGCCCAGTTCATGAAGCCTGGCTTCATAGGTCATGTTCTCTAAACCTTTAATCATTCTTGTCGCTCTTCTCTGTACCCTTTCCAATTTCTCCACATCTTTCTTGAAATGTGGCGCCCAGAACTGGACACAGTACTCCAGCTGAGGCCTGACTAGTGCAGAGTAGAGCGGCAGAATGACTTCACGAGTTTTGCTTACAACACACCTGTTGATACAACCTAGAATCATATTTGCTTTTTTTGCAACAGCATCACACTGTTGGCTCATATTCAACTTGTGGTCCACTATGACCCCTAGATCCCTTTCCGCCATGCTCCTTCCTAGACAGTCGCTTCCCATCTTGTATGTTTGGAACTGATTGTTCCTTCCTAAGTGGAGCACTTTGCATTTCTCCTTATTAAACCTCATCCTGTTTACCTCTGACCATTTCTCTAACTTGCTAAGGTCATTTTGAATTATGTCCCTATCCTCCAAAGAAGTTGCAACCCCACCCAGTTTGGTATCATCTGCAAACTTAATAAGCGTACTCTCTATCCCAATATCTACATCATTGATGAAGATATTGAACAGTACGGGTCCCAAAACAGACCCTTGAGGAACTCCACTTGTTATCCCTTTCCAGCAGGATTTAGAACCGTTAACAACAACTCTCTGACTACGGTTATCCAGCCAATTATGCACCCACCTTATCGTGGCCCTATCTAAGTTATATTTGCCTAGTTTATCAATAAGAATATCATGCGAGACCGTATCAAATGCCTTACTAAAGTCTAGGTATATGACATCCACCGCTTCTCCCTTATCCACAAGGCTTGTTATCTTATCAAAGAAAGCTATCAGATTAGTTTGGCATGACTTGTTCTTCACAAACCCATGCTGGCTATTCCCTATCACTTTATTACCTTCCAAGTGTTTGCATATGATTTCCTTAATTACCTGCTCCATTATCTTCCCTGGGACAGACGTTAAACTGACCGGTCTGTAGTTTCCTGGGTTGTTCTTATTCCCCTTTTTATAGATGGGCACAATATTTACCCTTTTCCAGTCTTCTGGAATTTCCCCTGTCTGCCATGATTTTTCAAAGATCATAGCTAAAGGCTCAGATACCTCCTCTATCAGCTCCTTGAGTATCCTGGGATGCATTTCATCAGGACCTGGTGACTTGCTGACATCTAATTTTCCTAAGTGATTTTTAACTTGTTCTTTGTGTATCCTATCTTCTAAACTTACCCTCTCTCTGCTTGTATTCACTACGTTAGGCACACCTCCAGACTTCTCGGTGAAGACCGAAACAAAGAAGTCATTGAGCATCTCCGCCATTTCCAAGTTCCCTGTTACTGCTTCTCCCTCCTCACTAAGCAGTGGGCCTACCCTGTCCTTGGTCTTCCTCTTGCTTTTAATGTATTTATAAAAGGTCTTCTTGTTTCCCTTTATGCCTGTAGCTAGTTTGATCTCATTTTGTGCCTTTGCCTTTCTAATCTTGCCCCTGCATTCCCGTGTTGCTTGCCTATATTCCTCCTTTGTTAGTTGTCCTAGTTTCCATTTTTTATATGACTCCTTTTTTATTTTGAGATCGTGCAAGATCTCCTTGTTAAGCCAAGCTGGTCTTTTGCCATATTTTCTATCTTTCCTACACAGCGGAATTGTTTGCTTTTGGGCCCTTAACAACGTCCCTTTGAAATACTTCCAACTCTCCTCAGTTGTTTTTCCCTTCAGTCTTGCTTCCCATGGGACCTTACCTACAAGTTCTCTGAGCTTATCAAAATCTGCCTTCCTGAAATCCATTACCTCAATTGTGCTGGTCTCCCTTCTACCTTTCCTTAAGATCATGAACTCTATTATTTCGTGATCACTGTCCCCTATACTGTCTTCCACTTTCAAGTTCTCAACTAGTTCCTCCCTATTTGTTAAAACCAAATCCAGAACAGCTTCTCCTCTGGTAGCTTTTTCAACCTTCTGAAACAGAAAGTTGTCTCCAAAGCAGTCCAGAAACTTATTGGATAGCCTGTGCCTCGCTGTGTTAGTTTCCCAACATATGTCTGGATAGTTGAAGTCCCCCATCACCACCAAATCTTGGGCTTTGGCTAGTTTTGTTAATTGTTTAAAAAAGGCCTCATCCACCTGGCTAGGTGGCCTGTAGTAGACTCCTAGCATGATATCACCCTCGTTTTTTACCCCTTTTAGCTTAACCCAGAGACTCTCTACACAGCTATCTCCTACATTCATCTCCACTTCAGTCCAAGTAGAAATAGTTTCTGCTGACTGTTACGTATTAAGGATGTAAAGTCCCATTTAATTGTTTAACCAGTTAACCGATTAAAAAGGAAAGTGAGTGGGAGGGAGGGGAAGGAGCACTCCCCGTCCCGCCGCTGCTAGGCTGGAGCAGCCATTCCTCCTCCTCCCCCCTACCACAGGCCAGGCTGGAGCAGCCCCTGCCTACGGGGCACCCAGGCCAGGCTGGAGCAGCCCCTGCCTACGGGGCACCCAGGGCTACCGTGGACAGAGGCTGCTCCAGCCAAGATGTCAGAGCAGCCTCTGCCTGAAGCAGGCCAGGGATCACCACAGGCGGGGCTGTTCTAGCATCCTGGATGGACAGCCCCGCCTGGGATGCCAGGGCCCGACCAGAGCAGCCCCTTGCCCGCAACGGGCCTCTTACGGGGCTGAAGCAGCCCCTTGCCTGCAACAAGTGGCCACCCTTGTTTAGTGAGGCTTACCGGTTAAACATTCACATCCCTAATGTGAGTTGGCATCCCGAGACTCCCTCTCTTTTAAATAAACGTGTATTAGTCTTACTGACGTATCTTACTTGGCAGTGAGTGCTCAAGATCAAGTCACATTCTAAATTCTTGGGCTGGGCTGCCTGGTCTCACATTTGACCTTACAATGCCCAGCATTCTATTCCTGATTCTTTATCATTCAGTTTTTGCCCTGGCCATTCTACCAACACAATACTCTCTAGAATTATTGATTTACATGTAGCTAATTCCCAAAAATCTCACTTCTTTCGTTTTAATCTTCCTTGACCTAATGGCTCCTTTTGAAACTGTGAAGCCCTAAAATATCTATCACATTGGCACATATGTTTTTTTCTGATGGGATCTCCAATGGGCTTCTTCCAACTTATCTAATACATCTTTCACATCATACTAATATAATAATCTTCCTGTCCTACATTCTCTCTCAGCTGGTGTCCCCAAGGGATCTATTCTTAATCTCCTACTCGTCTTTATAGTCTGCCTTCTGAAAAAAGTCATCTCATATCACAATTGACAATATCCGTTGCAACATTTCTCCTTTCCTTCCTTTTCTTCTGCAATCTCTCATTCAGGCTTGTCTCCATTTCCATAAAATGGAATAAGCTAAATATTCAAATTACAAAGAAAACAGCACTCCAATACAAAACATCCCACACTACCTCAAATGTGTTTCTACAATGTAGTGAATAAATAGCAAAATACATAATAAATAGAACTGATAATTAACACAAGATATAGCTGGGGTTTAAAAAAAAAGTGTCTTCCTCAAAGCAAACATACCTATATCCTATAGGAAAAAATTTCATATTTGTTATAGCTTGAAGTCATGAACAGGAGGAAACAAACCACCACATAATATTGCCAATGGATGTCACTTATTTCATACTAGTAATTGCTGGATTCAGAGCAATTAACAGATGAGTCATTGGGGAGACTTGGCTCTGACAAGACAGTTTTGCACACAAACATTAATGATAACTTTATTAGCATGAGTGAAATGCCTAGAGGCTTGATCAGGATAAGGAGCCTATTGTGAGGAAGCTGTACAAACACACAGTAGAAGGACACAAATGGCATTCTCTCCATTGACTTCAATTAACATGGTTCAGCTCTCCGAAGAGTGCACAATCTCATTTTATGCTAAACATTTCTGTTTACTCACACAATAGTCTTTATTTCAAGATATTATTGGACTGGAAAAGTTACCAAAGAAAAAGCAATTTTTACCTGTAGCAGCACTCAGGATATTAGAGAAGGTAGGTGATTGCTGTTATTGGACCAACTTCTGTTGGTAAGAGGGACAAGTTTTTGAGGTATATTGAGATCTTCTTCTGGTCTTGAAAAGGTGAGAATCATAGCTGGATACAAGGTGGAACAGATTGTTTAGCATATGTAGATAGCACATATTCTAAGGGACCATTCAAGATGGAGTGCCTGAAAAAACTGAAGAGCTGTGGTATGGAACCTACTGTTCAAATCAGTTTCTAAGTCTATCAAATGACTAGAGAATAGCCAATGTAATACTGATTTTTAAAATACGCTTCAGAGGCAATCTTGCCAATTACCGCCAGTAAGCCTACCTTCAGTACTAGGCAAATTGGTTGAAACCACAGTAAAGAACAGAATTTTTAAACATAGATAAATGCAATATGTTCAGGAAGAGTCAAGTTGAATTTTGTAAAGGGACATCATGCCTCACCAATATATTAGAATTCTCTGAGACAGTCAACAAATAAGGACAAAGATGATCCAATGAATATAGTGAATGTTCCGAAAGCCTTTGACAAGGTCTCACACCAAAGGCTCTGAAGAACGATCAGTCACCATGAAGTAAGAGGAAAGGTCCTTTCATGGATAAGCTGGTTAAAAGTTAGGAAACAAAAGGCAGGAATAAATGGTCAGTTTTTACAATGGAAAGAAGTAAATAGCAGGGACCTGCAAGGATCTGTAATGAGACCAGTACTATTCAATATATTCATAAGTGATCTTGAAAAGAGGGTATAAACAATGAAGTGGTAAAATCTGCAGATGATATTAAATTACTCAAGTCAAGACAACTATGTCCTAAGCTGACTGCAAAGAGCTAAAAAGAGATCTTATAAAACTGGGTGATTGGCAACAAAATGGCAGATGAATTCAATGTTGATAAATGCAAAGTAATGCATACTGGAAAACAAAATCCCAACTACACATACAAAATGATAGGGTCTAAATTATTTGTTACCACTCAAGAAAGATCTTGGAGTGATTATGGATAGTTCTGTGACAAAATCCACTTAATATGTGGCAGTGAAAAAAGCTAACAGAATGTTAGGGGCCATTATGAGAGCGATAGATAATACAGAAAGTATCAATCTATAAACCTTAAATACCCGTGCAACAATAATTACACACATCTTTAAAAGGATGTATCAGAATTGGAAAAAGTACAGAGAGGGACAACAAAAATTATTAGGGTTGTGGAACAGCAAAAGAATGGGATTGTTCAGCTTGGAAAAAGAGATGACTCATGGGACATATAATAAAGAACTATAAAATCATGAATGGTGTGAAGAAACTGAATAGGTAAAGTGTTTCCCTTTCACATAATACAAGAACAAGGGGTCAACCCAAGAAGTTAATAGGCAAAAAACAGGTTTAAAACAAACATAAGTAGTTCTTCATGCACACAACCTGTTGAAACACCTCACCAGAGGATGTTGTGAAAGTCAAAAATGAAACTCAGTTCAAAAAAGAACTGGGTAAGTTCCTGAAGGATGGGTCTATCAATGGCTGTAAGCTAGGATTACCAGGAACAAGTCTAATTGTCAGAAGTTGGGACTGGTTGACATGGGATGAATCACTCTGGGCTTGCCACTGTCTCAATTCCTTTAAAGATACTGGGCTAGATAGACCACTGGCCTGACCCTGTGTAACACTCTTAGGGTCTATAGCCTCCCAAGATGCACATGTGACTGCAGGCACCTAGCACAGGGTGCAGTGGGATAGAAAGATCAAGCAATTCAGCTAAAGGTTTGGATCCCTTTCCTGAAAGTATTTAGGCACACCTGACTCTCAGTGGGATGACTGAAGAAATGGTGACTACTCAGGTGAACAAGGGCTGGCAGCATCAGGCCCTGAGGACAGAAAGTCATTCAGGCTCAGTCTCCAGGGCCTTAAGCAGTGGGTACTGAGTCCATGGCGCAAGAGCACAAGACCCAGTGCTACTATCCCCTCCAACTCGCACACAGAGCCAGGTTTCTGCAGGAATTGTTCCCCAGGCCTGGTCCCCTGAGGTAGCAAGGATTAGGGCCTGGGCCTTGCACACCAAGAGCCCTGCAGCAAAGGCAGCACTTACAGCTGGTGTGGAGGTGCCTTCTTCCTGCGGCGTATGCTGTCCTCTGGGATCTGGCGCATAGTGCCTGGTGGGAGAGGAAGAATGGTCCAGTGAGAGGGGGTGCAGTAGGCAGGGGCAGGAGGTGAGCAGTGAGAAATGGGTGGGGTGCAGCACCTCAGGGTTGGAGTGTGAGGGGAGAAACGGGAGGAGTGGGGGTGCAGCAGGCATAGAGGTTGCTCAGAGAGCAACAGGAAGAGTGGTGGCAAGTGAGATGCAGCAGGCAGGGGTAAGAGGTGCGCAGGGAGGGGCAGGAGGGCTAGAGCAGTACCAGGGTAAGTGGGGTGCAGTAGGAAGGGATGGGAAGTATGTGAGGAGAAGCGGGAGGACTGGGGGTGCAATGGGACAGGAGGTGCAGCTGACACAGGGGCTGCTTGGAGAGAAGCAGGAGTGGATGGCAATGGGGGGGGTGTAGCAGAGAAGAATGCAGAGGCGGGAAATAAGCAGGTAGGTGGGAGTGCAGCAGGCAGGGGTGGAAATGGGCGGGGAGGAGCAAGCGGGGGGTGCAACAGGCGGGCGCAGGGGAGCAGCCGAACGGGGCGAGCGAGTGGGGAGCCGAGAGCGCGCTCCGGGCAGGGGGTGCGCAGGGAGCGGGGGCGAGAGCGCGCTCCGGGCAGGGGGTGCGCAGGGAGCGGGGGCGAGAGCGCGCACCAGGCAGGGGCTGCGCGTGGGGCAGCCGGAGGAGGCGAGGTGGGCGGGGCGCAGCGGGCACGCGGGGGACGCTCCGAAGGTGGCAGCAGCGTTAGCAACGCGGTGCCTCCCGCCGGCTGCTCTGTTGCCGCGCGGTTGCTAGGAAACGCGGGCGCGCGGGGGGGGGGTTACCCGGGCAGGAGAGCGGGTCTCGCGCCCTCCCCGCCCTGCGGCTCTGCCTTGGCCCCCAGTGTCCCGGAGAGCCCAGCTGGCTTCTCTCGCAGGCGTCGCAGAGGCCGAGGCCGTGTCGCCCCGTGGTTGGCGGCGCTGGCGCTGCAACCCGCTGTGCAGGGGCCCTCCCTGCAGGGCTGCCCCAGGCCAGCTGCTGCGCCGGCCGGAGCGTTTTGCCCCTCTGGTCGGGGGGGGGGAGGGGGCTTTCCATGCCCACCCCGACCTCCCCCCCTTGAGCCTCTTCCCCCAAACCTACGCCGGGGACTAGGGGGGCCGTGGAGCTGCGGGAAAGCGGGGTCGCACCGCAGCCTGCTCCTGTCCACCGCCATCTCCCAGGCCAGGAGCACAGCGGGCTGGAGCGCGCTGCTTCCCTCCGTGCAGGGCTCCGCGCGGCCACCCCAGGAACGGGACAGCGCTGTACACACCTCCCCGGCGCCACAGGCACATGCCGCGGCGGAGTCAGCGCCTCCAGTGGGGTTGGGACAGGGCATTTTAAATCACCTGGGGTGGCAGGCGTGGGGAAGGGTGCGCCGGGGGAACACGTGTGCCGGGGAGCATGTGGTGCTGCAGGCGGGGCGGGAGACGGGGATGGGGAACACGTAGAGACCCCCCCTGCCCTCTGGCCACTACCAAAGGCGGGTGGCTGCTGGCCCGCTAGGAGGATTTGATGACTGGCCCTGGGCCTAAGATAAACCGAGTTTGAGATCCCCTGCTCTGTAAACAGCCCTTCAATTGCCTATGGCCGTGGGTGACAACAACACAGCTCCTGCCTTCTGAATCATCTGTCCTTTTATCGCAGCAACAACACCCCAAAAGACTCTTCAACATAGAGCCCCTTCCTCATAGGATTGCAACATTAAGGAGGCTCATATCCTTTGACCAAAGTTCAGATCTGAAGAAAGAGGTTTCCAGTAGGGATGTTAAATATCAGTTAATTGAATAATCGGGTAACCTCATAAATTCTTATCTGTTAGTTGACTATTCTATAATCCCCAGGGGGGCAGGGCCCGAGCAGCGACTGAAACACTAACTTCTCAGAATTTGTGACTAAACTGAGAAGTTGCACTTTTTGACTATACACCGGCAGCGGGAACTAGTTTGTGAGAGAAGCCAGTTTAAAAACCAGCTCCGCTTGCAGACCTGCTGTTTGTCGCCCTGTGCTGCTGCCTCTGATAAAGAGACAGCAGTGTGGGGTGGCAGCAGCTCCTTGGGGGGGAGGCTTTCTGAGTTCCCAGACCCAGTACTAACTGGAACTGAGCTAGGCTGCTTGCCCACCAGGCTCCTAATACACTTTAAATGCAGAGCTACAGAGGGAGTAGGTCCCAGACCTGGTTTACACCAAAATTGAGCCACACTGTTGACCAGCCTACTAAAAAGTTTACTTGTGGGGGGGGGGGGGAGGAGGAAAATGTATGTAGTCTATAGCATTAACCTATAAGCATTTACTTATCAGTTAATCAGCTACACTATTACATCCCTAGTTTCCAGTACATTGCTAAATGCACTCATTTGATCACGTTTATTTGTTTTTCATTTAGAATACAGTCGTTTCTGTATTTGTCATTTTAAGATTTTGAAAGTTGTCTGCCTTCCTCTCTGAAAATTAAAAATGTAAATTCTGGTAATTGTAAATCTGCACACTATATGACTTCTAAAAGTTGATCTAGGGAGAAGAGACAATTATTTCAATTGTTGGTTATTAGCTAGGAGTTAAAATTAAGAACTTTTTACAGTTGTTTTATGACAAGTTATGGACATTCTGGTTACACATTCTGCAGAGATTGCTGCCAAAGGAGAAAGGATGATAATAATGAAGTGGGACACCATGTTTTCCAATTGTTTACTATAAATCCTTTAAAAATAATTGGATTTTAGGGAAAGATTGTTATTATTTTAAATGTAGAAATCTCCTTGAAACTAAATTAGGTAATAGGTTTTGTTATGCATTTAATTATCACAAAGTGGTTTAAGAAACAGATCAAGTTAATTTAATTCAAGAAAAGTACACTACAGACCTCCTCAACCAACCTCCTATGTCCTTAAACCAGTTTAATCTGATAAATCAATTCAAATGCTTCATTTTTCACTTCTATGTGTGTATAGGATTTTTTAAAAAAGTTTGTTAAATGTTTTTTACAGTAAGAGGAACGATTTGATCAATTAAAAACATTATCTGCCTAAAAATAAAAAATCACAAATAAACTTTTACACAAAGACTTCTGTAAAGAAGTAAACTACCTCTAGTCAATAAAGAGACATTAGCTTCACTAGTTTCAAATAGCTGGAAAGGTTGACACTTCCTTGGGTGTCACTGCAAACCGTGCTTGCTCAACTCATCACTTGCAAACTGTTATTACTCAGAACTACCCCTTATATTTACATAATTATAGTTGTGGCAGATGCACTGTTACAGTGATGGCCATGTCATCCCTTACCTTATAATTTAGTGTTTAAAAGATTCATTACTTGTCCCATATAGTTCACCCTAGATAGCACTTTCTCCACAAGATCTCATCCTGGGAGAATGAGAATGTGCTCCATGCAACTGAAAATGGGAGGAAGAAGCGGTACAATAAGGGTTGTTACATCCTAGGGATGTAAGTGACTTGTCAAGTAGTCCACTACCCAATAGCCTAGGCTTACCCAACTACTCGCTCCCCTCCCTTTGCTGCCTTTGTATTGCTCAGCAGTCCTGGAGCTGGTACGAGCTGGGACTGCTCAGGACCGCTGCACCTCTGCCTTTTAAATGTGGAAAACCGCCTGGCTCTTATTACATTTAAAGTCAAAGCCACAGTTGGAGTAGGTCCCGGACCTGGTGCGAGCTGGGACTGTTTAGTTTCAGCTTGCACTTGGTCTGGGACCTAACCCTACTGCGGCTCTGCAGTTTACATGTAGTAGGAGCCGGGCTACATACTACATTTAAACTGCAGAGCTGCAGTGGGGGTAGCTCCTGGGCCCCACTTCCCTTATTAACTAATCATGTAGTCAATACAAATTATCTCAACTACATGATTAGTCAATTACCTGCTTCTTCACATCCTTATTACATCCCAGCATTTTCAGGCAGCAACCAGCTAAAGCAAAAAAAATGTAAATAAAGAATGTTTTAAATACTCCTATACAGGCATGGGAAGGGGAAGGCGGTGAAGGTGAGGTGCTGCAGTACCCCACAGATTTTGTGCCCCACCCTGCAGTCCCATTCACTAGGGTCCTGGCCGCTAGCTCCAGGAGATCCTGACCACCAGCTTGCTGTCTCTGGTAATCCCAGTAGTTGCTACAGGCTCCACTGTTGGCCCCAAGGTCCTGACTGCCCAGGCTCCTCTGCCACCCAGGGTAATGGCTCCATTGCAGGCCCCAGGGCCCAAAATGTTGGACCTGCACCTGGGGCTTTGGAGCTGCCCCCAGCCTGAGGTGGTGAGGGGGGCAGACAAGGTAAGGCGGGAGGGGAGGGGGTGCAGCATAGCACCCACACCCTAAAAATTGTTCCAGCATCACTGGTATGCAGGAAAGAACTTTTTACATGAAAGAGAGCCACACTTTAAGATCAGTGAAGTTAACCGTATCTCCACCTCCAACTTATACATTACAACACATGTTTATATCAGTTCTTTACTAGACAGCCACTTCCTCTTTTCTATATGCCTGGTTAAGAGAATCCCCTATAGCCTTACATTGTCAGAGAACACACTTCACCCCCAAATAGCCACTGAATCAGTAGCAGTGCTAGCCCATTGCTAACCTTAAGCAAGAATATTTCTCTCCACATACAATAAAAAGTTAATAGAGCCCCCCGTGAGCTGCAAGGGGCCCTAAGCTTAGTCTGCTTAAGATGGTCACTAGCTTTGTCCACGATTGTAGCAATAAAAGCAGGACCTCTGCAGGGAACCCCTGACTATATTTTAGAGAAATTCCAAAGCCATCCACTGTTGCTACCACCTACAGCTGAGCCACCAGAAGAGAGGAAGGAGGGGAACAGCCAAAATAAACTAGAAAAACACAGAAGCTGTGCTTAGAGCAGCATTATAAAACAAGCTGCATTCTCATCAGCTGTGAAGCTTGAAATAAAATTCAGAGGCAAGTCCCAGAAGGAAAGGAAGAGAGCTTCAAGGGCTTCTGGGATTTTGTAGACTGTAAAACTCTGGCTGACCTCACACTCAAGAGACTAGAAAGAAAGCTGGTAGGAAGAGAAGTGCCTTGGCATAGGCAGTTGAGTTGCTAAACCTTAAGTGGGGAGGGGAGAGAACTGCCAAAGAGCTGAAAGGAACTTGACAGCGCTGAAAATTCTTTCTTTTGGAATCATATGTCATAATTACCCACATTTGCATTATGTATAATAAGCTGTGAGTGTCTGAGATCTCCATCTGATTTCATAGAAGCATAGAATCATAGACTCCTAGATTAAGAAGGGACCTCGAGGTCATCAAGTTCAGTCCCCTGCCCTCATGGCAGGTCCAAGCATCATCTATCATGCCTGACAGATGTCTATCCAACCTGCTCTTAATTATCTCCAGTGATGGAGATTCTACAACCTCCCTAGGTAATTTATTCCAGTGTTTAACCACCTTGGGTATGTCTACACTACTCCCCTAGTTCGAACTAGGGGGGTAGTGTAGACATACCCCTTGATAGTTAGGAAGTTTTTCCTAATGTCCAACCTAAACCTCCCTTGCTGCAATTTAAGCCCAATGTTTCTTGTCCTGTCATCAGATGCCAAGGAGAACAATTTTTTCCCCTCCTCCCTGTAACACCCTTTCAGATACTTGAAAGCTGCTATTATGTCCCTTCTCAGTCTTCTCTTTTCTAAACTAAACAAGTCCAATTCTTTCAGTCTTCCCTCACAGGTCAAGTTTTCTAGACCTTTAATCATTTTTGTTGTTCTTCTCTGGACCTTCTCCAGTTTCTCCACATCTTTCTTGAAATATGGTGCCCAGACCTAGATACAATACTCCAGTTGAGGCCTAATAAGTACAGAGTAAAGTGGAAGAATGACTTCGTGTGTCTTGCTCACAACACTCCTGTTAGCGCATCGCAGAATCATGTTTGCTTTTTTTGCAACAGTGTCACATTGCTGACTCATATCTAGCTGATGGTCCACTATGATCCCTAGATGTCTTTCTGCAGTATACCTTTCTAGACAGTTGCTTCCCATTCTGTAAGGGTGCATCTACACTGCACCCTTATCTCAAAATAAGCTACAGAATTTGCACGACACAAATTCCATAGCTTATTTCAAGTGTATTTTGAAACTGCTTATTTCAAAATTTCGCACTGCCTACAAAGTGCCAAATCTCAAAATAAAATGTTATTCCAACAAGTCCCTTAGCCCTCATGGAACAAGGGCTACAGGGATGCCAGAATAGCACATCCATTATTTCAAAATATATTTCAAAATCACGGGTGCATTTAAAGATGTGGAATAGCTATTTTGGGATACTTCTGGTATCCCGAAATAGTGCTGCTGTCTAGATGTAGCTTGAGTGTGAAACTGATTGTTCCTTCCTAAGTGGAGAACTTTGCATTTGTCCTTATTAAACTTCATCCTATTTATCTCAAACTATTTCTCCAGTTTGTCCAGATCATTTTGAATTTTAACCCTATCCTCCAAAGCAGTTGCAACCCCTCCCAGCTTGGTATCATCTGCAAACTTAATAAGCTCACTCTCTATGCCAATATCTAAATAATTGATGAAAGTATTGAACAGTAATGGTCCCAAAATAGACCCGTGAGGAACCCCACTTGTTATGCCCTTCCAGCTCTATTAGAGCTCTTTAATCCCACACACACACACTGTCTGGAGTGGCTCACAATCGTGAGTGTCAACTTCAGTGTAGGTCAAAAAGCAGGGCAGAAACACCAAACTGGTTGTGTGGTCTACAGTTAGATTAGATCAAACCAGGAACAGGTGTAAACTCCTAAAGCACTATAACAGTAAGAGTTCCTTGAGCATACCAGGCAAGAAGAGCTAAGTGATAGATCATCACTTTACACCAGGGCTACGTCTACACTGGCATGATTTTCCGCAAATGCTTTTAACGGAAATTTTTTCCGTTAAAAGCATTTGCGGAAAAGAGCATCTAGATTGGCACGGACGCTTTTCCACAAAAGCACTTTTTGCGGAAAAGCGTCCGTGCCAATCTAGATGCGGTTTTGCACAAGAAAGCCCCGATCGCCATTTTCACGATCGGGGCTTTTTTGCGCAAAACAGTACTGCGTTGTCTACACTGGCCCTCTTGTGCAAAAGCATTTGCGCAAGAGGGCTTTTGTCCGAACGGGAGCAGCATCATATTTCCGCAAGAACACTGACAATCTTACATGAGATCGTCAGTGTTCTTGCAGAAATTCAAGTGGCCAGTGTAGACAGCTGGTGCTTTTGCGGAAAAACTTGCCAGTCTAGACGCAGCCCAGTGGTTCTAATTTTTTTGGCCCATGGCCCACCTGGATCAGTAGAAACCTTTCTGTGGACCACCAGTTGCTAATTGAAACTCATTATATAATTAACAACTACGCCTGAGCCATTTTGCTAGTGTTGCAGCTAAGGAGAATTGTTTTATTTAACCAATAGGAAAGGAAATATTAAATTAAGCAGCACTTTAACTTTCTTATGTTAGTTTATCAAACTTCATTTTAAATAAAGAACATTATTAATTTATGTCCAACACAAAAGATTTCAATGTTTTCTTTATTTATGGCGGGGTGGGGAACTTTTTTTCGCTTGACAGCGATTGACCCACAGAAAAATCAGTTGCGGACCATACAAGTGAAAGCAAAAAACCCCTCCAAAACCTCCCAACCCTCACTGATGTAGCCCCCAACTGAGACACTCCTCTGGTGCTGCAGCCCCACAGGGGGAGGGGGAGGGTGGACTGAAGTTCAGGGCTTCCCATGCGCTGGATTTACTCTTCTGGGGTTCTGGGATTACTGGATTTTGTGGATTTCCCATAGACTCTGGGATAGGAACAAAAATGAGGGGCTCAGTGTGTGGGACAGGGCGACCAGTGGGTGGGATAGAGATGGGGGTGCAGGCTCTGGGTGGGAGATGGGATGCAGGAGGGGGTGAAGATGTGAGGTCTGGGTGGGAGGCAGGGTGCAGGAGCAGGCTGGGAGTAGGGTGTCTGTCCAGAGGGGAGGGGGCAAGAGCAAGGAAAGGAGTAGTGTGTGGCCAGGAAGGAGGGTGCTGGAGCAAGGTGGGGTCAGGAGCACAGCTGGTATAGGGTGTCTGACCAGGGGAAAGGTGCAGGAGCAGGCTGGGGGTGGGGTGTCTGACCAGGGGGCGGGTGCAGAAGTGGGATGGGAGTGCAGGGTCTCAGTGGGGGGCACTGCAGGAGCAGGGTGAAAGTGCAGGATCTCGGTGTGAGGGGGGCACTTACTTGCTTTCGTGTACCCCTCCCAGGCATAGTGTCCCAGGCATTCCCCCCTGCTCCCATTGGCCACAACCCCAGCCAATGGGAGCAGTGGGGGAAGCCTCCAGGCAGCACATCCATTCACAGCTGTTCCCCCAGCTGGGGGAGAGGGAGTGGCAATGTGCAGCGCTACTTCTGGCTCTGCTTCTTCCCAATGAGCCAGATCCAGTAGGGAGGCTCAGGGCTTACCCCCAGAGGGAAGCCAGTGCTTGCTTTCCAAGCTCATGGCAAGGGGTGGTGTCTGTGCGAGGCTGGAGTGCTAGCATGGGCTCCCTGCTGTGGGAAGAGGAAGGGAGGGAGAGTGGAAGGGGGCTGTGAACCACTTGGAAGGTGGCCACGGACCACTAGTGGGCCACAGATAACATGAGGACCACTGCTTTATACCAAAAATCATAACAATATTCAGGTTATCCCAGTCCTTAAGAACCAGTCATGTACCGCAGGTCAATTGTACAGTACTCAGTGCTTTTTTTGTAAAAAAAAAATTAAAAAAATTGTGCCAGTACTCATTGGTACTCTAGGGGAAAAGTTGTTGAGCTCTGACTGGAAGTGCTGGTACTGGGTATCAGGCAGTACCATCACAAAAAAAGCACTGATTGTACTCATATTTCAAACCAAAGACAGTGCTGGTAGCCAATTCTGTAATAAGCTAACTAAGGGTATGTCTACACTACCACCTTAGTTCGAACTAGGGTGGTTAATGTAGTCATTCAAAGTTGCAAATGAAGCCCGGGATTTAAATGTCCTGGGCTTCATTTGCATCTTGCCGGGCACCGCCATTTTTAAATCCCCGTTAGTGCGGACTCCGTGCCCGCGGCTACACGCGGCACGAAGAAGGTAGTTCGAATTAGGCTTTCTAATGGAACGAGGTGTAATGGTAGTTCGAATTAGAAAGCCTAATTCGAACTACCTACTCCGTGTCGTGTGTAGCCACGGGCATGGAGTCCGCACTAACGGGGATTTAAAAATGGCGGCGCCCGGCAAGATGCAAATGAAGCCTGGGATATTTAAATCCCGGGCTTCATTTGCAACTTCGAATGACTACATTAACCACCCTAGTTTGTACTAAGGTGGCAGTGTAGACATACCCTAAGGCTACGTCTAGACTGGCCCCTTCTCCGGAAGAGGCATGCAAAACAGGCAAGTCAGAATAGGGAAATCCGTGGGGGATTTAAATATCCCCCAGGGATTTAAATAAACATGGGGAAAAGCCGGAAAAGAGCGTTTAGACTGGCGCGATCCTCCGGAATAAAGCCCTTTTCCGGAGGATCTCTTATTCCTACCTGAAAGTACCTGACAGTAGGAATAAGAGATCCTCCGGAAAAGGGCTTTATTCCGGAGGATCGCGCCAGTCTAGACGCTCTTTTCCGGCTTTTCCCCAAGCCGGAAAAAAAGCGGTGGCCATGTTTATTTAAATCCCGCGGGACGAGGTGTACCGGTAGTTCGGAATAGGAATCCTAGTCCGAACTACCTAGTTCGAGCCCCGTGTAGCCCCTGCACGGGGTTCGAACCAGCGGGGTTTTAAAAATGGCGGCTCCCCGCTTATGGAGATGAAGCCCGGGAAATTCAAATCCCGGGCTTCATTTGCAAGTGCGGTATGCCTATATTATCCTCCTAGTTCGAACTAGCGGGGTAGTGTAGACATACCCATGTAGACATGCAGCATTCTACAGTATTCATAAGGTCTAGACTAGGGGTTCTCAGATTTCATTGCACCGCAGCACACTTCTGGCAACAAAAACTACTGCATGACCCCAGGAGTGGGAACCAGGGCAGTGGGGCTTAGCCTTTGGGCTGGGAAAGGGTGTGGGGGGCTAAGCTGAAGCTTAAGGGCTTCAGACTTAGGTGGGAAGCCTGTAATCTGAACCTCACTATCTATGGCTGAGAAGCCTTTGGGCTTCAGCTGCAGCCCAGACTGGTGAGGCTTGGGCTTTAGCTTTGGCCTCAGAGCCTAGCTAGTCTAAACGCAGCCTGGTGACCATATTAAAATGGGGTTGAGTCCATAGGTCTGGAAATAGGGGTATATCTAGACTACATGGTTCCGTCAACAGAGCCATGTAGATTAGGTTCCTAGACATAGGGAAATGAAGCGGGGATTTAAATAATTTAATCGCTGCTTCATTTACATCAAAATGGCTGCCGCGCTGTGCCGATCAGTTGTTTGGCAGCACAGCATGGTACTCTGGACACTCCACGGTCAACAAGGGAAGCCCTTGTTGACCGCCCCGTTATGCCTCATGTAATGAGGTTTACTGGGGCGGTCGACAAGGGCTTCCCTTGTTGACGGCGGAGTGTCCAAACAACCGCGCTGTGCCGCCAAACAGCTGATCGGCACAGCGGGGCAGCCATTTTTATGTAAATGAAGCGGCGATTATTTAAATCACTGCTTCATTTTCCTATGTCTAGAAACCTAATCTACATGGCTCCGTTGACGGAGCCATGTAGTCTAGACATACCCTAGGAGTGCAGGGGGAGGGGTGTTGCAGCACCCCTGGGCTTTAAGTGATTTCCATTATATACAGAGGGTACAGTTTGGTTCAGTGGCTCTCAGCACCCCCCCATACACACTGTTCTAACCCCCCTGGTTATAACCCACTTTGGGGTCCCTACCCATAGTTTGATAACTGCTGGCCTCTACACATTCTTACAAATGTAATATTAATGCTAACCAGCCAGGCTGGTTTCTGTCTATGTATTTGCCAGTGGTCTGGGCTCTTGGCAGGAGCTGATGCAGTATCTGCCAGCATCACACTATCACAGAATGGTTTCGTTGGATTCTGCTGACTGAGTCAGGCATATATAAATTGTATCAGTAGAAAGAAAAGTAGATGCTGCCAAAGTGCAGCCTGCCCTTTTATATAAGATGTGGTGTTGCCAGGTAAAATCCTCTCTCAGAATCCAAAACAAGTCTCTAGTGGCAAACTACCAGTGCTTTTCTTTCTAGTTCGGGCATTGCTGGTCTTGGGCTCAACTGAAGTTTATCTCCAGCCGTGTGTCGTGGGGCAGAAGAAGAAACTGAAGTTACGTCACATACTGGGAGCTCTAGTGGTGATTTTTTGCCTCTCTGGAGCTTCAAGGCAAACTGGAAGAGTATATTCTGCACCCGCCTTTAGGGTGAGGCAGCCTATTCCTCACCATTCACCTGGTTCTCTCTTCTAGCAGGTGTAAGGTGGAGAGATAGCCATGGGCCCACCTCCTCCTTGTATCCACCCTTTCAGAGGAAGCTAGTGGGAAGGGGCCTCTATTAAATAAATAAATGCTTTCCCAATGCTTTGCAGAGACAGCTTCGCAAAGAATTACAGTTTGTCAAAAGAGCCACTAGGTAAGCCAGACTAGAGTGAGAGAGAAAGGGGTGACTGGCTGACTTTCCTTCAAATGTCTCAGTCTCACTAAGGATGGGGATCACAGAGGAACAAAGAAGAGAAAGGAGCAAGATGGAGGGGGAGCTATCTTAGTTCTTATGAACACACTTTTCATTGAATTGCAGCAAAGGTGAAGGGAAGGGGGAGGAGGGCTCACCAACCATAGCTATCTATTGATAAGCTACGGGCTAGGAGAACAGTGGTGAGAGAGGAAGTGTGTGGGGGGATATGGGCAGGTGTTAAGTGAGTAGTGCACTGGATTAGGAGACAGATCACCTACCTTCTGTGTCCAGAACTGTGTCTGACTCAGTTAATGAATTCTCTTGGCCTCAGTTTCTTATCTATAAAATGAGGATAATAATTTTACCCTGTTTTGTAAAATGGTTACTGGAGAAAGTGTTGTATAACTGCTAAGTCCTGTATATTCGATATAAAGGATGTATTGGCTTATGTTTAGGATAACCCCATTACAGCAAACCACTCAAATGAAACAAATGCCAATAAGCTCCTCCCACTTCACCATTCTGCATTTTGGTTTAACCACATTTTTGAAGGAAGCAGTTTTAGAAATGTTTTAAAATGTTTACTCATGCTATTTTTCATACCACTCCACTTGAAATTCCAGGTTGTCATAGTACCATAAGCCCAACTGTGCAGGGTTAGGGTGTAGAAAAATTATGACTAATCAAAAAAACCTGAAATGTCACATTGGAGTGGAATTAAATGTTTAGTTGCAAATTGTCTAAAATGTTTCAAATGTTTTGAAATATGAAGTGATTCCAGCAGTGATGAATTAGTGGGCAGAGTGCAGATGAAAGTCAAAGCAGAAAGAGGGTATAAACTCCATTTATGTATTACAATCATGTACATATAAATTAATCCTCTATTCTAGCATCAAAAGTCTTTATACTTATATATAGTTATCCTGACTTAAAGCATAATAGATATGACAATAGAGTCCATGTAATTTAGGAACATCAGGACATCAATTTGCATTAGTTTTGTTTGTAGATTTTATTTTTTCACTACACAGCATAAGATTGTTTCTGTCTTTGTTAAACATTGGTTTGAATTCTTTTAATTGCTTCCTCCTGGCTTTTTATTAACAGGACTTTATTCCAAGTAACTAATCACATAGCTGTAGATCCTGGATCTGTGGTTAATTTCTTTATGTTTGCTGCTTTAATTAAGCCATATGCTTTTTGACTATCACTTATGCATTCTTTTTTGTTGACCTTCTTGGAGGCTATTTGCCCTTCTATCTATCTAGCTGGATGCATCAGAGCTTTCAGAGTCTAAATATGCATACAATTGATTTTTTTTGCTCCTTTAGTAATTTACTCTGAACTCCAATTTCTAGTCTCTTAAAGTTATTTTATCCTGCATCATAATTTACCTTTTATATCTCTTATCAGTTGCACTACCAGCTCTTGTAAGTTTTTCATGTTGAATTTGTCAGAAATCCAGCTTTCTAGTTCATGTTTTGATGAAATTTTGCATTTCCTAATTGTTTCCTTTTAGGGATCTCAATTAACTTTACAAACAAATTAAGCTTCAGAGTACATGGATGATGTAAACAAACAGTATCAATCCATTTTGGGCAGGTAATGAAACTGAAGCACAGAGATTAAAGATGAGATTTTTAGAAACACTTAAATGATTAAGGAATGCAAGTTCCCTTGAGAGTCCATGGGGTTAAATGAACATATCAGAGTTAGGTATTTGGGCACTGAACTCTCTTAGGCTCGTTAAAAATTCCTAGCTTGGGCTGCTAATCACATTTGGAAAAGCCCACCCCTTGTTAATTCCACCAAATTCCATGGGCCCTTTCACAGTATTTTTTCTTTTGTTCACTCGGGACCAGGTTTTGGAACTCCTTTCCTATTATCATGACAACTGATTCTTCCAGTTCTTTTGAATCAAGGCTTAAATTTCTATTTTAATTACATTGTTTTTTCTGATGGTGTGTTCCTACTATGGTACTAATGTCTTTGAGGGCATTTATTTATCACTTGATCTGTTTTTCATTTCATTCTGATGAGTTACTTTGATGCCTGTGCCAGGAAACAATTAAACCCCAAGATCTTGATTTGCTATGGCTGCAAACTAGTTTTCAGTCTTAAAGAGTATGTTGTTGGTTTTTGGATACTTGTTTCTTCAGGGCAGCTCTGGTAGTCAGTAAGGCTTTGTCTACACTACAGGGTTTTTGCGCAAGAAGCTTTTTGCGAAAGAGATCTTCCGTAAAAACTTCTTGCTCAAAAGCGCATTCACGCCTCAAAAGTGCATTGCAAAAGCAATGTGCTTTTGTGCAAGAAAGCGTCCACACTGCATGGACACTCTTGTGCAAGAAAGTTCTGATGGCCATTCTGTGCTTTTTCTGATAGGCTCTTTTTGCACAAGAAACCCCTGTTGAGCGTTCACACACACCTTTTTGTGCAATAACTCTTGCACAAAAAGGAGGAGTTGTTCGTAGAAAGAGGTATACCTGCACTGCAAAAAGCCCTCTGTTCTGCCATTCGACTGTAAATTTTCTTGCGCAAAAATGCACTTGAGGTGTGGATGCTTCGCGAGTTTTTGTGCAAAATCCCTGTAGTGTAGACATAGCCTACAGGAGTTTACTCTCTTCCACAGGTACGTCTACACACACAGTAGTGATATAGCTGCATCATTGCAGTGCATCTGATGAAGATGCTCTATGCTGACAGGAATGAGTTCTGTTATCAGCTTTAAAAAAAAGTCAACTCTGCCACTGGCAGAAACTGCACCTGCAGGAGAAATTCTTCCACCAACATAGCAATGTGCACACAATATAGTGTAACATATTGGTTGGGAAGGGTGGAGTATTCACATCCCCTGAGTAATGTAAGTTTTGGCAACTGAGGCTGTAGTGTAGACATAGCTTTAGTTTGTCTAATTAAAGTTCTTGAGGAAGACTTGCTCCCTGAGAGCCAGAGGGAATTGCTTGGAGCCTGCATCTGACCATCTCTGTTCAAGGACTGTAATGTAAAACAAACAGGCTGTACTAAGAATATATTCAAAATACATGCAAAAGATTTCTCCTCCAAGGGGAAGCTGACCTTCAAGGCCATGACTTTGTTACAGCTCGGCAAAGAGGCTGCAATACAAAAATCAGAACAGTCCCTGAAGGCAATTCCTATGTTCCAATTTAATTGGAGTTTTGCCATTTACTTTAGAGGGAAAAGCAAGTTCAGGACAAGGACTCCTCTGCGTTTTTATTGCCCCAAGAACTGAGATGACTGCTGAAAGCAAGACGTTCATAACTAAATAGACACTGGTCACAGAAATTTGAGTAAAAAAAATGACATGCAGTGTCTTTATCTTGTATTCTAGGAAGTTATCACTATATGGTTCCAGTCATGTGTAACATTTGTCTCAGCACCAAGTTAATCACCAAAGCCCACTTGGGCCAATTATGTAACCTATTGTAAATGAATTTGTGAAAATGTGCGATCTTTGTAAAGTGTGTTAACCAGCCAGCAGATGTAGGCTGTGGGGCTGTTTATTTCAGCAGTGGGAACAGAGTTGTGGGATTGTGTACCTGGAAAAAAAAAGCACTTATAGGAAAGGTTCATGGGGAGAAAGCAAAACAAAATGTTAGGTGATGCACAGTGAGGGGCGTGTGTGTGGATAGAGAAATAAGAGAGGTGATACAGAATTTTCTGAGGTACTGACATTCACAATTTTGCCTGATGTCAGTGGGAGTTGAGTGATCTACATCATTCAAAACTAGGCCCTAGATTGAAACGGAGAGCAGCAGGAAGAAAATATGTTAAGAGAGCTAGCTTGAGAAGAGGGCCTTAATAAAACAATCTTCAGGAAATTCTTGAGTCAGAGAAGATATTCCCATCAGCTGCTGGAAATATGGCTAAAGTAGGGGTCAGTATCTATCTGTCTTTTAAAGTGCATCTGTCTGTCTGTGTAACTGTCTGTGAGACCATTTAGGAGGAGTTATTGAATAAATGGAAAGATTAGGGCCACCAAATTTGTTCTGCAGCTTTTTCTTCTCCTAATTTAAAGTAAGACCAAGGTTTGGTTGTGCCAGGAGAACTGGAAGCCCAAGGAAAGGGATAGTTTTCCATAATATGCAAATGGAGGTGCTGCCGTTCCAAGGGATGTGATATGAGAGTGGCCACTGGGGGCAATCCTGCAAAGTGGCTGTTGGGGGCAGCCATACCACCAAGGGAGTGGCCAGCAGGGCTGGGACTCCGCCATCTTTCCTGTCAGCCTCCCCCTTCAACTCAAACCCTTTCTCCCCTCCCAGTAATTGTTCACAGCACCGGACGGGGGGCAGAGACCAGGCCGCTGGCATCCAACCTCCTGCACCTCCTCCCATATCCCCAAAGCCCTGCTGTGAAGGACCAGGCAATGCCAGGTAAGTCTGCTAGTAGCATATAAAATTAAAGAAAGAGACACTAATAAGAGATACAGTGTTCTGGGCATTTTGCTCTCAGTGTACACTTAGGGCTTAGGTCCCTGTAACGTGCTATCGTTTATCACTAGTATTTTGTAGTGGCTTTTTCCTCCAATTCAGACACAACTAGAGTCATAACATTCTCAGGGAAAATGGTGCTTAACTATATAACTTACGCACTAATAGATAGTTTAACTATGTCAGTTATTTGGAAAATAGTGTGTTTGTATTGCATGCACATCTCTAGATTAAGAAGGTATAATAACTGTAGCATCTTTATTTTACCTATCAGAAATATCTGTACATGCCTTAGCTAAGAAATATGCAGACTGAATATTCTGCTGACACAGTTAAAACCTAATAATGAGCCACTGTGTAACTCAAAGAGAAAAAAACCTGTGCAGTTATCTAAGTTTGCTGACACTTTCAAAACAAAATGATGACTAAATCGTAATGTGTACTCAAAACAATGAGTGAAATAGCAAGATGAATAGGACTTTAGGCACTATTTAATACAGTAAAGCCATAGCCTGAATACTATATTGCTGATTACTTAAATTCATTATGCAGGCAGTAAAATCTAGCAGTCAATAATATGTCTGTGAGAAGGAAGACACTTATTCTATCATTTTAAACTGAGATTCAGGCAGAGAGATCTATAGTTCCACAGATAAGATACTTACATTTATTTGTAATTATATATTATTCATCTTACCTGATGTTCATTAAACTGAGGTTTTGGTTAAAATAATAAAAAGGCTCTGCTTTTGGTCCAATTTCAGCCTCCCTTCTTTCAAGACAGTAATGGCATTGTCAAGGTGTTGAATGAAATTATCATGACCTGGAAATAAGTGTAGATTTCAGGTATACAAATAACCTTCTGAGCATCTACTGCTTTCAGTTACAAATGTCACGCCAAACCTGTCTTGTCTAGTGCCATGATGCTAATTATAATAGCTCACACACTTATATTGTGTCTTTCACAGAATCACAAAGTGGTGTATGAGAGTACATAAGCATTGTTATCCCTACTTTATACATGTGGAAGCCAAGGCAGAGAGGAAAAATGCCTCACCCAGACACACACTAGACCTGCAAAGGGATCTGTAAGGACACTGGGCATTCTGCTGAAGTACATGGGAATGTGTTCAGGCGTAAAATCTACATCAGGAGGGGCCACCCTGTGGCTCGCGAGCCGCATGCAGTTCTTCAAAGAAAAAATTGCGGCTCCCGCACCCGTGGTTCTGAAAGGAGTAGTGTGTTTGTCTGAAAGTCCCGTGCAGACTACAAAATGGCAATGCCTGCTCTGCTCTTAAAAGGGCGGCGGCTGGGTTTTGTTTGTTTCTTTTGGCTCAACAGATTTCTTCCCTTGACTCTTTGCACTGTATCCACCACTATTTTGGCTCTTTGTCTGTAACGGGTTGGCCACCCCTGACTTACATGATGGCTTCCTCTGCAGAATGTGGACCTACATCAGGGAGAGGCTGGAACAGAGTCCAGGTGTCCCTATTCTTGTCCCTTGATTGAACCACTGGATGTCTGGCAATAGTAAAAGCAAGAAAGTCACCATGGAAATATAAGGCATGCATTCACTAGGGTTACCATATTTGAACTTTCAAAAAAGAGGACGCCTGGTGCCTGCCAGTGCCGCTGCAGCAGTGGCTCATCCACTCGCACAGGAGGCTGGGCTCAGGAACAGGCAAACTCGTCCCTGTGCACACCAAACTTGGGGCTCTGGCTGCCACCTTGCTGCTGCCAGGGCTGCTGCTGCACCATGAGAGCCAGCAGGGGTGGGAGCGAGGGGACGATGCATGCCAGGCTCCCGCTTCCCCGCTGCACTGATCTGAGATGCGGAGCCAGGAGAAGAGAGTGGGGGGCCAGGGAGGCTGCTGGCTGGGCCCCGTCCTAGGCATGAAGTTAAAGGCACCGAGGGAAGAAGTGACATGGCTAGAAAAGGAACCCAGGAATCCTGCTTCCCAGAATCCCTTCCTTTCCCCTGCCTGCTCCACCAAGCACCAGCTCCCACAGTCCTCACAGAGCTGAGACTGGAACTCCCAAATCTAACCAACAGGCCCACTGCCCACTTCCAGGAAAGGAAACAAGCCAGAAATTCTAACACCTAGTTCCCTGCTCTAACCCAGTGCCCCTGCCCTCCCCCAGAAACAGCCACCCCCAGCTCTAACCCAATGCCCTTTCTGTCCTGCAGAGCCAGGCACCCCCAGACCCTCCACTCTAACCTGATGCCCCACTCCTCCCTTAGAGCCAGGACCCCCCAGGCCCCGCTGCTCTAACCCAATGCCCTTCCCTTCCCCCAGAGCCAGGGACATAACCTAGCAGGGTGGAGGGTAACCTGGTGACTCCTTGGGAGGAGCCAGTCCCGCCCCCAACACACACATCCATCGGACGTGCCCTGGGTCTTACCCGAGCTGCTGCCACCACAGCCATGCACTTTTCCCACCAAGTGCTGGGGTGCGTGCGCAGAGCGGCTGTTAACATCTGTGCGCACAGCTCTGAATGTTCAATGTGAGTGACAGGTACATGCCCCACCCCTCCCTGATCTCCTTTGCAGTGCAAAATCCCAAACATTTTTAGCCATTTAAAAAAGCCAGCCCGATGGAGATTTAATAAGTGAAAAGGACGACATGTCCGGGAAAAACCGGACGTATTGTAACCCTACATAAATGTAAGACCAATCTCCACAGCCTAGGTATGTGCAAGACACACACTGGCGCTCCACGTGGCTTCCAAAGAGGGCCTGGTTGCAGTGGGTGGGGTTTGGCTCCAGGAACAGTGCTTCAGGTGTGGAGCTGGGGTTGGGGGCTGGGCTTTACCCACCTATGCCTACCTCCAGCCTGTGGATGCTGTGACATGATGACGTTACTCTGCTATCCCACAGGAACTTTTCTTTTTTAGAGAGAGAGAGAGAGAGAGAGAGAGAGAGAGAGAGAGAGAGAGAGAGAGATTAGATTGACAACTTTTGAATAAGTAAACTTGCAAGGCAACATGACAGATGAAAAGGAAGCTACACTAGCAAACTCCTCTCCTTTCTTTAGGGATAATAGTTGCTTCAGGAAAATGATGATTTTAGGAAAAGGAAGTCAGCCAGGTAAGAATATAACAAAGAAAAAAGAGAAACTGGAGCTTGCAGGTTTCTTAGCTAATAGAATAAGACATCTTTAAAACATGCATTGTCTGATTCGAGGCATAGAAAGGCAAAGCCAAAAGAAAATGATGTCTCTTGTAAGCAGGTCTCAGAGAAGAGTAATCTTAGCATTCATAAGGCCCTTTCCTCAGGGCCCTGGTTCAGAGCTCCTAGAATGAAAGGCAATAAACAAAAATATCTGGACACTCTCAGGCTAGTCCCATTCCAGCAGACCAGGCATCCTAGGGTATGTCTACACTACAAAGTTAGTTCGAACTAACGGACGTTAGTTCGAACTAACTTTAATAGGTGCTACACTAGCGCTCCGCTAGTTCGAATTTGAATCGAACTAGCGGAGTGCTTAGTTCGAACTAGGTAAACCTCATTTTACGAGGACTAACGCCTAGTTCGAACTAGCTAGTTCGAACTAAGGGCTGTGTAGCCCTTTAGTTCGAACTAGTGGGAGGCTAGCCCTCCCCAGGTTTCCCTGGTGGCCACTCTGGCCAACACCAGGGAAACTCTATGCCCCCCTCCCGGCCCCGGACCCCTTAAAGGGGCACGGGCTGGCTACGGTGCCCGTGCCAGGTGCAAGCCTGCCAGCACCCAGCTAGCAGACCCTGCACCTGGCACGGCACAGAGCCACCCACCCGATGCCCCCCAGCCCTCCCCCTCTTGCCGGGACCAGGCTGGCGGCTCCCGGGAGCTTGCCCTGGACCGCAAGAGGCGGGCACCTTCCTGGGCTAGTGCGGACATCGTGGACCTCGTCCACGATCTCCGCACTAGGCACAGGAAAGTGGCTGTCTAGGGCAGGAGAGCTGCCAGCCTGGCCACCCAGGACCAGGTGTGCATGAAAATCAAGGGGGTCCACTGAGACCCCCGACACTGAGCCCTGAGCTTACAATGGCCGTCCTGGGTCAGACCAAAGGTCCATCTAGCCCAGTAGCCTGTCTGCCGACAGCGGCCAACCCTAGGGACCCTGGAGGGGATGGACCGAAGACAGTGACCAAGCCATTTGTCTCGTGCCATCCCTCTCCAGCCTTCCACAAACTTTGGGCAGGGACACCACTCCTACCCTCTGGCTAATAGGACTCCATGGACCCAACCTCCATGACTTGATCTCACTTCCCTTTAAACTCTGTTCTAGTTGTAGCCTTCACAGCGTCCTGCAGCAAGGAGTTCCACAGGTTAACTATTTGCTTTCTGAAGAAGAACAACTTTCTCTTACTAGTTTCAAGCCTGCTACCCATTCCTTTCCTTTGGTGTCCTCTAGTCCTTCTTTATGGGAACTCAGGAAGAACTTTTATGAATGCACCCTCTCCACCCAACCCCTGCTTTTAGAGACCTCTATCCTGTCCCCCCTCCGTCTCCTCTTTTCTAAGCTGAACAGTCCCAGTCTCTGTAGCCTTTCTTCATCTGGGACCTGTTCCCAACCCCTGATCATGTTAGTTGCCCTCCCCTCTCCCAGCCTTTCTCTTCCCCTCTCCCACCTCCTTTTCCCAGTCTCCCCCAGTTTTGTTCAATAAAGACAGAGTCAATGTTGGAAGAAACGTTATCTTTATTTTGTACATCAATAAGAAGGGGGGCTAGGGAAGGGTAAGTGGAAGGAGGTGAGGGAGGAATGGGGTACGAGCCCCCGATGGGGAGGACTGGGCTGGCTCTGCGGGCTTCTGGGGGTGGAAGCTCTCCTGCAGCCCCCCAATTACTCCCTCTCCCCAGATGGCAGCCTGTGGCAAGTGCAGCCGGGCTGATGGCCGAGTGGTGTGATGTGCCCAGTGTGAGCACTCAGGGCACTCCAAGCCAGAACTTCTTTGCAAGCGGGGCACCCCTTAGAACTGTGTGTCCGGGGTGGGGGTCGGGACCCTTTAAGCGCAGCCCTCGGCTAGCCTGAGACAGCATCTCCACGCTCTAAGTCCTCCTCTGATGCCCTGCCGGCACTGCTTCCGGCCATCCTTAAGCCCTGTTCAGAGTCCACTCAATGTGGACTTGCTAGTTCGAACTAGCAAAACGCTAGTTCGAACTAGTTTTTAGTTCTAGATGCGTTAGTTCGAACTAGCTTAGTTCGAATTTACTAATTCGAACTAAGTTAGTTCGAACTAGCGCTGTAGTGTAGACGTACCCTTACAGAGTCACTAAGGGTATGTCTACACTACCACCCTAGTTCGAACTAGGGTGGTAGTGTAGACATACCCTAACACCTTCTCGTACTCTACTTCTTTGTCTAGATACACCAGGCTTAGGGTGTGACCAAGGCTTCTTTGATTACACCCAAACTGTGTTGGCTGTAGGGGCCAGCATGTCCCTGAAATGGGTACTGCACTTCTTCACAAGCCCCACTTCCAACCTTCCTTCACTAAATAATGTCAAGATTTCAGGAGTCCATTAGTATAGAGCCACTTTCAGCACTGGAGCCTGAAAAGGATTTGTTCCACTGCATGCTCATCCTATTTTCCATTGTGGACTACATATACAGCCTTCTGCATGTTATATGGGCCACATACACATAGATATGTGCATAAAGTTGCCCACTTTCCTACAGAAAAAAACTGAACACCATTACCCTGACCCTGGCCATTTGTCTCGTGCCATCCATCTCCAGCCTTCCACAAACTTTGGGCAGGGACACCATTTCTACCCCCTGGCTAATACCACTCCATGGACCCAACCTCCATGACTTGATCTAACTTCTCTTTAAACTCTGTTCTAGTTCTAGCCTTCACAGCCTCCTGCAGCAAGGAGTTCCAAAGGTTGACTCTTTGCTTTGTGAAGAAGAACTTTCTTTTACTAGTTTGAAGCCTGCTACCCATTCCTTTCCTTTGGTGTCCTCTAGTCCTTCTATTATGGGAACTAATGAAGAACTTTTCTTTATGCACCCTCTCCCCACCACTCTTGCTTTTATAGACCTCTATCATATCCCCCCTCCGTCTCCTCTTCTCTAAGCTGAAAAGTCCCAGTCTCTTTAGCCTCTCTTCATATGGGACCTGTTCAAAACCCCGATCATTTTAGTTGCCCTCCCCTCTCCCAGCCTCTCTCTTCCCCTCTCCCACCTCTTTTTCCCAGTCTCTCCCAGTTTTGTTCAGTAAAGAGAGATTCTATTTTTGAACACACATGTCCTTTATTTTGTACATCAGGAAGGGGGGCTAGGGAAGGGTAAGTGGAAGGAGGTGAGGGAGGAATGGGGTACGAGCCCCCGATGGGGAGGACTGGGCTGGCTCTGCGGGCTTCTCAGGGTGGAAGTTCTCCTGCAGCCCCCCGATTGCCGCCTCCCCCCGGATGGCAGCCTGTGGCAAGTGCAACTGGGGTGATGGCCGAGTGCTGTGATGTTCCGCGTGTGAGCACTCAGGGCACTCAAAGCCAGGACTGCTTTGCAAGCGGGGAACCCTGAGAACTGTCTGTCCGGGGTGGGGGTCGGGTCCCTTTAAGCACAGCCCTCGGCTAGCCTGAGACAGCAGCTCCACGCTCTAAGTCCTAATCTGATGCCCTGCCGGCACTGCTTCCAGCCATCCTTAACCTCTGTTCAGGGTCCACTCTGTGTGGACATGCTAGTTCGAATTAGCAAAACGCTAATTCAAACTAGTTTTTAAGTCTAGCTGTGGTAATTCGAATTAGCTTAGTTCGAATTAACTAATTCGAACTAAGTTAGTTCGAATTAGCGCTGTAGTGTAGACATACCCTTAGGGTGTAGGAGGAGATTCTGACCTGGGTCAGAGAGTTGAGGTGTAGGATTGGATTTGGGGTGCTTACCTCAAGCAGCTCCCAGAAGCAGCCAGCATGTCCCCACCATCTCTAGGCACAGCGGAGCCAGGAGGCTCTGCATGCTGCCAGTGTCTGCAGGCACCATCACCATTCCTGGCCAACGGGTGCTGTGGAATCAGTGCTCAGGGTGGAGGTAGCACACAGGGTCCCTGTGACTCCTTTTGTGTGGAGCCAGGGCAGGCAGGGAGCTGCTGCGCCAGCAGCCAGATGCCTGGAAACCCTGCATATATTACCTGTGATGCACCCCCACCCAAAAAAAAGGTTTAGTATTTGTTAAGACAGCACTAGGATTCAAATTAATATTGTACCTTTCATTTCAACACTGGCAAATGTCCACCAGGAGCATTTTAAGTTAGCAAAATAAGTCAAAACATTTAACTGTTAAAAGGAATTAATTTACTGGGGTGGTGGCGTGGCATGGCATAGTGCAGTGGTCCCCAACCTGTGGTGGTGGCCGGGCGCCAGGGGGCGTGGCCGTTTGCCGGCCGGGAGCCAGGGGGCGGGACCCCCCATAGCCGCGCGCCTCCCCCCATAGCTGCGCCCGGGGCCGGCGCCCCCCCTCCTCCAAGCACCTAGGGCCGGCGCCCCCTCCCCCCCAAGCTCCATGCGCCCGGGGCCGGCGCCCCCCCCCTCCTCCAAGCGGCCGGGGCCCCCCATAGCCGCGCGCCCCCCTCATAGCTGTGCCCGGGGCCGGCGCCCCCCCTCCTCCAAGCGCCGAGGTCGGCGCCGGCGCCCCCCCCAAGCGCCGCGCGCCCGGGGCCGGCGCCCCCTCCCCCCAAGCTCCACGCGCCCGGGGCCAGGCCAGCACAGAGCACGTGGCGGGCGCACACGAATGCCCCCGCGGGCGCCATGGCACCGTGTTGGGGACCACAGGCATAGTGTATCGCCAGCCTCCGGTAGTGAAAGCAACTTACAATTTCTTACGGGCACTGTCCTATTGCAACCCAAGTCTCTGCCAGCTCTTTAAAAAGCTCCCTGCTGGCTTTTGTCATAGCTCAGACAGCTCTTGGTGGAACTGCACACCAGAGTACACCCTGCCTACTTTCCCCTCTGCCAGCCTCCCTCCCATGCTGCTGCTGGCAATGTGGCTTTGCAGAGTACACAGAGAACATGGGTGTAGCACTTGCCTGCAAAGATAGAGAGCAGTGTTCCCTCTAAGCTGCAGGGCCGCACAGCTTCACAGGTGATGAATCAGCCCCGCCCTGTAAAAGGCTCAGGGCTTCCTGCCTGGACTTGACTGACTGGGCGGAGCTGATTCATCACCTGCGAAGCTGTGCTGCCCTGCAGCTTAGAGGGAACACAGATGGAGAGCCCTGCCTGGTGCAAATCCAAAGCTGGGGACTGCCTCCTCCACACCAATCCAGCCCTCCCAAGCACCCAGCTGCCAGCCAGGGGCTATCCCTTTGAATCCAACCCCTTCCCAAACTTACCTGCCAGCATAAAAATACTCCATCGGGATTGTTCCCCCAGCAGCCAGACCCCCCTGGGCTGGCACACATTTGCTCTGGATAGATAGGATGCCTTGTCAAGTGCAGGATGCACCCTAGGAACTGCCCCCTCCACCACGCGCCTCCTAGGGACTGCCCCCAGCAACTGCTTTCGGCATCCAACCTGCCTAAAGACTGCCCCCATCCAGGGATTGAGTCCCAGTATGTAATCCCCACTCATCCAGGGTGTCCTCCTACCTCCAGTCTGTCTCCTATGCACCAGCTGCATCTCCTTGCCCCTGTTCACTGCACCACCCTCCTGTGCCTGCTGGTCTCCTACCTTGGCTGCAAGTAGCTCAACAATGCACCTTTCCTTCACCAGCTGCTGCTTTAGTAATAGGGGCACTGGACCCGCTGACCTGTGGGATACGAGGGCACTGGTCATCCTGGCCTCCTACTAATGCTGCGGGGCCTGATCCTGCACTACCCCATTTTTTACACACACACAAGTCTGCTGGTCCCCTTGTGAGGCGTCTGCTCAGAGCCTGGGGCTTTCCTCCTCTTCCACCATGTGGCTTCTCTCCACATCTCCTCCCATCCCCCGTGTGGCTTCCCCTCCCCTGGCATGGCATCTCCTCCCCACACAGCTTCTGCTGGAGCCAGCACCGTTCCTGGAGTGGGAGTGGAGCCATAGAGGCAGAGGTCTCCTCTCCACTCCCAGTCTGCAGGACAAAGCCCTCAGTTAGTGGCTAGCTGCTGGCCAAGAGAAGCACTTTAGAGGGAAGGGAAAGGGAGACGCCCTGCCGGCAGGAGAGAGCAGCCCCAGGGAAGGGCTGGAGAGGAACCAGGCATAGGGTACCATATTTGAACTTTCAAAAAAGAGGACGCTCCTGAGAGGGGATGTATCTGCATCAGTATCTATCAACTCATGTTGTACTAATGTGTTATATACACTACCTCTCAGGAGTGTCCTCTTTTTTGAAAGTTTAAATATGGTAACCCTAACCAGGCAGCAGAGGTGACACAGGGGCATATAAGCACATGGGCTGCCTAGGAGCACCCAAAAATTTGGTGCCTGCACATTTTCAGGTACCCTACCTACCTGCATATTTCATGTATAACTAGGGATTGTCTTGATGTCTGGGGCAGGTGCCCCACCTACCCTGCCCTATTTATGGCCCTGAGGCTACCACATGGGCCACAGCTGTGTGCTGACTGAGCTGCAGGTTGGGAACCACTGACCTAGGCAAAAGTCCCCCCTGACTTTGCTTAATTAGGGGCTGCAGGACAAGTCTGGTGTCTTATGCTTTTGAATATTTTAGTAGTGGAACAAGACCAGTGAAGCGTTTAGTGTCACTGCACTTTCTTTCAGCCAAAACATCTGAAGACATCAGGAAGCTATGAGGGTACCAGGGCTGCTAGCAAGATTGGGCCACCATGTGTAAAGTGAGACCAGGAGGTTTGAACATTTAAGATTGTTATAAAATACGACGCATTTCAATGCTTGGCACAAAGGCCAATTAATGTTTGTTGCATTACAGCTGCACAAACACCTTCAGGTTAAACACACTGAGGAAATTTCTGCTGTCATTTACATCTGTGCAGCCCCATTGATCTCAGGGCAGAACGTAGCCTTCTGCCTTCAGTCTCTAGCAATGGTGCACTCAGTTCCCTAAACCACTTATTTCTGTTGATTAGTTACACACATTTTATCCGCTTTTCCCCGGTAACCAGAAGGAAACATTAGAAAGGGGAAACAGAAAGGTTAGTCAAGCTCCTGTAGAAGCGCTGCTGCTTCCAGCCTTTCTAGCAGCTCCACTACTCAGCAACAATCGCAATTGTGCTCTTCACTTACTGGTTGCCATTATGCTCTATTTCTGTGGCATGTGTACAGTTGGCAGTGCAATCAGGTTAAGTGTGCACCACAGGTGTGCACAGCTGGCCATTAAAGCAAAGGAAAACACACAAGCAAAAAGAGAAAAAAGTTTCAGTTTATATAATTTCATTTTAAAAATACTGTCTTGAGTAGTGGTAGAGATGTAGCCGTGTTAGTCTGGGGTAGCTGAAGCAAAATGCAGGACAATGTAGCACTTTAAAGACTAACAAGATGGTTTATTAGATGATGAGCTTTCGTGGGCCAGACCCACTTCCTCAGATCAAATAATGGAAGAAAACAGTCACAACCATATATACCAAAGGATACAAAAAAAGTAGGGATATTAGATCCTGTGTAATTGAATAATTGTCTGATCGCATCAAATGTTAGCCGTTAGACAACTATTTAATACTCCCCAGGGACAGGGCCAGCAGCCAGTGCACTCCTGGGGAGCCCCCTGCCATCCCACGCTGCTGCCTCTGATACAATTTAAAAACCAGCTCCCCGCACAGACCAGCTCCCGCCTGCCATCCCACACTGTTGCCTTTGATACAGAGGCAGCAGCATGTGGCGGCAGCAGCCTCTGTCTGCAGGAGGCCCAAGCTCCCCACAGGCAGAGGCTCTGCTAGCATCAAACGGAGCAGACTTTGTCCTCAGTGAGCCTGGGCAGCCTATCCTGCCTCCCCCTTCTCCGTCCCACACTGCTGCCTCTAATAGAGCTGGCAGAACTGGTGCTCATGGGGAGCCTGTAGTGGATGTTGGTGACCACTACAGCTATGCAGAGAGTGCTCTCCGAAAAAGACTGCTTATGTGCATGGGGGTAGCCTGGGAATCCTCCATGGAGATCTCTAGGAAGCTCTCATAGAAGTGCTCTGCAATCCTTTGTGGGTTTCTGGGGAGGACTCCCTTCTTTCATTCAACACAGCTGGACACTTTCCCATGCCTGTCCAGTCTTAACTCTGCTGGCATTATTGCAGCAACAGCATTTTCATCGTAAGGACCAGGTCTGTACCCAGACACTTGCAGCATCTACTCCCTTGCCACTTCTCTTACCCTCAGGAGAGTGATATCGCATAGGGCCACCCAGGGGAAATGGGGGAAGTTTCAAATGCTAGCTCTTAAACCACAAACAAGTTCAACAAGTAACCACTCCCCGAGTTTGGTGAAATTGGAGTCACATAACAATGGGTTCTCAAACATGCCATGGTTGTGGTTGGGAGGGATCACAGGATATTGCAAGCAGCACTGAAAAAAGGGGAAGGGGTGGTGGCTTCCTATATGTCTCCCTTCTCCCCATGCTGGTGCCCACCACAGTTAGGGAATCCTATCACGGCAAAACGGTCCACTGTGTTGCCCAGAGTCACTGCCCTTCTTAGCAGACTCCTGTTAGTGGCCCTGCAAACTTGTATCACAACAGATGCCACCGTAGATTTATCCTCTCCAGACTGATGCCCTACTGGATGCTAGCAGTCTGGCATTGCAAGCTTCCACCGAGCTATTGCTACTCACTTCTCCATTCTAGAGATGCTCTCATTTTAGTACTGCTGCACTTCAAAGCTGGGGAAAGCTCTTCACACAGTTCCTAGAGAACAGTCTTAGGCTTTTGAAAGTTCTGAAGCTGCTGCTCATCATCCCATGATGCATAATGATGCAGTCCCATCAGTCAGTGCTTGTTTCCCATGTCCAGAAATGGTGCTCAGCTGTGTCAAGGTGATGCAACTGTCACCAGAAAGTGTGAATTGCTCCGCTCTATGTCTTCCAGCAGTAACCTCACATCGTTCCATGCCGCGGCTCCGGTATCAGCTGTGTAAATACCACAGGATGAGGCACAAGGTGTTTGTAATGCTCGGTGTACAACAGAGTGGGGTCCATCCTTATCATGCCATGGTGTCTGTGTGGGTAACCCAGATTACAAAAAACGCCTGAAAAATGCTTGGTTTGTTTCCTGTTCATTTCAGTGAGGGAGCGAGGAAGGGAGGGAGGGAAGTGCACAATGGGAGGCTAACGCCATGTTCCCATAGCCACCATTATCAATTTTTTTTCACCTCATAAGGCAATGCAAGCCAAAACTCACAATTCCACTCAGCTACGCACACTGTGGGACAATTACCCAGAATGCAGTGCTCTGCATCGAAGCAAGCCCTGCTAGTGAAGATGTGCTCTGCTGACACAATGAGTGCAATGCGGGCACTCAAGATCGACTTGCTTAAATCAGAAGCTTGATGCTGACTAACATAAAACTATCTCTGTAGTATAGACATGGCCTTAGGAATATTAGTAAGAGCATATCAACCGATGTGTCGTGGTCACAGATGTAAAGGCAGTTGACTTAAAGCTTAATACTACCAGCTTAAATTACCCCTGAACACCAATAAGGAAGTTTACTGAGCACTGGTGTAACATACTCTCTGTGATCAACTCCACTAAGCATTCAGGCCATTACAAGCCACAGAAGCTATAGCTTCTGAGCACACGTTCTGGTTGGAACGTTTTGACTACATATATTTTTGTCAAAATATGTTGTTCTGTCAAAGCTGAAACATTTTGTGGAGACACTGATTTCAGCAGAGCCTTCAACTGGACAGTTTCTGAGGTGCAGGGTGGAACAGCTGATTGCATCTGACAAGGGGGGGAAATGGGTGGGGAATAAAAAACTGATAATTTCCATCCAAAAATGAACATGTTGAGACAATTCTATTTCATAAAAATGTTCAAAAAGTTTTGTGTTCATTCCTGTGTGGAACAAAACACAAATGTAGAAACTTAAAAGTAGTCACAAAATGGAATTGTTCCCCAGACAGGCCTTCTTCTGAGCAAGTGCAAGAATCTAATCCAGTGTCAAAGAGACATCAGTAATTGTGGCAAGGTACGCATCTAGGAGAAATGACCAAATTCTTCTCTCCAAACACAGATGGAAATGTCAATAAGGCCTCCATCTTTCAGTGGAAAATGAATCACGTACCATATAGTTTACACATAGGAGCCTTTAAAATGATACCTGATATCAGTCATGGAAGATTCCATTGTCTTTTTTAAAGAGTAGGTACTTGCCCAAGTGTCCTTAGACAACATTTTCCATTCTCCTTTGTAAATGTTGTTTAGTGCGAGGAGAATTGGAAACTGTCACCAAGGACACTGGGGCAAATACACTTTAAAAAAGCACAATGGGATTTTCCATGGCTGGCATACCAAGTGGCTGTTTTGCTCCATTCCAGAGATAGCTGCATTTCAATGCTGGTATGTAGTTTATTGTTTTGGAAACAAGGTAGTAGAAGCAATCTTCCTAATTGTGGAAGTAGACCCTTAAGATGTTGAAGTTTACAGGATCTTTTGAAAAAGGCTTCTGTTTTCGAAAGAACTGCGTCTAGACTGCGGTTTCAATTTCGAAATAGCACTTTTTTGAAAGCACACCATGATGCAATTATGCAAATGAAGTGCGGGAAATTCAAATCCCAGCTTCATTTGCAATACTGATGTGCCTAATTTACATCCCTCTGTTGAAAGAGGGATGTAGTCTAGACACAACCACTAATTCAAACAGAGAGGGCTCCTCCATCCATGTTGGTAGTCCTGCTCCTCAGGAGGAGTAAGGGAAGCTGACGGGAGCTTTTGCTCCCATCAACCTCCTGCTGTGTGGACCATGTGAAAACGTGATTTAAGATACACTAACTAGTTATGTAATTAATGTAGCTGTTTTAAGGAGTTGCATGTTTTAAGTCCACTTTCCCCTTTAGATTTAGGGCTGGTCTACACTAATGTTAGACATCTAGCCCACAAGGGTGTGCTGAAGATTAAAAGTGTTTATGTAGAGTTTTGAATATGTACAGTGCTATATTAATGCCAGATACAATTTTGTTGTTCTGTACGGCATGCAGTAGTTTTTTAAATTATGGCCCCCTCTAGATCTGTTTCCTCTTTCAGTACATGTTAATGCCCCTCTCAGATCAGTATCCACAATACTTTTCAGCTTGTCGGAGTATACAGCTATGTATTAATCAATAAGCTAATCTGTTTCTTTCTGTCTAGCAGAGATTCTACCAGCAAACATGCATGAAGTTTTCTAATAATAAAGAATTCTGGGAAAGGCAACTCCAAAGGACATCAGGAAAATAACAAGTGACAGATTTGTGTCACCTAAGACAAAGTATGGCCGTGAATATTATCATTCTTTTCTATGTAACATAAGTGAAGACTGATTAGGTGTCACATAATATTCATATTATCTCTGATATCAGTACACAGTAAGGATTGACAATAAGCAGTATAATGGAAGATTATTCCATCTTCCATCTGTTAAAATGCTTTCCTATTTTGAGTCTAGAGCTTAATGGTGTGTGTTAGTCTCTAATCCTGTATATCAACATCTTCTCAGTATTGGAAGTATTAATAGTGCCATTTTTGCATCTATGGCTAACATGACAGGTCGAGGACAACATTTCCCTATGTTACTTTCTCTTTTCATATATTTATACTTTAGTGATGAGAATACTTCTAGAGCTAAATGGTGCATACAAAAATCTCTCTCTCTCTCTTTCTGTGTAATTATGTGTGTGTGTGTATATATATATATATATATATATATATATATATATATATATATAATTTGTGTGTGTGTTTTGGCTATTTAGCAGGAATCTCAAGTTTGCTGTAAATGTAAATATGGAGGTAGACTTAAAACCATTCTAATGCCTTTTAAATAGTACCAGTTTTCAGGGAGATTTTTCTAAGTTATAAGTATTCAGCCATTATCTGCCTTCTGGATTATCAGAGCTGCTGAGAAGCCACAGCTGTCATAGCCAGTGATGGAGTTTTTGGGTGCTCAGAAGCTCTAAAAATGAAGCCTTATAATTGTTTTATATGAGTGAATGGAACCATGAGGAAAACTGGTGTAAGCTCTTGAACTTTATGGCTACGTCTACATGGGCAGCTTCTTGCGCAATAACTCTTTTGTGGAAGAGTTCTTGTGCAAAAACTCTTCCAGAAGAGAGCGTCTACACTGGCATGTGCTTTTGCACAAGAGCATCCATGCCCAGTGTAGATGCTCTCTTGTGCAAGAAAGCTTTGATGGTCATTTAAACCATAAGGCTTTCTTGCACAAGAAATTCATGTTGCCTGTCTATACTGGCCTTTTGCGCAAGAACAGTTGTGCAAGAGGGCTTATTCCTGAGCAGGAGCATCATAGTTCTTGCACAAGAAGCCCTGATTTTACACAGTAGAACGTCAGTTTACTTGCGCAAGAACACACGGCCTGTGTAGACAGGCAGCAAGTTTTTGCACAAGAGCAGCCTCTTTGGCACAAGATCACGCCAGTGAAGACAAAGCCTATGTGTCTAGTCTAATCTAAAGTAATCTCATCTAATGTGTGTTTTATACCACTGCCCATTTCTTCAGTATCTGAACAATTTATAAAATTTATAAAATAATTAATTAAGTCCCTAAAATCCAGTTTCCAACATACATGTTAGGTGTGATTTTCAAATGCACTCATTGGTGGTCTGACTGCTCCCATTGAAGTCAAAGATACAATTTCTATTGAAGTCAATGGGAGCAGTGAGAGTTAAGCTAATGATGAACACATTTGACAAATCCTACCCCAATCTATCTGCCTGTCTAATTTTTTGTACCACACTCATCTGTGTTAAAGGACACTGTTGCAAAATTGTAAAATAAACATCTCTCAGATTAACCCTCCTACCCCTAACGTATGAGGAGCATCATAAACCACAACACTAAAGCTATGTCTACACTGGCCAGTCTTGCGCAAGAACATATGCAGATGAGGCGTGGTGATGAATATCACCGTGCCTCATTTGCATACTTAATGAGCCACCATTTTGCACAAGGGCCTTTTGAGCAAGAAGGAGCAGTTTACACTCCTCCTTCTTGCGCAAAAACCCCCTCTTGCACAAGAGCTGGTCTGCTGCTTATTTTCAGGCAGAACAGCTCTTGTGCAAAAGCTCCTTGAGCAAAATGGTGGCTCATTAAGTATGCAAATTAGGCGTGGCAATATTCATCGCCGTGCCTCATTTGTATATGTTCTTGTGCAAGACTGGCCAGTGTAGACGTAGCCAGGATGTAAGTGTGAATATATGACTCAGAATATGGACAAATATAGACTATGAAGGTGAGGGAAATCCTTGTGTCTTCTTGTGTCCTAAACTCTGCCCATCCTTTATGATAATTCATGTAAATGAAGAGATGTTTTAGAAAAATCGTTGTTTGGTAGGGACATTTAGATGGCCCAGATATTCATCTGGTGTAAACCCATGTAGCTCTATTGACTTTAATGGACCTATACTCACATTAGCTGAGGATCTGCCCCAAATGTTTGCCATATTTCCTGTTGCCAGGTACAACATCTTTCTCAGCCATACTGGTAACAAAGAGTATTTATAATTTTAACTGAGTATGATCCTAGGCTGATGCAAGTCATAAATAATAATAGGCCTCCCTTCAGCATATGATTCACCAGTTAGCAATTGTTGATTTTTCTGGGTTCTTGCTTTCTCTGATTTCTTTGATTCTCACAATCACTGCTGTTTTCAGTAACCCGCTGATTAAAAGAGGGCAAGACTCCTCTGGTATTATACACTCAATATAGCCCCATGTAGCTGAAGGTTTTGGACGACATCTGAAATATTCAGCCAACTCAGGATTAGGTAATTAAGAGATCCATAGGAGCTACGTATGGACACTGGGGCTATGACAGCACTGCAGATACCTGAAGGTGTAGGTTAACTGAATGTGGCATAGCAGGGTTTGTGTGACTCATTTCTATCAGTTCGGCTGCACAGATTACTCCAGAAAGTAATCCAGTAGTCTGTAATTGTTATAGTAGCAGTAGCCTTTCTCCTTTCCCAGAGGGCAGAGTGAGGAAGAGTGACAGGGAACCTGCGACTTGTGAACTATTTATTAGGGAAACTTTTTGCATAGTGCTGTTAATTTGAATGTTTTAATGATTGTGCAAATATTTTGTTAGCTTCATGGCGTACTAAACAGCACTCAGATCCACCAAAATCTGGAGGTGTCTTGTCCAGACTTTTCCAATTATCTGAATGGGCTCTTACTCATAGAATCATAGGACTAGAAGGGACCTCTAGAAGTTTTCTAGAGTAGTCCCCTACATTCAAGGCAGTATTATTTAGACTATCCCTGATAGGTGTTTGTCAATAAGGGCTTCAGTGTAGACGTAGCCTAGAAGTAAAAAGAGAATGCAGGCAGAAGCCCATCAACAGAGTGGAGATATCCTGTTTATTGCACCCAGTGTAGCATGTATAATTACCTACCCTATGGACAGGTAGCATATGTGTGCATTTGATGCAAGGAGGTCCTGACCCTCAGGGACCATGTACAGGCTTTGGAGACCAGATGGCTAAACTGGAAGAACTAAGGGAGGCAGAGAGGCAGACAGATGAGACTCTCTGGGAGACAGTAGAGCAGTCCCACCTCCCGGCAGACAGCCTCTGCGCTGTTGAGGAGGATGACAATCTAAGAAAGGAGAACATCTATCTGGAGTAGAGGGAAGTGATCCCATCTTCCTTCCAGATGATGCTGTGGTATCCTCTCACACTGACGATACCTCTCTGGGGGTGGGGGAGGGACTCTAGTTATTAGGAAGAGACGTGTGTTAGTAATGGGGGATCTGATCATTAGAAATATAGACTGCTGGGTTTGTGATGACCAGGAGAACTGCATGGTGACTTGCCTGCCTGGTGCACGGGTTGTGGATTTCTTGAGACGTCTTGATAGACTTATGTGTAGTGCTGGAGAGAAGCACATGGATCAGATAGAGACATCTCTTAGGGAAGGATCTATTAAGAGACATTCTCTAATGAGGAGAGAATTGAAAATGATAGAATACAGGTAGGATCTGATGAGAAACAGTCAAATGAAAGAAGTCCCCTTGAACCACATCATGTAATGGCAGATAGCTAAAAAGTGTTAAGGTTTTTAAGTGCTTGTATACAAATCCTAGATGTCTAAGTAATAATATGGGTGAATTAGAGTTCCTCATATTAAAGGAGGACACTGATCTAATAGGAATCACAGAAAAGGTATAATGAAAATAATCAATGGGACACAGTCATACCAGGGTACAAAATATATTGGAAGGACAGAACAGGTTATACTGGTGGGAGAGTGGCACTATTTATGAAAAAAAAAGCATAGAATCAAATGAAGTAAAAATCTTTAATGAACCAAATTGTACCATCAAATCTCTATGGACGGTAATTCCATGCTCTAATAATATGTATATAGCAGTAGGGATATATTACTGACCAGCTGACCAGGATGGTGATAGTGACTGTGAAATGCTAGGGGAGATGAGAAAGACTATAAACATAAAAAAAATCAAATAGTGGGGGATTTCAACTATCCGCATTCACTGGGTACATGTAACCTCAGGATGGGATGCAGAGATAAGGTTTCTTGACATCTTATATTATTGCTTCTTGGAGCAGTTGGTTCCGGAACCCACAAAACGATAGGCAATTCTTGATTTAGTCCTACGCGTAGCACAGAATCTGGTCCAGGAGGTGAATATAGCTGGACCACTTGGAAATAGTGAATTATTAAATGTAATGTCCCTATGGTGGGAAAAACACCACAGCACCCAAACACCATAGCATTTAATTTCAGAAAGGGGAATTACACAAAATGAGGAAGTTAGTTAAACAGAAAGTAAAGGTATAGTATCAAAAGTGAAATCCCTGCAAGCTGCATGGAAAATTTTTAGACACCATAATAGAGGTTCAAATATCAATGGCTATTAGCCAGGATGGGTAAGAATGGTGTCCCTAGCCTCTGTTTCTCTGGAAGTGGGAGATAGGGAAAGGATCACGTGAGGATTACTTGTTGTGATTCCTTCCTTTGGAGCATCTGGCATTGGCTACTGTCAGCAGACAGGATACTGGGCTAAATGGACCTTTGGTCTGACCCAATATGGCTGGTCTTATGTTCTTAACTTAAGTGTATACCCCAAATTAAAAAAACACAGTAAGAGAACCAAAAAAGAGTGCCACTGTCGCTTAACCAAGTGAAAGAAGCAATGAGAAATAAAAAGGCATTTTATAAAAAGTGGAAGTTAAATCCTAGTGAGGAAAATAGAAAGGAGCATAAACTCTGGCAAATGAAGTGTAAAAATATAATTAGGAAGGCCAAAAAGGAATTTGAAGAACATCTAGCCAAAAACTCAAAGTAATAGTTTAAGTACATCAGAAGCAGGAAGCCTACTAAACAAACTCCTAGATTGGAGAGGGAGGGGTGAGATGGAGTTTGGACGGGGAAGGGATTTGGGTTCTGGGCACCACCAAAATTTCTGCAACCCTTCCACCCCTGAACACTATAATAAAGCAATCCAACTGAAAATGCAGTGTATCAGTGTAATAGGCCTTGGCATAAGAGTTATAAATCTTTTAGGCCTTGGAAATGTAAGATATATTCATCAGACAGAGGATGTATCAGCTATTGAACTGATATTAAACTTTGGTCTTTGCCATTTACAGTTTGAATTGAACAAGAGCTATTCATGATGACTTCAACAAAGAGTACTTGTGGATAATCACAAAAGCTGTGTGTAGTTTGAACCATAATAATCTATAAATAATTCTTGCAACACTAGAATGAAATCTTCAGAGTCTCACGTACAACAGACCAAGTGAAAATAAATCTGGTTGTCAGCAGACATACAAATGTCTACACACATCTTGTGGAGCACATGACAGATGATCTCAAGTATGCTGTTATGATATTAAAAATTGAATATAATTCTTGAGATGGTGCCATAACAATGCCATCAGGACTCTGTGTATCTCTAGAACATGTGTGAATTAGCCACTGGAGCTGGCAGTGTAGGTTTCCACACAAAGCCTACCAGTATGCCTTACTGCTGATTTGTAGAGACCATATCTAGGATTGAGGAGAGTTCAGCTTCTGTAATGATGTATTTCTTAGTCTCTTTGACTTACATAAAAAAAAAAAAAGAGAGAGAGAGAGAGAGAGAGAGAGAGAGAGAATTAGGCCCCAGTCCTGCAAAGACTTCTCCAAATGCTTAACTTTAAGCATATGAGCATTAACTTGAGCGGGACTATTGGTATGTGTAGGGTTAGGTTTTAAGTGATCATCCCAGTTAATGGTGATTTTTATTATGCAAATGACTGGCCGCTTGCTATGTGACTAAAGCCAACTCATATCGTATAGGCCACCAAAAAGAAATCAGAAATAACTTAGTCAATAGTGATCTTGACTGGGATTGGATAAAAGATCTATGAAAGACTATATATGTCTGTATTTCATATCCTGAGCTATCTAGACACCATTATAGAAAGTGTTAATCAGACTTAACTGAATATGTTTTATAAGGCAAAGTACATTTATTTTAGAATACTTGCTGCAGTATTAACTAATTATTACAAATACAAGAGAACATTATAATTCATAGCACATAAGATATACTACTGAATGTTGCTGTGATCCTGTTTAAAGTATTTATATCACAGTGAAATTTAAGTTATTTTTATTTGTTTGCTTTTTAATAAATATACATCAAATATTTTACTGGAAAAAGACTAAGTTCTGTATGGTCACATCTTACAAATTTCATTGTGCATTAGTATTGGCTGATTTTACAGTTGTATATGTTATTGATTTTTTTATACTTCTCTCAAAATAAATCATATACAAATTGGCATTGTTGGTAAAGACATTTATAATTGTGAAATTTCGAATACAGAACTGACAGGCCTACATTATGTAAGTTAATTATTTTTATACTTTAGTATGAAGCAGATGTCAAAAAAAGTGTTATGCTATTTTATGAAGGCACAGAAATTACTATGCAGCTGAAGCATTATAATTTTGTGCTTAAAGAGTTCTTCCTCCATTAGTATCTAGTGTTAAATCCTGAGAAATCAAGCTTGGAGATCTCCTTCTCATTAGAAAAGGTGGTTCGGTCTATGCGAGAACTGGGACTTCCAACTTTACTCAGCCAGGACTTCCTGAAAAAAACAAATAAATAAAATTAAAAGTGTGTTAGACTAAAATGAATGATGTCTGGGATATTTGTGCTTCTGTCATGTTTTCTACAGAAGGAGCTTTTGAAGGTCAGCTTTTCAATGAGGAAATTAGTCCTAATAAAATGGTTTCCAAATATGTTATCTCCCTCTGCTTTTCTCTTTAAAAGAAAGATAAAACTATTTAAATAGTAAATAAAATGGTCGGTGTTTAAAAATACATTGTAGCACATAATTTACAATTAAGTCTGCATTCTGAACAAAGTTTTGGCTGAAGTAGGCTCCTTAAAGGTACATTATTAAAATGAGTACTCAGTTACACCTATTTAAATTATCTCAGGAGTAGCAGGCTATGTCTAGACTGCAGGCCTCTTTCGAAAGAAGCCTCTTTCGAAAGATCGCGTCTAGACTGCAGGCGGATCTTTCGAAAGAGCAATCCGCTTTTTCGAAAGAGAGCACCCAGCGAGTCTGGATGCTCTCTTTCGAGGAAGCCCTATTTACATTGAAGAACGCCTTCTTTCGAAAGAGGAACTTTCGAAAGAAGGCGTTCTTCCTCGTGAAACGAGGTTTACCGCCATCGAAAGAAAAGCCGCGTTCTTTCGAAATAATTTCGAAAGAACGCGGCTTGAGTATGGACGCAGGGGAAGTTTTTTCGGGAAAAGGCTACTTTTCCCAAAAAAAACCCTGAGTCTGGACACAGCAGCAGTGTTAGTCTGTAAGGGTATATCTACACAGCAAAGTTATTTCGAAATAACTTTCCTAGCGTCTACACAAGCCAACCACTATTTCCAGATTAAATCGAAATAGCAGAGCGCTTATTTCAAATTTGGTAAACCTCATTCCACAAGGAATAACACCAAATTTGAAATAGCTATTGCTAAATAAGTGCTGTGTAGACACTTATTTCAAAATAGGGGGCCTCCAGCCTTCCCAGGGTGCCCTGGTGGCTACTCCAGCCTTACCCAAGAACACTCCTCTCCCTCCCCCCCGGAGCCCTTAAAGGGGAGGACTCTGGCCACAGTGACTGTTCCAGCTCCAAACCTGCCAGCCCAGAGCCAGCAGTCACTGCCGTGACCAAGTGGCCCCAAAACATGAACCAGCAAGCCACTGGCAGCTAGCCCTCCACCGCTCCCCAGGAGCAGTCTGCCAGCTCCCAGGAGCCTGCCAGGCCCCGGAGAAGGTGGGCGCCTTCCTGGTCCAGGGTGGAAATCATGGACCTTATTCAAGTTGGGGGAGGGATGCCCCCAACGTCCATGATCTCCGCACTAGACGGAGGAACGCGGCCGTCTACGGCAGGATAGTTGCCAGCCTGGCCACCAAAGGCCACATGCGAACCCAGGAGCAGGTCTGCATGACAATCAAGTTGGTTCGGCGAGACCCCTAACCCTGAGCCCTGAGCTTCCCCACCCCCTTCTTCCCCTGGCTTCCCCCTTCCAGCTCCCTCCTCCCAGGTTTCCCCCTCCCATCTCCCACCCTCTGTTCTTCCCTCTCCCGCCTCCTTTCCCCAGTCTCACCAGAGTTTCATTCCCTCCCTACCAGTTTTGTTAAATAAAGAGACTTTGTGTTCATGAAAATACGTGTATTTTATTTTTACATCAGGAACGGGGGCTAGGGAGGGGTAAGTGGAAGGATGTGAGGAAGGAATGAGGCACAAGCCCAAGGGAGGCTCTTAGTGCTCCTCAGGGTAGAAGCTCTCCCACAGGGCTTCCTGAATAGTGACAGCCCCCTGATGGACCTCCCGGATGGCAGCCTGCAGAAAGTGCAGCCAGGCTCATAGCAATGCATCCAAGAAGCACCAGGGTGCCCAGGGGCAGCTCTGGCTCCATGCTGCAGAGTGCTGTGGTGTCCCGAGAGAGGGCAACCAGAGCACGCAGAAACAAAATACTTTGCTGTCCCTCATCGAGGTAGACAAGCAAGCAGGGAAACCTGAGAACTGGCTGTCTGGGGGGTCCTTTAAGCACAGACCTCAGATAGCTTCAGGCAGCAACCCCACACAGTAAGTCCTGACCTGGTGCCCTGCTGGAACTGGTTCCGGCCAGCCTTAAATGCAATTCAGAGTCCACTCAGTGTGGACGCACTATTTAGAAATAGCAAAACGCTATTTCAAAATGCATCTTGTGTGTAGACGCGTTATTTTGAAATAAGCTATTTCAAAATAACTATTTAGAAATAAGATATTTCGAAATAACACTGTTGTGTAGACATACCCTAACTTTTTTAAAAGAGCATAAAAAATGAGTGATCTTGTAGCTGCTTGGAGACTAACAAAAACATATAAATAGTATCATGAGCTTTCAGGATTTGCTCCAATCCCACAGACAGAGACAAACACCTACAGGTTCTCTATCAGACACTCTTAAAACTTAAATACCCACATGGGGAAGTGAAAAAACAGATTGACAGGGCCAGACGTGTACTCAGGCATCAGCTTCTTCAAGATAAGCCCAACAAGGAAAATAACAGAACACCGCTAGTCATCACTGACAGCCCCCAATGTAAACCTCTCCAGAGCATCAATGACAATCTACAGTTGTTTTTTATCCTGGAAAACAATCCCTCACTTTCACAGGCCTTGGGAGACAGGCCTGTCCTTGACTACACACAATCCCCTAATCTGAAGCAAATTCTTTCCAGCAACAACACAGTACACCTCAAACATACTCACCCAGGAACCTACCTCTGCAATAAACCCCATTGCTACCTCTGTGCACACATCTATACAAATGACATCATCACAGGACCTAACCACATAAGCCACCACATCAGAGGTTTATACAACTGCACATCCTCTACTGTGATATATGTCAGCAACTGCCAGCAATGCCTCTGCCATGTATATTGGCCAAATCGGGAGGTCTCTCTGACAAATATTTGATATGGTAACACACAGAAACCTGTCGGGGAACATTTTAACCTGACGAGACACTCACTAGTGGATCTAAAAATGGCCATTCTCTTGCAGAATAATTTCAGGAAGCAACTAAAGAGAGAAACTGCAGAACTGGCCTTCATATGCAAATTTGACACATTTCAGCGAAGGACTGTACACAGACATCTCTTGGACTTTGCTGTCCTCTTGGACAGGCCAATATATTCAACACACAAAGGACATCAAACGCTAAGTATTAGACACTCACTGCCCACTCTATTAGCCTCATTTAGCATGGACACTTTAATTGAAGTTTTTTTTCTCTCCTCCCTCTCTCTCCTCTTTTTTTGCTTTATATTTGAGCCTCTTTGCCTCTTGCTCCATATTTGTCATCTGAAGAAGTGGGTTGTGCCCACAAAAGCTCATGATACTATCTATATTTTTGTTAGTTTCTAATGTGCTACAGAACCACTTGTGTTTTAATCTCTTTTAATTATGTCACTCATTATAATGGGATGCGTTTACAAAGTAGAGTACTCATTGCAAGCAGCTAGGCACTATATACAATTTAAAAAAAGTAGCAAGGAAAAGCTTATACCCTGGAATGTTTGAAGGTGTCAGAGAACCCTTAAATCAAACAGCATACAAAGTACATTAACAGAATGTTAATGAGTTGCAAAGTCAAGGACTAAAAAGTTAGGAAATGCCAGAATTTAGGTTCTCTATGCAACATTAATTCTGCCCTTGCATGCATGTGCATTATGAAGAGTCTTTAATTACATAAACACATTGTTTTTCCTTCACATGACATTGAAATTAAATAGAACTACTCCTGGAGTACGGTACTATTCAGTGTGAATAAGAGTGGCAGAATCTGGCCTTTAGTTACTACTTTGTTCCATATATGACTTAACAAACCTTTCCTGTTTTCTGTTTTTACAATACACTGTACAAATTAAGGATGTATGTGAGTAGTCGACCAGTCCACTAACTGATAAACCTAGACTTATCGGTTAATCCAGTTGACTACTTGCTTCCCCCCGCCTGCTTGCTGCCTCTGTATCAGAGGCAGCAAGGGGAGAAACAAGAGCCAGTGCTGGGGGGAGACTGCTTAAAAGCCGATTCCCCCCAGCACCGTCTCCGTGGTGCCAACTGCCCCCCAATGCTGTTGCCTCTGAGGCAGGGAGGCCGCTGCAAAGCAGCCCTTGTCCGCGGTAGCCTGGGCTGGCTATAGACAGAGGCTGCTCTGGCAGCAGACCCTGTCCGCTGGGACACCCGCAGAGAGGGGCTATTGCTGCAAAGCAGCCTCAGTCTGCAGCTGTTCACGCTGACCATGGACAGAGTCTGTTCCACTTGGACAGGGAGCCCAGCTCGGTCCCGGCTCACACTCGGTCCAGAATCTACCCCTGCTGTGACTCTAGAGTTAAACTGTACTAAACCCAGTCACCAGGCAGCCTGGCTCTTACTACATTTGTATCTATTTCAAATGTAGTCACCTGGGTAACACCCATTAGCCAAGATGCTTTCAGTGTAAATAACTAGTCTGAGACGGTCTATTCAGGGTAATGTGCCATAAGGGAAAACAATAGGAGAAGCTTATTCCTTATGTTGTGAGCCTTTCTAAGAGTGCTCCAAAAAGAAATAACTGCTATAACTTGACAAGATCATGTGATCAGGCCACATGAGTCTGGACTCCATTTTGTTTTTCAGTGTTTCTCCACAAACTGAGTTTAGGACAAAGGATTCCCACAATATGTTAAAGCTATATAAAGCAGGGAGTGACAACATCTGTTGCTCTTCACTCCCCACCCAGGAAGACTCTTTGAAACACCAAGGCTGTGTCTACACTGGCACCCTTTTCCGTAAAAGGGATGCTAATGAGACACTTCGGAATTGCAAATTCTGCGGGGGATTTAAATATCCCCCGTGGCATTTGCATGAACATGGCTGCCGCTTTTTTCCGGCTTGGGGTTTTGCCGGAGAAAAGCGCCAGACTAGACGGGATCTTGCGGAAAATAAGCCCTTTTCCGGAAGATCCATTATTCCTACTTGGGTGAATTCTATGAGCTCATGCTGTACAGTGCCTGTGTAGCGCAAAATGGTATAATTTTGGATTTATATTCGGGGGGGGGGGGGAGAAGGGAAGGCGCATGCCTGGGGAGCTAGTGGATAGCTTGGCTTTAGCCACTCTATTAAGTGGCTGATGAGAACCTGCATATAACTTCTGCTGTGTGTGTCCCTGCCTGTGTTAAAGCTGGTGGAAGTGTAGGATCAGGGTTGTGCCTGCAGCTTCTCACAGCAGCACACTGTGAGGGGGTCAAATAGCTCAGCATAGGGTTGCCAGGTGTCCAGTATTCACCCGGACAGTCCGGTATTTTCACCTCCTGCCCGGTAAAAAAATTCAGAGAATACTGGACACCAGAGATGTCAGCAACAACTGCTGCTACACAAGTGTCCACATCTTTCAAGCATCCTCCAGCACTCCTCTATGATGCTGTCCTAGTAGCTGACAGTTGCCATCTCCTCAAATGATCCATCTGGATAAGTTAATTCTGAGCTAATTATAAGCTGGCGTTGGAGATGCCAGAGGATGTTGTGAAGGCCAAGACTGTAACGGGGTTCAAACAAGAACTAGACAGATTCATCAAGGAATGGTCTATGTATGGCTATTAGCCAGGATGGGAAAGGATGGTGTCCCTAGCCTCTGTCAGAAGCTTGGGATGGGTGACAGAGAAGGGATCACTTAATGATTACCTGTTCTGTTCATTCCCTCTGGGGCACCTGCCATTGACTGTTGTCGGAAGACAGGATCTTGGGCTAGAAGATGGATCTCTGCTCTGGATCAGTATGGCTGTTCTTATGATGAACAATGAAGGTGCAAAGTTTGCAAACACTACACAGTTTTTCAAGATAGAGAAGAGAGTTAAACTTTAGACATCTGTCCCTGGCATGTGGTTGATGCACTAAGACAGGATCTAAGTTCCCCGTAAGCTACAGGGCCAGGCAGCCACACAGCTACCTAGTAAGCACCACGCAGGTGCTCAAGGCACCTGCCCAAGGTGGGGAGATGAGCTGCTCCCCCTCTCCCCACACACAGCCTAGCCCAGGCCTGGCCTCTAGCCTATGGTGGCTGGGGGAGAGATGGCCAGAACCTGGCATCCCTCCCCCGGCCCGAATATAACTGCAGTCTGGGAGGCTTGGCCCTGAAGTCCTCCTTTCATGGCCATAGCAACCCAAGCCCAAAAACACCCCTGCTAAGGCCTGGGAGGCCCTTCTCCAGCTCAAGCCAAACCCCAGCTAGAACCTGTTGGGGTCAGGGTAGGGGCACCTATCCTGCAACCCCAGTGCAGGAACTGCCACAGCTGGGAGTTTTGCCTTTCCCTCCCAGCCCAGGTGCTCCCACAAGGGGAGAGAGCTGGGGGAGTCTCACAGTAGCACTGGAGTACCCTCCTTCACCCCAAACTTTTCAATCCAGCTCCAGCCTAAAGCCTGCACCCTAGCCAGAGCCCATCACACCTTACACCTCTGCACCCTGTCCCAGTCCTGAGCCCATCATCCCTTCCCCCACCCAGAGCCTACACCCCCACCCAGAGCCCTCAAATCCCTACATCCCAACCTTCTGATCCAGCCCTGAGCCCCTCAACCCCACCCCCACCCTAGAGCCTGCCCCACTGCTTCTTAAAATCCTGTCCAGACTCTGTCTGGGATGCTCAGTTCATGCTCCTACTCTCAAACCCTCTTCCCCAGGCCTGAGACCCCACCACAACCAGTGTTCTCTGAAAGCTGGGCACTTGTGCAGCCGCTCTGGAGAGATTTATATGCTGCCTAGCTCATTAGCAGAACCACAGCTAGGTTTTTGTTTCTATTGCTAGTGTGCATTTGCACAGGCCTCAGTGCACATACAAATTATTCTGCACAGGGATAGAAAAGGTTAAAAGGAATATAGCCCCCAACACATGAAATTTGATGTGTGCACCCATGTGAAGGGGATATGCAACATCACCTCCATATTGGGGAACATAATATTCATTCTGTTTGGGGGGTAGGAAAAATTACAAGGAACACTGGCCATAATTTGCAATGATATAATGGAATTGATCTATGTTGTTAGTGTGTGTTTAGAATTCAGTTTGAACTAGAATGCTGATCCAAAAGGAAATTTCTCCAAGTAACGGGTTATGTAGCCTTTTATTGCTAGGTCTCCAGTTCAAGTCCAGACTAGATCAGTAGGGACTGATGGTAGCCTTTGTGAAAGGAGTTGGTGGGGTCCACATAACAAAAAAAGAACAAGACTAGCAAACACGGAGGAAGACAGAATGGAGGTTGAACTTCCCTCTGATGCTTTTATATGATCCCTCCACAAATGGGTTGAAGCATGCTGATGGAGTGGCAAGAATTGTGATATGGGGGACTGTGCCTGCAAGGGCTGAGCATCCCAGACACAGAGTCTGGGCAGGATTGCGTGAAGCTCTTAGTGTCAAGCATAGCCAATTGGAACCAGATATAGAATAAAGCAAAGCTTTTGGAAGCACTTTAAACATTGAGTGATCAATGAACACCATCGGGGGGAGGACTGGAAAGAAGGGGCGGGGAGGTGGGGGGAGATGCTGCACTTAGGCATGTGGTATATTTCCTCCAGGGATCCAGGGCTTCTCCAAGGCTAGCAGTCTAGAATCTTTCAGAAATCCCATGGTCACTTACAATTAAATAGAAAATGAATCTATCAAGTGTGGGAGAGGTTGTGGGCAGGTCAAATTCCAAATATATACATAGTGCATTTGTCCCATGATAAAACATGCACAGAGGCATTTCCATACCTTGACTGATTTTGATAGCATTTGATCATTTACTATTTAAAACAGCCCAGTTCTTTTTAATTCTGAGGTTGTAGGGAGGATCCTAGGCCACTGAAGCACTAATTTAAAAGTCTGTGAAATGAAATGGAGTCATGTTTTGAAGGTGGCCTAAGCACAAAGAGTTGGGGACTCTAGGCTTTAGAAAGTGCTGCCTAGGAATATGTGATTTCCTCTGTCCACGTTAACTAAGTGATGTTTGCTAACACAATAGTGTAACAAGAGGTGGATACATACTTTATATAGAATGAGAAATACAATCTGAAAAAGGGAACATAGAACTATTTAGACTTTACTCTATTTTCAGTTAGCAAGGATAGAATATATGAGATTGCATTTTGAAGGTTATATTGTAAGTGACAGATAGTAAACCAACCTTTCAAACATTTTAAGTATTCCTATAGTGTTGTGTTGTCTTAATAGAAAACACTATTGCCAACTTCGAGCTTTCAAAATTCATGACTTAGGCCCCAGAATCATGAGACTGGTTATAAATAATCAGATTTTACAAATGAAATAATATGGGATTCTTTTTCTTTGCTTTCTGGTTTCTGAGTCTTCGGGATGCAGTTGGTTCATGCTTGCAGGCTTTTCTCCACACTTAAATAAAAGTGAAGATTCTCATGTCATCAGTAGACTCCTGGAACTTGGGTTTAAAAGAAATTTTGGGGACTCTCATGATAAAACAGGGACAGTCAGCAACATTATAAAAGGTTACCTTTTTTTCAGTCTGAATATTATATGCACGTGTGCACACACACAATAAACGAGGCCCAAAAGATGTCATGAAACCCTCACATAAATTTGGTGTTAACAATTACAAAAATATCTGCATAACAGCTTTTGATAAAGTTAACATGCTAGAGATGTTGACTCCCATCTATACTACAGTTCAAATCAGATCAGAGAGGATCAGGTTTTTAAATTCAATTCTTGCCTTCATGGCATTCATTTATATTTATGCTTTTCGTGGGCCTTTACATCTTCAGATTTTAGTCATCATCTATGCTGAATGCAGCAAGATGGCTAGAGTCTCAGTTGTTACTACACCAGAGATGCTGCTGAGCCAGCTGACATGCATTATTTCCTCTGCCTCCTCCACAGATTCTTCAGGTTTTATATAAAGCAGAGCAGAGGAGGCGGGTGATGTGCAAATCACACATGCCAGCTGGGTCAGCAGTAGTGGTGGTTTAATGAGGTTGCCAGCCCTCCCAGTTTCACCAGGAGTCTCCCAGAATTAAGCTCAATCTCCTGGAGGCTACTGCAGCCAATCTGAGAGATTTCTGGCTGCTAAAAGTCCGATGGCACAATGGGGCTAAGGCAGGCTCCCTGACTGCGGAACAGGGAACTACGGCCAATGAGAGCTGTAAGGATGGTGTATGCAGGAAGAAGCAGTGCACAGAACCACATGTCCCCTATGCAGGAGCCGCAGGGACACGCTGGCTGCTTCTGGCACAGTGTGGGGCTAAGGCAAGGAGGGAGCCTGCTGCTGATTGGGAGCCTCCAGACATAAGCACCGCACAGCTGGAGCCCTGCCCTTCATTCCCTCCCTCACTGCACATACTACTGCTGTAGCCCTGACCCCTCCCACACAAATTTCCCTCCCAGAGCCCACATCCACCTCATACATCCTACCCCCTGCCCTTCTCCTGAGCCCCTCCCATAACCTGCACACCCTCCTATACCTCAGCCCTCTGCCCTAGCCTAGAGCCCCTTCCTGCACCCAAACTTGCCCCCACCCCATGTCCTCTCCCATATTCTGAACCTCTCAGCCCCAGCCCAGAGCTTGCATCCGCTCCCACACAACAACCTTTGCCCCAGTGAGTGAGTGTAAAGGAAAGCAAGTGATGGGGAGAGGACAGAGTGACTGAGGTGGGGTCCTGGGGTAGGGGCAGGAAAGGGCAAGTGTGCTTGGGTTTGTGTGATTAGATACTTGGCAACCTTAGTTAAAAGTGGGAGAATGAGTTGTAGGCCTCACATAAATTGCTCCTAAAGCTATGCTTCACGGCACTCCTCTGCCTCATGCTTCCCTTGGCATAGTGCATTGAGTCTGCTAACAAAAGAGAAGTTTGGGGACAAAGCTGAGAGGATCCAATGTTGATGTGAAGAAAGTAGCAGGCGGGAGTGAAGACGTCAAGGACATCTCATGGGCAGCAGGCGCTGAAATGCAAGGCATTAGAGAAACCTGGATAGGTTGAGGGGTCCCAAGAGAAGCTTAGGGAGAATTATGAATTGCTCAGAGGAGGAGGACAGCATGCAGAACAGGATTCAAAGATCTCCAAAACAGTCTGAGCCTAGTAACTTCAAACTGATTTCCACGACTGTCGACCTGAAGCCTGTTGAAGCAGAATGCATTTGTCTGCAAAGCCTTTGAAACTAAAGTTCCCTCTACTGCTGCTGCCATGGAAACTGATGCATCCGATCAGTGAAAGTGGGTCAGGGTAATTTTAAATTACCATGCTTGCTGTATTGTTAAAAAAAACACCCCAAAATTGTTAACAGAAAATGGTAGGCCATGACCAAAGGTCATTATACAAGTCTGTATGTGTATATGTCTCTCCATGAATATTGCACCTCATAGTGTGTCTATATATGGAAAGGGGAGGGGAAAGTAGCAGAGAGAGATAGAAAGTGCATTGCTCCCTGGAGGTGAAATACAATTTTGACACATGCTATTAGGAAGACCACATCAGACACTGCTACAAAGCAGAGTCACAAATCTGGGACTAGGTCACTTTAGTGACTGAAAGGAAAATAAAAAAAACACTACCACAACCAGGACCAATTGTAAGCCCCAGGTGAGAGACCAAGAACTGGGTGGGCATAAAAAAAATGTATGCTGACATCAGGAGACAGAGTTGGGAGTTTAGTCAATTCTGCTGCAGTTGTGGCTGGCACCTCTCTATAGACCAGAGGTGGGCAATCATTTTGATGGGGAGCACTCCAAGAATTTGTAAAGTGGTCAAGGGCCATACTCTTCTATGATCTTAATGAAGGAGGTACAGGGTCTGGGACAGAGGTTGGGTGTGGAAGGGAGCCTGGTGTAAGGGAGGGAGTTTGGGTGAAGGAGGCAGTTGTGACCTGGAGCACTGGGCTCAGGTGCAAAGGGTTGGATTGTGACCAGGACAGGAAATTGGGGTACAGAAGGGGGTGCAAGGATGTGGGTTATGAGCTAGGGCAGGAGGGGACTGTGATCTGAGGCAGAGGACTGGGGTGCCAGATCTGGGAGGGAATATGGGTACAGGAGTGGGGCAGAGGATTTGGGTATGCGCAGTAGGAGGCAGTAGTGGGGGGCAGAAGGTTGGGGAAGGGAGGAAGACTTGCCAGCCAGCAGCCATTCCTGAATCAGCGTCTCTGCTTGCCAGTGTTCCCTCTCCACTGTGCAACAGCTTTACAGATGATTAATCAGCTCAGCACAGTCAGTCAGCTGCATGCAGGAAGCCCTGAGCCTCTGACTGGGCGGGCTGATTAATCACCTGTGAAGTTGTGCTGCCTCCCAGCTGAGAGAGAACACTGCTGCCTGCCCCGCCCCTGCACAGCCTGCCCCGCCCCTGCTCTGGAGCTCCACGCATTTCGTGGCTGCCTGTTATTGAAACACACAGCTCCCATTGGCCAGAAACTGGCCAATGGGATTGTGCTGGGGGCGGGAGCAGCGCCTAAAACTTTACCTCCTCCCTTCCAGACTCTAATTTTTAAAGAAAATCTGCCCTGCAGCTGCATTTCTGAGTGGTGTGTGGGTGGGGCAAGGCAAGCGGGGAACCTGCCTGGGGCCCCCCTCAGCATCCACAGGCTGTATCCAGTCCGCGAGCCCTATTTTGCCCAGGCCTAGTATAGACTATCAAGTGAGGAATTTCTTGGAGGTACACTTTGAAAGTAATTTCAACAAGGGCAAATGAACAGAGTCTGTGATATGGAAAGGGTATAAATTAGAAGTGACAGCCTGAAAGTACTGAATAAACAGCAAAATGATACATATCTTTTTAGCGGTCACATATCTATTTATAATATTATGAGAAAAATGACTTCTGTATGCTCACCGCATTCTGTATGTGTTACTAATACTGAGCAAATGTTCTACTGGTGTACATTAGCATAGTTTTATTGGTTTTAGCAGAGCCACATCAATTCACATAAGTAGAAAATGTAGTCTACTACGTGCACATTCCTTGGAAACCTGCTTCATTAGACACATGACCCATAATGAGAGACCCTATCGATTGTTAATTCATAACCGAAAAGAAGCAAATTCTAAGCTAGAAGGAACTTTAAACCTAAGTAAAATTTCCTCTATTCTGATACCCATTCCAGAGCTCTGTGGCTTAAAGTAATTTTTGTAAAGTTTGTGGACCTGTTTTTTATATACTTGAGCAGAAAAAAAGCATTTTCCACATCCATTCTGGTCAGAGGCTTTGCACCACTTAAACACCTTGAGCACCAAATTTCAAGTGTGGCTTGTTTCACAGATCTCGCTGAGCTCTAAAAAAAGCAAGCAACATTTGCAGAAAATTAGGCAGCATGTAAGTGACGTTTTTATACAATTGCATTGTTAATCTGTGAAACTCATTACCACAAGAGTTCACTGAGGATGGTAATGTTTTACAGTTCGCCCATGTTGCACTGGTCTAAATGACTACACAAGGCACCAGATAACCGAGAATCAGGCCCTATAAATATTTCATGCGCTTTTACTACAAGGGTACACTTCTGGGGCTATTGGGTGAAAGATGTTTCCTGTGACTTCTCCTTCTACCACATTTGGTGATTCAAAGAAAAAAAATGGGGTGGGGTTGGCTTTCCTTCTCTGGAGCAGGAAGCCTGGAATGGTATTTATTTTTCTACGGGGGGGGATCCTGGAGGTATCCCGGAGAAGCTCTGCCGCATCCAAGGAATGTGTCCACTTTTACAGAACAGTTTCTGAAAAAGCGGACGTGTTCTTTCGGCATCCCTGTATTCCTCATTGTATGAGGAATAAGGGATGTTCTGAAAGAGGAGATTTTTCCAAAATTTGGCCCCATGTAGACAGGCCAAATTTGGGAAAAGACTCTTCCGAAAAAAAGATTGTGGTTTGCAATTTGTGTATCTTTTTCCGACTTTTCTTTGCAGTCTAGAGAGAGCCTGAGTTATTGGTCCTGGAGTGCCGGTCCTTTCTCTAGTCAGGCAGTCAGCTTAGGTAGCTTTCTCTGCATTGGGAGAGCAGCCATCCAGCTGAGGGCAGCCTTTCTCCTGCTGCCACTAGCCCTGAAGCAGCTTGTCTCTGCTCCGCTCCGCTTCATTAGTGCTCTAGGGCTGTGCACCCACCAGAAAAAGTGGGTGCTGTGCATCCACCAGCAGCCTAATTCCCCTCCCCATTCCCACCTACCACCCCCCTACACCTCTTGCCCACTAATGGCCCCACTGACCAACTCCCTCCCCACCCCCCTGTTAAACATCTGATGGGAGGGGGAGGGGGAGGAGTGGGGATGGAGTGACTTGGGGAGCAGTAAAGAGGCAGTGCGGGGGCTAAGGGGAAGCGTGGAGTGGGAGCAGAGCCTTAGGCAGAGTGGGGGGGTTATCCACCTCCCGACTAGAGGAGAAGTCGGAGTGTACATTTTGAAAACTCTCAGGCAACCATTAATTGGACTCAGTGTCTCTAGCTGACTCGAGGTAATCCTTGCTTACCTTATAGGGAAAAGGGATTTTATCATTTTAGGGCAAGGAAAGGGCCTGCCGTTACTCGGTTACAGCTGCTCAGCCAGACTTTGTCACAGGTTAGATTGTTACTTCATGAAGTCTGATTAAAAATTATTTTTCACATTGAACATATTAATTCTAAGAGGTAGTAAAGCATTCAAATAAGAATTCTTATGCCATTAACTATTGTACTAATCCCAATCACAGGAAAAGAAATGAAAGCTCTGGCTTCTAGATGCCGGCTGATTACCACATGTCTAACATATTAAAAAGTAGGTGTGTTTAAACCAAATGTCATGTGCATAGTTATGCATATTACAGCGCTTGTGCAAAGAGTGCAATTATTTATCACCAACAATCACATAACTAAGATCCCTATGACTAATTTAGTCAAGAAAAAATAAGTTAGGCAAATCCCCCATTTTAGCCATTTTCAAAACCATTCATGTGGAGGGCCATCCTGGACCATCAACTAGACACCGATTCAGATGGAGAATTCTGGTTAAAATGAGTATCACATGGCACTGAGAAAGTAAATGAACTAGACAGGAAAGTTTGGTCCCAGCAGCCACAAATATGTACACCTTACTTTCCCCTCCAATAGACTTGTTGAAAGAGAGTTAAAAACAGAATTTTACAGCTCATAGGTAAATGCAAAACAATAAGGAACAAGCCAGCACAGCTTCTGTAAAGGAATATTATGGCAAAATTGTGGGAGGAGCATTATTGTCTCCTTATTTCTATCCCATCTGGCTGGGTTTATCTGTTGTCTCATATTTAGATGTAAGTTCACTGAGGCAGGGGCCTTCGTTTTGTTCTGTGTTGCACCTAGCACAGTGGAGTCTTGGCCCATGATCACAGGCCTCAATACTACATTAACACCAATAATTAATCATAATTAATTAGTTGATATAACTTATTTGGACTTTCAAAAGTCTTGGATAATGTCCCCAACAAAAATCTGTTAATAAACTTACTGTCATGGGGCAAGAGGTCAAATTCTGCCATTGATTATACAAGGGGTGGGGAACCTCAGCCCCAGGGGACAGATGCAGCACCCAGATTGCCTGGATCAGGCCCCCGAGGCTCAGGGCCCCCCCTTCCAGCACTGGAAAGCCTACACTGGCACTCCAGCCCCCGTAGTACCCCACAAAATCCATTAGGCCCCCCCCCCCTAAACTCAGGAGTGGGAGGAGAATGTGGGGAGTGTCTTTCTCCTCCTCAGTTGGGGGACACATCAGTGAGGGTTTTATTTTTAACTTCTCACTTGTGTGGGGCCCCCGACTGATTTTAATGTGGGTAAGTGGCCCCTGATCTAAAAAAGTTTCCCTACCCCTGGATTATGAACTGGCCAGCAGACTGAAAAAAGGAATAGGAATGAATATTAGAGAGATGAGGTAGATGAGGTAATATCTTTTATTTGACCATCTTCTGTTCCTGCATGAGACAAGCTTTAGAGACGCACAGAGCAATTTGGCAGGTCTGGGAAAAGGTCTCCTAGCATCACAGCAAAATGCACGTGGGAACACGTTGTTTAACATAAGTTGTAAGGACATATTGTAAAGGACCATTCAAGGTAGAGTGACCTAAGAAGAGCTCTGTGACCTCAAAAGTGTGAAACTCTCACCAACAGAAGTTGGTCCAATAAAAAATGTCATTCATCTTGTCTTTCTGGCACTGACATAGCTATGACGACACTACATACAATAGGAATAAATAGTCAATTTTCAGCATCGCAAAAAGTTAATTGTGTGGTGTCCAAATGGTGTCCTCTGCATGAGGACCTGTGTTAACATTTATCACTAGAAGATTTACCTGGTGTTATTCGAGTCCTTAACTCAAATAAGTGTTGTTTTTCTTCATTTAAATCATTGCCCATTGGGGTGGGGCTGGGGATGAGGGATTTAGTAGGCAGGGTGCCCCGGGGAGAGAAGAAAATCCCAGCCCTCTCCCACCACAGCACCTTGAGTTCAGATAAGAAGCACCTGTCTGTGGCAACTGAAGCGAGAACAGCCAGGGGAAGGCTGAATATCCCCAGGTACGGGACAAACAGACACACAAGCAGAAAAACTCTCTATAATATACAGTAGATAGCTGTGTCTTTGTCCATCCCTTCCCCCTGCTGGCCCAATGGGCTTATGGTTGTCTTAGTCCCCACCTCCAACCACTTGCTGCCCCCTGTGGTCATTCTGCAGTATTACTGTCCCTCCTACCAGACCCCTCCCTTTCCATTTTATGAGAAACAACTGAATTCCAAGCACGTCCCATTATCCTGGCATAACCAAATCCTGACTTTGCTCTAAAAATGATGAGAAGAGGAAGCTGTATACCAGATTTGGTGTTCCTACCTCTTACCAGTTGAGGGGAGTTCTTGAACAAATGGACTCACAAATGGAAAGACAGACATACATTTCTAAACTATATAGTAAGATGGTACTGATCTAAACTGGTGTCAGGAGGTGGTGATGGCCTGGATGAAGTCAAATAAGCTGAAGTTGAATGCAGATAAGACTGAGGCTCTCCTATGAGCTGCAGTGCTGCCCAAAATTTCCTCAGCACTGGCTGCTGAGACCACTCATGACACATATGGCTTAGGAGGACACTTTGCAGCTGTTTCCACACAAGGAGAATTCTCCCCAACCAGATTCAGGGCTTTTATGGCCCTCTTTATGCTTCTCCAAACATTTTATGTATCATATACAAACAGCAGCAAGCATGAGGATTTCTCCTGTTACATTGTTTGTCCTTGTGCATGGAATTTATACTGCATTTGGAAGGCTTGTGTGCCTGCAAGATTTGTCCCTTTTGGCTTTACCCAGCTGAAATTAGTCACTGTCTTCCAGGCCAGGGAGGCTGCTAGCTGCACAAGGAGCTAATCTTTCTAAAGGAGCATTTGATCAACTACACGAGGCCAAGGAGTACACATTAAAAAACTAAACAATATGCATTTGTGGTGCCTCACCCCGGTAAATGAGCTGTCTCCATCTTCTTCACTGCAGCTCTCTCTTCTGATTCTTCCCTGAATTGCTAGTGCAATGAGGCCCAGTGGGAATTACCACCATTTTATGAATGGACTAAAGATTGATGCAAAGCCCCATCTGGAGATGGAGGAAGGAAAGAAGGAAATAGATCCTCACCACAGATACCTTTTCAATTTTTGTTTAAACAAAGTTGTAATGGGGGCTCTCTGACCAGCAAACACTGACCGAGGACCTTTGGCAGGGAGGCTCATGTCCCTGACAAGCAGTGGTTTCGGCTACCACCCCACCACTGATGCAGACAGTCTTCCCAATCAAGAAAAGAAACTCTCTTCCCTTCACAGTCACTATGTTTCAGGAATTTTTCTGCTTCAAAGACTGTGTGTTCCTCCTTGTTAGGGAAAGAGACTCAGCCAGGGACATTGACTCTTCGAGCAGCATGAACCTTTTGAATTAGTCAGCAAGGGGAGTACCGGGCCCCCTCATTAGCATGCTTAGCACATCCCCAATGTCAATCCCACAAGTCTGACTTCCATAGAAAAGTACAGATTCTTTTGTGATACAAGAAGTGAAAAACATTTCTCACTGCAACTACAACCAGCACTAGGAATTCTTAATATTTTTTCTTTGAAAGTCCCTTTTCATTACAAGTGAAATGTGGCTAGATGAAACACAAGAATAGTAGAGACCCAGGGGTAAGTTTGCAGCCATGTCAATTACTTTCTTGGCTATTTTTCAGCTGAGGGCAGTAAATTTCTTACAAAGAATAAAACCGGGACTTGCAGCTTGGATTTTTCCCTTTGAATGTAGGAATCAGTTTAAATTCAAGACTGAATAAGATCTTTTAGCACTCACAGATCTTGCAATGATTCCATATGCTTTAACTGAGCATCCCACTGTCTTTGAATATTCCACTGACCAAAATTTCAGCTGACTTCTAACTAGCCTCCAATTTTGTGCATGCAAAAACGTACTCACAAATTCTGTCTTGTACTATCTGTGGATGTCCACATTTGAAAGCACTGAGTAGGTAGCCCAGCTACTTAATTTGCACATGCAGAGATATGCATATGTAAAGAAATGCCGAGGCATTTTGTAGTAAAAAACATATGTATGCTAATTCTTGCTGGCAGAAAAAGTTAGCCAAAGATATTTTATGTTGAAATGCTGGCTCTGGATATTTTGATTCTTTTAATTTATTTTCTCATCACTTGGCAAACTGATTAATTCACATGAGTTTTTACATGTTGTCTTTAAAGAAAAAGATAACTACATTGTGGTGCTTAGGTATTATGACCATGATTACAATATAGATAAACAGACTCATAAAATTTGCTATAACGGAATATCAACAACAAAGTGGTAAAGAAAACATAATCTGTGGAAACTGCCCTTTCAAAATATTTCTAATTAATAAGCCTTACATTTAATGTCTTGTAATTTGGCTTCTTCATGTACCATTGATTGACTTGCATTACATGATTTACCATTTAAATTAATCTGATTAAATGTTGGCTGGTAGGATCTATATGTTTAGCCTGCAACCTTTACCACTTTTAAAGCAACTGATGCAGAGAATACATTTTAATAATTGATACTCCATTAGAAAATATAGCTCTTCATAAAAACACATAAAAAACACCACAGTAGATTTCATTGGCAAAAAGCCACAGCAAACTCCTAAATGAATTTTGCATAATAAAAAACGCTTTAGCATTTTCAGAACTAATATTCAGTTATATCATATTTCTTAAATAGTTACAACACTGAGGCAGAATACAGTATACCTATCTTCTTCTGACTTTAATGAAGAAACTGCATTTCTCATATACCAGTACCTCTACTGAAATAAATTTTGATTGTGGCTCTAGACAAAGAAAGAGCATTTAAGCCCATGGTGTTTACTATACATACTAGTATGGATTTGCTTAGATTTCTATCAAGGATTGAGATTCAAGCCTCAAAGAATTCTTTTACAACAATGATGACACCGACTGCATTTATCACACCCCCGCCTACAGTCACAAGAAACAGAAATCATCTGACTGGACACCCCACACTCTTGATCATTACATACATAGAGTGCTTTCAGGAAAAAAAACCTGCGGAATCTTTAACAAACAATTATATTCACGACAATCTCACCACATCTAAAATAGTGATAGAAATGTAGCCGTTTTAGTCTGGGGTAGCTGAAGCAAAATGCAGGACAATGTAGCACTTTAAAGACTAACAAGATGGTTTATTAGATGATGAGCTTTCGTGGGCCAGACCCACTTCCTCAGATCAAATAGTGGAAGAAAATAGTCACAACCATATATACCAAAGGATACAATTTAAAAAAATGAACACATATGAAAAGGACAAATCACATTTCAGAACAGGAAGGGGATGCGGAGGGGGGGGGGGAAAGGAAGGTAAGTGTCTGTGAATTGATGATATTAGAGGTGGGGAGAGTGGGATGTGTGTGAGTTAATGGTATTAGAGGTGATAATTGGGGAAGCTATCTTGGTAATGGGTAAGATAGCTTGAGTGTTTGTTCATTCCTTTTTGGAGAGTGTCGAATTTTAACATGAATGACAGTTCAGAGGATTCCCTTTCAAGTGCAGATGTAAAAGGTCTTTGTAGCAGAATGCAGGTGGTTAAGTCATTGAGAGAGTGTCCTTTCTGGTTAAAATGGCAACCACCTGCATTATGCTACAAAGACCTTTTACATCTGCACTTGAAAGGGAATCCTCTGAACTGTCATTCATGTAAAAATTCGACACTCTCCAAAAAGGAATGAACAAACACTCAAGCTATCTTACCCATTACCAAGATAGCTTCCCCAATTATCACCTCTAATACCATTAACTCACAAACATCCCACTCTCCCCACCTCTAATATCATCAATTCACAGACACTTACCTTCCTTCCTTCCCCCCCCCCTGCATCCCCCTCCTGTTCTGAAATGTGATTTGTCCTTTTCATATGTGTTCATTTTTTTAAATTGTATCCTTTGGTATATATGGTTGTGACTATTTTCTTCCACTATTTGATCTGAGGAAGTGGGTCTGGCCCACGAAAGCTCATCATCTAATAAACCATCTTGTTAGTCTTTAAAGTGCTACATTGTCCTGCATTTTGCTTCACCACATCTAAAGGCACTTTTCTAATCATGAATGCAAACTACTCTGGTGGAGGATATCTTAGGCTTTGTCTATAGTACACTATAAGGTTTTGTCACCAACAGTCAGAGTGTACACACTGCAATGTGACTTTTGTTGGGAAAAATGTCCAGTTTCAGCAACAAAAAACTTCCACCCTATGAGAGCCTTTTTTCTTTTCTCCTCCCTTTATTGTGACAAAGAGTCAGTATACGCATTGCTGTTTGTTTTGTAAACAGAACTAGTTTCCACCAGTACCCCACTATACCTGCCCTGATGGCTATGCTCAGTGTTTTGATCTCTGCTGCCCTGCAGGCTTGCACTTTTCCCCTTTCAAAGCTCTGGGAAGTATCTGACAGCTGAGTGAGATGCTCCATTTGAGGAACAAAGAGCAAATCATTTGGAGTGCTCCTGTTTTGCCCTGCACTAGGAACACAGTGGCAGGCAGACTGCTGCTGCAAGGTGAGGTGGACAAGCTGTTGTGTTGCTTTGACATTCATGAGCACGCAGAGCTACTCATGATGCCACTTCTGGCAACTGGGAGACTGTGGGAGAGTTTGGAAGGAATCTCTAAGATTCACAGGCATCAGCTCTGTCTTCCCACAACACTGTACTGTGGGTTACATACCCACAATGCATTGTTCACGCTGTCAGTGATGGTGCCCCATGTGGACATGATCTGTCCCCTTTCTGGCCATTTTTGTTTTGTCAACTTTGGGATGTTGATATAAGCGTTGTTGACGAAACTTGATAGTTTAAACATACCCTTAATCATTTCAACTGAGAGCTCTAATGAAAGACCCACAGAGGTCTGACTTCCAACCACGTTGTCCCAAAGGGGCGGGGCGGAGGGGGTGAAGGGCCTGAGGCAGCCTCTTGCAGTGCCCCAGATGCTGGGCCCAGGACAAACACTCCCCACTGCAGGCCCCAACTCTCCTCCACCTCTTCCACAAGCCCCACTGCTACTCTGCCCCCTTGACCCCTCCATTGAGCAACGCAGCCTGGGGGAATTATGGAGAAGCAGAATGCAGTAGACTGGGAGAGGGCAGTGTGGTGGGGTGAAGCCATTTGTGGGCCACTCCATCTCCCACCACCCGTGTCATAAGTGCAGGAGGGTGACTGCTACTATCGCCCTGTGCCAGACCCCCTGATTACCCCAGGTCTCTCCCATGCATAGAATAGGGCAGCTGCCAGGGGCCCCCAAAAGTATGGGGTCTGGGTAGCCACTTTGATCCATCCTATGGAATCTACAGCTCTGTTCCCAACTATGCAGGTTACTCACTAGGGGTATGTCTACACTACAGCACTAATTCAAACTAACTTAATTCGAATTAGTTAATTCGAACTAAGCTAATTTGAATTAGTGCATCTAGACCTAAAAACTAGTTCGAATTGGCGTTTTGCTAATTCGAACTAGCATGTCCACATTGAGTGGACCCTGAACCGAGGTTAAGGATGGCCGGAAGCAGTGCCGGCAGGGCATCAGATTAGGACTTAGAGCGTGGAGCTGCTGTCTCAGGCTAGCAGAGGGCTGTGCTTAAAGGGACCCGACCCACACCCCGGACAGACAGTTCTCAGGGGTTCTCCGCTCGCTTGTCTAACTCGATGAGGGACAGCAAAGCAGTCCTGGCTTGGAGTGCCCTGAATGCCCACACTCGGCACATCACAGCACTTGGCCATCAGCCCGGCTGCACTTGCCGCAGGCTGTCATCTGGGGGGGGTCAATCAGGGGACTGCAGGAGAGCTTCCACCTGAGGAGCCCGCAGAGCCACCCCAGTCCTCCCCATCGGGGGCTCGTACCCCATTCCTCCCTCACCTCCTTCCACTTACCCCTCCCTAGCCCCCCTTCCTGATGTACAAAATAAAGGACACGTGTGTTCAAAAATAGAAACTCTCTTTATTGAACAAAACTTGGGGAGACTGGGAAAAGGAGGTGGGAGAGGGGAAGAGAGAGGGTGGGATAGGGGAGGGCAACTAAAATGATCAGGGGTTTAGAACAGGTCCCATATGAAGAGAGGCTAAAGAGACTGGGACTTTTCAGCTTAGAAAAGAGGAGACTGAGGGGGGGATATGATAGAGGTCTCTAAAAGCATGAGTGGTGTGGAGAGGGTGCATAAAGAAAAGTTCTTCATTAGTTCCCATAATAGAAGGACTAGAGGACACCAAATGAAATGAATGGGTAGCAGGCTTCAAACTAATAACAGAAAGTTCTTCTTCACAAATCAAATAGTTAACCTGTGGAACTCCTTGCTGCAGGAGGCTGTGAAGGCTAGAACTAGAACAGAGTTTAAAGAGAAGTCAGATAATTCATGGAGGCTGGGTCCATGGAGTGGTATTAGCCAGGGGATAGAAATGGTGTCCCTGGCCTCTGTTTTGGAAGGCTGGAGATGGATGGCACGAGACAAATGGCTTGGTCATTGTCTTCGGTCCATCCCCTCTGGGGTAACTGGTGTTGGCCGCTGTCAACAGACAGGCTACTTGGCTAGATGGACCTTTGGTCTGACCCAGTACAGCCGTTCTAAGATCAGGGCTCAGGGTCGGGGGTCTTATTGGACCACCTTGATTTTCATGCAAACCTGCTCCTGGGTGGCCAGGCTGGCAGCTATCCTGCCCTAGACGGCCACTTTCCTGTGCCTAGTGCGGAAGTTGTGGATGAGGTCCACGATGTCCGCACTAGACCAGGCGGGCGCCCGCCTCTTGTGGCCCTGGGCAGGCTCCTGGGAGCCGCCAGCCTGGTCCTGGGAAGAGGCGGAGGGCTGGGTGGCAGCGGGTGGCTGGTTCGTGCCGTGCCAGGTGCAGGGTCTGCTAGCTGGGTGCTGGCAGGTTTGCACCTGGCACGGGCACCGTAGCCAGACCGTGCCCCTTTAAGGGCTCTGGGGCCGGGAGGGGGGCAAAAGAGTTTCCCTGGTGGTGCCCAGAGTGGCCACCAGGAAAAGCTGGGGAGGGCTAGCCTCCCACTAGTTCGAATTAAGGGGCTACACAGCCCTTAATTCGAACTACTTAATTTGAACTAGGCGTTAGTCCTCGTAGAATGAGGTTTACCTAGTTCGAATTAAGCGCTCCGCTAGTTCGAATTAAGTTCGAACTAGCGGTTTTTATGTGTAGTGCCTATCAAAGTTAATTCGAACTAACATCTGTTAGTTCGAATTAACTTTGTAGTGTAGACATACCCTAGCTTCCTCACTGACCCACATCACTGAAATCAGGTTTCTATCATCTTGAATTGCCTCTAGTTTCTATTATTATTATTACCAGGCACACAGGAAAAATGATCCATTAGTGTGAGAAGCAAGATTGCTGTGAGTTTACCTATGCCAAAGTCCACCACTGTTGCCGGTGAAAAATTGTTATGAAAAGAATTAAATATAAAATGAGTTGAAATCTACAAGCTGTTTAAAGAGGTTATCAGAGCATAACAGTGTATTTTACAAATATTTTTGGCCAGCATATTTCGATTTAATAACTGTTGTGTGTTTTTAAAGGGTTTTTTTATCTTTGTTGTAATAAAGTCCGATATATCTCACTTGTGAGTCATTCCCTGTTTCCTTCCGTCTTTAAAAATGAAATGACAGAGCATTAACAGCAGGTGGGTGCTGTGACATAAATGTTTTATTATTACACTGAGTCTGTCTCCTGAACCACTTGTCTACAGAAGATGCTTTCTTCTTAGTTTGCAGCTGTGATACAAAAGAAACCAAAACTGGAGAAGAGCCAAGCCAGAAAAACCTGAGTGCCCTGTACACAGACATATGTGGGATAGGTATATATTTCCTGCCTGTCCTGGTCCCCACACTGCTCTTGAAAGTGGCCAGCAGGTCCCTGTGGCCCCTAGTAATGGGTGAGGGTGGTAGGGGATCTCTATGTGCTACCCCGACCCAGAGAGCTGATTCTGCAGTTCCTGTTGGCTAGGAAATGCAGCCAATGGGAGGCGAGGGGGTGGCAGAGGTAACATGCAAAGCAAGGCCAGATTATGACATTTGGAGTCCCTAAATTATGTCAAGTTAGGGTTGCCAAATTTCTACTCACACAAAACTGAACACCCTTGCTCCACCCCTACCGCACACCTCCTCCACAGTCCTGCCCCACCCTGCCCTTTCTTGGAAGCCCTGATTCTGCCCATTCCATTCTCCTCCCTCTGTCATTTGCTCTCCCAACCTTCCTTCCTCACACTAGGGCAGGGGATTGGGATGTCGGGAGCAAAGCGGGGAGAGAGAGCAGAGGACTCTAGCTGGGGATACAGGCTCTGGACTGGGGCTAAGGATGAGGAATTTGAGGTACAGCAGGGGGCTCCAGGCTGATGAATGGAGTGTGGGAAGGGGCTCTGGACTGGGGCAGGGGGCTGGGACGTAGGGGACTCTGAAAGTTCTGACTGGGGGGGCAGACTCTGGAGTGGGGCTGGAAAGGTTTGGGGTGTAGGAGGATGTTCTGAGCTGGAACCAAGAGGTTCAGAGGGTGGGAGGGGAATCAGGGCTGGGGCAGAGGGTTTGGGCATGAGGGGCGAGATGAGGGCTCTGGCTGGGAGAGTCGGTGCTGGGGTGGGACTGAGGATGAGGAGTTTAGGGTGCAGGAAAGTGCTCCAGTCTGGGATTGATGGGTTCAGAGGGCAGGAGAGGGATCAGGGCTAGGGCAGGGGGATTGGGGCACAGGAATGGGACAGGGTGCAAGCTCCAGGCAGCACATACTTCAAGCAGCTCCCGGAAGCAGCAGCATGTCCCCTCTCTGGCTCCTAGGTGGAGGTGTGGCCAGGCAGAGCAGCACATAGAACTGTCTGCAGGCACTGCCCCCATAGCACCCACTGGCTGTGGTTCCCAATCAATGGGAGCTGCAGAGCTGATGCTTGGGGTGGGACAACGTGTTGAGCCCCCTGCCTGCCCACATGCATAGAATACATAGGGCTACAAAATGGCAATAGAGAATACAAGAGGCAATAGGGTATGTAGGATGTTGATAACCCTCAAGCTTAAAGCTAAATTATTAATTGTATAATATGACTAGCACTCAGGTAATAAGCAAACCATTAGAAACTTGTATGTGGATTGGTTTTTTCCAATATCCTGATTTGGTTTTTTTTTAATAGAAGTTTATGCTGAATTACCAAATAATGGTACTAAAGCAGTATTATTTTACCAGGATATTTCTGTGAAAGTTAGTGCTATTTTGTCTATGGGTGCTCCTACCCTGCACCGTTATTTTGAGATAACTAATGTTGTTTTGAAATAACAATGTGAGCGTCTACACAGCCATTCTGTTATTTCAAAATAATTTTGAAATAATGGACGGCTTATTCTGAAATCTGTAAACCTCATTCTACGAGGAATAACTCCTTTTGCAAAATAGCTATTTTGAAATAAGGCGTGTGTAGATGCTCCACTGCTGCTATTTCGAAACAGCCCCTCACGAGGGCCATTCTAAGTTAGAGCCCCAGGAGGCACTGGGGAGAAATAAATCAACATAGCATGCCTACATTAGAGAAGCCTGTCTCAAACTAATTTTGAGGCTTCCATGCAATGTAGACATGCTATTTCAAAATAAGCTATTTCAGAATAACTTAGGGTATGTCTACACTACCCTCCTAGATCGAACTAGGAGGGTAATGTAGGCATACCGCACTTGCAAATGAAGCCTGGGATTTGAATTTCCCGGGCTTCATTTGCATAAGCGGGGAGCCGCCATTTTTAAAACCCCGCTGGTTCGAACCCCGTGCAGCGCGGCTACACGGGGCTCGAACTAGGTAGTACCGGTAGTTCGGAATAGGAATCCTAGTCCGAACTACCTAGTTCGAGCCCCGTGTAGCCGCGCTCACGGGGTTCGAACCAGCGGGGTTTTAAAAATGGCGGCTCCCCGCTTATGCAAATGAAACCCGGGAAATTCAAATCCCGGGTTTCATTTGCAAGTGCGGTATGCCTACATTACCCCACTAGTTTGAACTAGCGGGGTAGTGTAGACATACCCCTCATTTTGAAATAAGCATGCAGTATAGACATAGCCTGTGTTCTTACAGGAAAATGAGAGGATTTTTTTTTACGCCACAAATAAGGAAAATTATCCTTCTTTTCATATGAATAAAATAAAAAGCATTTGATTAATTTTGTAAAATATATTAACAGATTTTTTTTATTTCTTACTACAATACAATGAATTGTTGGGATTTTTCTTTTGCCATACTATAAACATACAATGAAGGTTCCCAAAACAGACAGAGAAGCCAACACAGATTTATCTTCCTCAACACCCACTCGACCCAAGTCACAAACTCAGTTATGTGAAACATGGATAGCGCATGAAGCAGAAAGTGGCATGTGGACTAAAATACGCAACTGTATATATGTACAGATCATAAGAAGAACACACTAATATTTAAGAAAACAAAGAAAAATGGGAACAAAAGCACTATATGACTAAGGCTACATCTAGACTAAATGCCTTTTTCAAAAGAGGCTTTTTCAAAAAAGAGCATCTAGATTGCACTAAGCGGATCGCTTTTTCGAAAAAGAGCGTCCAGACTGCCTGGACGCTCTGTCGAAAAAAGGGCACCTGGAAGCACTTCTGCAGCCTTTATTTCCGGGTCCTACAGCATGCTCTTTGCAGAGACACATGCTTAAAGGGACTCCCCCTGAACTGCTGTTCCTCTGCTCCTGCAGCAGGCTTACCTACCTCCTAGAGGAACAGTGAAGCTTCTGCAGTGCTTGTTTTGAGTGTCTTGCTTTCTGGGACACCACAGCAGTGTTGTTTTTGATTGGTATTTGTGCTTTACAATCCTTTTTTTTTTTGCCATAGAGGCGGAGCTGCCCCTGGGCAGGCGATGGCCCCACACTGTAATGCTTCAAGTTCTGCTGCAATTCCATGAGACCTTCATGATGTTCATGCCAGGTCTGGATTCAGAACCCAGCCTTGAGCCCTTCGTTCGGGCTGCAGCAACACTGTTCTTGGCACCGAACTTCTTCCCAGAGAGGTGATTTTGGAAGCTGGAGACAAGTTCAGACTGGTGGGACCAGCTCATCATGGAGCAGTGAGATGACCAGGCTTGGCTCCGAAACTTTAGAATGTGTAAGGCCACCTTCCAGGAATGTGTACCTGGCTCGCCCCTGCCTTGCAATGACAGGACACCCACCTGCGCTCCGCCATCCCCCTGGAGAAGAAGGTGGCTATTGCCCTCTGGAAGCTGGGCATCCCCGACAGCTAGGCTACGTCTACACTGCATGATTTTCCGGAAATGCTTTTAACGGAAAAGTTTTCCGTTAAAAGCATTTTCGGAAAAGAGCGTCTAGATTGGCACGGATGCTTTTCCGCAAAAGCACTTTTTGCGGAAAAGCGTCCGTGCCAATCTAGACGCGCTTTTCCACAAAAAAGCCCCAATTGCCATTTTCGCGATCGGGGCTTTTTTTGTGGAAAACAAATCTGGGCTGTCTACACTGGCCCTTCTGCGCAAAAGTTTTGCGCAAAAGGACTTTTGCCTGAACGGGAGCAGCATAGTATTTCCGCAAGAACACTGACAATCTTACATGAGATCGTCAGTGCTTTTGCGGAAATTCAAGCAGCCAGTGTTGACAGCTGGTAAGTTTTTCCAGAAAAGCGGCTGCTTTTTTGGAAAAAGTGGCCAGTCTAGATACAGCCCTACAGTTTCGCATGGGGAGATCTACTGTTGACGCCATGTTGATGGAGGTAAGAACCTCTCGGGGGACAGTCCATGTGGGGTAGAGGAAGTGTAATGGAAAAGGGCGGGGGGGGGGATAATGAAGTGGGAGTGGGGGAGGGCTCCTATTCTCACCCTGCCCTAATGTTGGGAGGGGCAGCCTGGCGGGGGGCTCCTAGGGTCTTGGTGGGGAGAGAAAGAGAAGGCACATCCCAAGGACTTGGGCAACCCCTCTAACTTCCTATTCTGCGTGTTTGTATGTGTCTATTTCTGCAAGTGGTGAGGGCCATCGACTCAGAGCTGCTGAACAGGATTGTCTGCTTCCGAGACCTGGACACCCTCATGGCCGGTTTTGCTGGGCTAGGATTCCTGAACTGTGGAGGAGCGCTCGATCGAACTCGTATCCCAATCCACGTACCACCCCATCGAGCAGCCCCATACATCAACAGAAAAGCCCCGGACAGCTGCCATCCGCAAAGCCCATCAGGTGGGGGTCTGCATACGGGAAGGCCTGCATGAGAGATTCTCAGCAGGAGCCCAGTGACTCTCCCCAGGGTTTCCCCAATGGGGCCGTGGCCTGGCACCCCCCTAAGACCTTTTCTCCCACACCCCATCCCTGCACCAGTCTCCAGACAGTTAACACACACACACCAGGTTTTATGTCCAAAACATTATGTTTATCACCAAAACAATCAAACAATGTGCAAATAATAACTTTTTGTAACAAAATAAAACTGTGCAAAATGTTTTCAAAAATAAACTTTGTTAAAATAGCACTCTTTTTAACTGGGGACGAGGGGGGATGTAAATCTGGCACAGGGAGGGAGGGAGGGAGGTTTAGGGCTGAGGGTGTTGCTTGGCCCACAAAAGTCTGCCACCTCGGGTCCGTGGCCCTAAACATGCTTGGGGTAGAGTGGGGCCTGGGACAGTCGGGGGGCTGCAGCTGGGTCTGCGATGGCAGGGGTGAGGGGGAGGCAGGGGGAGGGGGGCAGAGGGTGTGGGGGAGGAAGGGAAGGCAGGGGGTGAGGGGGAGGAAGGGAAGGCAGAGGGGGCTGGAGCAGGTTGAGCAGCAAAAGGAGCAGCACCTGGGAAACCCATGGCCTCCCGGATAGTCCCACATATTGCTGTCCGCTGCTGGAGGAGCTCCTCCAGCAAGCAGTCATGCCACCGAGCCTCTTCCCGCATCTTTTCTGCCAGGGTCTCTTCCATCCGTTCAAGGGCCTCAACGTGCCTCTGCATGAGGTCATTGTAGACCTGCCAGTGCCTGCGGCTTCCATGGGACCAGGTGGGTGGTGGCATGGGTGTCACATGCTGGTCTGATCCGACAGGTCCAGCTGTGGAGAAGAGGGAGAAGTGGTCACTTTTATGCATGCACACGCTGTCCCTGCTTGTGATAAGTGAGTAAGTCCTTGGGACAAGGGATGCCAATGTTCTCACTGCAAGCCCACGTCTGGCCTGGCCAGCAGCCCCGTCCTCATATGGGCCCTAAGCTGGCTAGGGCTACGTCCCGCCTCCCGCCCCTGCCCCCACACCCTCACCATGGCCATACAGCCCAGGGAAGTGTCCAGTCACAGTGGGTCACAAGATGTAGGACAGGGGCCTGGAGCAGCTTGGGTCTCCCAGGGCCCCCACCCACCACCTACCCATCGCAGCACCATCTGCGGGAGCGATTGTTGTGTCGCTTGTGCATACATGCCCGAGTGCTATGTGAGACACTTGCGGTGGCCTGTGCGGTGTCATGTGCGCGCCCTTGTGACCAGCCTGCTTCCCGCAGTTCTTGGTGGGGGGAGGACAGCCCTCCCAGGGGTCGGACATGTATGGGGCCCTCCCCCAGCTGTGAGCAGCTGCCCATGTGTGCCCTGGGACTGAACATGCTTGCACACGCACAGAGAGGTGCAAACTGTCCAGGAAGAGCATGACATGTGAAGATTTGCCTGCATCCCCTGTGCTCCCACCTCCCCCGTTCTGTGTGTGTGACCCTGACCGCACTCACCTGATGTTCCCTGACCAACGTTAGAGGATGACTGAGAGATCTCCTGGGTCTGGGAGACTGGCTGCAGGGTCAGGGTGATCAGACTCTGGTTGGGGTCCTCCTCCTCCTCTTCCTCCTGCAGCTGCTGCTCCAGGTTGTCCTCAGCCACCTCCTGGCATTGCTGGACCGGTGTCTGCAACCCAGACTGAACTAGAACCAGTGCAGAGAGGGGCTCCCCACCACCCAGGATTCTGTCCAGCTCCTGGAAGTATGCGCAGTGGTGAGGCACTTCCCCAGAGGTGGAGCTGTGCTCACGGGCTCTGGCATAGCCCTGCCTTAGTTCTTCTACCTTGGCCTGCACCCGGTCCAAGGTTCTGGGGTGATGGCCTTTTTTTGCCAGCCCCTCAGCCATGCGGCCGTAAATGTCCCATGTGAAAATGAACTTGGCAGGGTTGCTCTCACATTTTTCCTGATTTTTTCAGCAGTCAGATTATTTAATTTATTAATTTATTTATGTGTTTAATTTAATTTAATAAGATATGTAGGCATAGTTAGACTTTTACCCGTATCAGCTGTCCAAGAAAACGCTGCCTTAGAAGACTGATAGCTGACTTGTAGAAACACTAATTTTACATTTATTTTTTACAATTATCTCCCCCCCACCCAGCCTCCCATCTGTCAATGAGGAACAGTTAGTGAAGGCTAAGGAGAGCTTAAGGGTATTTGTGTAGACGGAGGCATACATTTTTCTCATATTTGAATGAAAATGTCTGTTTTTAGAGAGAATCTTCTTTTTCCCAGATCTCCTTTATTTATCAACTGGCTTTGATAAAATTTGAAATGGAGTCAGTTTTTCTCTTTTTTTAGAGGCTCCTTATATTGCAAGGCCCTAAAATGTAATTTAGTAAATTTATGCCTTAATCTTGCACTGGTGCGGAGCCACCTGGTCTCCCACCCCTAGGGGCTGCAGGGACATGCTAGCCATTTCCAGGAATAGCATGGAGACAGGGCAAGCAGGGAGCCTGCCATAGCCCTGCTGCACCACCGACCGGGTTCCACCCGAGGTAAGCGCTGCCAAGCCAGAATCTGCACCTAGTTCTCTGCCCCTGCCCTGAGCACCCTTCCCTCACTAGAACTGCACCCTCCACAAACACCTCCGCCCTCTGCTCCAGCCCAGAGCCCACACCCTGCACTTCCAATTATAACCCAACTGCCCACCCCAGCACTAAGCCCCCTCCTGGAAAACGCCTACTCTTAAATACTCAGAAATACTGTGGAATCTCTAATGTCCACAGGCAGCCTCTGTTTTTATGGTTTTATTCAAAAAATAGAAAACCCCCACACATATTAAATTGCACGATATTCAATTAAGCCATGTTACTAGGGCAGAGGACTCAGTTCATTGTACTGGAATTTGAATATGTTGTTCCAAAGTGTCTTGGCTTGAATTACATACCCATTTAAAGTGGGTGTAAACTTTGGGTAAGAGAACCTGAAATTCTCCCAAGCTTTGCTAATCTAAATAATTTTGTTTGGTTGGTTTCCACTTTGTTTTAGAGTTTAACACGAAGGTCCTAACACTACATGCTCCAATCTTCTACAGGTTGCACCTCTGTAAACTGGAACTCCCTAGTCTGGCAACATCTGTGGTCTGGCAGGACCATGGATGTTCCAGGTTGAGAGAACCCCAGCGTGCTGCAGGGTGGTGGGAGAACCTGGCACAATGCGGCAGTGCAGGGAGAGGGCCCAGTGCACACCCCAAGTAGGCAGGGAGGAAGGAGGGTGGGAAGCCTGGTGCGCAAACCCAACTCAGCTGTTGGGGGGGCCAGGAAGCCCAGTGAAGCGGCAGGGTAGGGGGGCCAGCAACAGGGGGACAGAAATGACCTCCCATGGTCCAGCAAAATCCTTCATCTGGGACCAGTTAGGTCCTGCAGATACTGGACCAGGAAGGTCCAGTAAAATATTATTTAGTGACAAATATTTAAAATGAGCAGTAAAAATCAGGTGAAATCAGCTTTCCTCTTTGCTCATGGATATAATTAAACTGTTAGTTTCTTAAGGAAAATTGCTCAAGCATTGGCAACTTGCCAAGTATAATTTAAGTATTACAGTGATGATGGATAATACAACTACAGTAAATGCAATGCATAACTATATTTTCTTACTGTACAGGTTTCTAGTTTTAGACAGCTAATCAGTAGTAAATCCTTAGTTTTTTAAAAGTACAATTATTATTGAATTAAATACCAATACCCACACATTTTACACAAATCTTGGCTGTGACATAATATTCCATATTCTTTATGATAATATGCCTATTATATGAATACACCATAACTGAGATATACTTGAGGCAAAATAATTCATGTAAGGTATCATTGAACAGGCTATGATTCACTGAATATGATTGTTTCACAAGGCATAAAGGATCTGACGACAAAGGGTTCTGGGGTCAGCTGATCCCCATCTAGATTACCGCGCTGTGCTGACAATCAGCTGATCGGCACAGTGTGGTGTCCATTTTGATGTATTTAAATCGCCGCTTCATTTTGCTATGTCTAGTAAACTCATCTATATGGCTCCGTCGACAGAACCATGTAGTTTAGACACACCCACAAGCGGTAGCATATTACATGTATTATGATATTTTTTAATGATTTTATGCTTAGGCATAAATGGGTTAGATTTTTATCTGTAAATGTGCATCTACATAGCATGGCTAAAGCCAAAATAAGTTACGCAACTTGAACTATGTCATTTGTGTAGCTTAAGTTGAAATAACTTAATTCGGTTTTTGGCACTGTCTACACATGAGGAAGTCCAAGAAAGAGCACTCTTCCTCTGACTTCCCTTACTCCTTGTAAAATGAGGGTTACAGGAGTCAGAGTAAGAAGTCCTCCAGTTCGATATTATTTTGACATGTTGAAATAAGTGCTTGTAGTGTAGACGTGGACTATGTTATTTCGAAATGACCAAACACAGTGGGCACAACCCACTTCTTCCTACGAAAGCTAACGTTACCATGTACATTTTTTGTTAGTCTCCAGGGGTATGTCTATACTGTACCCTTAGCTCAAAATAAGCTATGCAATTTGAGCTACGCAAATTGTGTAGCTTATTTTGTGTATATCGACATAACTTATTTCATAATTTGGTGCTGACTACACAGCGCCAAATTTCAAAATAAACCGCTATTCTGAAATGTCCCTTAATTGTCATGGAACGAAGTTTACAGGGACGCCGGAATAGCGTACCTGTTATTTCGAAAGATATTTTGAAATAACAGGCATGCTGTCAAGATGTGGAATAGCTATTTTGGGATACCAGGAGTATCCTGAAATAGTGCCATAGTGTAGACATACCCTAAGTGCTGTAGGACTCATTGTTTTTTAAGTTTTTTCAGTTACAGACTAACACGGCTACCCCTTTGAAACTTTTAAATGTGGGAGTAATTCGCACTACAGCACAAGGTTAAGTCCCTCTGATTTATAGTCTTCCCTATATTTCAGATTTTTGATTGCTTGTTTTAAACTGCCCTTAATTACTGTGTATGTATATAAGCAACTTTCCAGATATTTGATCAAACACTGTTTTGAATAAATGGCTCCACAGTCAGCATCAGGCTCTGTGTACGGATGAATAAGTGAAAATAAAACCTACTATCTCCTGGGCAAATGTAGAAAATGTATCTTTTAAATGTTCACTGTGCTGCTTTCCCTTTCATAAGTGTCCCTCTAGTCATAAGCAGATAATGAGAACAAACTCCTAAAGGGATACTGCTGCTAAATTTATGATTGAGGTCAGTTGGTCAATAATACTGTTCTGTACAAAAGGCAACACTAAAATACCTTACTAAAATCCCAGCAAATATTGTGAAAGAGTAATATTTTTGTCTTGATACCTTTGGGAATTACACAAATATTTATATGCTGAAAGGAAAATATAACCCAAAGATTTTATTTATATGATTTTCTGTGGAAGGTATAGAAATCCTGTATTAACAATATTTTTGTTGTTTTTCAGTCAATCATACTTTATTTTAACACAGATATTCTTAATAAAAGTAAGAACCAAAAGACACCACCAATGAATTCTCTTTTAGTTCTCCTTGCTTCTAAGTTGTGTATTAAGAATCACCAAATCAGAAAAAAAACATGCCCTTTACTACCTATGAGGGACTGCACTTAATGGTGAATCTGATTATTATCCATGATAATATGGAGGATAGGAACTTTGTTCTTTTGCTTTCATACAGTGCTGTCACGTTAACATCCCATGCCAAAATTATTTTTATAAAAGCCATATTTTTATATGGAGAATTTTATAACACATGTAGGTAAATTCTCATTGTTCAATTTACTTTTTCCAACCAAAAATATTTAAAAATACAGTAAAAATAATCTTATTTTTTATGAAAGTTTGTATGGGCAGAGACCTTAGAACAAAAGGGGAACATGCTTTTAAAAAAAAAGAAAAATAAAACCAGTTTATGGTTTATTCCTTTTTGATAGTTTTCCTGTCAGTTCTCCATTGAAGGTTTAGGTATCTCTATGGAATGTTTTTAGTTTGTTTTCACCATGCTTCATTCTCTTTCTTTGGGCACATTTAGACTACATCTCTCTGTTGAAAGAGGGATGTAAATGAGCCTGATTGAAAATGCAAATGAAGCATGGATTTAAATATCCGGCACTTCATTTGCATATTCGCACCCGATCGCTGTTTCGAAAAAAGGGTATTTTGAAAGGGAAACCGCAGTCTAGACGCAGTTCTTTCAGGAAAAAAAAACCTTTTTCGAAAGAACCCATACTCCTCATTTTTTCAGGAGTATGGGTTCTCTCGAAATAGGGGTTTTTTTTTTTTGAAAGAACAGTGTCTAGACTGCGGTTTCCCTTTCAAAATACCCTTTTTTTGAAACAGCAATCGGATGCGAATATGCAAATGAAGCATGGAATATTTAAATCCACGCTTCATTTGCACTTTCAATTGGGCTCATTTACATCTCTCTTTTGACAGAGGGACGTAGTCTGGACATAGCCTTTGTTATTACACATTTTGTATGGTACATTTTAGGGCTTATGATGTCTTTATTTTTTTTCACTCAGTTGGACACTTTTATGGTTGTGTTCCAGTGCAGTTAATTTTGATAAGAGTGATGAAATAAGGAATATTGGAGGTTGTGTATGCACTGGACAGGTAGTATAATAACTTCTTCTTTACTTCTTCCTTCTAACACGCAACCTGGATCCTGCGCAGGGACCACTCAGAACACAGAAAGGACAGATACTCTGCTCTGCTCTTGAGGCCTGAGCCACACTAGCTCCTGACTGCTGAGGAAAAAAAACTGCAGGAGAGCCTGTAGCCATGAAATATAGCATCTCTGGTGCATGCACTATCCAGTTGGCACGTAGGAGCTGTGACCGGATGGAGTGTGCTCATGTGCAAACTGATTTTTTTCCTGACCCCAGGCTGACCTCGCTGCTAAATTCCAAGTCCTTGATCCAAAACACACACGTACTAAAGCTTCCCATTGAAACAGCTGTCAGATTTTTTAACACAGACAACACAACATATTTTTACCTTATCTAATTTCCCTGGAATTAAAAAAAAAATCACATTGAGGAACAGAAAATTTCAGTTCAAGCAGTTACAGATTGGCAAAGGTATAAGCAACTGTAAATTTGCTCCTGTAATGACAAATGCTGTGCATCTTTAAGTATAGGCACCTTTTAGTTGCACTGCCTACCACCAAAAAGTTTGGAGGCTGCAAGAATTAGTTTGAATATCAAAATAAATAAAACAAGAAATATTCTACTGAGTAAACTATTTGCCTTCCTTCTTTACCTGCCACAAAATTCCAGTTTGCCATGCTGCAGAAAATATACCAAAGCCTAGGTACAATGTATGCCTTAAATAACTAGGCTGTGTACTTGGGAGACTCACAGTGATGGGCCAGAGTCCTGTCCCCTACAGACTGCTTTGTGGCCTTTTCTGAAGCTTCAGGACTCTCGCCTCTGAATCTTCAATGAAAGTCATTGAAATGAGAGTGACAATGCATGAAATCCTTGTCTTGTTTGGTAACATGCATTAATTTACAGATAATCATAGTGTTTTTATTATACAACCTGTTTTTAAGGATGTTTCCACCCTGTCTGAATAAAATATACCAGTTCTAAGACTGAGTACAAGAAGCGGGGGAGGATATGCTACCAGGATCAGCAGGGCTGGAGGTTTCAAGAGAGTATCCCTGCTTAAGATACTTATGAGACCAGGGCCGGCCTGAGCCCTTTTGGCGCCCTGAGCCCGGGTGCGCGGCACTGCCCCCGGGGCGCACAGTGCATGCGCACACTGGCCACAGCAGCTGGCGCGCAACTTGGGGCCTGCCCCCGGGGCGCACGGTGCATGCGCTGCCCAGCCTGGCCTGGTCAGTGCTGCTGGCGCTCATGCCGGGCCATGCAGGGCCCCGCGGCCGTGGGGGAAAGGGCGCTGCTGGCCGGCGCCGCGGGGCCGGCACTGCGGGAGCCGGGCGTGCGGCGCCTGATGGCAGCTGTAAGGGACACCACACACCCCTTACAGCTGCCATCAGGCGCCCCCCATCGGTTGGCGCCCCGGGCAGCTAGCCGGCTCACCCATGCCTCAGTCCGGCCACAGCAAAGATAAAAAGATTTGAGAGGGAAGGGGCAGTCCCTTCAGAGTCTGCTCCTACCACAGTTAATCAGGTTGCCCACCTGCCCCCCAATACAATTAATTTAGACCTCGTTGTGATGCCAGCTACACCCCCACCATTTCAATACTAGTTTACCTTTTCATCTCAGTACTGTTAATTTAGGCCTAGCCATAGCTCTCTGCTGGACTCCACTAAAATGGATACATTTTGTGTGTGTATATATATATCAGTGTCATCCACAGGAGTATACATATAGACATATAGCTAAATCCTGGCACCCAAACAGCAGGTGCAAAGCATCTCAAAGCCAAGTTTCCGATATAGGGGGTGAGTCTGAGGAGATGTTAGCTGCTGCCAGTTAATCCCAGGCTGTTGTAATAGACTCTAGAGAGCTGTAGCTAGATTGTGCAATTTAGAGCTGCCCAGAGATCTTAGCAGTCCCAATGCAGAGGATGTGCAAAAGTGGCTTAAAGCGTCCTTTGCACCCTCCACTCCTGAATGGCAGAAGGGTCAGACATGAAGGCTATGCTCTATAACAGTGGTTCTCAAACTTTTTGGCCCATGGCCTATCCTGCTCAATGCAAACCTGTATGCAGACCACCAGCCAATCACCCATGATGACAAAGTGGGTGGAAGAGGGGGGGGGGGGGTGCAGGGTCTGGGCAGGAAGTAGGGTGAAAGCAGACCCACCAATAAGTGGGGCAAAGTGGGCAATTGCCCTGAGGCTTGCCATTCAAAGGGGCCCTGAGCTCCTTCGAACTGCCAAAGGAAGGCCAGAGAGCCACTCTGCTTGGCTTTGAGGCTGGGGAGGGCCCCAGTACCATGGTCCAGGTGGCACTAAGGTGAGTGGTCCCCCCACCTTGCCCTGGGGCCCATGGTGGCTGTCTGCCCCACTGGATGCAGGAACAGGCTGAGGGTGGGGAGTCTAGCCAGGAGAGAGGGTGCAGGAGCAAGGGAGTGGGCTCTCAGCAGGAAGGATGTGTGAAGGGCATGGGGGTGTGTAGTCTGGGCATGGGGAGGCGGGATGAGGGAATGCACTTACTGCCTCTCACTGCTCCCACCAGTCACAATTCTGGCCAATGGAAGCAGCAGGGAAAGCCTCCAGGCAGCACATCCCCTGAACTGCTGTTCCCCTAGCTGGAGCGGGGGAAGGAACCCCAGTACATGAAGCCGCTTGCTCCGCCTGAGAACTCGATCTGGCCCGCAAGGCTTGGGATTTCCCCCCAGCTGCAGTGAGAAGCCAGCACTGGTCGGCGGACTAGTGGTGTGTGGATCACCCTTTGAGAACCACCGATCTATAGGGTGACCAGCTGTCCAGATTTTAGAGAGACAATCCTGATGTTTTGGGCTTTGCCTTAAGTAGGCACCTATTACCTCCTACCGCCTGTCCTGATTTTTCACACTTGCTGTCTGGTCATCTAATGATATATTATGTTCAGAGGTGAAGGTAACAAATTTCTTACAGGCACTGTCCTATTATAACCCATCCCCTTTGTGTGTGTGTGTAGGGGCGGCAGCTCAGGGCAGGGGGTGAGGAAGTTGCGATAAGATAAAACTCATAAAAATGTAAATAAGGGTGGAGTCTGGGAGGCTCAGGGCAGAAGATGGTGTGTAGGGGGTGCAGCAGTCGAGGTAAGGGGTTGGAGTGTGTGAGGGGTTCAGGAGTCAGGGCAGGAGGCTGGCATGGGGTGGGAGGACTGAGAAGTCCCAGTTGTTAACAGGTTATTCTTATCTTGCGGGTGGATGGGTCCCTGCCTTGCTTCTCCTTTTTGCTGTTCTGCCACAAGGAAGCTGTGGGTGGGAGCACTGCTGCAGGGAAATCTGCAATAGTGTGAGAGACACCCCCCCCCACAACACAGTTTCACAGGTGATTAACCAGTCCCACCCAGTCAGAGGCTCAGGGCTTCATGCATGGAGCTGACTGACCTGGCCAGGCTAATTAATCACCTGTGAAACTGTACTGCCATGCAGCTTAGAGGGAACACTGATGTGCAACCTGGAGTCTAGCAAGAGAGGGGCAGCAGGACAGGCACAGACACACCAGGAGCCCAGCGGGGAGGTTGTGGAATCTCCATCACTGGAGATATTTAAGAGCAGGTTAGACAGACACCTGTCAGGGACAATATAGACGGTGCTTGGTTCTGAAGTGAGAGCAGGGGCCTGGATTTGACAATCTCTTGAGGTCCCTTCCAGTTCTAGTATTCTCTGATTCTGATTCTATGCCCACCTCCCCTACTGCATGCCCCCAGCTGGACCCTTTCACTGGACCCTTTCCCACCTGCCTTCCTTACCTGGCTGCATGTGTAGAGGTGCCAACACCAGCCTGCAGCAAGAGCCCCAGGAGCCCAGCTGGGAAACTGCTACACACAGAAACCCCAACTGAGATTAGCCCCACTGTGTAAGATGATACATATGGACAACAGAAAACAGTAACTGCTCTGAAAGTCTTACAAGACAGACAGATACAGTGTGAGAAAAAGCAGGGGCTACTAAACTCAATTTACAGATGGGAAAACAAGGCACAGTGATTAAGTGACTTGCTAAGCTCACACAGAAAGTCTGTGGCAAAGCCAACTGTCAACTCACAGGGGCAGGGCCCAAGAGGGTTGTGGATTCACTTCAAGACAGAGTCGATTAGGGATAGCTGCTTTTATTAATCTCACTACATCACTACTATTACAGGCTTAATACTGCCAGATGGTTACACAGCTACTGCAAAGTAATACGCCAATAAGCATAGACAGAGCAATGCATAAAAGAGTAATAGGCACCTGGAAATGCTTACGCCCCTTTCAGTCTGCGGGGAGTCCCGTTCCGGTCACCTTGCACCTGGCTGCAGTGGACGTGGCTCCAGCTAGGGGGAGCCAGGGCACCCTTTGAGGTCTAGGTCCCTGGTGAGACTCAGTGGGCATGGGACTCCCTACACTAGTTATACTACGGTTGTTTACTGGATATGCACGTACCTGGCTCAACACCATTCTTATCACTCTTTTGAGCTGAGACCGAGGCCAAACTTTTTTAGCACTGAGTAGTTTCCCAGCTCAAGGGATGGGTTAAAGCTGATAAAACCCAGCTGCTGTTTGGACTTGCAGGGTCCCAGGCTATGTTAAGCTGGGTACAGCAGGGATGGAAACGTCCATCCCCAGCCTGCTAAGCTGCAGGACCCACATATGACTTTTATGTGACACCAACAAATGAAACCAGATCTTGAGTCATAGTCCATTGTCTTATCATATGACCATCCTTTTTTACCAACCGACAGAGTATTGTGTACTCAAGTATTTGAACTGTGTGGGCCATACCACATGTTGCAGGAAATCTGGAAGGCCTGATAATCAGAAGTCGATAGGCAATAGACCCATCAACAAGAACTTGTGCTGACAGTTCATTAGGTAATAGGTTTTAATAATACAGATTCTGTTAATAGGGATAATTCTATACCTACATAATGCTATTAACTTTTCAGCATACAACTGTGCACTATATTCACAGATATATAAAGCAGGGGATTTAGCTACACATCTTCCATTAAAATTAAATAAAATATATGACTAACTGTAGAAGGTTATACAATGGAAGTTACAGGTTTTTGGGCATATCTGCTGAATGAACAAGTGAAAAGTTAAGACCCTGGTATTCGTCATAATGGAGGGTCCGAATAGGAGAGGTAGACCCCACAGTGAAAGGGTAGATGATATAGTAGATTGGTGCAGAGCTAGTCTACAGAAACTAAACCACTCCGCACTGGACAGGGAAAGATGGAAGAAAGTAGTAAGGGAGGCATTGGACACCAACAGGTGTTGAGCCCATGGTTGTTGATGATGATGACAACGATCCTTCACTACTGTAAAAAACCAACCATGTGCACTGTACAACAATCTTAAAATAATAAAGCTGAATTATAAACTAATAAAAGCAATGATATTTGAAACTGGTTGCCATGACATTCTTAATTTAGTTCTATTGTTCCCTTGTTTTGCAACACATCTACAGTAAAAGAGTAATCCATACTACAAATATGTTGCCTGAAAAATATTATAACTTTAAAAATTTCAATCCATTTTTGTGTTAAGGGATCATAACATTCCCCCAATCCAAAATTACAAAAAAGAAATCTTATTTAATTTAAAAAATAAATCTTTTCTGTCTTAAAACCTAGTACATTAAGTTATAAACCTCTAAAATTGAGTTTATAATGCAAGTGCTTTACTAGTGTTCTGCTCTGATTACAGCATTTCCCTTTGTATTCCTACTGGAAGAAGAGCCCTTCATTTATTTATGTAATGTTGCCTCTTCATGCAGATATATTCTAACTCTGTCCTGAGTCCATTACTGCTTAAACTCTTACGTTTTTCTTTTTGCAAAGCAGAGAAGGGATGAGTTTTTTTAGAGATTTCCATTTTATCTTGAAGGTGTTTACTCCCATACATTTGTTTTCCTCTGTATGACAGAGGCCCATTTGTGGTTCACTAGTCTGTGTCATCAGGTCTGACATACTTATTATGCATAGCACAATGTTGTCAATCTGTATTCAGAAAGTGGTCTGTAAGATGATATTGGAAAACTGAAAACTCATTGATCATTAATATTTTTGTATGATGTATGTACAGGGGTGTTATGAATATGTAGCCAGCTGATGCAATTTAGGGCTGCCCTGCAAATATATACTAGAATTATAATCTGAACGTGTGCTTGGCAAGCAATGCATAAGCACAGCTTGTCTTAGACAAAAGAATGTGTATTTTGTTTTTTCTGACCACTTGGGTCTTCAGAATAAACAATTAAAGTTAATTTACATATAAGGTAAACAAAGCTATCAAGATAACAAGTAGCAGAGAATGCAAAATGATGTCTACTTCCCAGGAGAACAGAAATGTTATCCTTCTATCTAAGGACTGAAGTCTCTGGGAATGACAGATTGGTAAGGGAACTACCTTGAGCAAGGACTGCTGGTGAAGTAAGGTCTTAGGCTTGAGAAAGTATATTTTTACTTTTGTTTGTAATCTTTTCAAACTTTATTCCTTCTATGTGGTATCACTTCACATATGTCCTTTTGTTAATTTATTTTATTTTTAACAAACACATCTTCTCTCTGTGAAGAGAAGAGTTTGTCCTGGGCAATGGTGGAGGCTTGACTCCAGGCCCCCTGGAAGGGGTGGGATCTCTAGTGGAAGGGGTGGGACGAGGGCAGCAGCTCTGTGCCTCCCCAGCCAGCACTGAAAGTTCCCATTTCCATACTAGTGACTCCTGTTAGCAGTGTATCATCTGTAAAACCTTTCAAGGATGAGGAGTTCAAGGAACACATACAGAAAATAGTTATGTGGGGTTAGAATTCACTTAACTAATGTCCTTTTCAAGTGTTAATTTATGGACTTCATAATTATAAAGCTTTATTTCATTACAAAAGTATCTATTTTTAAAATATCTATGTTATTGGCAAAATATCTATGGCATACTTGAGTTGCAAGGTTTGCATTTAACTTCTTAGACAAAGAAACCAAAAAAGGACACGAGGAGGAAACACCCTTTTAAATCCAGACAAAGGCAAATTACATGATCACAGCTGGGATTTGGCAGGGCCTAATTCAATTAAATATTAATAGCTACTACTTTGCTTCAGCAGCAGTAGAACATTTTTTTAAATGACCAAAATGCAGCAGGAAGATGAGGGGAACCTAAAGATTCCCCCACTAACATAGATTGTGAAACTTAAAAAACAACAAATAGACTAGTAGCACCTTAAAGACTAACAAAACATGTAGATGGTATCGAGGGCACAACCCACTTCTTCAGATGACTGGAGTGTTAGAAGTCCAGATCCAAGAATAAATAAGGGAGGGGGGAGGGGCTGAACAGGAAAAAGAAAAAAGGAGGGGGAAAGAAAAAAAAGACAGACAGTGAGTAGCTGGTTCAAATAGTTACATGAGGCTGATAAGAAAAATTAGCACCTCCATTGTTTGATTGGTTGGTTAAGTCATTAGGCTGTGGAAGGTAGCATGTATACTAGCCTATGTCCCTATTTATACCATTTGCATAAGAATTAAACTTGTAAATGAAGTTAAGTTGCAATCCTTCCTTGTGTATTTGGCTTGTGGAATTGGCCTGAAACAATACGGTGACTTGGAGAGCCATTAATGAGTGTCCAGGCAGATTAAAGTGTTCTCCAACATAATTTTGTGTATTGCCTTTTTGGATTTCTCACAGAGACTGTCCAGTTTGGCCAATATACATGGCAGGGGGGCATTGCTGGCATAGATCACATTAGTGGATGTGCAGTTAAATAAGCCTCTGTTTGGTGGCTGATGTGGTTGGGTCCAATGATGAAATCGCTAGTGTAGAAGTGTGGGCAGAGTTGGCACCGGGGCTGATTGCAGGGGTGGGTTCCTGGATGATTACTGGAAAGAGTATGTTTGAGGGGGTTGTCTGTAGGCAAGGACTGGCCTTTCCCCTAAGGCCTCAAAGTGAGGGGTCATTTTCCAGGATAGGTTGTAGATTGTTGAAAATAGATTGGAGGGGTTTAAGGTGTGGACTGTAGGTGATGACAAGTGGAATTCTGTTGTTTTCTCTTTCGGGCCTGTCTTGAAGTAGTTCGTGTCTAGGTACTCTTTCGGCTTTGTTGATCTGTTTTTTTCCCCACTTCTCCAGGTGGGTATTTCAGTTTTATGAATGCTCTATATAGATCGTGTGGTTGTTTGTCTCTGTTTGTGGGATTGGAGCAAATCTAGTTGTATCTTAGGGCTTGACTTGGGAAATATGTCTGGGATGGAAGCTAGAGGCATAAAGGTAAGTGTAGCGGTCAGCAGGTTTCCGGTATAGGATGGTGGAAATTTGTCCCTCATTTAATTGTACTGTAGTGTCAAGGAAATGGATCTCTCGTGTAGACTGATCCAGGCTGAGGCTGATGGTGGGGTAGAAGTTATTGAAATCTCTGTGAAATTCTTCAAGTCTCTTTCCTGTGGGTCTATATGATGAACCATCTACTCACGGTCTCTTTTTTCTTTCCTTTCTCCTTTTTTCTCTTTTTCCTCTCCCTCTTCCCTCCTCCTTCCCTTATTTATTCTTGGATCTGGACTTCTAACACTGACTCCAGTCATCTGAAGAAGTGGGTTGCGTCCACAAAAGCTCATGATACCATCTACATGTTTTGTTAGTCTTTAAGGTGCTACTAGTCTATTTGTTGTTTAAGTTTTTCCTGTTACAGATTAACTCAGCTACCCCTCTGAAACTTTTGAACATAAATTGTAAAGCAGCCAATTTAGTCATCAGTTTATCATGTTGCTAATCCTTAACCTGTACAGAGCAGATCTATGTTTGTGGAGGGGAAGACAGCCCAAAAAATGCTAAGGCTGATTCTGTTTGACTCCAATTGTAGCAAATATGTCCAACATGTACCAAAAAGTCAATGTTACTTGTTAATTGAATATGGGAACCACAGGTTCTCTTTCCTCTCACAGAATTCAAAAGCACATACTTTTATCAGAAAAAGCATGTTTTGCAATTCTACCAGATAAAGAATTGAGTTATTGATGGCAGTGGTAGTACATGCACTGCCAAATAAGAAATGTGTAGACAAAGCCATGCAGCAGCAGGGTGGTTGGTGGAAGACAGCCAACTTAATTTTGTCTTAAATCTCACATGCAGATTCAGAAACAAGCATGGTGGAGAAAGGTAATTGGGGGGACAAGGGGAGTAGAACTCATGCATACAAATACGTAACTAGCTAACCCAACCACTGGATGCTATGCACCATCTCAGCACAAATTACTTCTGCTATAAGCACACGGGATTTGCGAGGTGTGAATCATTATCTTGCCTTAATAAAAGCCATATACAATGAACAAAGTCACTAGATTTAAAGTGGAAAATAATGGCTGTGCTCATGGGAGCTTGGTAGGGTAAACAGATGCACATGCTGGCCTACATACTGAGCTGCATCCAAGAAACATTTGGCACAGGTCAGAACTAGGTGTACAAAAGCGGCCTTTCACTAATCTTAGAGCTGTCTTGGCCCTATTCTATATAGTACACAATTTACAACTGCATGAAGGCTGATCTAGTTTAGATTAAGTGCCAATGAACCCAAGGACACAATTTTGGCAGTCAGGAACCACTATGGTATAAAAATGCATCAGCCGCCCCTTTTTCCCCAGGCTTGTCCAGAATTCTAGAGGACAGAAGAAGGATCCTGAGCAGAGAGAAAGAAGGGAACATGAGGGAGTGTTTCAAAACAGAATCAAATGTGGCAAAGAGTAGCCAGGGAAATGAAAATAAATAAGAAAGGACAAACGGGACTGATAAACCTAGAAAGAGCAAAACTGTAGAAAGAGGGAACAAAGTTATAGGGGCCCTCTGACATTCATCAGCATCTTCCCTCACCATCTCTTTGCTTTTTACTCTCTATTTCACAGAGATCGTATCCAAACTGATACTTCTGAGTAAGAAGAAGCAAGAGGAATGCTGTCCTTCTCTTAGGCCTCCTTCCTTCTCGGTACTGGAGTGCTCAGCTGTGTGAGGATGAACACTACAACATTCCCCATCCTGCTCACCTATTGCAAAAAATGCTGTCCCCGGAGTATCTCAGATGGACAAAAATCTTTTTAAAAAAAGCCAAGAGATTTCTTGTGCAAGTTTGGAGATTCAGACATAACTTAAATAATCTGTGCATGCCTGTCTGACTTGAACCACTGTGGCCAGACAGCCTGCCTCCATATCATCCATCTTATTTGCCTTCCTGAAGCATACAGGACAGAAAAGGAGCAATAATATCAGCATAGTCTATGCTGGCTCATCTGATCCTGAGAAGCTGAAACACAGATATGTGGATAGAGAGCAGCTAAGTCAATAAGCTGGCCTCGAGGCTGCGGCTGGCACCTATGTTGATTCGAACACACACAGTCCCAGGAAGAGGAATTTCCCACTGAGAAAACAATGTCCAGTACTTCAAAATTTAATCATCTCAATTCTCTCTTACAAGTGTAAATTAAGTTCACAACTTCCTTGTAAGAACTGGTCTCACAGCAGACAGACCAGCATCAATTGGCATGACAGATAAGAAAGAGAAATACGTGACCCCATGATTATAAAAGATGGGCCCAGCACACACTCACTTTGAGTGTCATTCTACCCTCTACCTGCTGGTCAGGTTAGGTGTTTGACCTCCCGAGGTTCTATGGGGACGCCCACCTCGTATTTTCGTCTTTCCTAGGAATTGAGGGACCGGCCCTGGCCTGACATGCTGGAGTCGAGAGGCACAGAAGGGGGTAAAAATGGTACCTGGATGTGGTCCTCTGTCTTAAGTGTACACATAGAAAGAGTAAGCTGTTACTTGGTACCATTATTTCTATTTTTCTATCTTTATCTTCTTTGTAACCATTTTTAAGATCTATATTTTGCTAATAGTTAAGAAATAGAGCAATAGCCATTGTAACCATATGATTTATAAGCTTCCTCAATAAACCTGTAACTGTTTAAGCTTTAACCTGACTCCTTCAGTTACTGTAACAGAACCAAGCACAATTTAAAAGAACTTCAGCCGGTCATAAAGGGACAGATATAGGGAGAGCTTGGGCGTTTGGATTTGTGTCACACCCAGGTGGCAAAATTCAGTTGGGGCGCTTCTCAGTCTCCCCGAGGCTGCCCGCTGCGAAGGAATTATGAAATTCTAGCAGCTAAAATCTGAAGCGTAATAAGCTCTTCCTATAAACTCGGGGCGTCTGTTGGCCTGCTGGCCACCCTCTGCGATGGGACCCCGGTCCTAGCAGTAAAGACACGGACGTTAAACCTTTTCTCGGAAACATACACACACACACTGCCCTGACCGTCGGCTGACAACCACCAAAAGAAAGAGCATCATTCTCTTCCCCCTCCCCTTTCCCTTCTCCTATTTATTTCAATTTTTCATATCCCCTACTCATAACTCGTCATCTGAAGAAGTGGGCAGTGCCCACGAAAGCTCATGATACCATCTACATGTTTTGTTAGTCTATAAAGTGCTACCAGACCATTTCAAGCCTTTTGAGGTTTGCTCATTTCTGTGTTCTCACAATCAGAATTTTAGAATTGTATTTCATTGTCAGTACTTTACAATTATGCTGTGATTATATACACTTAAGGTACACAAACAACCTTAATTCTGCTCTCTAGTGAGGCCATATTATAACCATAAGATGATTAAGGCTTTCTACTGCTGTTGTTCCAAGATAGATAAAACTAATTTTTGAAGACACAATAGATTTGGAATGGGGATTTTTTTTGTGCCTTTCCATAACTTATTTGAATTTCTTTTAAATGTAATATTAACTCTTAATCTCCTGGGCTTATAATGATTGACTTGGGTTTAATTACAACATCCCTATAATATACTTATTCTTAAATTACTGATATTTACCCTCGGCCTTATCTGTATCTTAATATAACTTTTTGTTTAAGAATTTCCTTGGCTTTTTCATAGTTATTAAAATGTCATATATGTCTAATGATTTAAGGTATGTTGTATCAATCTTAAATGATGTAAACAGATTTTTACAAGCTAACTTGCTGGTACAAAAGAGCAGTTTAAAGAATGCAGAATGTACTGGTGAATTTGGTTCTTAATCTGAAATTCACTTATTGGTTTAATGGGTTGTGTAATAGAAATTGGCACTATATAAAGGCTTATGTCTCTGCACTTTAAGGGCTCCCCTTAACTATGCTCCCACCTCAACTTCCCGGGCAATGCTGCTTCAGTTCACAGCAATGCCGAGGCACTGTGACCCTGGATTTCCTCCAGCCACTGATGTCCAAATTAATGTGCAGTCACAGAATATTTAAAGTACAGTGCCATAAACCAAATAATCTACTGGTAAGAACTTCTGACAAATGTATGCAGTCTCCCTCATAACACTGGCTCATTACATTGAATGGGATAAATGAATGCAAATAAACTGTAGAAAAAGGCTGGTGATTGTAATTTCAAAGATTAAGACCAATGATCCTAATTACCTGAGCTACTGGTCTGATTCTATCTGTAGTTTATATACAGTAAAACTTGGATATATCAGGTAAAAACTTAGCTTGATTATAACTTACTGTAACTGGGTCCACCCATTTGTGGGCACCCCTCTGCGGCTGAGGGGCATCAGGTAAGTTATTTGCCTGGCTGTTTGGTACTTTGTAGCTCCCTGGGTCACGTCCCCCAGGTGTTGCTATATCTGGTCATCACAAGGTTCTGAGGCTAGGATCTCACTAGCCCTGTCCGTAGTGCTATCAGTTCTTGTATTCAGCTAGTGGCCAGTCTTTGGCCACTGGACCTGGGCCTCACCCAGGTCAAGAGTTCAACTTACACTCAGAGCTGTCCGTCGTGCTACTGTTCTCCCAGTCAGTACTGTATATAGAACTGCCTGAGTGGAGCTCCTGTGAGGAACTGCCAGGCCCTAGCCCAGCAGTTTCTTTTATACTGGTCTGCTGGGCCCTGATCGGGAGCCGTGGAGACAGCCATTTTATCCTGCCTGAAGGACCTCTCTTCTGCTCCTCTCACGGAGATGGGGTGAGGCAAGGCCTCCGGTCTCCTGGCCCACCCCATCACACTTACATTTTTCAACCTGTGCATAAGGTTTAAAAGAATTAAAATGCCACCGAAAGCTTAAAGAGTCTGTTTTAATCAGTTATTAAAATAATTTTAGATTAATGAGAGAGCAGCATGGGTACTACATTTCATAAAAATATACTTTTAAATAACTTTAACTTAACAACTAATTAATGGATTTGCTTGTAAACGCTCAGAAAATTCATTCTATGCATGAAGAGGAAGTGCTGTAAATTTAGGAAGAATATATTATTATATTTTTCATACATAACAGAGGTTTAATCTGTACTTTAAAGTGGAACTCAACTACGGAGCTTCAACTGGCACCTTTAGTATTATTATTATTGTTCATTATGTGAACAGCATCCAAAATTTTGTGAAGTGCCCTCACAAACCAAAAAATCAGGCATGATCTCTGTCCTGTCATACATACCCTCAGCTCACTGCATGGCACAGTACAAAGCCAAGTCTGCAGGCATTTTCCCCAACCTATGGATTTTACACTATATACCCCGTCTTGCTCTGATTGCAGTCTCAGAGGCAAGCAGCTTCTATTATGTAAACGAAAACCATTCAGGTGTAAAATCCACTGAGGGAGAGGAAGTAACAGTGGAAAAATGACATTGGTTGGCATTATGTTTTAGGCTGTGTTGCTCTGAAAGCTGCCTCCCAGTGCTGAAGTGGCTGAAGACAATGAATTACTGTTTTCACACTTTGAACCCAGATATTACTTGTTGGATGATATTCAGTTTGCGCAGTTAATTTACAGTGATTTCCCACACCAAGCCATTCTGTCACCAAATTCTTCCACAATTATAATATTAGAATAGAATCATAAGACTGGAAGGGACCTTCAGAAGTCGTCCAGTCCCCTGTACACATGGCAGCTGCAGGACTAAGCTAAGGCAATACACTTGATCTATTCTACAATGTGCAATCAGCAGCTCTGACATGAGGATTTTTTAAGCATGTGTTCTGGGTACACCAGCCCCCATGGTTTGCATATATTTATTTTAAGCTTTCTTGGGAAAAAAAAGGTAACTGGTAGAAGTTACATAGATCTTTAGATGGTTGCCCAACCATATTTAGCACTTCTGTACAATGTTAGCGCCTCAAAATCACTATACAAACATTAAACAAACTTAATCTAAAGCCTTTCTGATTTTGAATATCTAGGAGTTAATAAAACATCTGTTTCTTGCTGTGTTCTCCGCTCCCCCTAAACAAAAAGACTTCACTGAAAATAAACATCTTAAAAGCACCATTAAGGATTTTTCAAAGGAACAGTCCAACCGCTGCTGCTGCCGCTTGAGACCCGGTGCCTGTGGTCTGCTGGGAACGGTTCCCAGCAGACCACAGGCACCGGGACTGAAGCCGCAGCCACAGGGGGGAAGGGTCCCGCGCCTCTGAGACTTTGCCAGAGCAAAGCCTCAGAGGCGCGGCACCCCGCTGCCGCTCTGCTCCCCGTGTCCCTGGTCTGCTGGGGGGGGGGGCGCGGATAGTGTGCCCCCCCCCCCCCCCCAGCAGACCAGGCTTTTGTTTTGGACCCTGGAGCAGAGCAGCTGGGGCGCTGCGGATTGGTCCTGCAGCACCCGCTCTGGGCACTACTGGACCAACCCGGCAGCACCCCAGCTGCTCTGCCCCAGGTCCTGATTCAGCCGCTGCTGGTCAGGAGCGCTCCAGCAGAGATACATGAGCAAGGTCCCTCCTACACCTGGCTCCAGCTGCGCTCCCCGCCTGACCAGCAGGGCTATAGTCTTATTATCTTAATGGTTAATGCAGCCTAGCATTCATGTAGCTCCAAAAGCTACTGATTTCGAGACGGTTCCAAGTTCATAGCACCAAGTTATATGCTTTAAAGAGTGTGGAGCCACAAATGTAATTCTTGATGAAGAAATATCTAGCAGCACTCTGATGTTTAAAGAGTTCAAAAGGTATATTAAACATTGTAAGCAATTTGTAAATTAAAGGATTCCAAGTGCAGAGAAATTACATGTTATTAAGAGACATCTCAGAGAATTTCAAAAGCACCTGTTTGCTTGCAAATATTAAATTCTTAACTCCTGACAATGTTTTCAAGTGATAATGGAACTGCACTGTGCTGCCTGTTTGCTATGGAGTAAAACAATTTTAGTTTTTGAAAGTGGAAAAATGTACATCTGCTACTTGGATTTTCTAGTATTTAGTCTTTTTTGACAAATTTATTTTAGACTAGAAGACTTACCCAGTGGCCCTTAACTCAAGTAATTTTGTTTTAAATACAATGAAAATGTACATGTTCATTTAAATCATTGCTCTAGAGTGGGCCTGGGAATGACAGGTTTAGTATCTCTTATCACAGCAGCTTGAGGCTAGGTGAGAAGTGCTTCTTCATGGCCACTGCAGTTCCAGCAGGCCCAGCCTGGGGAGGGAGCATGTCCCCTAGATGGGGCAGGTACAGAGTCATCTGCCCCCTGCACTACCCAGCCAGAATGAGGAATGCAGCAAACAGTGCACTTTCCCCTCACTCCCTGATGAAGAAAACAGCCAGCAATGTTCCCATGTGGATGGGGGGGTGGGATGTGGTTTAGCCTTTTTTACCCTCCCTAAAGGGTGCTTGTTTGGGGCTAGAGCAATCCTGGATGGAGGGATACTCCCAGTAAGCTCCTCTTATCTGCCTTGTGATTCTTTCTCTTTTCTGTATGGTTTTAAGAAAAGCAATCCCATTCCAGGTATATTCCATTTTCCTGGCACAACCAAACCCTGACTTTGCTTACAGTTATGATAAGAGGAAGCTGCATACCAAATTTGGTGGTCCTGGCTCTGACCATTTAGGAGGAGTTCTTGAACAAATAGTCAGGCAGACAGACATAGACAGACCAACTCTCTCAAATATATAGTAGATGAATCATTTGTTCAAAAGAGATTTTTGTGGTAGGCATCTATGGAATGTGGCCAACATGATTTTTACAATCACTCTCTGGCAGAGAGGTGACAGAACAGCAGAGGCATCACCAAAGACCACTCATTTCCCTTTGGTCAATCAAAAAGAAACACCTGTGAGCCTGTATACTCCATAGCTGGAGGGCTAATATCAAGGGATGTGGAGTGCCAAAGAGAGTAACTTTAATAATGAATGAAACAGAGCTGTACAGGAGCTTCTTCTACAGAACCAGTCATTTTATGGGTGGCTGGTCAAATAGTTACAGAGGTGGAATTTCTTTATAAAAAAATGAAGAATTCTATTTTGAGAGAACATTAAAGGTACCATTAATCACTCAAAAGTTAGAAAATGCCAATGCATATGTAACCTTAAGTTTACCACCTATTGCATCTGTATTACAATGCAGTTTTTAGACCAGATTCAAAGCCTACTGAAGTCAACAGAAAGACTCTCAAAAGATTTGGATCAAGCCTTTTAAGTATAAAATCACATTATTTATCACACAATACAGTATTCATATTATTTATCACCTAATACAATAAATATCATCACTTCTTTTTTAAAACCTTACCAGGCATCTCTTGTAAGGCAAGCAGTGAATGAGAAAGAGCTCAGTGCATATCTAGTATACAGTATGTACCAAATGGGATCACTAACATGCTTAGAAAATTATGCAAATGCTTAATTTGATGAATCAGGGCCTATAAGCTTAGTCTTCCACATACTCATGCATATAAGTTACTCAAGAAGCTCAACAGGTCTAATAATATTAATAAAATGTTACTGAGTGTTTGCAGCATTGGGCCCAAAATTGCTAAAGTTTTTCATTTTTTAATTATATCCCTTGCAATGCATACAGTTTTGTTAGGAATCTCACAACCAAGGATCAAATGACAAATGTTTGATATGGAAACTACTTTTAATTACATGGTCTTCTCCCCACATTTACTAATCAGATGGGTAAAATTCTGGGCGCACGGAAGTCAATGCATATTTTTGCCAGTGAATTCAACAGTGGTAGGATTTTTCTCCCAATTTCTTTATTTATTGTTTTAACAGGAATCTCTGCTCAAAGCCAAACCTTATCATAACAGAAGATTACATAAACCTTCAACACACTGTGAGCAGTAAGTATGCAGGACGGATTGTGCTAGGCGGTGAACAGAAGCATTTCTGAAATGTTCAGGTACCTCTGGCAATGTGATAGTATTTCCAGAAACACTGATGAGCTAGCATTATAAGTGACTGAGTTCCTAAAGGAGCCCATTTCTGAAAAGGAGCAAGAGTTTAAATCTGTTGGCATTCTGGATTGTATTTGTAGGTACCAGGAATTGCTGCTAAACCAAAAATAAAATTAAAAATCCACAACAACTATTTTTTAGCTTTAAACTATCAAGATGAAAGTTTCAGTTCTCTTTCCAAACATTTTATATTTACATCTGGTTTCTTTTATAGCTCTGTGAGGTCGTTCAGGGCACTTACAACACCACTATAACAATACCTCAGGAGTATTTTGAGTGTTCAGCTTTGTAGTTTAAACCTGTTAAGTAATCAGAAGGCATCATTTTGACAGTTATTGGTCCCTGAACTAGTCATGTAAAGATATTACATAAAGATATTCCAAGAGGCAGCTAGGGTAAGATAACACATTCTACAGAGATAACCTAGGTAGAAATTTAAACCCCACAGATAAAATAAAACACAAGAAATATTATTTAAATAATAAAATTGCATATCTTTGATATTTGACCATCATCCAGCAATGAGATATATTAGATCTTGGACCTCTTTTGTTGGTGTACTTTAGGGCACAACACTGTAAAACTTTGCTAATTTAAAATGCTATTGGTAGGTATTTGCCTGTGATGAAATAAAAGGCACCATATTAGAGGTCATCAAAGTGGGGGTGCATCTAGGGAGCCTGGTGAGGCCTGATCTAGCCATCAGAGGGGTGGGGAAAGCATCACCAAGCTCCTCTCCATTTCCAGAGCTGCTCCTGTCTCGCCTCCAGCAATGTCTCTCGCTCCAAGCCCTGAGCCAGGTCCTGCCCCAACCTCAGCACAGCTCCATTCAGCTCCATGCCAGCCCCCAGCCTCAGATACTGGCTGCAGCTCCATTCCAGACCCAGGGCTGGAGGCAGGTCCAAGTGCAGAGCTTCATCTGGCTATGAGCCTGGCTGCTGCTCCTCTCACCCACCTTTCCCCCAGTCTTGGTCATGCTCTCATCCCCTGCCCCATTCCCGGCTGTGGCCTCCTTACCCATTAGCATTTGCCCCCTTGAGCCATGGCCCTGCTCCCAGTGCCAGGTTCAGGGGTGTGGAGCAGGTGTGGACAAGGATAAGTGGGGCCATGACCCTGCAAAGTTGGAGGACCAATGCACTATATTGATTTGAATTGCTTTGCTGTCTTATAACAAATACTAAACCCCTTTTTTGTAGATGTGCACAGTGGCAACTGCTGGGGAGGGGGACAAGGAGGGCACTGGCCACTTGACTACTCCCCCACAGGACTCCTCTCTGTATCCTGGTGTTTGGGAGGCATATGAGCCTTCTTGCCCCACCCATCGCCCCTGAATGTACAGGTTTGTGGATGGCTGCATATGCAGCCCACTATGGTAACTGTTCTGATGTTTTGCAACCCAGATATCCTGTCATGTTCATTCCTGTTTGCTTAATGCAGTAATGGCTGTGCTCTCACTCTCTCTATATCGCCGGCTGTGCCCATGCCGTAAGCAGGCCATTTGCTCATAGGGACGGAGCAGACGGGCAGAACAGAGACCTGAGGTAACACGTCTATAATCATAAAGATACCAGCTAACCAGACTTTCATGCTGTTGAAACACCACCCAACATTTCAAAAAAGATAAAAAGGAACTGGAAAAAAGTACAGAGAAGGGTAACAAGAATTGTCAGGATTATGGTAGAGCTTCTATCTGAGAAGAGATTAAAAAAAATTGGAGCTGTGAATAAGGAAGTGTTATTTACCACTTCACATAACACAAGAACCAGAAGTCACAAATGAAATTAATAGGCAGCAGGTCTAAAGTACTTCTTTTATACAATGCACAGTCAAGCTGTGGAACTCGCTGCCAGATTATGTTGCAAAGAACCAAAAGTATAAGTGGGTTCAAAGAAAAATTAGATAATTTCATGGATGATAAATCTATCAGTGGTATTAGCCAAGATGGAAAGGACCACAACCCCGTGATCTGGGTGTCCCTAGACTTCTGACTGCAGAAGCTGAGACTGGATAAGGGGATGAAACACTCAATAATTGCCCTCTCTGTTCATTTCCTCTGAAGCAACTGGCAATAGTCACTACACCCCACAAATCCGCAGATATCCACACTCAGACCTGTGGATGAGGATACCCGTGGATATAAAGTGGGTATCTCAGGCTCATTTGTGGATGCAAATGTGGGTACAAATTTTGTATCTGCACAGGGCTCTACTGGTCACTACTGGAAGATGGACTGCAGTGCTAGTCCTATGTTATATGAGAATCCAGAATTTGTTCTTGAAAATTCAAGATTTTCTGAGGCCAACAGGAAACTGTTCATAGAGATTTGTCCTTTTTGCTCAGCATAGTATTCTTTATGTTCACTTAGCAAGAAAAAGTTATCAGAAATAGATTTCAACATGAAATTGAAAATTACAGCATGTCAAAATGCAAAAATAAATTCACTAGAAATTTCAACATTTAATTTCCATTGGTGCTGAAATTTAATTTTCAATCAAAATTCTGCAACTAACTTTATTGAAAATAATTAAATTTGGCAGTTCTGAGTCAAAAAGTGATATCATATTCAATATTAGCCAACAGAGTTATGTATTTGAAACTCTGATTCAGCTCTTGCTCTGCATAATGATTTGAATCCCTTTCCAAATTAGGGGAAAATAGCAGACAGTCCACTGGGTGAAAGAAAAATCTAGAATGCAAAAAAATATACACACTACTTGCTAGATATGCAAGTAGATTGACATCTAGTGTGAAAACAGAGAACTACAAATTCTACAGCAAATAAAGCAAGATGATTACAACATTAGTTTAAAATTATAGCCCTTTAAAACATAAAGAAGCATATTTCTTCATGTTTCAGCTCCATGTATTTTTAGAAATGGTTACAAGAAAGCTTAAATATTATGGCCAAGAAAATTCTTACATAAGTCCCCATGCAGCAGAGATGATTCAAAGCAGGAGTGGTAAGTTTGAAGAAATTTTGGTGGTGCCCAGAAGGGGTGCAAGTCCCTCCACTGCCCCTGAGAGGGATTTGGATGGGAGAGGGGTGCGGGCTGTGCGAGAAAGTTTGGATGCTGGGTGTAGGCTCTGGTCTGGGGCAGGGCAGAGGAGGAGGTGCAGGATTGGGGCTGGAGAGTGCAACACTTTCCTGGGGTAACCCCTGTGGCAGCAGCACCTAGGCAGAAGGGGCCAGGGGATCTCCATGTGCTTTTACCCATAGGGACTGACACCACAGCTCCCATTGGCTGCATTAGCACTTGGGGTGTGGACAGCAAGTGGAGACACACACGCCCAACCTAAGGGCTACAGGGCAAATGGGCAGGAAGCTGTTCTATCCCTACTGCACTGCCAGTTGTGGCAGTAATGGCACCTAAGCCCCAAACTTTAATGAAGTAGAGCCCCCAGGCCAGGAATATTCCTGGAGCCCAGGCATCATGGGCCCATATTACTCATTGCCCCTGATTCAGAGTCTTACATGCCACATGTTACTTAAGTCTGGCAAATGGCTATCCCATCTGGACACAAACCATTTAGTCTGATAAGCAGGATATGGAACAGATATTTAGGAAGTAGCTAGTGAAATATTAGAGATTTCATAACTATAAAAACTATAGAAATCAAATTTATTCCAGCTGCACAGAACTGTTCACATGCTCACGATTCCACCAAATTCATAACTATCCTAACTAATTAATACATTATCATCAAGTAGTCCTCTCAGAACTTTTACTAGATTTCTGCCATGTTATGCCTGATTCTGCCACATATCATTATGTTGTTCAACATATCTTCACATGTGCCACCACACTATTATGCTTACTGAATTAGTACTTTTTATGTAATAAAAATGTTTAAAAGAAACCTTTCACATCTGTTAAGACAAAATTCAAGATACTAGATTTAATAATTATGCAGTTGTAGATCAACTGTATTTGTGTGTGTGTGTCCCCTCCTTTTTTTTTTTTTTTTTAAAGAATCTGATATATTTTGCAGACTCTCTCTCTAAGGGCTTGTCTACACAACATAGAAGAGCAAAGCTGCTGCAGTCAATCTTCCGGGGTTTGATTTAGCGGGTCTAATGAAGACATGCTAATTAGAACTGAGAGGGCACTCTGTCAGCACCGGTAGTCCTGCTCCTCACAAGGAATAAGAGAAGTCAAAGGGAGAGTGTGCTCCTGTCGACCTCCCGTTGCATGCACAGTGCCAAAATTTTATTTAAGATACTTCGCCTCCAGCCTCATAATTAACATAGCTGGAGTTGTGTATCTTTGGGTACGTCTAAACTAAACTCCTCTGTCGGCAGAGGGATGTAAATTAGACTTATCGAAAGTGCAAATGAAGCCAGGATTTAAATATCCCGTGCTTCATTTGCATAAAGGTGGCCGCCGCTTTTTTTCAAAACAGGGTTTTTCGAAAAAAACCTGGCCATTTAGACGAGGCATTTTCAACAGAAATGCCCCGTTTCAAAAGATCCTGTACTCTTTGTAACACTATGGGGGAGAACTCAAGTGTGTCAGACTTTGATTTTTCTTAATTAAGCCCACATGAGCACTTGGTCACTTGTCAATGCATATGATAAGAATCTTATGAATTTTCTTTACAACTGGTTGCAGTGGGGGCCAAAGCTCATATCTGGAAATCTCTAAATTTACTAGCACCTAGAAAACTCTCTAAGAATTTATTTAAAATATCAGATCTGCTTTTCTGAATTTTGATAAATTTTAATGTAATTTGTTAATAATTACAACTGCATATCTATGCTTCCCACAACTAGAGATTTACTTTTGCCAGCTTCTATACTCCTAAAACATGACAATGGTAATGGGCACTGAGTTGGTTGTTGTTGATATTCAAGGAAAACACAAAAAACATAAAAAGATGCAATGAGCATGACATTTAAATACAATAATTGTTTCTTACATTGGGAGCAAAGAATGAAAACAGACAATCAGAGGCATCCCTAGGGGATGGTGAATGTGGGCAACAGCTCTGGGTCTCATGCTCTGGTGGGGCTCATGGGCCAGTATGATTGGCCTGTGAATGGCCCCAGGAGTGATGGATAAATCCCAGAAGCCGTCACTTCCACCCCAGCCTCTACATCACCATAGAGACTGTTCTGTATATAATCCTGTTGCTTAACATTTTTAGCAACCCTGAGCCCCACCTACACTCCAAATCCCTCATCACCAGCCTCACCCACAGACCCAACCAGAGCCCTTGCCCCTCCCACACTCGGAACTCTTCATCCCCAGCCTAAAGCTTCCCTCCTGCGCATCAAACCTCTCATCTTTTATCCTACATCAGAGCCTCAGTCCTCCACCAGAGTCATCACTCCCTCCAATACCCCAACCTTCTGCCACCTTCCAAACCCAAACTCCTTCTTGGAGCCCACGCCCTACACCCCCTATTGCATGCCAATCCCCTACACTAGCCATGGTCCCCCTTCCAGATCCAACACCCATGCCCCAAACTCCTTATTTCTGTCCCCAGTGTGGAATCAGAAATTCCTGATCAGAGGGTTTTGAAAAAAAGGAGTATGCCTATGGGTATAAATCTCTGGGCTTAAAAAACAGCAGCAGTGGCTTTTTTTTCCCCTGAGAAAGTGGGAAGTGAAAAAGATCAATGTTTTTGGCTTAAACTGTAAAGCACATAAAAGATTATTTGTGATTAGTGCTGACTACTCTGATCTGAAGAATTACTAACCTTGATTTAAGGCCTAGTAATGAGGATTTGGCTGTTTTCCTCTATTTTCTGATTATGGATTAAAGAAAATGATATAAAGGGTAATAAGTTAATGACTCTCTGAGTTATTTTTAGCAATGTAGAGACAGCTTCATTATACTTATTTTCCCATTTTTATTGATAGCATCATACTACTTAAGTAACTAAATTTCAGATCTTATAATAGCTTCATATCTTTGACCATTTCTTAGCAACAATCTGGAAAAAAGAGCAAAATTCTATGAATAGTCTTTTTAAAAAGAAATTCAACAGTGTATTTTACACCTTTGTATCCAGGATGTATATATCTTAGAATGAATAGGGCTATTATCAACATTGTCAAAAAACCATCAAATGTCTGCCACATTTAAAAAACCTTGAATTTATGAGTCACCAGTAATTAGCAAAATAAACAGCAAATATAATCAGAAAACTGACAAAACCTTCCAGAAGTTTTACTCTTAAAACTTTCAGAGTCCTCAAGGACTGTGGATTTTCTGTTAGTTTTGTCTTTGTTTTATCTGCACTAAATATTAAGCTATAATTTGGACAGGGTCTTTCAGCAGAACTGCAATTTCTTCTCATGGATTTGGGATGAAGAATTTTATTATCAGTGCAAAGTTAACCCAAATCTTAAAAGGTGCTGAACACTTGCTACTCCCATTTACCACTTTATATGTAGTCTGGAACTTTTAAAACTGCTATCTGAGGAACAATGATTTATAAAGAAATCCTGTATATTTGGGAGCACTCATGCACACAGAGATGAAATTAAATTAGATGTGATTAATTTTCAGAGGAAATAATTCTCAAAGTCTTAGCATTTCTTTTAAAAGCTGACTGAAGTGCACTCGTGTTACAGCTCTCAGCCTGCTTATGATCCATGTGATGTCTTTTTAATTGTTTAATTTTTAAGATTAATACCTTTGCATTTTTTCCTAATGCCAATTTGAATTAAATATGCTGTATTTCTGAAAGAAGGACTATTTACCGTATTTTCCGGCGTATAGGGCGACTGGGCGTATAAGACGACCCCCTATCTTTTTAATTAAAAGATAGGGTTTCATCTTATACCCCAGCGCCCCTCCGCCTCCTTTGCTCCCGGTGTCCCTGGTCTGCTGGAGATGGTCCCCAGCAGACCAGAGGCACCGGGAGCAAAGCCGCCAGGAGCGCCAGGAGCGCCTGGGCTCCCCCCCCCCCCCCCCGCCGGAGCCCCTCCGCGGCTTTGAAAGCCTCGGGGGAAGCCGGCGGGGGGGCATCCCAGGCGCGCATGGGCTGCCCGCCCGCCGGAGCCCCTCCGCGGCTTTGAAAGCCTCGGGGGAAGCCGGCGGCGGGGCATCCCAGGCGCGCATGGGCTGCCCCCCCCCCGGAGCCCCTCCGCGGCGGCGCGGAGGGGCTCCGGAGGGGGGGCAGCCCATGCGCGCCTGGGATGCCCCCCTGCCGGCTTCCCCCGAGGCTTTCAAAGCCGCGGAGGGGCTCCGGCGGCGGGGCATCCGGCGTACAAGACGACCCCCGATTTTTGGGGGATGTTTTTTAACTTCAGAGGTCGTCTTGTACGCCGGAATATATGGTACCCATTTGAGTTCTACACCTTCTTGAGAGCCTTGTTTGGCTGATCTTTTCTGCAGTGTAATGGACCACTCTGTGAACAAGCTTCACAGAAGAGTTCTTGCGTTAAAGTATTTGCGCAAAAGAGCATCTACACTGGCATGTGCCTTTGTGCAAGAGATGTGCTTTTGCGCAAGAGCATCCATGCCAGTGTAGACGCTCTCTTGTGCAAGAAAGCTCTGATGGCCATTTTAACCATCAGGCTTTCTTGTGCAAGAAATTCATGTTGCCTGTCTACACTGGCCTCTTGTGCAAGAATAGTTGTGCAAGATGGCTTATTCCTGAGCAGGAGCATCATAGTTCTTGCACAAGAAGCACTGATTTCACACATTAGAACGTCAGTGTTCTTGCGCAAGAACTCCCCGCCAGTGTAGACAGGCAGCATGTTTTTGTGCAAAAGTGGCCGCTTTGGCGCAAGATCGTGCCAATGTAGACACAGCGTAGAGCTTTATTTCCAAATTGTTACCCAAAAAATTCCCACTGGAGACCACCCAGGGTTACACTAGCATAGATTTATTGATTGAAGAATTAACACTCCACTATGTGCACTAGATTGTTAAACTAAAGAGGCTAGAGCTGCCACTAAAGGTTTAAACTAAAGGGGAACCAGCTCTCTCTCTCTCTCTCTCTCTCTCTCTCTCACACACACACACACACACATTCATTCCTGCCCTCAGTCACTCACACCCTTACACAGGCATATGGGTTGCAGAAGGAGCCACGTCATGTTGCACCTGGACAGTCTTCCTGCTGATCATGGCTGGGGAGCTGGTCAGAAGAGAAAGAGAACTTTTGGCTGCAGAAAAAAGGAGCTTCTGCCACATGCTCTCTCCTTTTATTGCCCATGTACAACTCCTGTGACTCATCCACATTCATCACCAGGAAGCATGTCCAGACTTCCCTGGATCCAGGTCTCGTTGTTGTTCGTCCATCGTGGTCGATGAAGACCTCAACACCACTAAGTGCTTTGAGATTGGATACAGTGTGTCCGAAGATGACTTATCAGGCCAATTCGGGCACCAAATGTCCTGGAACATGTCAGGCAGACATGCGTAGGCATTGCAATCGTTGCGCTGGTAGCTTGGACTTGCGCAGCACGCGCTTGTGTTGTGCTTCAGAGATGCGCCTTGTTTCGAGAGCTTGGCATCCCTTGTGGATGAGACTGCGCCAGACAGGGCGGTTGTGTGCCAGCAATTCCCAGGTGGTTGTATCAATTCTGAACGACTTCAGGGAGGCCTTGAGTGTGTCTTTGTAACGTTTCCTCTGTCCACCACGCGGGCGTTTATCAGTAGAGAGTTCCCCAAAGAGGAGCTGCTTAGGTATACGTTCGTCCGGCATACGAATGACATGACCTGCCCATCTAGTCTGAGCACTCATCAGCAGAGTGTAGACTGACGGTAAACTTGCTCAAGAGAGAACCTCAGTGTCTGGTATTTTGTCTTGCCATCTGATGCGTAATATTCTGTGAAGACAAGTCATGTGGAAGTGATTAAGATGTCTTGCGTGCCTCCAATACACAGTCCATGTTTCACAGGCATACAGGAGGGTGGTGAGTACCACTGCTCTGTAGACCTTCAGTTTTGTTGCTTGGCTGATTCCTCGACATTCCCATACAGTGGGACGCAGTCTACCAAAAGCACAACTTGCCTTCGCTATTCTGCATGTGACTTCTATGTCAATGTTAGCTGCATGGGAAAGAGTGCTGCCAAGGTAGGTAAACTGGTCCACTGCCTGTAGCATCCGCCCTGTGACTGTGATTATGGGTTCTGTGTACGGTGCATAAGGGACAGGCTGATACATGACTTCGGTCTTTCTGCTGTTAATGATGAGTCCAAAGTTGTCACAAGCTGTGCAGAACTTGTCCACGCTAATTTGCATCTCTGCTTCAGAGCCAGCATACAAGGCGCAATCATCGGCAAACAAGAAGTCTCTCAGAACAGTCTCTTTCACTTTAGTGATAGTCTGAAGTCTCCTCAGGTTGAAAAGATTCCCGTCCACTCTGTACTTAAGGCTGATTCCGGCAACACTGTCCTGGAAGGCATCATTCAGCATAGCAGTAAACATGATGCTGAACAGTGTAGGTGCAAGTACACAGCCCTGTTTGACGCCATTGGTGACTGGGAATGCCTTAGAAGATTCTCCACCGTCTAGCACTCTGGCCATCATGCCATCATGAAACTGGCGTACCATCTGAATGAATTTGGGGGGGCAGCCAAACTTTGACATGATCCTCCACAGACCTTGTCGGCTGACAGTGTCGAAGGCTTTCGTGAGGTCAACAAAGGTTGTGTAGAGATCACGATTCTGCTCCTGACACTTCTCCTGAAGTTGGCGCGCGGCAAAGATCATGTCAATAGTCCCGCGGCCCTTACGAAAACCACATTGTGACTCAGGCAGGAGGCCACACTCCAGATGAGTGACCAGACGATTTAACATCACTCTTGCAAGAATTTTACCTGCGATGGAAAGCAGCAAAATTCCCTGATGATTGTCACATACCTGTCGATTGCCCTTCCTCTTATAAAGATGTACAATGGATGCATCCTTGAGTTCCTGAGGAATGGATCCTTGCTCCCAAAAAGACTGGAACAACTCGGTGAGCTTCTCTATGAGTACATGACCGCCGGCTTTATAGACCTCTGCAGGTATAGCGTCTGCCCCTGGAGCTTTGCTGCTAGATAGCTGGCTAACAGCTTGTGAAACTTCGGCTACTACCGGTGGATCATCCATGGTGCCGTTGATGTCAACCTGGGGAATCCTCTCAATTGCCTTGTCGTTGATAACTGATGGTCGGTTGAGGACATCTTCAAAATGTTCAGCCCATCTCTGCAGGATCTGAGCCTTCTCTGTAATCAGAGTGGTGCCATCTGTACTAATAAGGGGGGAGCTCCCGAGAGACTGAGGTCCATAGAGAGTATTGAGGGCTGCATAGAACCATTTCAGGTCATTCCTGTCAGCATGCCCCTGAATTTCAGCTGCCTGATCACTTAACCAAGCATCCTGCATTTTGCGCAGTTTGTTCTGGACTGTCCTGCGAGCATTTGCAAAGGCGTTCTTCTTGGCAGCTGATCCAGGTCTCAAGAGCAGCAATGTCTCCTTGATTGGTCTGATGACTCATCACTTGGCTCCAGCTGCTCAGCCTTGCAGTTTCTAATCCCAAACACACAATAGTTTCCACGCACACACACACATATTCATATCTCAGGGGAGAATGCAGTTTAGAGCAAGTTACAAACAAAGTGGATGAAAGTTAGAAAAACTTACAAAGTTGCAAGGTTTAACAAAGATTACAACTGGTTGCAGAGTTTAAAAGTCAATGCAGCTGAAATAAAGCTTCAGAGGATCATTTAGTATGCGGTTAAAGCAACACCTTGTTATTGTCCTATAACTGAGGGTGTTAAAATATTATTCCATAAACCTGAACCAGGGTATCCAATGCCTCCTCACTATGGCTGGAGATGGATAATGGATAGCTCTACCATTTTGAACTCATGCATTAGATGTGACCTTGAGACTGGTTCAAAAAGCCACTGATATATTACACTGTTGATTCACTTTGAGAGGCAGAGAGTGGCTGAGACAGGGGGTAGGGAATACCAACCACTATGCTTCAAATGACCAGCGTTAACCTGAACTTGGAAAGGACTGTGTGTTCCACCCCCAGGCTAGGTTTTGTCACCTCTATTCATGTTTATTTCAGTGCTCCTAAATTTCACTTAAGGATTTGCTCAAACTAATCTTGTGACCTGCTGAATATGACTATTCTGGATTGTATCTTACCAGCTGCAGATGAAAGAACTTATTACCACCTAAAGGCAGCTGTTTAAAATTAGTACTTGCTTCCTATCAAATATGGCTAAACTATTTTATTGACAGCAGTGCATTACTGAAAGCACTATAAATTCTCTGTCCTTCCTGACTCTGTCCTTTGAGTCTGTTCCTCTGGCCAGTAATAACTCCCAACTGGCTGTCTATCAAGGGAAACTGCTGATGCAACAAATATAGACTGTGCAACTGCTCACAGCCTGTGAAACACTGGATCATATTAATCACAGCAAGTTGGTATTTCTTGTCTTCTGAGATTTTTAAAATTGGGACAGATGGTCCATCACACTGAATGAATATAAAGAACGGGAAAGTTTGTCCTACATACAATATCCCACATGGCATGTCTCACCATTCCAATAAACACTAGGTTTGAACAGAAAGTATGAAGGACTCTATGAAGGACTTTACTCTAAAATTGCTAACTCTTCCATACCTTCTACCCCATATGGAATGGTGATTTACAGGCAGGGAGAGGCAGAGAAAGACAATAGCAGCATGATTACCATAGGAGGAGTATGCCCTGCTTCATAATGTCAAGCTGGGTCCAGCAGACATGGTATTTATCCCTGATAGCTGGAAAATGTTTAAGTGGTAGATAATGTGTAACTTTACTTACATACACCACTGCATATCACCAGAGGAAGAAGCAAAGCCTGTGACTTACTTTCAGTTTTTCAAAACCTGTGAGATTCATTGTTTAGGGCCAGATTCTCCTCTGGTGTTTACTTGACTGGAACCAATAGCTAAACTCCATCTGAAAAGGCACCTGAATATTATTTTAACAATTATTACATTAACATAAACATGGTGAAAAGCTGCACCTAAATTCAGACAAAAGGATAACTGAGAGAGTGTGAGGCATCATTCAAAACGCCAGGAAAAGATCAAAGTTTTGTTCTTTAAAATGTTGGTAACTTATATAGGGGTTTCCAATGGTGAGAAATCTGATGTACAGACAACAGCATAACAGAGCTAAATCCGGTCTGCTGTTTGGGTTCTACACAAAGACCCTTTAAAAAGGATAATAAATCTGGTATCACATTTCATAAGAGATCTAAATGCCTGCGGAGTGAACCCTGTTTGCAAGAACTCACTGAAATTATTAACTGCTTATTTGTCTCATTCTAAATTGCTGTAGTTCAGAATTTATTCCTATACAGTCCACATCACTATGGGTATGTCTATACTACCCTCCTAATTCGAACTAGGAGGGTAATGTAGGCATACCGCACTTGCAAATGAAGCCTGGGATTTGAATTTCCCGGGCTTCATTTGCATAAGCCGGGCTAGTTCGAACCCCGTGCCGCGCGGCTACATGCGGCATGGAGTAGCTAGTTCGGATTAGGCTTCTAATCCGAACTAGCTGTACTCCTCGTGGAATGAGGAGTACAGCTAGTTCGGATTAGGAAGCCTAATCCGAACTAGCTACTCCGTGCCGCGTGTAGCCGCGCGGCACGGGGTTCGAACTAGCCGGGATTTAAAAATGGCGGCGCCCGGCTTATGCAAATGAAGCCCGGGAAATTCAAATCCCGGGCTTCATTTGCAAGTGTGGTATGCCTACATTACCCCGCTAGTTCGAACTAGCGGGGTAGTGTAGACATACCCTATTAGATGGACAAATATATTACTGAAAGCTTTGGATGAATAAACATGTTGTCACATCTGGTAACTTAATCAATATATTTGAATATTAGTAATAATATTTAGGACTTTTAAAGAAATTAATCTTCAGAGTGTTTTACCAACACTGTCTAACTAATCGTCACAACCCTACAAAGTAACTATGGAAGGAGTTGTGGTTTAGTAATTAGAGCATGAGGTTGGAAGTCAGGCATTGCTTGTTTCAGTCCCAACTCTGCCACAGATATGCTGTGTGATATTAGCAGTTTAAATAATGAACCTGTCTGTGTCTCAGTTTCTACATGTACGAAATGGAAATAACACATATTTAGCTACATCACACTGTTGTCACAAGTGTTAATATTTGTAATAGGGATTTAAAAGTCAGATATTTACACAAAATATTCCTTAGCAACCTGTTTCAGAGAAAATAGAAATACACAAAAGACTTCTGTGTCTCTAAGAATCAAAGTGAGCACCATTATACTTTTAAATAAAATTCCAAACTTTATTTACATTTGCGTTTTAATAAGTAGAGTACATAAATGGAGAGAAAAACACTCATTTTTTGAGGTTTACAGGATCTTTTGAAAAAGGCTTCTATTTTCGAAAGAACTGCGTCTAGACTGCGGTTTCACTTTTGAAATAGCGCTTTTTCAAAAGAGCGCCATGACACAATTATGCAAATGAAGCACGGGAAATTCAAATCCCATCTTAATTTGCAATTTTGAAGTGTCTAACTTACATCCCTCTTTTGAAAGAGGGATGTAGTCTAGACTCACCATCTGTGTTTAAAAATGTGTATCCAGACATTGATCTTTGCAGGTAGCCCCAGAGCGTGTTGAAGCCGTACTAGGGTTGTAGTGCTTGGGTAAGAGATCACATGCATGGATCAACTTGCAAAACCTGTGTCATAGAATATAATTTATTATTTTATTATTAATGATTTTCCACTAATACTTCTAGTTTATTTAAGGAATGTTTGGATACACTATTGGAATTTGGAAATTATTGGAAAGCAGCCCTTTCCTGCAAAACCACAACCAGAGAAAACGGGTTTGCAAGATCAGATTCCAGTCAGTAACAGTTTAAACCAGCAATCAGCTTATGCCAGAGGAGCTATCCTTTTAGGGTCACTCTCTTGATACAGTTGCAAGGGCCACTTATACTAGGGATCAAATTCCTCTAAAGGAATTTTAAATAAACGATTTTATCATTCAGCTAATTTAGAAAGGCATCTCTCTCTTATATTCTCTGTATTACCATTTTTCCCTTTTAAATTCCCTTCCTTTTTCCTCTAAAGCATTTATTAATTATGTGTCCTAAAGAGCAGGATACACAGCCAACTAATTTAATTATTAATTTGCTAGAGCCCATTTTGTAATAATGAGACTGCATTCTGGTCTTCCCTCAATTACAGCAGTTACCTCAGGCAGCTTAATCAAGCTAGAAGTATAACAAACTTATAACTGTTCTCCAATGTGTTTCCTTCATGTTTCCTGCTATCAACTCGTTCGGAGAAACATATAGACGGCAAGTGAATTTTAAAAAAAAATATTTCAAGAGGCTACTGACAAGGTAGAATTTGAGTCTTTTTTATATTCCTTAGTTCATTTGAACCTCTGTCTTTATAAGCAGCCAAGGAAATCTGTGTTTATTACTTAGTAGGATTATGTATTATTCTTTTAAAATATACGTTTTTCAATCCTTAAAAGGCAGGTTCCAGTCTTCCACTGTGACATTCTGCTAATTATCACAAAGACACTTTAAATAAGGAAAATGTGCTGAAGTAGTAGGTAGGCTAATGTAAAAGTACTTCCGAGATTCTTGATTTATGATCTTGCACTCCTGGCATGCTTAGCATGCTAACTACTTTGCTCTTAATATTGAGCAGTATCTTTCCTCATTTCACTCATGCCAATATGCAGCATTTTTCCTAGGTGCCAGGGAGAAACAGTTTATTAAAGCTATTGGAAACAATTACTGGAGTAATGACTCAATTAGCAGAGTTCATCACTAGGACAGCTGCATTTGATCAGCTTTGCTGCCGCTAGTAGGTCTCACACAACATGTGAAGATTACTACTGAGGTTTTCTGGGATAATATGATAATATGACAAGGCATACTAAAAGAGAGAGATCTGGAAAAGCAGCCAAGTTTGTTGCACAGACTCTCTGGGACCTTATTTGCATCGAGCTCTTTCAAAAGCTGAGCATATCCTAGCTTAAGACAATAGGTTTTATGATAAGACTTAACACATGAATGCCTGTCTGGGACAAACAACAAGAAACAGTGGGCTTGTGTTTTGTTCTTTCTGAAATTTAATAGCATCGTTCAGGATCAATCACTGTGTCTGATTAAGGAGTGGCATGGTTGGTGGAGATTCCCTCAGTGATGTGATTAAAAAATATCTCTATTCCCATATCAGTAGGGTAAGGATGGAAGCGAGGATGCATGGCAGTTGATAAAACAGCATAAAGAGTTTCATTCCCATAGAGGAAGTTAATTTGACTGACCATCTTCACATTCCAACCTGCTGCCAATTTACCCCAAGTTCAGAAAAATGTTACCATCCATCACATTCCTTTCACTAGTGTCTCCTTAAGGGCGAGTCTTGCAGCAATTTGGTTTGCAGCTTCCTCTTCTCCTAACTTAAAGCAAGGGTCAGGGTTTGTTTGTGCCAGGAAAACATGATGTGCCTGGAATTCAATTGTTTTACATAACATGGAAAGGGAGGAGTCTCAGCAGAGAGATGCTATACTCACAGTCATCCCGGAGGGCAGCAAGCACAGGAGACAGCTACACTGCAGAGTTACCATAGATGGCAGCTGCACCATCAATGGGTGGCCTGCTGGTGACAGGCCAATGGGCAGGGGTGAGGGTCAGCTCCATGCTCCTGCAAGTTGCAGGGCCCTGGGGTGGAAGGGGTAGAGCCAGAACGACGAGCACTCCGTGCTGCTTGGAGCATGGCATGTGCCCCCCCAGTCATCAGGGTGGCAATTTAAAGGTCCCAGGGTGCTGGTTGCCGCAGCAGCAGTAACTATGAGTCCCAGGCCCTTTTGAATCACCAGGCCCTGAAGCAACTGCTTCCTTTGTCCTCCCATCAGCAGGCCAGAGAAAGCACTTCCATTTGTGCAATGCTAACTGGGTGGTAAATGGTAATCACAAATTAATCCTAGAAATATGTCTCACAATTCAATATGAAGGGGTCACCTCTGTGAAGGACCCTTAGCTACAATGGCTCAGCTCAGTACTTTGAGGACTGGGCCCAAATGGAAAAAACTGAAAAGTATGTTAAGGAGAGCAGGACAAGCTGTCACACAAAATGTAACTTTTGTATTTTTGAAAGCTGAACAAAACTAAACATTATATGAAAATGCTCTTTCTTTCAGTGAAAATAATTGTTTAGATTTATTAACACAGAAATTGCCATTGTTACCTAAGAATAGAGGTTCCTCTAATTCAGTACACTACGACTTTGGCCAAGACTAGATACTAAAGAAAATCACCCCACAGACATTTCTTCCTACCATCAGGCAGATAGCGGTTTGCCAATGACTTCAAGCATAAATAGTTAAAATTCTTCTACATTGTTAGCCTGTCTTAAGTAACTATGATATTCTTATGCATATAAATGTCTAATTATTGTTTTTAATCTTGTTAAACACTTGGTTTCAAAAATACCCAGTGGCAGTTATTGCCACAGATTAATTAAATGTGTGAAAAAGTATTTTTTAATATCAACTAATCTATTGTCTTTCAATCCAATTGACTATTCCCACATTTTTGTATTATGAGAAAGTGTAATTTGAGGTAAATTGAGAACACCTGGTTTATTTTCCCTGTACCATTCATTATTTTATATACCTCTATCATATCCCTGTTTATTCATTTGCTCTCTAAACAGTCCTGTGTTTGGTTTCGGTGTCATGATTCAAATTCCACCTGCTGCACGGTGCTAATGCATGAAAAAAGGCAGAAAGTGAAACCAAGAAAATAAATGAAACTAGTTGATCTGTTTCTATTATTGCAGTTGAATTAAAGAAAAAAAGCAAACAAACACGATAAAGATTGGACAGCAAGTAAGATTTTTACAATCCTTCAGGTTTAATATTCTTAAGGTGATATTTGTAGCATAAATAAGAACATATATTTTAAACAATATATATGATTTCCAGCCTGACAGTGTTAAAGTAACTGTTCGTTGGTGAAACAAGGTAAAGGATTCAGAGTCATTGGCCTATTCTTCTCCCTTTGTTCCACCCTATGGCTACATCTACACTGCAGGCTTCTTGCACAAGAATGGCCTTTCTTGCGCAAGAACTTGCAGAGCGTCTACACTGCACGCATGTTCTTGCACAAGTTTACAGTAAAGCATCAGAAGAAAGGGTTTCTTGCGCAAGAGTTATTCCACTCTCCATGTGGAATAAGCGCTCTTGTGCAAGAAGGCAGTGTGGACGGGGCTATGGCTAAAATGGCCATCAGAGTGTTCTTGCGCAAGACAGCATCCACACTGCCATGGACACTCTTGTGCAAAAGCACATGGCAGCGTGCACGCGCTCTTGCACAAGAAATCTTGCGCAAAACAGTTCTTGCACGAGAAGCCTGCAGTGTAGACATAGCTTATATGTCTTTCCAGTGACTTCAGTGAGCATTGGATTAGACTTGGAGTGCTTTATTTAAAGATAGCTCCTTAGCAGAGAGGAATTGCAGATCCTGGTCCCCAACTTCATTAAACTCCTGCTGTCAAACGAGATTTCTTTGAGTGTATTGTGGTTTTGTTTGCTTGCTTGTTTTTAAGAGATTTCGGGACAGTGACATTTCCATTATATATATGGAAACGTATTTCCAGAAGAGTAAAAATCCATAAAGTTGTACAAGGCCAACAATGATTTTCATCCTGCTAGATAGACCAATGCATCTATGCAGTCATCTTGCCTTTTGCTTTTTAAATTAAACTAAATACTGACTATTTAGGTATTTTAACCTATTGTAACTCTTTAGTATGGAAACATACTGCATCATTTTAAAGCCATGTTGTTTTAAAAACATCCAATGATTTGGCAACATCCAATAAGTTCTATAAAATATATAACCAAAAACAGCTCTAAGATCCTAGAAAAGATGCCATTGATATAATTTTAAAAACAAAGTTAGTTTTTGGAGGCAAATTCTCTCAAATTAAGAAGAACAATTATTTTCATTCAGGAAACAATATCTACAAACAGTAAGAATCATTGTACCGTATATTCCTTTTCAGGAGTGCAGAATGCCAACCAGCAACCCAGCAAACATTCTTAAGAGCAGAGGAAATATGTTACATCTTGCAGCTGTTAGACAACTACAGATCTCTGCTGAAATAATGAAATAACCCTTTCCCCCCCCCCTCCACACACACACACACATTGGATTGTGTGTACTAAGCATTGGTATTTCCCTCCCTAATATTTCAGGATCTCTGAACTCCGCAACTACCAATGAGAATTCTCGATCTGAGTGGAGTTATTGGGGAGATATAAAACAACCCAGTCTGTCTACAATAGGGTGACCGTATGTTCCAATTTGTTTGGGACACTCCGTTTTTAAATTCTTGTCCTAGTCATTCCGACTTTTGCTCCAAAAAGAGGCATTTGTCCCATTTGTTCTTGCTAACTCGATTAGTTGGCAAGAGCAAGATGGACAAATATGCAGTTTCGTCAAAAAGTGGTGTGTGTGGGGGTGGGGGCGGTGAACAAAGCTTCTAGGGACTATCTCCTTTAATTGTTTAAAATTCAGAGGTGGTCATCAGAGGCTTGTTCCATCTCTACTTAATTACTGGTCCTATGAAATGTAAAACCACAGATATCAAGAAAGGGGCTATGAACATAAAAATATCAGGTTTATCATTTATGTGCAAGAAACATCAATGGATTATAAAAAAGAGCATATCACTGTCAAACAAGAACATATCATACACAAGAGCCTACAACACGGGTGGGCAAAGAGCCCTCTGTGGGCTAGATCTGACCCACCAAGTGGGTTGATCTGCCCCACGAATGCCCTGCAGCTCCCCAGTCCCCAGGCCAATCAAGATCTGGGGATGGGGAAGTGTGCAAAGTCTTCCCTCTCCCTTTCACCAGGGAACATGGCACCAGAGGGAACCGTGTGCCCTAGTGGGCAGAGGAGACTTTGTGCGCTTGCTTGCCCCAGGCCCTGATTAGCCTGGGGTGTGGGGAGTGTACGAAGTCTCTCACTACCCATCCCACCTTGCCAGGAGGGAACTGCGCGTCCCTGGCAGGGTGGGGAGAGGAGCGAGAGACTTTGCGCATTCCCTTTCCTCAGGCCCTGACTGGCCCAGGGGATGGGGGAAGCACATGAAGTTTCCACCCCCTACCAGGGATGCATAGCACCAGGGGGAAAAAGAGACTATGTTTACTCCCCCACCCCCAGGACCTTCCCAGCAGCTGGGAAGCGTGGCATAAGGAAGTGAGGTGGCAAGAGGAAGTGAGGCGACACGCCTCCCAAACTATGAGGAAAGCCTCCCTTCAGCCCCATTCGTGATGCTGCTGTGTTCTGCCTTTCTTTCTTCCTTTCTTGGTGGGGGGGAAGAGGGGTTGCACCCCGATTGCTCTGGGGGAAGAGGGAGCACGGGAAGTCTCCTCACAACGCCAAGAGTGCATAGCACCTAGAGGGAACCGCCAGCTGTTCAAAACAGCTGGCAGTTCTCACTGGGCGCAGGGTGCCCCTGGCAGAGCAGGGGACAAAGACTTCACATGCTTCCCCATCCCCAGATCAATCAGGGTCTGTAAGTGGGGAAGCATTCAAAGTCTCCTAGCCCAACCTCTTCTGTCCGAGGCCCTGTCCCTTCCATGGCAGCCCCCAACCACTTCAGTAATTCGCAAAGTGGCCCCATTTCAAAAATTATTGCCCACAGCGGGTCTACAACGTAAAAACTTGCAGTTAGCACTACTACTTAGGCACACCTACATCTAAAGCCCCAAGCCTAAAGCTTCTAAAGCATACAGCTAAAGACGTTTTACCATCAAATTCTCATCTAAACATAGTTGCCTCAGGAAACTGACACTGATTCTCTCTCTAGCACAGAATCATAGAATAGGACTAGAAGGGACCTTGAGAGATCATCGAGTCCAGTCCTCTGCCCTTATGGCAGGACGCAGTACTGTCTAGACCATCCCTGATAGACATTTATCTAACCTAGGGTATGTCTACACTACAGCGCTAATTCGAACTAACTTAGTTCGAATTAGTTAATTCGAACTAAGCTAATTCGAACTAACGGATCCAGACTAAAAAACTAGTTTGAATTAGCGTTTTGCTAATTCAAACTAGCATGTCCACACAGAGTGGACCCTGAACCGGGGTTAAAGATGGCCAGAAGCAGTGCCGGCAGGGCATCAGATGAGGACTTAGAGCGTGGAGCTGCTGTCTCAGGCTAGCCGAGGGCTGTGCTTAAAGAGACCCGACCCCCACCCCGGACAGACAGTTCTCAGGGGTGTCCCGCTTGCAAAGCAGTCCTGGCTTGGATTACCCGGAGTGCCCACACTGGGCACATCACAGCACTCGGCCATCAGACCGGCTGCACTTGCCGCAGGCCATCTGGGGAGAGGGAGCAATTGGGGGGTTGCAGGAGAGGTTCCACCCCCAGAAGACCGCAGAGCCAGCCCAGTCCTCCCCATCGGGGGCTCGTACCCCATTCCTCCCTCACCTCCTTCCACTTACCTCTCCCTAGTCCCCCTTCCTGATGTACAAAATAAAGGACAATTGTGTTAAAAAATAGAATCTCTCTTTATTGAACAAAACTGGGGGAGACTGGGAAAAGGAGGTGGGAGAGGGGAAGAGAGAGGCTGGGAGAGGGGAGGGCAACTACAATGATGAGGAGTTTGGAACAGGTCCCATATGAAGAGAGGCTAAAGAGACTGGGACTTTTCAGCCTAGAAAAGAGGAGATGGAGGGGGGATATGATAGAGGTCTATAAAAGCATGAGTGGGGTGGAGAGGGTGGATACAGAAAAGTTCTTCATTAGTTCCCATAATAGAAGGACTAGAGGACACCAAAGGAAAGGAATGGGTAGCAGGCTTCAAACTAATAACAGAAAGTTCTTCTTCACAAAGCAAAGAGTCAACCTGTGGAACTCCTTGCTGCAGGAGGCTGTGAAGGCTAGAACTAGAACAGAGTTTAAAGGGAAGTTAGATAAATTCATGGAGGCTGGGTCCATGGAGTGCTATTAGCCAGGGGGTAGAAATGGTGTCCCTGGCCTCTGTTTGTGGAAGGCTGGAGATGGATGGCACGAGACAAATGGCTTGGTCATTGTATTGGTCCATCCCCTCCAGGGTCCCTAGTGTTGGCCGCTGTCGACAGAGAGGCTACTGGGCTAGATGGACCTTTGGTCTGACCCAGTACGGCCATTCTAAGCTCAGGGCTCAGCGTCAGGGGTCTCAGTGGACCACCTTGATTTTCATGCAAACCTGCTCCTGGGTGGCCAGGCTGGCAGCTCTCCTGCCCTAGACGGCCGCTTTCCTGTGCCTAGTGCGGAGGTTGTGGACGAGGTCCACGATGTCTGCACTAGACCAGGCGGGTGCCCGCCTCTTGCGGTCCTGGGCAAGCTCCTGGGAGCCGCCAGCCTGGTCCCGGGAAGAGGGGGAGGGCTGGGGGGCATCGGGTGGCTGGCTCGAGCTGTGCCAGGTGCAGGGTCTGCTGGCTGGGTGCTGGCAGGCTTGCACCTGGCACGGGCACCGTAGTCAGCCCGTGCCCCTTTAAGGGCTCCAGGGCCGGGAGGGGGGCAATAGAGTTTCCCTGGTGTTAGCCAGAGTGGCCACCAGGGAAAGCTGGGGAGGGCTAGCCTCCCACTAGTTCGAATTAAGGGGCTACACACCCCTTAATGCGAACTAGTAAATTCGAACTAGGCTTAGTCCTCGTGCAATGAGGTTTACCTAGTTCAAACTAAGCGCTCCGCTAGTTCGAATTAAGTTCGAACTAGTGGAGTGCTAGTGTAGCGCCTATCAAAGTTAATTCGAACTAACGTTCGTTAGTTCGAATTAACTTTGTAGTGTAGACATACCCCTATTCTTAAATATCTCTAGAGTTTGACCCCCCTTGCAGTTAGGAACTTTTTCCTAATGTCCAGCCTAAACCTCCCTTGCTGCAGTTTAAGCCCATTGTATATTGGAGTATCAACGATTTAGATATTGGTATAGAAAGCACGCTTATTAAGTTTGCAGATGATACCAAGCTGGGAGGGGTTGCGACTAATCTGGAGGATAGGGACATAATTCAAAATGACCTGGACAAATTGGAGAAATGGTCTGAGGTAAATAGGATGAAGTTTAATAAAGACAAATGCAAAGTGCTCCACTTAGGAAGGAGCAATCAGTTTCATACATACAGAATGGGAAGCGACTGTCTGGGAAGGAGTACGGCAGAAAGGGATCTAGGGGTTATAGTGGACCACAAGTTGAATATGAGTCAGCAGTGTGATGCTGTTGCAAAGAAAGCAAAGATGATTCTGGGATGCATTAACAGGTGTGTTATGAGCAAGACACGAGAAGTCATCCTTCCGCTCTACTCTGCGCTGGTTAGGCCTCAATTGGAGAATTGTGTTCAGTTCTCGGCACTGCATTTCAAGAAAGATGTGGAGAAATTGGAGAGGGTTCAGAGAAGAGCAACGAGAATGATTAAAGGTCTAGAGAACATGACCTATGAGGGAAGGCTGAAGGAATTAGGTTTGTTTAGTTTAGAAAAGGGAAGACTGAGGGGGGGACATGATAGCAGTTTTCAGATATCTAAAAGGGTGTCATAAGGAGAAGGGAGAAAACTTGTTCATCTTGGCCTCTAGGGATAGAACAAGAAGCAATGGGCTTAAACTGCAACAAGGGACGTTTAGGTTGGACATTAGGAAAAAGTTCCTAACTGTCAGGGTAGTCAAACACTGGAATAAATTGCCCAGGGAGGTTGTGGAATCGCCACCTGTGGAGATATTTAAGAGTAGGTTAGATAAATGTCTATCAGGGATGGTCTAGACAGTATTTGGTCCTGCCATGAAGGAAGGGGACTGGACTCGATGACCTCTTGAGGTCCCTTCCAGTCCTAGTATTCTATGATTCTAATTCTCACACTTTATGCTAAGGTGGGCAAAATTCAGCGCATGGGCCGAATCCTGCTCCTCAAGCCACTGGATCTGGTCTGCAGCCCAGCAGGAGTCTTGGGCAAGAAGTCCCCGCCCACCAGCCCTGGTAGCTGGCTGTTCTGACCATGTGCTTCTCTGAGCACTGCCACAAGCTGGGGAGGGAGGAGGAAGAAAGAGAGGCTTTGTGTGCTCGTCTCATTCCCAGCACAATTTCACAGCTCCTATTGTCCAGAAATTGGCCAATGGGAGCTGCCTGGGCCATGTTTGCAGGGCAGGGAGTGCATGAAATATCCACTCCTGGGGCTCACTGTACTCAGTGAAGCAGCTGGCCACTTTGAACAGCATGCAGGACACAGCAGGCAGGGAGACTGCCTAAGGGGCCTCCTTGGCTGCTGGCTGGGAGCCACCTAAGTAAGCACCTCCTGGCCGGAGCCTACCTTTGGCCCCCAAGCCCTCCTTCCCCCTAATCCTCTGTTCCCCTCCAGCAACTACCCCATGTAACACAAACCTTGCACCCATATCTCGTCCTACCCTTGCCCCCTACACTCCTTCTCCAGGTCAGAATCCTCTCCTTCACCCATACTCATACCCCCTTCTGCACCCTGCACCTCCTCCTCCACCCCAGTCCTCTGCTCCAGGTCACAACCCCTTCCTTCACCCAAACTCCCCCCAGACCCTACATCCCCTCCTGCACCCCAATCCTCTATCCTGAGCTCCCTTCTGCATCCAATCTCCACCCAAGAGTGCAGCCTTTGACCACTTACAAATTCTTGGAGTCAAAAATTATTGCCTATCCCTGCTTATGCCCTTCAGAGACAAGGATCTGCTAGAAACTCCAACCTCAATGTGAGAATCATTGTTTCCTTTCTCTTCTATATCATGTATCATTGTCAATGAGTCAGAGACCCCAAACTCTCATTCCGACATGTCTTCCAGGCTGACCGCCAAATAATGACTGAGCATTGCCACCACAATCTTCCTATGTTTCCAGCTCTAGACTAATTTCAAGCAGTTATGTTAAAATAAAAGAATCCCTAAATCTTCATCTTTGGAAAGAAACCCTACAGACTTCAGAAAGAAAACACTAAGCTTACACCATAAAAGCAACAAGGAAAGAAGGCATATGTAACAGCAGCACAACTTAATCACTTTTATTGTTATGTTTTTAAAACTTTGCAAATTGATACATGCAGGCAGTGGACCGGATTTTCATATCTTTTGTTCTGATATATAGTGAGTGCTTTTCCTAATTCATATCTATGTCTTGCACAGTATAATAGGTTTCTCATCAAGAAACTCAGTAATGTAGATAACCAAGTAATGAGCATTTGAATAGACAAATATATTTAGAATGTTCACATTAATAAAAGCTACTCATTTTATGTAGTACTTTGTACTTCTGATGCCTCTGCAGCTTGGTAAAAAATAGGATATATAGTGTGTCCCAGGGAGACGACATACACTTCTGAGGTCTACTCCTTTTCCACTTTCTCAGAGGGCTAGCCATGTTATTCTGTACCTTTAAAAACAATGAGTAGTCCCGTGGCACTTGAGAGACTAACATAAATATATATAGTATCATGAGCTTTTATGGGCAAAACACACTCAAGCTCATTGAAGAAGTGGATTTTGCCCATGGAAACTCACGATACTATATTTTTGTTAGTCTCTAAGGTGTCACAGGACTACTTATTCTTTTTCCAATGATAGAAACCTAGTTACTGTCAGCATCCAACTATTATATTAGGAATTTAGTTAAGAATCACTCCTTTATACAACACATTTTAAACTGAATTGTTGCTCACTACTACTCATGCAAAGGGTGTATATGCTGCACTAAATATTCAGAGAAAATCTTTGTCCTGAAAACGGTGCAACAGCAGTAAGGGCCTTGAACTGGTCTACATCCTTAACAAAACATCTTTAACCTGGTTACAGAATGTTTTGAAAACATGATCATGGAGCATTACTTTGGGTCCCAGCAAGGTATGAACTCTGAAGAAGACATTTCAAAGGCATAAATGGCTTTCAGTAAGAGTTAGGATCTGCCACTCAAAGATACTAACTCAGCAAAAGCTTCATATAAATACATCATTCACAAAATTTAAGGGAGTTCTCAACAGTCGAAATTAATATCTTAAAATGTTCCATTTGGGTTAAAGAAAAAAATATTTACACCCCTTCTAATTAGCTGAGAAATATTCTAAATCTAGTTTTCAGAAGAACAGCTGCACTATCTACTGTTTACAGTACAGTCTGATTCAGCCTACCAGTACAAGTTGTTTTTAGCTCTGAAATATAAATGTGGTGGTCTAAATGTTATTTGTTCAGCTTGTGACTACTATTAAAAAATTTACAATTCTACAGCATTTTTCAGGCGAAGATCACTTTACAAAATTAATGAATTAAATCTTGCAACATCCCTGTAAGATAAGCATTATCTCCATTTTAACTGGGGAAAGTGAGGCACAAAGGCTCAATGACTTGCCCAAGACCACTGCACTAAAGTCTTGTAGAGCTTGGAACAAAACTCGGATATAGACTGTTTGCTGTAAAGGTGCTTTGTGATCCTCAACTGAAAAATGCTGGGCCTTCCATGCAGCGTAAAAACAGAGGTGGATTAATATTCTTGGCTGTCATAGGCACAATGAACATTTGGACCCTCCAGAGGATAAGGATTAGAACTGGTTGGGGGGCACTACAGAGAATCATGCCTGTGCACTTTTCAAAATTGGCAAAGTAGCCTTGGGCAGACACAGAGCAGAAGCAACACGGGCGTAGTTTTTTTGGCAGAGGGCAATGCCACAAGCCAAAAGCGGCAGAAGAGCAGTGCCACACATGGCTTCTGCCTTGGGCACAAAGACCAGCAGTGGAGGCAGCCTGCAACCAGAAAAAGCTGGGACCTGCCATGGGGCAGCCTGGCAGCAGGGAAACCTGGTAGTGGGAGCTGGGCATATTCACTTAGGGTTACCAGATGATTTCAAAAAAATACCGGACACACTTGATCTCAGAGGGTGTGAGGGCAGCCGGGAGGGGAACAGGGCTGGCCAGGGGATATGGCGGGGGGCGGGGGGAGGGAGAACAACTGGCGGGAAGCAGGGCTGGCCGGGAGAGAAATGCGGGGGAGCGGGGCTGGCCGGGGTGAACCATCCAGCAGGGAGTCGGGCTGGCCAGGAGGGATTCAGGAGGTTCGGGGCTGGCTCGGGGAGATCAGGGACGGGGGTGAAACTGGATGGCAGGAAGCAGGGCTGGCCGGGAGGGGGTTGGAGGTAGCGGGGGGGGGGGGAGGGAAACCGGCCAGTGGGGAGCAGGGCTAGCCCGGGCGCATGCAGATGCCAGGCCGCTGCCTGTCCCGCGCATGGTCCCAGCGGGGCACACAGGCGAGTCTGGAACTGGGGATTCCATCCTGCCCTGCCCCCCACCCCTGTCCTCTCTACTGTGTGAGCGTGGCTACCAGCCAGGCAGTACGCAATTACGTACTGATACTCATGATAATAATAAAACTTACTTAATTAGAAAATACCAGACATTTATATGTCCGGTATTTTCTCAATTTGTTTCCTGGACAGAAAGCTCAAATGCCGGACTGTCTGGTTCAAAACTATATGCACTGAGGCACCTGGGTGATGTGCAGCAGCCATTGAGGTTGGGCTAGTAACAGCCACAGCTGTGCTAGTAGACCCCTTCCTGCCTGGCTCCTGGTTGTCTGTGGCCTTCCCGGAGCTTCTCAATTTCTCTCAGGTTGGAGCAAGGCTTGCACTCCCTATAGAACTTGCCTGCACACCCCAGGGAAAGCACAGGAGGCCAAACCAAAGCCTCTGTCCCTGGATCCCACTGACAGTGGCATGCCCCAAAGAGTGGGGGACATGAGCTGGGAGCTGCTCTCAGACACGCTGATCGCTGCTCAGGGCAGGTGAAAGGTCTGGAGCTCCCCACAGCAGCCCGGTCTCCCTGGGTAGCTCTTACCACTGCCTGGCTCTGGCTTCTGGCCTCACCAGGGGGCAGGGCCCCAAGAGGAAGAGAAGGAGCTGGGCTACAGCTCTAATGATAGTGCCTCCCCATTTTTACCCAGGTTCTGGTATTTCTGTACCCACATTTTCTGCATAAAACAAGTGTGTAGGCCAGAAAGAAGAAAGCTTAAAGACCATGCATATAACCTCCACCTTCCTTTTCCTTCAAAAATATAATTTCCTTCATTCCATTCTGCTGATACCACTGCTGTCTTCCTTGTCATTCAAGCTCACAGTTGCAAAATTATTTTTACTCCTTCCCTCTTCTTTGCCCACACATCCAGCTATTTCCAGATCCTGATTCTCTTCCTCGACATCTTCAAAATCCACCCTTTTCTTCCCATACTCAGAACCAAATCTATCATTCTGTTCCTTGCTATTACTAAAATACCTTTGTGATAGGGTGAGGCAACCCCGTCACTACAACCAACGGGGGGGTCGGGATGCCGGAGGTGCATGCGCTTGCGCCACTACGGAAGCGGCAACGCAAGCGCCGGCGAACAATCATGGGGAGGGGGCCAGCACGCGCAGCGCAGGAGCTCGGCGGGCAGAGGCAGGGAGAGTGTGGGGGCCAGGCGCCCTGCCAGTCGCAACGGGTGACGTCACCGGCACGATGGGGAGGGAGGGGCGGAAAGGTCGGCGGAGCAATCGGCGAGGATGACGTCACCCGCTGGACGGAAGAGAGAGGGGGAGGATAAAAGCTTGGGGAAGGACCCGGGAAAGGGGGGAGAAAAGGCAGAGGTAGCAGGTAATAGGGCAGAAGGAGATGATGATGCGGGGAAACTCACCCGAGGGGTTGCGGAGAGGGTCTCCGGCGGCGGGGTTGAATGCTGACCCAGGGCGTGGTCGCAAAGCCCGCGAGTAGGCGAGTTTAGGGGTAAGCTGCCGCCTGCTACCATGGGGAGCACGGTTCCCTGTTAGGGCCCTGGGTCGGGGTCCGGGAGTGTGGGTGGGCCCGGAACCCCCTCCCTGCCGCCAGCAGGCGATATAGGGACTGCAGGCAAAGGCAAATTTGCTGCACCTTTTGGTCTCTACAGCGCATGTGCAAAGGGTGGCGCGAGCACTGAGAAGCGGCACGGGTGGCCTATGCAAATAAAGCAGCTATGTGGAACAGATACATGGATGCAGACTCGTGACAACCTTCCTTTCTGACTTCCTAGACTCACATATTTGCTCCTCTTCAGTCTCCGCAAAATATAGCCACTAAAATTCTCTTCCTTGCCTGTTGTTTTGATTGTGTCACTCACTTCCCTCTTTGAATCCAGTAGTTTCTCAGACACTATCACATTATCCTATTTATCCTCCCTGCTCAAGCTCAAAATTCCTCCCTCCCATTCTCCCTTTATTCCAGCAATGGGCTAGTGAGTGGGCTGCGAACTTAGAATGTGCGGTGTGTGCCAATTGAACCATGGCAGCACTTTGATTGGATGCAGAGGGAGGAGCAGACTCTTACATTCAATTTTGTGTCCAATCAGCATGCGCTTCACTTCACGTGCCCTTGCTTTACGTGCATGTCACTTTAGTAACATCGTTAGGAAAAATCAAACACACACGGAAACCAGTGGAATCTGGCAACCCTGTGTGCATGCAACAGTAAATAAAATGTATTGCAGGCCACACACAGAACCCTGATGGGCCATGTGGCCGTCGGGATGCAGGTTGCCCACCACCGCTCTATTCTAGCTACGTTCCCACCCTTATTCACTCATTTGTCAGCTTCTCAATAATCACATCTGAGCCCTCTTCCATGTGCCCTCATATGTAAGATACAACGTTATACTTACTTCATAATTCCTCCCTGTTCACACAAATTAATCTCTTTCCTGCCCTCGCAAATTCCTTTTAAAGTCCCATAGCAAACTTAACTGATGTGTTTCCATAATCTGTCTATCTGTTCTTAGATTGAGCTCAAGATAAAAATAGCCCTTCTAAAAACTAAGAAAAATGTCTAAATTTCAACACATAGATTGGAATTTCCATTCACTTTATGTTACAACTCCAACTAAAACAAATGAGAAATACAACTCTGAATTTATATGGGAGATATTGCCTTATTTAGGAAATTTATTATGTAAATATGGAAATTAGATTTCAACTATTTACCCAATATTTTGCACATGGTAATGGAACTCATTCATGGCTTAAGCATGGTGCTTTTGTAACAACCATAACCAATGACTTTCGATCAACACTCAAATCCATTTCAGACTACTCTGGCTATTATTTGTAAATGTATTCAAAATGTTAATACATTAAAAACATACCTACTTTTCAAAGTTGGTATAAAAAAAAATCTGTTTTTTACTCTATATGACAAAAAGATAAATTCCACTTTGTTACCTGGTATCTGTGCACTGCATCTATGGAATACAGTCAACATTCCAATACTTCCCTGAACTCCAAACACCAGACATCTAAGTTGATTAACTCATATTTAGCTAAAGACAGACAGAATGGAAACTAACATACTTATCTTCTCCTGATTCCTTCTCTCTCATATTTGGTGCTATAAGGAAAAAATGTCAACTCTCTTGGTAAAAGCACATACTGAAATTTGACTTAAGTAGCTCTTTTCTTGTTTATACGTGTATTTATCTGTTACTCTCTCTTCTTAATAATCACTGAAAAAACTTAAACAACAAATGGTCCTGTAGCATCTTAAAAACTAACAAAAATGTAGATGGTATCATGAGCTTTTGTGGGCACAACCCACTTCTTCAGAAGAATGGAGAAAGGGGTTCAGAGGTACAAATAAATAGCAGAAAAATGGGAATGGGGAGGAAAGAAAAGGAAAAAAAATCTTGTCAATTAGAGTGTCCCTGCTAAATGAAGCTAACAAAGTGGGCTGTAAGTGCCCGGCACTTAGCTTTTGATGTCGTGAGGGTGTTGAATGTAGCAGCCTATTCACTTCATGTCTTTGCTCAGACCTTGACTGAAGGTGTCAAATTTGTAAATGAAGGCAAGTTCTGCAGCTTCTCTCTCCAGCTGGTTTTTGAAATTGCTTTGTAATAGTATCGTCACCTTTAGATCCATTAATGAGTGCCCAGGCAAGTTAAAATGTTTCCAAATAAGTTTCTTGTGTGTTACCATTTCAAATGTCTGATTTGTGTATATTAATTCTTTGCTGTAGAGACTGTTTAGTTTGGCCAATATACATGGCAGAGGGACATTGCTCGCACTTGATGGCATAGATCACATTAGTGGATGTGTGGTTGTATGAGCCTCTGATGTGGTGGCTTATGTGCTTAGATCCTGTGATGATGTCACTTGAATAGGTGTGTGGACAGAGTTGGCACCGGAGCTGATTGCAGGAGTCGGTTCATGTGTGAGTATGATGGAGGTGTGTTGCATGGTTTCTGGAAATAATTTGTTTCAGGTTAGGGGACTGTCTATAGGGAAGAATTGGCCTCTCCACCAAGGCTTGTGAGAGAAAAGGCTAATTTTCCAGGAGCAATTGTGGATTGTAAATGATGCACTGGAGGGGTGTAATTTGGGGGCTGTAGGTGATGACCAGTGGTGTTCTGTTATTTTGTTTATTGGGCTTATATTGAAGAAGCTGATGCCTGGGTACTCGTCCGGCTCTGTCAATCTGTTTTTTCACTTCCCTGGGTGGGTATTTAAGTTTTAAGAATGCCTGATATAGATCCCATAGGTGTTTGTCTCTGTCTGTGGGACTAGCACAAATCCGGTTGTATCTTAGTCTCTAAAGTGCTGCAGGACCATTCGTTGTTTAAGCTTTTTCAGTTACAGACTAACGTGGCTACCCTTTGAGACTTAATAGTTATTGGTATTTTTACTGAAAACTTCAATTATTAAAAATAATTGTGAATTCAGTTTACAACATTTTTATCTATTAAAATAAATCCACCACTTCCAGGACAGAGAATATTATACTTAACACAACATGTTCTCCTCTAAAATGAAGGAAAAATATTTAAATACCATTGCTGTTACCAATGATAATTGCTATTTAAAAATTTCCATCGGGTATTGTTTCTTAGGTGCATGTCAGTTCCTTTAATCTGCTATACCAAGGCATCACAATTTTAATAAATTCTAAATTTAGCCATCCACATATACTAATCTTTACCCTTTTTGTAAGTTAATAATTGCAAATGACTAATGTTTATAGATAGTTTAAGCTTGAAAATTCACTAAAAAAAGAATGCCTATTTTGTCACTGAAAGTTGCTATGACAACAACTACAATGTCTTTAAGGACTTTAACTTCATTATATGAATACTATCACAAGATACTGTAAAGAAAAATATTGTGTTTATATGGTTCTCTTTTATGCAAATGGAATGATAGTTATTTTATTGCATTGTTTAAAATAATATATTTTGGATTGGTAGGAAACCCTTCAATCTATCTTTAAACTCCATAACAATGTGTCTCAGTAATGAACATCAATAGGTGTAACTTGGTTTTGAGAGTGACCCTACTATTCTTGATTCACAGGCTCAATGACAGGTGAAAACTGAAATGAAGTTTTTTGTACTAAGATTAATTATATGCTGTGCACATGGACATGTAACAACAAGGGGAGCAGGACTATAAAATACAGTAGGGGAAAAAAGCCTCTAACTCAAAGAAGGGATTCTACAGAATAGTCTACAAATAGCCTTATTTCAAATAAGGCATGAACAGTTGAAAAATACACATCTACAAACCAAAGAGCTCCACCTATAGTTTAAAAATAGATGTTATTAAATAAAAGCACCAAGTATCATTAGTAGGGTCTTATGTACAAGGCTTGCTAATGTACATAGAACTACAGTAAATGCTAGTCTTAAACAGAGATGCCTTTTATAGCATTCAAAATACTGTTATCTAACAATACAAATAAATACAATTTTTTTCTAGGATAATTTCCAAAAATATTTAATCCAATGATAAAACTTTTTGCTATATTGCCCTCTGGAAATGGTTCACAAGATTTTCCAATTAAATTAAAATAAATGTTTAAAATTCATACATTTTTAAAGACTACCCTGCAATATAGAAATTATGTAATCCTTTTCTTCTGAGAATTTACAAAAAAGTTAATTATCAGAAATCAAACACTGATTATCAAACTACAACAACACTTGGAGGCAAAATTCTACCCTCATTCACATCCTGCAATTTCCACAGATTTAAGTGAAGATATGCAGGGCAAAATCCTGGGAATTTCACCATTGATTTCAATAAGGCCAGGATTTCACCCACAGGGTGTAATACAGAGAGGAAATGAGTTCTAAAGCCCTAATCCTGCTAAGATTTTACACAGATATTAAACTTTAAGCAAAAACAGTTAATTATTTTCACTTAGTTCTATTAAGTGGCCTGACCCTGCAAGCAGTTACATTCATGAGAAGAGCCATAATGCAGGAGCAACCATTAGCCATCTAGGCCTCAACATTGTTTCTTTACATGAACTTTACTGTTTTGTATGTCATCGTTTTAAAATGTAATAAAAAAAAACTGGGGAACTTCACCCCCTGCTCACTATGCTCGCCAGTCTCTCTCTCTCTGGGGGTATTCATTCCCAGCTCTCTGCTCGGCCACTGGGTGGGCCAGGCTGATGCTCCACCAGCCCCGACTCTTCCCCCACCCCAATCACCTGGCCACACCAGCCCCAGCCCAGGCCATGCCAGCTCCAGTTCCCCTCATCCTCAGCCCAGTCCCAGCCCTTCCACCCTCGCTGAGGCCTAACCCTAATCCTTTGCTCCCCATGAGTCAGGGAAGGCTGAGCCCCAGGCCTGTTTTGTTGGCCCCTGGACAATCCCAGGCATGCTTCTGGGGAGGGGAGCCTTGCCATAGCTAAAGCTGCTGCCCACGTAGGGCCAGCGGGGCCCAGAGCATCTGAGCCCCAGGAGGGGGTCGGAGATCATGGCCTGGACTTGGGGGTTGGGCTGACGTCCCACATGAATTTTTTTATATATAGCGAGAGAGATAAGGAAAAAAGTAAAGAAAAATTCCTTTTCACTGGTAGGGTGGATACTGTTTCATAACTAACTTTAATGGACTTTGCATATCTGCATCAAACAAACAGCAAACTATGCCATAGAAAAATTCCTGATATTTCAGTGGGTGAATTCAAATGTATAAAAATAAATTTCCTAAGCAACCAGCATGTGTTCTTCAGAAACACAATGATTCAGAGATATTGGCATCTCCTTAGAATCCTCATTGGATCTGTCCTTTCAGTCGGAGCCTTGGTACACATCCAAGAGCAGAGTTTTTGAGATACAGCAGGCGGTTTACTTCATGCCTCAGAACATGCTCATAAGAAGGATTGTGCTCATAAGAGGGAGGATAGGGAGGTTAGGTTGGGGGATGGAGGTAAATGGCACCAAGTAGCCTGTGTGTATTATTTATAGGGCCCATTTGTCTGTGGTGATGGAAGCCCACGCCACATAGAAGGGAGTCAAATGTTGTCAGCACGGGTAGATGGGGGGGGGGTGTCTCACAGACCCTTGACCAAGTTTTGCATAAGATGTTTTGCATAAGATGATTGAGATGGAGGTGGCCAATGTCTCTGGGGTCTTTGTCTCATACTGTTGCTGGACATATTGGGCGAACCTGGAGTGCTGACAGGGATATGTTTTTTGTTTTCTTGGTGGTTGCAGGTGTGTATGTCCCAATGTAGAGATAGTTACTTAGAAGTTCTTCAAAATGTGGAGAATTCATTTGTCTTCAAGGCAAATAAGCTTCCAGCCATCAAAAGGAAGCACCTCCACCATGGACTGTATTTCTCGGGGCAAGCAAGAAGATTGGAACCAGTATGCTTAGTATGACCACAGCAGTAGCTGTGGGTTGTGCCACCAGGTTTACCACATCTAAAGACACCTGTAGAGTGTTTCTAGCTTCAAGATGAACTTTGGTCATAATGGATTTAAATTAGTCCCTTTTTTCTTCCTGTAGCCTCTTCTTGCCATTTGTTTTCAGGCTTAGCCATGTTGTATGGCTGCAGTTCATCTGTCCTCCATATTGGGCCACTTTCTTCTTGCCTTCTGTTTGTCCTTAGTATATACTCTGTTTCAGCGCCTTTTGATGTGTATTGATTGGTCAGCTTTATATCAGTGATCGTTAGAAATCTGCCTAGTAATCTGGAAAGAATGGGAAACTCTACAGGACCAAGCATATAGTCTGTGTAGTAACAAGAAAAAGTGTACAAGGACTCAGCACACATTGCTCTGTGCTATCCATTTTAGAGGCAGCTAGTGTTTGTATTGCTCTTTTGCTTCGGATCAAGAGGAGACAAACTGCCTGGTTCAGCTCTCTAGCTCCTGTCAATGTCCGTGTTACTGTTCCTGATTTGTGGATCCTGAGTGAAGAGGTCCAGTCCTGGTTCTTGTTTGTGGCTGCTGATCCTGTTCCTGCACAGATTATAAAGTGGAAGAAATCTTTTTTATTGTTAAGATGTAGTGGCCCTGTGATGGGGTATCTGCCCCACATTGGCAGAAAAAGAGATTAAAAGCAGCTTTACAGAGGCTGCACAGTAGACAACCAACCAGAGAATGACTGAGAAAAGCAGCCAATCAGGGCATAGCAGGCCCATATATAAAGAGAGCTGCAAGACAGAGGAGTCAGTTTTCTTTTGGGAGCCCAGGGAAGAAGTACTGGGTCCCTAAAGGAACTACCAGCACCCTGGACAGAGCAATGCTGGGCAGGATTAGCAGGAGCGAGAGGAAGCTCCAGATAGATGGCTTCCAGACTGAGGCCCTGACACAAGGACAAATGAAGTGGTAGGGCTGTCAGGAAGTGGCCCAGGGATTGAGGTGGCACAGCTGAAAGAGGAGCAATACATGGCTGTCAGCTATAGGGTCTCTGGGTGGGCTGGGACCTGGATTAGCATGTAGGCCTGGCTTTCCCCAAGCCCCAACTTACCACTGAGGGGGAGTAGCCATGGGTTACAGTTTACCATTGAGGGATATGGCTAGAAACAGGACTGCAGTTGGCCACTAAGGCAAGTGATTGGAGAGTGAACTGCTATGCTCCTGGACAGAGGGAGACTGGAGTGAGGCATGTGTCCTGAAGAGGATTCTGTGATCCTGGAGAGAACACAGGTCCCAGAGTGGAGGTGAAGGTGGGTGAAACACCACCTGAAGAGGGAGTAAAAACTGGCTGGACTCAGATAATTCCCAAGACAACAAACAGGAGGTGCCAGAGTGGTGAGCACAACTTATTACAGGCCCATATTTGATTGTCTGCAATGTGGACTTCAAGTCCAATTGGAGTTAATCTGAGCATAAGGTACAAGGCATGGAAAGGTGTGCTGTAAGTGTCGTGTCTTAATAATATCAAGTGTACTATTAATGTTATTGCAATGCTGTTCTGTTTAATAAATGTTTTAATGTTTAACTTTAACAAAGGGAACATGTGACAGAAGTGATGATTTTTGTTGTTTGTGCCACAGAAACTATCTTTTCGTTGGGCTGCAGCAATCACTGTTCTTCAGTTTAAAATGCCAGAACATGCTGAGAAAATTTGGAACATCAACAATGTGCAAGTTCCTGAACACCACCTTCAGTCTTTTTTTCTCCCATTCATGACAGTACCTTTTGTTAAATCATCCTCCTTGCCTAGCACAACTTCCTTTATATCAAGCAACTGTCATCTCCTACACATACCTCACTTGGTTTGGTTTGTCCTCCGTCTCTAAATCAACACCAGTATCCTCTGTCACATCTCACACATTTGATAAGTTTATAAAAGTAAAAACACTCCAAATCTCCACAGAACAGTAGTGATATTAGTGTGACTTAAGAGAACTGGGTGCAGTACTCAGAAGATCTGGATTTTGTCTCTGATCTGCTATACAAGCTACTTCATCTGTCTGTCTGTCTTTCTTTGATTGTAAACACTTTTGGATAGGAAAGCTATGTTTTTGCCTATCACAATAGGTACCCAATCACAGTAGGAGGTGGTGAGCACTGCTGTAATACTAAAATGTGAGTGTCACTGAACTGTGTGAGGTAAGCAAATTCTATTATACGCAACTGTAACTCATCCACCCACAACGTATCATCAGAGTTTGATCTCTGGACCTTCAGCACTGCAGAATAATCAGCAGTCACTTCAGTGAAAGAAGTAACTTCAATAACTGGCAGCAAGAGTAGGCTGTAATCATTTGAGAATGCACAACATGCTGAAACAATGGTTATATATGTACGAGTAGCCTCATTTTACCTACAGCATAATCAGGCACATACATTTGAGAGGTTCTTAATAAGAGGCAGTATGGATAGTGAAATCAGATTTGTCTGCCATATTGCTTCTCAGTTTAGTATGAGGCCTTGCTCGATAACAAGTATTATGAAGGGAAGGAACTGAATTACCAACAAGTTAGAAAATATAAGTGTAAGGTCACGTAAGTGCAAATGCCCCAAGCCCAATGTTTATTTTGATAGGGCAATTAGGACAGGAAGGAGGATCTATTTAGTCTGATTCCCATCTTGAGTTACAGTTATATGTGCCATACTAAAAAGAGACATTCAAGAGCATGCCCAGTACATGCAGTATCTTGAAAAATATTAGCAGAAAAGAAAGCCTCTTGCAATCTCCGCTGAATATAATACAGATTGCAAATGACAATTCTGACATTTTATAATTCAAACAGCTCTGAATGGATTTCCAAATGGACAACAAAAGGTGCCTCTCTGACATGAGGTCTATCCTTTTTGCAAAATTTGTAAATTATGCTATAACTTATCAAGACACTAGAGCCCTTGAAAAGCAGACCAGAGAAGCTTTTATACTCAGAAGCATTAGGCAACCTCCATGTAAGGATATCTACTAATCTGTTCATGATAATCTATGATTTAAGAATCTGAGGAAAAATTAGTCTATTTTACTTAGCCAAGCAGTATGAAAGCTGACAGGTTTAACACTTGTCACCAAGAATAGTTTTAATTTTTTAAAAGTTTTAAATTAAAAAAATCTCAGAGCGTAGTGCTGGAAGCAGACATCTTGGTAAAAATGATATCATTTAGGGTACTAACTCAAAGAAGACCAATGGAAAATACTATTCCATTGCAGCAGGCATTCCGAGCCATTTTTACTTTTGAAAGGGAAGCCCCTACTTTCAATGAACAGATGGGCTGACATATTCTTCCCCATCACCACCATCATATTCCCTCATCCTATGTCCCAGCACAATTAGAGTTCTTTTCTTTACATTATCCATTTCCTTCTTTCTAAACCAATTAATTTTTTATTTTGTTATTTTCCTCCTGCTAATTTTGTGTTTTTCCATGTCGGTCTCTTTTTTGTTCTCCTTTCCAATATTGCTTTTTGTTCCTCTTCCCAGTTCTCCCACACAACAGAAGGCTAACAATTGCTCAGGAGTCAAGACGGTATGTTTCTATCAAACCTGATTTATGATTGTTACAGTAAGACACTGATCTCTAAATCTAATTTTTCATTCTATTCAGAATCATTTTAACAAATTTGACAGGTTAGTGAAGCTAACACACATTGACACACAAATACTTACATTGCATTTACTTTATCTTCTGGGCCCTGAATTTGGCCAGTAACAGTCCCTTGTCTGGTATTTTTAACCCAGCCAACTATTCCCATTTTCCTAGCTTCATCTTCTGTGTACTGATTTGGAAAATAAAACAAAATATACACACAGTATATTCAGTACCAGCAGTTATGACGCACACATATTGTGCATGAACAGTCTTAGAGCCCCAGTTCCATTTCCACAGCTTTCTTAAAACCTACACTCCTAAAAAGTATCTGTAGATATTAATGCATCTACTCAGACACCGTGATTTTCCTGCCAGTTCTGGTCTTGCAGCAGAAGCAGCTATTTTTTCTACAAGACAGTGAGATTTTTCCACTGTACTTATCAGTTTTATCATAACATCACCTCTTGGCTCTACTTACAAGTTACACTACTGGCAATAAAGGAAGTAGCAATATAGCTTCTTTGGTTTTGTTTTCCCATGATATATCAGAACCTATTGATGGTTCCCTGGCAGGAGGAGGGATAAAATCTACAATCTCCATGTAAGAATTGTCAACATATGTTATCTTCTTGTGCAGAGGTTAAGGGTCTTTCACATCACCCTTATAGCTGCAACTTCAAAAAATAACACTGGCAGCAAAAACAAAGGGCTGTAAAAACTTCATCTTTTGTTAAAGCACTTTTGAATTTACTACACTTCCTTAAAAGAGCCATGACACCTCATCTTCAAGCAAACTGTCAAAATAATTAGCAAGTTTCCTTGAGAAGTAAATGAAGGAGAGCAAAACACTAGAAGAAGAGGGAATTGTAGTAGCAATAAAGATTGAAGTTTAGTAAATTGTTTGAGGTGTTAATATGGCTCTGTTTACAATAAATTATTATTATTGTGATTGCTTGTCATCTATTCACTTCCTATGCTGGCTTCGGCCACTTGAATTTATCTCCTTTTTTAAAGTTTTGCCATGCTGTATTTTCTCTCTCTCGTATCTAGGTAACATATACCTTGTTATAAAGATATATTTTAAACCCAAAAACTGTACAGACTCGTTCAGAAATCCAGCAAAGAATTATTCCACCGAAAGAAAATGTCAACCATTATTAGCCAACAAATGGTCTTCTACTTCTTCATATATTAGTTGCATAAATATATATGTCACAGGTATTTTAACATGGCTGCTTTTCTAAATCAATCATCTTTATCCAGTTGCATATATCACACTCAGATTTTACTATTAGCCTCTGGGGACTTATTCCATATGCACTCAACTGGGCTGATCTAGGCTATTATTAATGAATAGTAATTATCTGTTAAAAGTTCACTGGAAAACTGTTCCTGCTTAGACACTATCAGAACAATTTCTAAACAACAATAATTTCTAATTTCTTAACAATTAAACAACATTGTTTTATTATATTTTGTCATATCTGTTAAAAAGTAATAAAGAGAATTTTAAATTTATCTATTCAGTCACATTTGTTTGTAGATAAGGCATCAAAATATGAGAGAGGCACAGACTTGTTTGTTTTCTCATACAATACACTCAATATTCACTTCTCTTCACTTAAATAAATATAAAGCAGGCCCAGGATGATGTCACAACTTTCAATTACACAGATTGACACTTCCAAGTTAACAATACTTAACACAAAGCAATGGACCATATCTCTCATAGAGTGGCAACTCAACACAAGAGCCCAAAGTAGCTGGATAGACCAGAGTGGGTGGAATGAATGATGTCACTAATTAAAAACATGTTATATATCCTAAGTCCTTCAGTCATTTCAACTTTCAGCTGTTTCACAAGAATAATCATATACTGAAAAAGCCTTATCTTTAATATTAAACATAGGTCAATATTTTCAGAAAATATAGTATTCTAGCTATTTCCACTCTGTAAAACAAGTTTCCTCGTTTTCTGAATTTCTGCTTATTTTTTTTTTTAATTGGAATGCTCCTGCTGCAAATTCAGAACAGGTGGAGAAGCTTTGATGAGTTTTGAGCTGCAGAGACCAAACTTTCACAGTGTGTTTACTAGACATCATCTGTCAGAAAAAAATCATAACCATGATAGATTAATTTTTTTAATTTTCTGAACAATTAAAACGGTACACTTATTTTCATGAAAAAATAAAGGAACATCCATTGCTTCAATAGCTCAAAACTGACATTTTCTGAAAGTCAACATATTGTCAGGCTCTTAAAATGTTTAAATTCAGGGTGCATACACACAATCACCATCCCGATCAAGGCCTCTAAGTATTACTGTGATACAAACAAACTGAATAACATCAATATGAATATTTTTGTAAAAAAACTATTTTAACAGTAGGATTAGTTTATATCATATATCTACTATAAAAAGAACCTATGATTTAAAAAACAGCAACAAAAAACACAAAATATTTAACCCTGTCCAGCTCAGAACTGAAAATGCCAACAGGATGCCTTTGTATATAGGCCTCCTACAATATTTTTAGCACTGGAAATACCACACTGTTGAAATGTAAAATTGGCCCCGTACATGCTGCCTTACCATTCTGAAGCAGACACCTAAAAAAAAAAAAAGATAAGACAGATTAATTTAACAGAATTAATGCTATTGCTAACAGCTTCACCTAATTTGTGTGTCTGTAAACTCAGTTGAGTATTAGAGGCTGCATCTAATTTTCTGCGAAACTTTAAGATATATGGTCATATATGTTTATCACAATTCTAAAATATGGATAGCTACTTAGGAGTCAGGTTCATATATATGTACATATTTGTTTTGATTTTATTATTAGAGCTCCACCAAATTCATGGTCCATTTTAATCAATTTCACTGTAATAGGATTTTAAAAATTCTAAATTTCATGATTCAAGCTATTTAAATCTGAAATGTCATGGTGCGTAATTCTAAGGTTCCTGACCCCCAAAAGAGTTATGTACGAGTTGCAAGCTTATTGGGGTGGGGGAGTTGCAGTACAGATACCCTTCTTCACTGCTGCTGATGGCGGCACTACCTTCAGAAGTGGGTAGCTGAAAAGCAGCAGTTGCTGGCTAGAAGCTTAGCTCTGATGGCAGAGCCGTTACCAGCAGATAGAATGGTATTGTACAGCCACCCTTACTTTTGTGCTGTTTCTGAAGTGCCACCTTCAGAGTAAGGATGTTAGATGTAGTTTATTTTAGTAATCACATAGCCACAAACATGTTTAGGGTTCACATGGTCACTAAAATGCTCCCTCTCCACCTCCTCCACCCCCCAGGGAGGGCAGGGCTGGCAGCTAGTGCATTCCCAGCTACTTCTGGGGAGCCACCTGCCATCTCGCACTGCTGCCTCTGTACCACCCCACAGACAGAAGCTGCTCCCTCATCCCACCTGACCCCCACCCAGTGCTGCTTCTGATAAAGAGACAGCAGAGTGGGGGGGGGGGGGGAAACAGGTGGCTCAGCGGGATCTGGTGCTTGCAAGGAGATGGCTTTTAAGATGTCTCCCCGTGCTTATTAGCTCCCGTGGAGCTGGAAGGCAGCAGGCGTTCGGGAGGGAAGGTGTCTCTGTGGGAACCGGCACATGTGGAGAGCCAGCTTAAAAGACAGCTTGCCACAGGCACTGGCTCCTGCCTCTCCCACCTCAGATACAGAAGCAGCCAGGGGCGTGGGCATATCGTGTTTGGATTAACCAGTAAAACCAGACTTATTGGTTAATTGTTTAAACGACTATATACTCACATCCCTACTTCAGAGCTGGGCACCTAGACAACAAATGCTGCTTTCTAGTATTGCCACCCTTATTTCTAATATTGCCACCCTCATTTCTGTGCTGCCGCTGGCATAGCATGGCTTCAGAGTTGGATGACTAGCCAACAGCAACTGCTCGCCAGCCATCCAGCTCTGAAGGCAGCATAGAAATATGGACGGCAATACTGTAACTCCTCTAAAATAACCTTTCAACTCTCCCTTTTGGTTCAGGACCCCCAATTTGAGAAACACTAGTCTTCCCCATGAAATCTGTAGCATACAAGGTAAAAGCACACAAAAGACCAGTTTTTATGCTTTGTGATCTGTTTTTCATGGCTATGAATTTGTTTTTCATGGCTACTTATGATGGTCTTCCTTAGGACAAATAATGAAAGAGAAAATGTCTTACCCGTAATTCTGCTTCACTGAAGATATTCTTTTCAAGGATTCTCTATCCCTAACCTTAACTTCTTAGCAATACAGTAAAAGAACACTTCTACAGCTTCAAGTTTTAATCCTTGAAGACAACCGTAGGAAGGTAAGAGAGAAGCCAAGTCCCCTTGATTCTTGCATCATGTACTTATTTTTTCTCTAGGCATCCCAGAAGCCCTTCACCCTTTTATTTTTTTATTAGCCATCTTATGATGGACATCTTGAATTAGCATTTTCTTTCAGGGAACTCTGCCTACCATTTAACTGAAGAAATAGATTGGAATGTTCAGAAAGCTCAAAATAACAAGTAGGGGACATGACTTGCACTCTAAGCCACCACTGTTGCCCTCAAGACTCACAAACTAGGGAAGTTCCTACATCATCTGCTAAGGAGATAAGACCTTCAGCCAAAATCCTGCATAAATAGTATCTTTACAGAATGTCAACAGTCTCCAAGTACAAAATAAATGCTATGTTATATAAACATATTGTCAAGCTTTTAGCTATCCCACCAAAAATTAAGGTTGCTAAATTTATTATATTTTATCTATATCTATATCTATATAACCACCTATGCATTTATTGCTGAAAACTACAGAACACTGTCTGAACTGAGATAGTTTGGTGTAACACTAAGCCCTAAATTATGAAAGATACATAAGACTTATAGCATGCATTAAACCAGTGGTGCCCAACCAGTTCTGAAGCATGAACAAGCCACACTTGACTGGCCCAACAGCCACATTCTTCAAGCCAACTATTCACACTCAACTGGCCAAATAGACACACATAGCTAGTGTTGGATACCATGTCATTAAACTAGCAAATAACTTAATTATTTATTTGAATTGCTGCAATGTTTAATGGCCCCCTGCCAACATCAGGCTCTTATTGAGCTAGATATACTATGAACTATGGGTCTCTGTCATTCAGTTTATGTTTTTATTCTCATTTAATGTTCTTTTGCACCATCCACTCAAGTATGCAGTGTAAGGCCAACTTTACCACTGAAAGTGTTGGTAAATCTGTTTTTAATGGTACATTGTATGCCAGTCCATGCCTGAGGGTCCCAGTTGCCGACCCTGGGCTCCTGGATGCTGGTGCTAGGGGTATATCTAGACCACAGCCAGTACTTTTGAAAAAACGAGACGCTTTTTCAAAAGAAAGCACCCAGGCAGTCTGGATGCTCTTTCAAAAAAAAAAGCAGTTCATGTCCAATAATGCCTTTTTTCAGAAGAGCACTTGTAAAAATAGGTGTTATGCCTCATAAAATGTGGTTTTCCGCGATCAAAAAACCTGCCGTGCTCTTTCGATTTACTTTCGAAAGAACACAGCAGCAGTCTAGACACAAGGGAAGTTTCTTTGAAAAAAGGCCACGTTTTTCAGAAAACCCCTGTAGTCTAGACACACCCAGAGACGACTCCTTCTGCAGCCACCAATGCGACGCTCAAGCGCTCGCACTGCAAAGCTACGGGGAGAAAAACGGCTGGAATAACTAGCTGGCTGGGAGGGGCCGGGTCGCAGCCGAGAAATGAATCCAACCCGCCCGCCCGACGGGCACCAGCAGGGGCTTCACCAGCCCCTGGCTGTACAAGCCACTTAGGCGCGCGGAGGCTTTAGCAGCACGCTCTGCCCAGAGGAGGCCACTCCTGTAAGTCGTAGGGAAAGGGCGGGGCCGGGCCGCTCGCTCGCCTCAGCCTCGCGCCAGAAGCCAACTCGGAGTTTCGCGCATGCGCGCTCAATCGCGCCGCGTTTAACCCAGCCTGAGGGCCCTGGCGCCGCGCCCTTACCCTGCACGCGGCCGAACACTTCGTAGTCCACTGACTTAAGGCCACCGGAAACCTTAACGAGGCCGGACATGGCGCGGGACTGCTCGGTTCTGCTGCGGGCGCGCTGCGCGACCCTCCCCCAGGGCTCCGCGAGAGGGGCTCGGACGGCAGCGCGCGGGGCTCAAGCTTCTTGCAAAAGCGGCCGCCTGCCAGGCTGAGCCTGTCCCTGCTGAGGCCGCTGAGAGCCGCGGGAACGTGTCTCTCTCCCCCCCCCCCCCCGCCCCCCCGCGCGCGCCTTGAGAGAGACCCCGAGAGCGGAGCTGACAGGGCGGCAGAGGCGCCTGAGACCCTCAGGCAGGGCAGAGCTCCCCGGGTATGCGGAGCCCCTCCCCCCCAACCAGTCCGAGGGGCCCCTAACGAGGAGAAACGCCCACAGGGACCCGCGGGAGAGGGACGCACCGTCCTACACTGAGCGTCCCGACAGAGCTTAGTATTAGTCCCTCGCCTCCTCTGAACTCTCCCCACCTGCGAAGCCTAGTGTCGGGGCAGGCGGCGTGTGGGGATTTGGGAACGGGCTCCTAGGAGGGAATCTCTCCCTTGGCCTCCCAGGAAGCAAGGGTGGGGTTGGGCGCGGGGGAGGGGTGCAAAAACTCCTTCAAACTACTCCATGAATAACAGAGTTGGGGCAGGCTCTGCAATTGTTTTTCACTGGGTGGAGATGCCTTCATAGAATCTCATGGATCACAGACCTTTCCTCCCTAAACAGGCAGGACAGCTTCTTTTCCATTTGTTATCAGGGAACAACTCTGTGACCGTTGCTAAAATTGAAAGTAACTTTAGAAAGGTATTTCATTGTAGAACAAAATTATCAACATCAGAGTAATAAACAGGCATCATTAGGTCAAATTACAAAGGATGAATTGAATATAAGCAATGCAAGTATGTTTATCGGGGGAGGGGGGGACTTAAGGCCCTGGGGCTGGATGCAGCCCCCAGTTTGCTTGGATCTGGCCCCTAAGGCTCGGGGCTCCCCCCCACCATTGGGGAACCCATGCTGATAAGAGGTGGGGTGTGGGATTTTGTTTCTCACTTGTCTGGAGCCCCTTACTTATTTTTCAGAAATAAAGGTTCCCTACCTCTGATGTAGGGACAAGATTAGAAAGGCAAAGACACAAAATTAGCTCAATCTAGCTAGAGACATAAAGGCTACATCTACATTGGCCCCTTCTCCGGAAGAGGCATGTTAATTTCCAACTTCAGAATAGGGAAATCCGTGGGGGATTTAAATAAACATGGCTGCCGCTGTTTTTCCGGCTTGGGGAAAAGCTGGAAAAAAGCGTCTAGACTGGCATGATCCTCCGGAATAAAGCCCTTTTCCGGAGGATCTCTTATTCCTACTTTCCGGAGGATCGCGCCAGTCTAGACGCTTTTTTCTGGCTTTTCCCCAAGCTGGAAAAAAAGCGGCGGCCATGTTTATTTAAATCCCGCGGGGGATATTTAAATCCCCCGTGGATTTCCCTATTCTGAAGTTGGAAATTAACATGCCTCTTCCGGAGAAGGGGCCAATGTAGACGTAGCCAAAGGGTAATGAGAAAACATTCTACAGATATATTAGAAGTAAGAGGAAGACTGAGGACAGGGTATGCCCATTGCTCAGCAAAAAGGGAGAAACAAGAACAGGAAACCTGGAAATGGCAGAGCTGCTTAATGACTATGTTTAGGTTTTCACCAAGAAGATTGATGGTGATGGGATGCCTAACCTAGTAAATGCTAGTGGAAATGGGGTAGGTTTAGAAGTTAAAATAAAAAAACAAGTTAAAATTACTTAGAAAAGGTAGATGTCTTCAGGTCACCAGGACCTGATGAAAAGCAACCTAGAATACTGAAGTAGCTGATAGAGGGGGTATCAGAGACTTTAGCAATCATCTTTGAAAGGTCATGGAAGTGGGGAGAGATTCCAGAAAACTGGAAAAGGGCAAATATAGTACCAATCTGTAAAAAGGGAAATAAGAACAACCCAGGAAACTACAGACCAGTCAGCGTAACTTCTGAGCCAAGGAAGATAGTGGAGCAAATAATTAAAGAACTCATCTGCAAACATCTGGAACATAATAAGGTGATAGGTAACAGCCAGCATAGATCTGTAAAGAACAAATCATGTCAAATCAAGCTAATAGCTTTCTTTGATAGGATAGCAAGTCTTGTGGATAAGAGAGAAGCGGTGGATGTAGTATAACTAGACTTTAGTAAAGCCTTTGATATGGTCTTGCATGACCTTATCAATAAATTAGGGAATACAACTTAAATGGGACTACAGTAAGGAGGGTTCATAACTGGCTGGATAACCATTTTTAGAGAGTAGTTATTAATGGTTCGCAATCATGCTAGAAGAGCATAACAAGTGTGCCACAGAGGTCTGTTTTGGGATGAGTTCTGTTAAATATCTTCATCAACAATTTAGGTATTGGCATAGAGAGTATGCTTATTAATTTTGCAGATAATACCAAGCTAGGAGGGGTTGCAAGTGCTTTGGAGGGTAGGGACAACATTCAAAATGACCCTGACAAACTAGAGAAATGGTATGAGGTAAATAGGATGAAGTTTAATAAGGTCAAATGCAAAGTACTCTACTTAGGAAGGAACAATCAGTTTCATACATACAGAATTGGAAGTGATTATCTAGGAAGGAGCACTGCTGATAGGTATTTAGGGGTCATAGTAAATCACAAGTTAAACATGAGTCAACAGTATGACACTTGCAAAAAAACCAAATACGATTCTGGAATGCACTAACAGGCATGTTGTGAGCAAGACACGAGAAGTCATTCTTCCGCTCCACTCTGTGCTGATTAGGCCTCAATTGGAGTATTGTGGGTACCACATTTCAAGAAAGATGTGAAAAAATTGGAGAAGGTCCAAAGAACAGCAACAAAAATGATTAAAAGTCTAGAAAGCATTACTTATAAGGGAAGACTAGAAGAATTGGGTTGATATTTAGAGAAGAGTGAGAGGGGATATGATAGCAGTTTTCAAGTATCTAAAAATGTGCTACAAGGAGGAGGGAGAAAAATTGTTCTCCTTGGCTTCTGATGATAGGACAAGAGGCAATGGGCGTAAATTGCAGCAAGGGAGGTTTAGGTTGGACTTTAGGAAAAACTTTCCAACTGTCAGGGTGGTGAAACACGAAAAAATTGCTGAGGGAGATTTCGGAATCTCTGTCACTGGAGATATTTCACAACAGGTTGGTTAGACACCTATCATGGTTGATCTAGACAGTGATTGGTCCTGCCGTGAGGGCAGGAGACTGGACTTGATGATCTCTTGAGGTCCTTTGCAGTTCTAATAATCTATGAGTCTTTGATTAGGAATAGGAAGTATGCAATCAGGTAGCAGCAGAGAAAAAAAGTCAAATACAGTACAGTGTTGTGTTAAATGCACACTACTTTAAAAAAAGGAAAACTTTAAACGGTGTATTATGGTAAGGAAACTTTTTGTATTTGATTTTAATTACGATGGTTAAAAACAGCATTTTTCTTCTGACTAGTAAAGTTTCAAAGCTGAATTAAGTCATTATTCAGTTGTAAACTTGAAAGGACTGTAATGTTCCAAATTATCACCATTTCAGAGTGATGATCAACCTCCATTCTCAAGTCATTCATAATTCTGATGTCCTACTGTATTTATATCTATAATGCAATTTGTATTTGTTGGAATATGTAAGAATTAATAGGGGTCTGGGAAGGCAACACAGTAGTAGTAGGGATCTGGCCAGAGCAGGCATTGTCCTTTGAACATGTTTTTTCCCATTCATCCTTGAAGCCAGGAAAGATAGATAAGGGGTCTGGCCAGACCAGGTATTGTCCTTTCTGATATATAAACATGTTCTTTCCCTTTGTTCTTGCAGCCTAGAAAGATAGTTGCACTAAACAGTGTCTTCTTTGTTTTGTCTTTTGCTTATTTTCACTTGCTCTGTAAAAATACTTTGTGTCACATCTTTTGTAATCTCTGTAACCTGCTAATTCTGAAAGCATGTAATGTAGAAAAAGTGTAGATCTAATTGAAAATCCTGTAAACAGGTGAAGGTATAATAATATTCATCACCTTTCTATTAATATTCATTGTATAGGAGTTAACATTACTAGGTTAGCCCCAGGATAGTAGAGAGAGAAGGCAGATGAGGTGAAACATCTTTTATTTGACCAACTGCTGGTGACTGAGACAAACTTTTGAGTTTACACTGAGCTGTATGAACTTAAAAGCTTGTCTCATTCACCAACAGAAAGTGGCACAATAACAGATGTTGCCTCACTGCATAGACACCAACTCCATGGGTACTCTGTGACTCAGAGCACTCCCAGAAAAATGCAAGGTGTAGATTATATGAAATTACTCAAGATAGTGGAAGCCAAAACAGATTGCAAAGAGTAACAAAGGGATCTCACAAACCTGGGTAACTTCATAACAAAATAGTGCAGTCATGCATATTATCCCACCACGTGTCTGGGTATGTTTAGACTGCAGAGTTTTTCCGGGATACTAGAGGACTAGCGGAGATTCTGCTGCGTCTAAGGAACACGTCTCCTCTATGGAAATTTTTTCAGAAGAGCAGACACTTTTTTTCTGCATCCTTGTGAACTTCGTTTTACGAGGAAGAAGGGATGTTCGGAAAAAGTTTTTTTTCCCACATTTGGCCCAGTATAGACAGTCCAAATGTCAAAAAAGCCTCTTCCAAAAAAAGCGGAAAAAGCTATGCAAATTGCGGTACGCAAATTGTGTATCTTTTTCCGGAAGAACTTTGTAGTCTAGACACAGCCTCTGTGATGCCAACTATGTCATAGTTGTATTTATTTGCCTGCAATTTGAGTTCCTCCTGTTTCTGATCTCTTGCTAATGCAAAGGCAGCACCATTTTGTTTTGAGAGCCAAAGATTCTGCAGTCATGTAAAAAGAGAACCTGATACAGCAGTTTGAAAATCCCTTGCCATTTGCTGCCATCTACCCGCAATTCAGTGCAAGACAGGATATAGATAATTTTAGAACAATAAAAACAAGTAGTCCTGTGGAACCCTTATGGTACGTCTAGACTACGGTAGACTTTCAAAAGAGGATATGCAAAATCTGTGGGAATTTGCATATCTTCTTTCGAGCTTACTTTCAAAAGTGAAAATAATCTAGATGCGGTTTGTCGGCAAGCCCTCCTGTTTGTCGACAAGCCACTTTTCCTTAAAAAATGAGGTTTACGCGGCTTGTCAACAAACGGGTTCACCAACAAAACCGCGTCTAGATTACTTTCACTTTTGAAAGTGCTGCTTTCGTAAGTGAGCTCGAAAGAAGATATGCAAATTCCTGTGGAATTTGCATATCCTCTTTCGAAAGTCTAGCGTAGTCTACACATAGCCTTAGAGACTAACACATATATAGAATCATGAGAGTAGTAAAGCACTGGAATTGGTAACCTAGGGAGGTGGTGGAATCTCCATCCTTAGAGATTTTTAAGACCAGACTTGAGTAAGCCCTGACACGGTATGTCTACAGTACCACCCTAGTTCGAACTAGGGTGGTAATGTAGGCAGCCGGAGTTGCAAATGAAGCCCGGGATTTGAATTTCCCGGGCTTCATTTGCATCTTGCCGGGCGCCGCCATTTTTAAATGTCCGCTAGTGCAGAGTCCGTGCCGCGCGGCTACACGCGGCACGGAGTCCGCACTAGCGGACATTTAAAAATGGCGGCGCCCGGCGAGATGCAAATGAAGCCCGGGAAATTAGACATACCCACAGGGATGATTTAAAAAGTCTCAGAGGGGTAGCTGTGTTAGACTGTAACTTTAAAAATGAGTAGCTCTGTGGCACCTTAGAGACTATCAAAAAATATGTAGTACCATGAGCTTTCGTGGGCAAAATCCACTTAATCAGATGATGAACCTTAGTTGATGGGATAATTTAGTTGGGGGTGGTACTGCTTCAAGCAGTAGGTTGGTCTACTCTAGATGACCTCCTGAGGTCTCTTCCAACCACAGTCTTCTATGATTCAACATTGCTATTTCATAGATCTTTCCATCACCGAATTTCTGCAGTATCATATCTTTCACTCCATTTTGCTCCTCAGCTCTCCTTCCATGCCCTGTGAACTGTCAATATTCCTGATGTTTCTTACTTTAACTTATACCTTTTCCTTAATTCTTAATAAATCTCTGTTCCATCATACTATGTGCCCTAAACAAGAGTCCAATCCTTACTCCATCAATGTCAATGTGTGTGTTACCATTGACTTTCACAGACTCTGAATCATGCCCTTATTGCTCTGCTTCTCCTCCTGTGCTGCCTAACACTTGTGGAGGGAAACAAGAAAGTAGGCACGTAATTCCCATTGAAGGCATTTTGAAAATGTTATCCTGTATTTCAAGGAACTACTTTCATTTAAATATATTTTTAAATATCATGAAAACATTATTAGTTTCTGTTACTATAAGATTTTTTTACACCTTAAATTTTGATTTTAAAGTATTTAACAGGGACACTACAATTCACACCACCTCTTTTCTGTAGCTGGTCTTCTCACTAAAAACAAGAGATATGAAGTCAGACTGGTAACTAAGGAAGGATAAGGTCTAGGAGAGAGATGAACAGAGAGTGAGAGAGGAGATTAGCAAAGATGGTCCTTTAAAAGAAAGCAGTAATGTCTGGGGTAATTTGCAAGACATCAATGTGTTTTCTAAAGACCAATCTACACTTACAATGCTTCAGTAAAGATGGGACCTACACCCATGAGAGAGGTTCTGCCATTGGTGTAGATCTGTAGTTCTCAAACTGTGGGTCAGGATCCCTATGTGGGTTGCAATCCCATGTTAGTAGGGTTGCTAGGGGTGGCTTTAACTTACTGGGGCACAGGGCTGACTACAGAGCCCTACTGTGCACAGCCAAATGCAAAGCCTAAGGATTTCAGCAAAGCTCAGGTTGCAGGCCCACTGCTTCCGTCTGAAGCCCTTGGGCTTCAGCTTTGTCCCTCCTTCTTTGGGTAGTGGATCTCAGGCTTTGGCTACCGCAGCCAGGGTGACAGGCTTTGGGCAGGCTCAGGCTTCAGTACTTGTCTTGGAGTTGTATAGTAATTTTGTTGTCAGAGAAGGGTCACAGTGCAATGAAGTCTTATAATGACTGGTGTAGGTAATCCACCAACCTGAGAAGCAATAGTTAGGGTGATAGGATAATTGTCCCATATACTAAGTACTCTTTATGATGGACATTTGGTCAGTTTAACTGCATTGCTTAGGTATGTGGATTTTTCACACCCCTGGACAACATAGTTATATGCATAGTCATCAGTTCCATGGGTGCTCTGGGGCTGGAGTACCCTTGGAAAAAATAAATGGTTGTTTAGCACTTATTGGCAATCAGCTTCCACCTCTCTCCTAGTGCTTGCTGCAGCCAGCTGTTTTGCAGAGTGCAGGGTACCTTGGGAGAGAGGGGGAGAAGCCAGGACTTCTGGAACTTGGAAGGGAACAAGAAAATGGAGGGTGGGGGCTTGGAAGTTGGTTCCTGGGGTTATACTGACTTAATTACCTAGTGTAGACCAGGCCTAAGTAGGTTTGGAGGAGTAGATGGAATTGACTACTGCTGTACAGAGGAAGTAAATTTAATTGTGGAGTCACAAGAGTAGTTCCAAGATTAAAACACAGTTCTATTCTAAAAATGGCACATTCTTAACAAATGTAAGCATTGTGTATTGAGAGTCATAGCTGATTATGGCAGTGATAAAAATAAGTTCTTTGAAGTGTCTGCTGCAGAACATGACCCCCAAAGCGTGCAGTACTGCTGAGATTTGGAAACATCTGTGTCCTTTGGCACCACATGAATGGCTTCTCACACTCATAGCGCACAACATATGGAATCACAGGAATCAGTCTTTTCAGTGCCTTCTGTTCCATGGATAGCTGTAGGTGTGAGATTGTACACCCCATTCACAGAGATTGTTGTGGTGATTTTTTTGACCAGATTTCTTGTTTGTTTGTTACAATTCTGGTTTTAAGTAGACTGTTCCAAGTAATTTTCAGTAGTCTTGGGCACTGCAAAAGAAGACAGACCCAGAGAAGAAGAACAGTCTTAATAGTGTATTTTGTGCTCTTTTGGTCTTTCCAGATTCATGTACCAATCCTGGGAGGAGGAAGGGGGTATTCTGTTCCACTGTGCATGCACAGAATTCATGTGCTATCAGATATCTTTGCTTCCTCAGAGAAAGTCACTTTTTGACAGGGAAGCAAAGGGATGACACAAAAGCAGTCACACACCCTTCCCCAGCAGTGTGGGTATGTTATTTCAGGTGCCCAGAACACCTGGTGGAGAGATAATCACTGTGGTGGGGGTGGTGCTGGGAACAACACCGCCAGATACCCAACCCCATGCAACTAGAACTCCCCATTGAGCCTCACACTACAGAATCCTCCCACCAACCTCTCCCTACTTGAATCTACCCTGCTGAGCTTTACCCTCTGAATTTGGAATCCCTCCCCATCCAGCTACCCCACTGAGCTCCAAGGTTTCCAATAAGCTGTGTGGCTGCCCAGCTGTTTAATGAGCCCCACCCATAGGTTCAGAGCTCCCTCGCAGGGAGATCAGCTGACCATCTGGGGGAGGGGGGTCCTGTCACTGAGACCTCTAGAAATGGAGGTGCTCAGAGAGCAGGTGAGGGGAAATAAGGAAGAAGTAAGTGGCTGGGGGGAGTTGTAGGGTAAGAGAGTTTGGGAAGAGGAGGAGGAGGAGGGAGGAAGTGGATGGGGGGGGGTGTTAGAGGGGAAGGGAGTTTGGGGAGTCCCGTTTCTCAGATGATCAGCCTAAAGAGGAGAAGAGAGAGAGAGGTAGAGGCAGAAACCCAGCACTCTCCTCAAGTCTCCTGGGCTGTGAAGGCGAGTAGAAGGGGAAGCAGACTGCATGAGGTGTGTTTCTGCCAGGACATTTGCATGGTTACATTTCAAATAAAAACAATGAGTAGTCCTATAGCATCTTAGGGTGTATCTACACATCAAAGCTATTTGGGGATACCAAAGGTATCCCGAAATAGCTACCCTGCATCTTTTGAACGCGTCCGCTATTCTGAAATATAGTGGGCACACTATTTCGGCATCCCAGTAACCCTCGTTCTACGAGGGTTAAGAGATGTCTCGAAACAACACTTGATTTTGAAATAAACTCGAAATGAGCTATGCAATTTGCAAGTATCATGAGCTTTTGTGGGCAAAATCCACTTCCTCAGATGAATAGAGTGGAGAGAAAGGAGGGGGGACCCTCACAATTTATAACAGAAAAAGAAGGGGGAGAAGTACTTGTCAATTGTAGTGCCGGTGCTAATGAGGCTAATTGAGTGGGCAGGAAGTGTCCCATACTTAGCTTTTTATGTTAATAGGGTTTGGATGTAAAAAAACCTGGTTTTATAATGGGCTATCCAGTTCAGGTCTTTGTTCAAGCCACAAGAGACAGTGTCAAATTTGCAGGGGAAAGCTAATTCTGCACTCTTTCTCTGCAGTTGGCTTGTGAAATTCCTTTGTAGAATAATGGCTACTTTTAAATCCATCAATGAGTACTCAGCCAAGTTAAAATACCCTTCTACAGCAGGGGTGGGAAACTTAAGGCCCAGGGGCCAGATGCGACACCTGGGTTGCCTGGATCTGGCCCCCGAGGCTTAGGCCTCTCCCAGCATTAGGGAGCCTGTGCTGTCACTCCAGCCCTTCCTTCCCCCGCAATCTCTGGCCTCTGACTGGTTTTTCTGTAGGTCAGCAGCTCCTGACCCAAAAAGGTTCCCTAACCCTGCCCTACAGGTTTATGTGTATTATCATTCATAGAATCATAGAGCTGGAAGAGACCTCAGGAGGTCATCAAGTCCCGCCTCCTGCCCATGGCAGGACCAATCCCAACTAAATCAACCCAGCCAGGGCTTTGTCAAGCCAAGACTTAAAAGCCTCTAGGGATGGAGATTCCACCACCTCCCTAGGTAACCCATTCCAATACTTTTCCACCCTCCTAGTGAAATGTATTTTCCTAATATTCAACCTGGACCTCTCCCACTGTAACTTGAGACCATTGCTTCTTGTTCTGCCATCCGTCACTACCGTGATCAGCCTTTCTCCATCCTTTTTGGAACCTCCCTTCAGGAAATTGAAGGCTGCTATCAAATCCCTCCTTACTCTTCTCTTCTGCAGACTAAACAAACCCAAATCCCTCAGTCTCTCCTCATAGGCCATGTGCTCCAGCCCCCTAATCATTGTGGTCACCCTCCCCTGGACCCTCTCCAATACATCCACATCCTTTCTATAGTGGGGGGCCTAGAACTGAACACAATTCTCCAGATGTGACCTCACCAGTGCTGAATAAAAGGGAATAATCACTTCTCTGGATCTGCAGCCAATGCTCCTCCTAATGCAACCTAATATGCCATTAGCCCTCTTAGCTACAAGGGCACACTGTTGACTCATATCCAGCTTCTCATCCACTGTAATCCCCAGGTCCTTTTCTGCTGAACTGCTACTTAGCCATTTGGTCCCCAGCCGTAACAATGCCTGGGATTGTTCCATCCCAAGTGCAGGACTCTACACTTGTCCTTGTTGAACCTCATCAGATTTCTTTTGGCCTAATCCTCTAATCTGTCCAGGTCACTCTGGACCCTATCTGAACCCATATCCCTCCAGCTTATTTACCTCTTCCCCCTAGCCTAGTGTCATCTGTAAATTTGCTGAGGGTACAATCCATCCCCTCATCCAGGTCATTAATAAAGATGTTGAACAAAATAGGTCCTTGAACAGATTCTTGGGGCACTCCGCTAGAAACCAACTGCCAACCTGACCGAGCTGTTGATCACTACCTGTTGGGCCCAACAGTCTAGCCTGCTTTCTATCCATCTTACAGTCCATTTATCCAATCCATATTCCCTTAACTTACTGGCAAGAATATTGTGGGAGACCATATCAAAAGCTTTGCTAAAGTCAAGGTATATCACATCCACTGACTTTCCCATATCCATAAATCCAGTTACCTCATCATAGAAGCTAATCAGATCAGGCACGACTTGGCCTTCATGAATTCATGTTGACTATTCCTGATCACTTTCCCCTCTTCCAAGTGCTTCAAAATGGATTCCTTGAGGATCCCCTCCATGGTTTTTCCAGGGACTGAGGTAAGGCTGATGGGTCTGAAGTTCCCTGGATTGTCCTCCTTCCCTTTTTTGAAGATGGACACTACATTTACTTTTTTCCAATCATCCGGGATCTCTCCCGATCTCCACGAGTTTTCAAAGATAATGGCCAAAAGCTCTGCAGTGACATTTGCCAACTCCCTCAGTACTCTTGGATGCATTAAATCTGGGCCCATAGATTGGTGTATGTTTAGCTTTTCTAAATAGTTCCTAACTTGATCTTGTCCACCTCCTTCCCATACTGCATTATCTAGTGCATTTGTCTGGGAGCTTACCTTGTCTGTGAAGACAGAGGCAAAGAAAGCATTGAGTACTTCAGCTTTTCCCACATCATCTGTTACTAGGTTACCTCCCTCATCCAGCAAGGGCCCCACACCCTCTCTGATCACCCTTTTATTGCTAACATGCCTGTAGAAACCTTTCTTGTTATTCCTCACATCCCTGACTAGCTGCAATTCCAATAGCGCGTTTGCCTTCCTGATAACTCCCCTGCATTCTCAAGCAATATATTTATACTCCTTCCTAGTCATCTGCCAAGTTTCCACTTCTTGTAAGCTTCCTTTTTGTATTTAAACTCACCAAGGATTTCCCCGGTAAGCCAATCTGGTCACCTACCATATTTACTCTTCTTGCTGCGCATCAGGATGGTTTCTTCCTATGCCTTTAATTTCCGATATCCAACTTGTGTCTATTTATCCTTTGTTATAGAGACTGTCCAGTTTGGCCAGTATACATGGCAAAGGGGCATTGCTGGCATTTGATGGCATATGTTAGAGCAGGGGTGGGGAAACATTTTTGGGTCAGGGCCACTGGCCCACAGAAAAATCAGGTGGGGGCCACACACAAGTGAGAAGCAAAAAAACCCATCCAAATCTTCACTGACGTGGTTCCCGAGTGAGAAGGAGAAAGACACTCCTCACAATTCCCTCACACACCACAGACTAGCAGGGCCCAGGCTAGTACATTTTGTGTGCTCCAGCTAGAGGGGGAGCCCTGATCCAGGTAAGCCAGGGACCGGATCCAGGTAAGACAGGAGCCAGATGTAGACCCCAGGCCTGAGGTTCCCCACCCCTGTATTAGAGGATGTGAGATTGTATGAGCCTTTGGTGTTGTGGCTTATGTGATTAGGTCCAATGAAAGTTTACCTGGGTGTTAATTGGCTTAAAATAAAAAAGAAAAAGATTCTTTTAATAGAATTTTTTGGTGTGTTGTAGATATCTAAATCTCTGATCTTAATCTTGTGTTACTAATTAATATATAGTAAATCATATTGCATTAAGGCCAGATCTTTGCTATCTGGTAAAGTTTGTTCTGAAGCTTTTACTCTTTGAGTTGGCGAAATACACAAGGTGAAAGTTTCAAATTAGGAGGAGTTTTATCTTTTTTTTACAGGACTCTGTTTCACCCTAACCTTAAACATTCCCCAGAGAAATTGTGTAAGCCTTAGTGAATGCCTTTTATTTTACTTTCCAGTGTCAGTAAATATTGTACTAGTCATGCTCTCCTTAAGAACGTAAGAATGACCATGCTGGGTCAGACCAAAGGTCCATCCAGCCCAGTACCCTGTCTGCCGACAGTTGCCAATGCCAGGTGTCCCAGAGGGAGTGAATCGAACAGGTAATGATCAAGCAATCTCTCTCCTGCCATCCATCTCCACCATCTGACAAACAGAGGCTAGGGACACCATTCCTTACCCATACTGGCTAATAGCCATTAATGGACTTAACCTCCATGAATTTATCTAGTTCTCTTTTAAACCCTGTTATAGTCCTCGCCTTCACAACCTCCTCAGGCAAGGAGTTCCACAGATTGACTATGCGCTGTGTGAAGAACTTTCTTTTATTTGTTTTAAACCTGCTGCCCATTAGTTTCATTTGGTGGCCCCTAGTTCTTCTATTATGGGAACAAGTAAATAACTTTTCCTTATTCACTTTCTCCACACCACTGATGATTTTATAGACCTCTATCATATCCCCCCTTAGTCTCCTCTTTTCCAAACTGAAAAGTCACAGTCTCTTTAATCTCTCCTCATATGGGACCCGTTCCAAACCCCTAATCATTTTAGTTGCCCTTCTCTGAACCTTTTCTAATGCCAGTATATCTTTTTTAAGATGAGACCACATCTGTACACAGTATTCAAGATGTGGGCATTCCATGGATTTATATAAGGGCAATAAGATATTCTCTGTCTTATTCTCTATCCCTTTTTGAATGATTCCTAACATCCTGTTTGCTTTTTTGACTGCCGCTGCATGCTGCGTGGACGTCTTCAGAGAACTATCCACCATGACTTCAAGATCTCTTTCCTGATTAGTTGTAGCTGAATTAGCCCCTATCATATTATATGTATAGTTGGGGTTATTTTTTCCAATGTGCATTACTTTACATTTATCCACATTAAATTTATTTTGCCATTTTGTTGCCCAGTCACTTAGTTTAGTGAGATCTTTTTGAAGTTCTTCACAATCTGCTTTGGTCTTAACTACCTTGAGCAGTTTAGTATCGTCTGCAAACTTTGCCACCTCACTGTTTACCCCTTTCTCCAGATCATTTATGAATAAGTTGAATGGGATTGGTCCTAGGACTGACCCTTGGGGAACATCCATCTCCATTCTGAAAATTTACCATTTATTCCTACCCTTTGTTTCCTGTCTTTTAACCAGTTCTCAGTCCACGAAAGGATCTTCCCTCTTGTCCCATGACAACTTAATTTACGTAAGAGCCTTTGGTGGGGGACCTTGTCAAAGGCTTTCTGGATATCTAAGTACAAATACTTGCAAATAATATTTTTAGTTGACTCATGGATTTGCTTAGCATCTGAAAGCTGAGTTATGTGTGCATAATATGCATTTTTGTGTGTTTACTAGCTTGGGTTGTTAGGATGATAATACATGTATGCCACGGGTAGTGTTGATTTAATATGAAATCAAATAAAAAGAAAATTAATGTAAGCATTACTCCTTGTTAATTGTTCCTTATTTTAATATATTTTCTTCCACACCTATGTACTGTTTAAAAATATATACTTATATCTAGATTTTTATTTGTACTGGTGGTGTACATCCACACACTCCCTCAATACTGATATTGCACATAAGAAATTTCAACCTGCTCAAAAGAAAATTCAACCTACCCAAGTATTGAAAATGTTAGAGAGAACACTGTTGAACTCCATCCCTCCAACACTCAGCCCTCCCCATTCTCTCACTGGTTGATGTTTTCTACCTAAATCAGGGCTCAGCAGCTAGTCCCAGCTGCTCTGGGGTGGTGAAAAAGTGCATTTCCCCTGCATGGAGTGGCTGGGGCTGGCATCAAGTAAAAAAAAAACTCCCTTAACTCTGCAGCCTCCCTCCCTGCTTCCTGCTCCATCACCCCTCAGTTACAGGGAAGGGGGTCACTGTAAGGGAGCTGTTCCCCTGTTGTCAGCCGACAGTCAGGGCTCCCTATATCTGTCCCTTAAGACCGGCTGAAGTTTTTAAATTGTGCCTGGTTCTGCTACAGCAACTGAAGGAGTCAGGTTAAAACTTAAACAGTTACAGGTTTATTGAGGAAGCTTATAAATCATATGGTTGCAATGGCTATTGTTCTATTTCTTAACTGCTAGCAAAATATAGATCTTAAAAATGGTTACAAAGAAGATAAAGATAGAAAAATAGAAATAATGATACCAAGTAACAGCTTACTCTTTCTATGTGTACACTTAAGACAGAGGACCACATTCAGGTACAATTTTTACCCCCTTCTGTGCCTCTCGACTCCAGCATGTCAGGCCAGGGCCGGTCCCTCAATTCCTAGGAAAGACGAAAATCCGAGGTGGGCGTCCCCATAGAACCTCAGGAGGTCAAACACCTAACCCGACCAGCAGGTAGAGGGTAGAATGACACTCAAAGTGAGTGTGTGCTGGGCCCATCTTATATACCCATTGGGTCACGTATTTTCTCTTTCTTATCTGTAATGCCAATTGATGCTGGTCTGTCTTTTGTGAGACCAATTCTTACAAGGGAGTTGTGAACTTAATTTACACTTGTAAGAGAGAATTGAGATGATTAAATTGGAAGTACGGGAAATTCTTTTCTCAGTGGGAAATTCCTCTCCCAGGGACTGTGTGTGTTCGAATCAACATAGGTGCCAGCCTGACACTTCTTGAAGCCTCGAGCTTAGCTTATTTCCTTAATCGTTACTCAGAGTCAGAAACTCGCATATCCTGGTCAAAGCAGATCAAAGCTTAATGGCTATGCTGATCTTCTTATTGTTCCTTCTCTGCTCTGTATACAGACATCTCAGAGGGCAAGCAAGATTGTTTGAGATTGGGGGGGCTGTCTGGCTACACCTGTACAGCCAGCACGAGTGCATTTGGAAGTCCTATACCCAGACTATCCCCTACATTGCCTGATGCCCAGCTTTGGGGCCCCCTGCTGAGACCCCTGCACTTGAAACCCCATCCTGATGAGCCCCACTACTCAGGCATCTGGACCTCCCCACAAGCCCTCTATCCTACTGAGCCACAAACAGCTTCATCTGGACCCCTCCTCCATGAAACTCCACTCTTACCCCACACTGAACCACACAGTCTCCTCTGCTGAACCCCAGGCCTCCACACCAGATCCACGATCCTTTGCTGAGTCCCAACCACTTTCACCTGGATGCTCCTGCAGCATCCCATTGCCCCTGTACCTGAAACACCCTCAAGGATCCCTGGGCATCCACAGTCCACTCACTGAGCTGCCTGCACTCATATTGTGCTCCCCCTAGAATCTCTCACCGCACACCTGGATCCTCCCAGACACATGGATCTTGCCACGCTGAGCCATGCCTGGCACCGGGCTACTCATCCTGGTGAGTTGCTTCACTTGCTACTCCTGAGGAAATTGTGCACCAAAAATTTAATGATTTTGTGTAAAATAGTTTAAAATTCTGCAAACTATGTTAATAAATAAATGTGGTGGTTCCAGCATGGCAGTGGATAGTACAGGCCACTGGCTGCAAAAAGGTGGGAGATTACCCTGCAGCCCTTCCCATCTGGGCAAGGACCTCTGGAGTGGGCCTATCTTTTGTATTATGTCGGGGTTGGGTGCATCCTCATTGCTGAATCCCTGTCCCGGAGTGGAAGGGGGGCTGCAGAGTGATCTTTCCTCTCTGTATAGCCAGTTTCCTATGCTCCCACATTCTACCTCCACATTCATTTACTGAAATAAATTTTGCAGAAAATTGAAGAATTTTAAAATATTGTGTGCAGAATGTTTTTGTGCAGAATTTTGAATATTTTGATGCAGAATTCCCTCAGGAATAAAATCGCTCTCTTATGTGCCTTCAACATTTTCCATATCATTGTACAGCATAGCAGACATTCATACTTCAGGTTTCATAAGACTCCATAAGGATCCTGGGGACAAGGCGCTGTTCCCATGCAGTGTGAGGAAGTAGCCTACAGCAATTTCTATTACTATGGATAGTTGTCTAAAACTGTCTTGTCTTTTATGGAAATAAACTGGTGTCAGAAGTTGTTGGTGTGGTGACCTGACAGATATCTTGCCCTGTCTAATTATTATAACTGTTTGACTGCGTGTGCTCCTCCTGTATGTTGCGCTGGCTTTGCTTAAGTAGCCAGCACAGCAGACTTCGAGAGAGCCCTCAAGAACCAAAGAATCAGATTAGAGATAAACGGGTAGTGCTTACCAGTTACCTGCTAACTGGTGGGGGCTGGAGCAGCTCCCTGCCTGCCTCAGGCAGGGGGCTACTCCAGCCCCACAGGGGTCCTGTGGCAGACAGGGGCTGCTTTCATCTAGAGCAGCCCCTGTCCACAGCAAGCTCAGGCATCCCACCGGCAGGGATTGCTCCAGTGTTTGGAGCAACCTCTGTCTACAGCAGGTCTGGATGCCCTGCAGACAAGGGTGCTCCAAAGCTCCAGAGTGGGGCTGGGAGAGGGAGCCCCATGGGCTGGAGGCTACTGCAGCCAGTCTGGAGCGATCTAAAGCCGGGCTGGAGTGGTCCACAGCCCGGAATCCCACTTTAGTCAGTTAACCAGTTAACTGATTAACTGGGATTTTACATCCCTAAATCAGATGAGGTACGAAGGCATCTGAGTCAGGTTTATTGTTGAAGTAAAGTAATAGTTGTCAGCATACCCTACTGATCCACTACACACAAGTACCCCCTGGCAATGGACTCAGCTCAGTGAACAGTGGATTCTCCATTCTCCCTTAGTCTGGACAAAGAGTTAAGCTGACATATCCCAACATGTATAGACCTAGACCAGTGATTCTAAAACAGTGGTTCACGGCCGCCTTCCGGGTGGTCTGCAACTTGAGGCTCAGCCCCCCTCTTTCCCTGCTCCCTCCCCTTGCAGCAGGGAGCCTATGCTAGTGCTTCAGCCTCATGTCCTGCCCCCCGTCCACACCAAGGCTGGAGTGCCAGTGCTGGCTTCCTTCTGGGAGAGAGGGGTGGAGAAAGCCCCAAGCCTCCACACTGGATCTGGCTCGTGGGGAAGAAGTGGAGTCAGAAGTAGCTCCATGTGCTGTCACTCTCCCCTGATTGGGGAAACAGCAGCGCCAGATGTACGACTGGAGGCTTTCCCCTCTGGTCCCATTGGCTGGAATCTGGCCAGTGGGAGGAGTGGGAGGCCGTGCCTGCAACACGCTGTCTGGGAGCAGCATGAGGCATGAAAGCAGGTAAGTGCTTCCCTGTACCCCCAGCCCCTCATGCATACCCTCCCTCCTCGCCAGATACCCTACTCCCATCCTACCTCTGCACTTTCCCCACTGGCCAGATATCCTATTCCCACCCTGCTCCTGCATCCACTCTTGCTCCTGCATCCTCCCTCCTGGCCACACAATGGATCTTCCCTTGCTCTTACCCCCTCACCCCGGGCCAGACATCCTACTTCCAGACTACTCCTGCACCCTACCTCTTACCCAGACCTCGCACCCTCACTTCCTTCTGTACCTGACCTCCTGCCTAGATCCTGCACCCCCATCCCTATGCCACTTGCTGGCAGCCCTGTCCCGCACACTGAACCCCTCATTTTTGTCCCCACCCCAGAGTCTAGGGAGATCCATAAAATCCACTAACCCCAAAACCCCAGAAGAGTAAATCTAGCCTATGGGAAGCCCTGAACCTAGGTCCTCTCTCTCGCCTCCGTGGAGTTGGAGAGCCAGAGGAGTGAAGTGTCTCAGTTGGGACCACATCAGTGAGGGTTGGGGTTTTTTGGAGGTGTGGGGTTTTTTGTTTTTTGTTTTTGCTTCTTACTTGTGTTGTCCCCAACTGATTTTTCTGTAGTCATTCATCCCTGGAATGAATAAAGAAAACACTGGAAGCTTTTGTGTTGGACATAAATTAATATTTTACTTTATTTAAAATGAAATTTGATAAACTAACATGAGAAAAAGTGCTTAATCTGTTTAATAATTTCAGTTCATATTTCCTTTCTTACTGGTTAAATTAAACCGTTCTCTCTAGCTGCTGCACTTGCAAAATGGCTTGGGTATAATTATGTAATTAACAGCAACTTTCCATTAACAACTGATGGTCCATGGAAAGGTTTGCATTGAGCCAGGTGGGCCACGGGCCAAAAGAGTTTGAGAACTGCTGACCTAGACAAACAATCTGTGATACACACATAATCATCTTTCATGTTTCATGACATGTTTGTTACCTCCCTTTGTACTTTCTTCTTGATATTTCAGACAATACATTCCTATTTACCATCTGTTACTGTGCTTTTACTCCTGATGTTTCAGACAAAATATTGTTCATCACTTTTGTCAACCTATTTTATCGTGTGCTAGGTTGGGGTGTCCTTGTATTGTCCTGGTGGAACATATTTACATGTTCCATGTGTTTTAGAAGTGCTAGCAGTACTGGGCTAACTTTCATGTTCTAGAAACTAACTTGCAGGCAAACATCTACTTTTGACAGGGAGAACCTGTTACTCATAGTATAACTCTTGCTCACTTTGGTTCAGGCCATAACCATGCTTGAAAAATGATATAATTACTGGCAGGGTGACTGGAGTGTATAGTACTGTATCTAGAGTATAGTGTTGTGGTAACTATCTGAGCACTGCATCAATGCATGGCCTAATTTAGAGTAAAATAAAATGACACAATTACGGCTGGGTGAAAATTTTCCATCAAAACCATTTTTGATGGTGGCAGGGGGCTCCCCGTGAGCGGGCCCAGGAGTGTTGGCACTGTCCGGAGGACTATTGAATAGTTGTGTAACCGCAAAGATTTAATGTAGTTACATGACTATTCAATTACCTGATATCTAACATCCCTAATCTCTGCTATGAAATTGCTATAGACCACTCCGCTAACACATCTTGTAATCAGATTATATGTGATTGCGGTAAGTATTAACTGTGTTTGTTTGAACTGTAACCTGTTTAAAACTGCTTCTAGCATGGTTAGAAACGTAGGATATCTCTCAGTCTGCATGTAATTTCTCCTGTTTTGTGTTTATCTCAGCTCTGCAAAGTCCCTGTTTAAATGCTACATGATTTCTTGTATTTATTTCCTTTCTTCGTTCCTTATAGCTGCAATGCCAAACCTATGACATGTCAGCCCAATGCGTCAGACAATACTAATTCCACTGGCTCTTATCCTAGACCTGTTGGAGCCAGGTCTGGAATTGAAGGGGCTGCCAAAGCATGCAAATTCATGATATGGCAGGTTTCCACATGTATACAGTAGGGGTGGAAAACCTTTTTTGGGCGAGGGGCCACTGACACACAGAAAAAACAGTCAGGGGCCACACAGGCAGACAGCAGGGGGAGGGGGCTGGAATGCCAGTGTAGGCTCCTTAATTCTGGGGGGAGTCCCGAGCCTCAGGTGCCGGACCCAGGCAAGCTGGGGGCTGCTTCTGGACTCCAGACTTAGGTTCCCCACCCCTGTATACAGAATCAGTGAAGGGGAGTGTGAAGGCTTTTCCCTATTCTGACACTCCGAGTGCAGAAGGTGGGGGCCAGCAAGAAACCTTCAATACTTTGCCTCTAGGCTTCTGCTTAAAAATCTGTTACAGATTCCCTAGCCTTGGGAAATAGGATGCTACCATCAAGTTGAAAAAGAACCCTCTTCTTAGGCCCAGGACGAAGCACTTGGACTTCTTACAGAGGGGTACCCCCAAGCTCCTTTACTACAAGAGAGCTTGAAGACAAAGAGAGAAAACAAACAAGAATCGCTGATAGCTGACCTATCAGTCTTAGGCATGCATATACAGACCTACTGTTACCTTCAGGACACAAGTCTCAAATCATTGCCTTAAAAAAGGTGATTTTAGTAACAAGATATACTTGATAAAGCTTATTTGGTTGCTCAGTGTTACGGAGCAACCAGGAAAAAAGCAAATTAAACCACAAAGAAAAATGGTATCTCTGGGCAAGGAAGAGGTATTTCTGGGTGCAGCTTAGATACAATGAATGGGGAGGAGGGCTTTACACCATCTGAAAATGCAATGAACATGATCTTTGTGGCATGACAGATTCAGGAGACATGCAGAGAGCATTCATGGAATTCATCAGTCAAACCAAGGCTTTTTACTCTGTCAATTGTGATGCCCAATGGAAGGGGCTGTGTAGGTTGGGCTATTCACAAAAATTCCTTTCCACAATTTGACTACTCCACGTTGAAATGACTGCTACCATTCTGTGCAAAGGCTCCAAGACTGGACCATTCATCTTTTGCAACAGTGTAAAGCAGGGATGGGTCATTGCTCCAACACACTCTTCTCCATTTACCTTGCCATTGTTCACAGAGCCATATTCGTGTATTCTCAATAAGGGAAGAGGGTACAGGGGTCTCTGGTGAACTGTGGCTCTCCACCACAGTGAGGCAGGCTGGGCAGCTCAGTATCCTTCACCGACTTATCTCTCCTCCCATCCCGGGCTGCTGCAGCATCTGCTCCTTATGAAGTGCTGTGTGTCAGCAATAGGGAAGAAGGGAGGTGCCACTGCCGTGGAGACATGGTCTGCAGCTGGCCCTGGAGACACTGCTGCAACAGACACGTGTTCCGGGGCCGGCCCCAGAGGTGCTGCTGCCACAACTACATGGTCCGGGGCTGACCTGGGACTGCAGGGCAGTGGCAGTGGCACCTCCAGCCTCTGGGGCCGGTCCCAGACCACAGTGGTAGTGGGACCTCTGGGATAGCCCTGGACTGTGTCACAGCAGCAGCAGGCCCTCTGGGGCTGGACCCAAACCACCTGGGCCCCAATAGCAGGGCCTCCCTCCAGGGTGGTCAGGACAGCGTGGCTGTGGCCATTGCTGCAAGGGGGCACAAAGCTAAGTAAGGTCCCCCAGCATGCCCAGACCTCTCCACCCCAATACCCTCACTTCCCCCAGACCCGGCACCCCCAGCTTGCTCCAACACCCTCCCTTGTTTCTACACCCTCTTTCCTGGCCAAACATCCCACCCTGCTCCTTCATTCATGTTCTTTCTGCACCCTCTCTCCAGGCCATACACTGCACCCTCCCTTGCTCCTGCTTCCTCCATGTGGCCAGACACCCTACTCCTCACCTGCTTCTGCACCCCACCTCCCACCCAGACCTTGCAACTTCTCTCCCTTCTGCATCCCACCTCCCTCCCAGTTCCTGCATCTCTATCCTACTTGCTGGCAGCCCTGTCTCACACACTGTACCCCTAATTTTTGTCCCTACCCCAGAGCCTAAGGAGGTCCATAAAATCCACTAACTCTGGAGCCGCAGAACTTCAGTTCCCCCCCTTTCCCGTCCTCACACCCTGTGAAGCTGGGGCACCAGAGGAGTGAGGTGTCTCAGTTGGGGCCACATCAGTGAACACTGGGGCTTTTTGGAGGAATTTTTTGCTTCTCACTTGTGTGGTCCCCAACTGATTTTTCTGTGGGGTTCCAAAAAGGGTTCCCCACCCCTACCATAAATAAAGAAAACATTGAAACCTTTTGTGTTGGACATAATATTTTACTTTATTGAAAATGGAGTTTCATAAACGAACATGAGAAAGTTAAAACGCTTAGTCTGTTTCATTATTTAAATTAAACCGTTCTCCCTAGCTGCAGCTGGTTCAGAAAATAAGGTCACCATACCCAGCCTGCCTTTGCCTTCCCGCCCTCCTCCTTCCCCTGCACACAGATCCATTAATAAGTTAAATCTCGGTATGCCACTTCTGAAAGGTTGCCGACCCCTGTACTAAAAGGTAAGATGTTAATGTTTTTATTAATGAAGCTGCTGTAAGTAGGACTATTATTGACTTTAAAAAGTATCACTGGCATTCGGACCTGTACAAAGAGGCAAATAAGTCAAACCTTGGCACTCCACCTCTGAAAAGTTGCTGACCCCTGCATTAGCCCTTTTAATGTCTGGGAAAGATGCTGCCAGCATCAAAACAAAATGCAAGGTGGAACAGACTATTTAGTGTAAGTAGTTAGCACATGTAGGGGACCACTCTATCTTGAATGGCCCCTTGCAATAATGAAAGCTCACAAAAGCTGAGTTTGCATTTAGTCAACAAAGAAGAGCCCTGCTGTGAATAAAAACACTGGCCAAATTGCCTTCTGTGGAAGAAGGATGGATCCTTTATCTCTGAGCTAAATTGGACATTAACAGGGAACATTCCAGATGCAAAGACAGAGATCCCCAAAGTTATCCAATGACCCAGAATAGCTCTGTTCTTCTTTGAGCCGTGTCCCGTCGGTGCTCCACTGTAGGTGTCGGGCTTGTCCTGGCGCCGCAGATCGGAGATCTTTCCAGCCATAGTCCACTGGACTGTGCATGCGCGATGCGCATCTTGTGCCTTTTGCGCTATTTGTGTGTGCATGGTCTGGCTCCCGCCAGTTCCTCCTGACCGTCCTTGGCCGCAGACAGAGTGAACTCTCTCTCTTCGACAATCCTGTCAGGATTGAGAGACAAAAAAATTGTTAGTTAGTTAGTTAGTTATAATAATTGTTTACATAGTCGTAGTCCTTGTTAGTTTTACAGTTCCAGTTGATATCGTTACTTTAAAAAAAATTGTTATAGTTAGTTAGTGTTTTTCTGAGGCAACGCATTAGTCATTGAGACTAAAAAACAAAACAAAAAAACCCACCTAGTCCTCCATAGACTACAAGAGATGTCGACGGGTCATGCCGGAATCACCCAGATTTAAAAAGTGCGGAGCATGCCGTGAGCCGATGCCCGCCTTAGACAGGCATGCTCTATGCATACAGTGCCTTGGCGACGGACACATCCCCCAGAAATGTCCCCATTGTTCTAAGCTCACGACGCGAGCTAGACAGGACAGGGAGATGCGGCTTAAAATGCTCGTTTGACAAGGCTTTACAGCTACAAGAGACCGACTCCTCCCGCCCAACGGAAACCACTGAAACCAGTAGACGCTGGCCCTCATCACCTAAGCATACCCATGCAAAGAGGAGGCCTTCTCCTTCACGCGCCTTACCCGACGCACATTAGCAGGGGGGATAAGCCAGGCACCTCGGGTACACTTCCCCCACGTGGACCCGATAAAACTAAGCAGGGATGCAGCACATTGGTCACAAATCCGCCATCATCGAGGCATGCAGCACCGAAATTGTCGGTGGTAGCTCGGCCGGCACCGAGCCCTGAGCCGGCACTGGCACCGAAGCACCGGCACCAGCATGCATCTTGGCACCGACAGCCATCTTGGTGCTGACAACCACCTCGGCGGCAGCACCGACTGCTGCGGCACTGGCCATACAACTGGCACTGATGCACCATCTGACATCGGCACTGCCAGCACAGCTGGCAACGCCAACACACTCGGCACCGCAGTACTGCTCGCTAGCAGCACCGCCTCTTCACGCTGCGGCACAGCCCGCACCCAGGAACATTTCAACCCCAGGTTCAACTTCACTCGAGCAATATCTGGCGCAGATTAAGACTCACCAAAAGCCCTGCAAGTTACCAATGCCTTCTCCGAGCCCAGAGCAAATGCACTTCTCTCCGGAACTGCCTTCACCATCTCCCACTCATTCATTTTCATCAAGGCACTCACTGGGACATCACACCACAAAGCCAAGTCATTATTCTCCTTATGCCTCACCTTATTATCACCATCAGCACCGACGCTTGCCAGCATCGTCCACACACTCAAGAGGAAGGTCAAGATCACCTAGATCCCCTACACTCTCCAGCTATTCAGGACACCATGGGACACATAGGAGCAGATACTACTCCAGGTCCCCATACAGCACGCGCTATTACGACCACTCTTCCAGGCACTACTGTTATGATAGATGTCGCTCACACTCACCTCACTGGGACACATTACCATCACCGTCCCATCATCAGTCTCAACCCTCATGTACCAGGGCCCACTCACTTGTTCTGTCCACAACAAGACCACTTACCTCAACGGGAATTGGCCCATCCATGCCACATCAGACAGATCTGCAATAACAGCAGTCGTCACAACATGAAGAACCACAGAGGCACTCTACCACTGACCAGTCTTTATCATCGCCGGATGACGCAGTCTTTCCGGGTGATGCATCACCAACCAACGACCTCCGCCAATTTCAGGAGTTGTTCAAGAAGGTAGCCGACAGTCAATGGGTTCAACTTTCCACGGTACAACAAAAACAGCACCATCTTGTCAGAAACCTCCAACTGTCACAACAATCCAAAGTGGCACTACCAATTAACAATGCAATTTTAGAAATAGTGGATGACATATGACAGATGCCAGCATTGACTAGCGCTACTAACAAAAAAGCAGATAAAAAGTATTTCATTCCCGCGAAAGGCATGGAATTCCTTTTCATGCATCTACAACCAAATTCTCAGGGTGAAAGCTCCTCAGCTCAAAGCCAATAGCAGAAACAAGGAGAGTAAGCACTTGGATCTCTTCGGCCAAAAAGCCTACTCTTCAGCGACATTAACCTTAGTTGGATGGCCAACTACGCCGCATTACTGGCCAATCATAATTTCAACAATTACTCAAAACTGGCTCACTCAACGCGAGTGATGGCAACGTCAACTGCCTTCCTCAAAGGGGTCCCCTTATGAGACATTTGCAGGGCAGCTACATAGTCCTCTGGCTTCACATTCGCTAAACATTACGCCATACCCAATCTCCTTATAACCGATGCAGCGGTTGCCTCATCTATACTCTCCACTACTGCAGCACAATAGCTCCGAATCCTGCCTCCATTACATGAGCTACTGCTGTGAAGTGGAGCACCCACGGGACACTGCTCGAAGAAGAAGCTACTCACCTTGTGCAGTAACGACGGTTCTTCGAGATGCGTGTCGTGTGGGTGTACCTTCGGAGTACCTTGTTTCTTATGTTTCAGACTGTAGAGCATCAGGAGGAACTGGCAGGAGCCGAACTGCGCGCTCACAAATGGCGCAAAAGACATAAGACGCGCATCCCACATGCGTGGTCTGGCAGGCTATGGCTGGAAAAGATCTCTGATCTGCAGCACCAGGATAAGCCCGACATCTACATTGGAGCACCCACAGAACACACATCTCGAAGAACCATCATTACTGCACAAGGTGAATAACTTCTTCTTCCCAATTGATGACTGGATAATTGAAGCCCCCCCATCACTACCAAGCCCTATGCTTTGGATGATTTTGTTAGTTATTTTTTAAATCTTCAACCACCTCTTCTTCCTGATGATGTGGTCTGTAGTAGATTCCTACCATGACATCACCCTTGTTTTTTACCTTCTTTTATCTTTACCCAGAGACTTTCAACAAGCCTGTCTCCTATTTCTGTCTCAACCTCAGTCCAAATATATACGTTTAATACATAAGGCAATACCTCCCCCCTTTTTACCCTGCCTGTCCTTTCTAAGCAAGCTATACCCTTCTGTACCAATATTCCAGTCATGCATATTATCCCATGAAGGCTCTGTGGTGCCAACCATATCATAGTGATAGAGATGCAGCCGTGTTAGTCTGGTCTAGCTAAAACAAAAGACAGAACTACATAGCACTTTAAAGACTAACAAGATGGTTTATTAGGTAATGAGCTTTTGTGGGCCAGACCCACTTCCTCAGATCAATTTGTGGAAGAAAATTGGCACAACCATATATACCAAAGTGATACAATCAAAAAAAGTGAACACATATAATATTGACAAATCAAATTTTAGAACGGAGCGGTGGTGAGGGGTAGGTTAGTGTCTGTGAGGTAATGACATTAAGGGTGATAATTTGGGAAGCTATCTTTGTAATGGGTGAGATAATTAGCATCTTTGTTGAGACCCATACATAAAGTGTCAAATTTAAGCATGAATGACAATTCTGAAGCTTCTCTTTGAAGTCTGGAGTTAAAATCTCTCTGAAGCAATATGCATGTTTTAAGGTCATTAAGAGAATGTTAAGTCTGGTTGAAATGGCAAGCAACAGCTTTCTCTCTGTGAGAGAGCCTGATGTCTGTTTTATGTGCATTGATTCTTTGGCGAAGTGTCTGAGAAGTTTGTCCAATGTACATAGCAGACAGACACTTTAGGCACATGATGGCATAAATTATATTTCTGGATGAACAGGAATATGTGTTCTTAATCTTGTAATAGGCACAGTTAGGTCCAATAATGGTGTCAGCAGAGTAAATATGTGGACAAAGTTGGCATCAGGGTTTGTTGCAAGGGAAAGTTCCATGGTTGGTATTAGTGTGGTATGTCCTGTAGTTGTAGGTAAAAATCATCCTGAGGTTAGGTGTTTGTCTATAAGGGTATGTCTACACTACCCCGCTAGTTCGAACTAGCGGGGGTAATGTAGTCATCCGCAATTGCAAATGAAGCCCGGGATTTGAATTTCCCGGGCTTCATTTGCATGAAGCCGGCCGGCGCCATTTTTAAATGCCGGTTAGTTCGACCCCCGTGCCGCGCAGCTACACGCGGCACGGAGTAGCTAGTTCGGATTAGGCTCCCTAATCCGAACTAGCTATTCCGTGCCGCGTGTAGCTGCGCGGCACGGGGGTTCGAACTAACCGGCATTTAAAAATGGCGCCGGCCGGCTTCATGCAAATGAAGCCCGGGAAATTCAAATCCCGGGCTTCATTTGCAATTGCGGATGACTACATTACCCCCGCTAGTTCGAACTAGCGGGGTAGTGTAGACATACCCTAAGAGACTATGGGTCTGTCTCCCAGAGCCTCTCAAAGGGTGGTTTCCTGTTCCAGTATAGGTTGTAGTTTATTGATAATGCGTTGGACGGGTTTAACTTGGGGGCTATAGGTGATGACAAGTGGTGTTCTATTGTTGGTTTTCTTGGATCTGTCTTGAAGTAGATGGTTTCTGGGTATTCGTCTGGCTCTTTCAATTTGTTTTTTTATTTCTTCGGGTGGGTAATTGAGGTTTATAAATGCTTGGTAGAGATCCTGAAGTTTCTGGTCTCTGTCAGTGGGATTAGAGCAGATGTGATTGTCTCTAAGGGCTTGGCTATAGACGATGGATCATATGGTGTGTCCTGGATTGGAGCTGGAGGCACGTAAGTAACTGAGGGAGTCAGTGGGTTTTCTGTAAAGAGTGGTGTCTAATTTACCATTGGTGATTTGTACTGTGGTACAAATGGATCTCTTGTGTAGAATGATCCAGGCTGAGATTGATGGGGGGGTGTAGGTTGTTAAAGCCCCTGTGGAATGCATCCAGTGTTTCTTGGCCATGGGTCCAGATCATAAAGATGTCATCGATGTAGCATAAGTAGAGAAGGGGTAAAAGGGGACGGGATCTGAGGAAACGTTGTTCTAAGTCAGCCATAAAGATGTTAGAGTACTGTGGGGCCATGCGGGTACTCATGGCTGTGCCGCAGATCTGGAGGTATAAGTTGTCCCCAAATTGGAAATAACTGCGGGTGAGAACAAAGTTACATAGGTCTGCTACCAGATTGGCAGTGGTATCCTCTGGGATAGTGTTTCTAATTGCTTATAATCTGTCTTCATGTGGGATGTTGGTGTAGAGAGCTTCTACATCCATGGTAGCAAGGATGGCGTTATCAGGGAGGATATCGATGTTTTGTAGTTTTCTCAGGAAGTCAGTAGTATCTCGGAGATAGCTGGGAGTGTTGGTTGCGTAGGGTTTGAGAAGAGAGTCTACCTAGCTGGATAATCCAGTAGTGAGCGTGCCGATACCTGAGATGATGGGCCGTCCGGGGTGTCCAGGTTTATGGATTTTGGGAAGCAGATAGAACAATCCTGGTTGGCGTTCAGAAGGTGTGTCTGTGTGGATTTGGTCCCGAGTAGAGGTAGGGAGTTTTTTAAGGAGACAGTGTAGTTTCTTTTGGTATTCGGAAGTGGGATCAGAGGAGAGAGGTTTGTAAAATGTGGTGTTGGCGAGTTGTCTAGTTGCCTCCTGGTCATAGTCGGACTTATTCATAATGACCACAGCACCCCCTTTGTCAGCTGGTTTGTTTATAATGTCCGGGTTGCTTTTGAGACTCTGCATGGCATAGTGTTCAGCACGGCTGAGATTGTATGTCGCTTGTGCATTGTTGCGGAAGCATTGTATATAGAAATCCAGATTGTAATTACGACCATCAGGGGGAGTCCATATAGAATTGTTTTTCTTTTGCTGTTGATAGGGGGGCTCTGGTTGGTCAGACTGATGTTCATTGGTAGTTTGGAAATATTCTCGTAGGTGGAGGCGGCGAAAGAAAGCCTCAAGGTCACCACAAAATTGAATCCAGTTAGTGGGGGAGGTGGGGCAGAAAGAAAGCCCCCGGGATAAGACAGACTCTTCTGCTGGGTTGAATTTGTAGCAAGAGAGGTTAACAATATTATCCGGTGGGTTGAGGTACTTGCTGTTGTAGCCTGTGCTGTGGAGCAATTTAGAAAGTTTATTGTCTTTTCTTTTTTGTAGGGAATAGAAGTGTGTATAGTAGATTTCTCATCTGGTGGAACAAAACTCTTGTGAAGTGTTAGTTGGTGTGGAAGTTTGTCTTGAGATGAGATTCTCTAGGTTAGAGATGTAATTCTTGATATTTTTCTGTTTCTTGTAGAAGATGGTAATCAGGTGGTTCCTTAATTTTTTGGACAGTGTTAAGCGGAGTCTCTCACTGTAGTCAGTACAGTATGTTGATCTGAATGGGTTGTTCACTTTCAGTTCTTTGGGTACAACGTCCATCTTTTTGCACTTGGATAGAAAGATGATGTCTGTCTGTATCTGTGCAAGTCTTTTCATATGGTTGATGGACTTCCATTCCAAATGGCTAAATGTAGTGCCTTGCATGTAGAATAGTGATAGAGATACAGCCGTGTTAGTCTGGGCTAGCTAAAACAAAAGACAGAACTATGTAGCACTTTAAAGACTAACAAGATGGTTTATTAGGTGATGAGCTTTCGTGGGCCAGACCCACTTCCTCAGATCAATTTGTGGAAGAAAATCGGCATGACCATATATACCAAAGTGATACAATCAAAAAAAGTGAACACATATAAAACTGACAAATCAAATTTTAGAACAGATTTTATCTCCAGACTTCAAAGAGAAGCTTCAGAATTGTCATTCATGCTTAAATTTGACACTTTATGTATGGGTCTCAACAAAGATGCTAATTAACTCACCCATTACAAAGATAGCTTCCCCAATGATCACCCCTAATGTCATTACCTCACAGACACTAACCTTCCCCCCTCACCTCCACTCTGTTCTAAAATTTGATTTGTCAGTTTTCTAGGAGTTCACTTTTTTTGATTGTATCACTTTGGTATATATGGTTGTGCCAATTTTCTTCCACAAATTGATCTGACGAAGTGGGTCTGGCCCACGAAAGCTCATCACCTAATAAACCATCTTGTTAGTCTTTAAAGTGCTACACAGTCCTGTTTTTTGTTTCAACCATATCATAGTTATGTTTATTTGCTAGCAGTTCAAGTTCTTCCTGCTTATTCCCCATGCTTTTTGCATTAGTGTACAGACATCTAAGATACTGATTTGATTTTTCTGCCCCCATTTCTATCTTGTCTCTCCTTTGGCCCTGCTATTACAGCCCATGCTCCCCCCAAATTCCAATCCTCCTCCCAAGTCTCCATGTTTTTAATGACCTGTAGGCTTTGGTCACCTGCCCACTTCAAACCTAGTTTAAAACCCCACTCGCTATGTTAGACAGTTTGTATCCAAATATAGTCTCTTCCCCAATAGGTGGACCACATCTCTGCTTAGCAGTTCTTCCTGGAACAGCATTCTGTGGTCAAGAAAGCCAAAGCCTTTCTGGTGACACCATCGTTACAGCCAAGCATTCACCTCCAGGATGCATCTGTCTCTGCCTGCACCCCTACCCTTGACTCGAAGGACTGAAGAAAACATGACGTGTGCTCTGCACTCATTCACCTTTACTACTAGAGTCATGTAGTCACAACACATTGATGCCTCTGGCCCCCTCAGAAAGGAGTCTCCAACCACCATTACCCTACATTTCCTCCTGGGAGTGATAGCTGCAAACCTTCCATCTTTGTGAATACATGGCTTCTCCTCCTCCACCTTACAGGGTGATTCCTAATCTGTTGTTGCCAGAGCAACATAATGGTTCTCCATCATCATGGTGTATGGATTGGAAGTAGGGGTGGAGCATAGCCTGCTGCCAAAAGTAACCAATAGCCAGTTGTAGCCAGACAGACCAACCCCCCATCTCATCCATCTTATTTGCCTCTCTGAGATTCCTGAAGTGTACAGGGCAGAGAAGGAGCAGTAAAATCAGCATAGTCTATGCTGGCTCATCTGATCCTGAGAAGCTGAAAACATAGATATGAGGAGAGAGAGAGTGATTAAGGCAATAGGCTGGCCTCGAGGCTGCGAGAAGTACCCGGCTAGCACCCATGTTGATACGAACACACAGTCCCTGGGAGAGGAATCCCCCACTGAGAAAAGAATACCCAGTACTTCTAATTTAGTTATCTCTCTTACAAGTGTAAATTAAGTTCACAACTCCCTTGTAAGAACTGGTCTCACAAAAGACAGACCAGCCCCATTTGGCTTGACAGATTAGAAAGAGAAATACGTGACCCCATGAGTATAAAGGTGGTACAGCAGCACACTCTCCTTTGAGTGTCATTCTACCCTCTACCTGCTGGTCGGGTTAGGTGTTTGACCTCCCGAGGTTCTATGGGGACGCCCACCTCGTATTTTCGTCTTTCCTAGGAATTGAGGGACTGGCCCTGGCCTGACATGCTGGAGTTGAGAGGCACAGAAGGGGGTAAAAATTGTACCTGGATGTGGTCCTCTGTCTTAAGTGTACACATAGAAAGAGTAAGCTGTTACTTGGTACCATTATTTCTATTTTTCTATCTTTATCTTCTTTGTAACCATTTTTAAGATCTATATTCTGCTAGTAGTTAAGAAATAGAGCAACTGCCATTGTAACCATATGATTTATAAGCTTCTTTAATAAACCTGTAACTGTTTAAGTTTTAACCTGACTCCTTCAGTTGCTGTAACAGAACCAGGCACAATTTAAAAGAACTTCAGCCGGTCTTAAGGGACAGATATAGGGAGAGCTTGGGCGTTTGGATTTGTGTCACACCCAGGTGGCAGAATCCACTGGGGCACTTCTCAGCCTTCTCCAAGGCTGCCCGCTGCGAAGGAATTACAAATTCCAGCAGCTGAAATCTGAAGTGTAATAAGCTCTTCCTGTACACTTATTGGGGCGCCCATCAACCTCTTCCAAGTTGCCCACTGCAAGGGACTCCGTTCTCAGCAGTTGAAGTCTCGGGTGTATAGCACATACACACTGCCCTGACCGTCGGCTGACACCAGTATCTTCCCTACGACAAAGTCAACTCCTCCAAACCCTAGATGGTGTGACAGCAGTCTCCTGTCCCAGCTTGGGTGTCTCAAGGAATTCCTTATGGGCATAGATGCTCCTCATCCTACTCACCTCCTCCTGTAGTTCTTCCACCTGCTTCCTGAAGATTCCACCTTTCGCACTGTATAGTCCTCTCTGCCTGGTTTTTTGTGAGTTGGAAATTCAGGCCAAAGTCTCTGCAAATCCATGCTAAGATCTGTACAGAGGCATTCATGGTTGGGTTATCTGTCTGGCTACAAGCACCAGTGGAGGAGTTAGAAGCAGCACTGAGACAAGCAATGTGGTCCTTCTTAACCATCATGATTATATTATGACTCCTTCCTTCAAACTCCCCTGTTTGCTAGCTCCCCCTGTTGATTTAGCCTCTGGCTTTTAAGTTCTTCTCTCCTGGGTCAGCACTACCCCCTAATTAATCACAAAGATGTTCCAAGATGATTCAAAGAACAAAAGCTCAAACAGTCCACAGACACACAATCTCAAGTGACCCAGTAACTCAAATAACTGATAGAGAAAGGAAAACACATACAATCAAGCAAACTCACTCAAATCAGCGATAATGCCCGCACCTTGTTCATTCAGCAGAAGGATCTCCTACCTCTCTCAAATTCCCATTTGCAATTCCCTTTTCATTAGCTCCCCTGCTTACTTAGACATACTAATATAGTAATCCAGGACCACATATCTGATACTGTCTTGGTGAAATCTTAATTATAGAATGTACTACCAATCTGGGGTGTCTTCCCTGTTTTCTGACAGTTTGACCTGAAACTAGCACTCACAGCTGTGAACCATACTGGACAATGTCACACTCTCACCAACAGAAATTGGTTCAATCAAAGATATTAGCATATTCCCTTTGTCTCTCTAATATCCTGGTACCAACATGGCTACAGCTACACTGAATACAACTGAGGAGATACAGACAGGCACCTGCTGAGATTTTCAAAAGTGCCTAAGTTACCCTGGATATCCTGCGTAACTGCATAAAAATCGCCATACTGGGGCAGATCAAAGGTCCATTTAGCCCAGTATCCTGTCTTCTGACAATGGCCAATGCCAGGTGCCCTAGAGGGAATGAACTGAAAAAGTAACCATCAAATGATCCATCCTGTCACTCATTCCCAGTTTCTGACGAACAGAGGCTAGGGACACTATTCCTGCCCATCCTGGCTAATAGTCATTGATGGATGATTCTGTGAATTTATTTGGTTTTTTCTGAACTCTGTTATAGTCTTGACCTTCACAACACCTTCTGGCAAAGAGTTGCAGAAGTTGACTATGTGTTGTGTGAAAAAGTACTTTCTTTTGCTTGTTTTAAACCTGTTGCCTATTAATTTCATGTGGTGACTCTCTGTTCTTGGAAAAGGGAAAATAACTATTTTTTATTTACTTTCTCTATACCCTTCACGATTGTATCGACCTCTGACATACACCCCCTTTGTAATCTGTTTTCCATGGTGAAAAGTTCCAGTCTCATTATTCACTCCTTATATGTCAGTTGTTCTATACCCCTAATAATTTTTGTTGCCATTTTCTGAACTTTTTCCAGTGCAACCATATCTGCATGCAGTATTCAAGATGTGGGCATACCATGGTTTTATATTCTTATTCTCTGTTGCTTTCTTAATGATTCCTAACATTCTTCTCCCAGTGGTGCACATACTCAGTAGCATGGATTATGGGCACTGACAGACATGCAAGGGCTCACAGTTGGAGCTAACTCAAGGGCTGACAGCTACAAATGTGAGCCAAGTGCTTCCCGCTGCTTCCCTTGGCTGCAAAGAGAAAAATGGAGCCAATGGTAGCTGTGAGGCTCTGTGGCCGCGGCTTTGGTAAGTAAACAAACTGAGGCGGCCAGTTAATGTGTTTCTCAAACTGATTCTGCGGAACACTTTCAGAAACCCTGCTCTAGACTGATTTTGAATGGGACCTGATCTAAGTGGTAGCTTCTGAGCATGCCTAGTGAATTCTCCTAGTAGTAAAGTGTTGTTAAATAATATATGAGAACATGAACTGATCTGCCCTGAAAGAAAAAAAGCACATGGAAAAATTAAATTATTTTGCCTTGAATCATAGGAATCAGAAAGTGTGAGTCACTAATTCAGGTCTTTCTGCATTTATCATCATTTGTGGTGGTGGCAGCAGTTTTGGATTGATGATTAATCCTAAATATAAAACCCACCAGCCTTAGTGACTGAAGACATTTAAATCACAGTGAATGACTTCATTACAATGGTGAAAAGAATTGACTTTGTAAGCATCTTGTGAATAGGACAATTTGTACAAGGATAACATTTTAATTTTCTAGAATCAGAGGCTCAACTAACTTTATTGTAGCATTGTCCAAGTGTGTACTTCTAGTATCCAGATCCCAAAATGAGCTCTGATCCCCATCTAATTGCATTTACAAGATACATTCAGGAAAATCTTTTTTCCCTCTCGCAAGCAAAAAGCCAGAGTTCATCAAGCCATCACACTATTCCTTTGGAGTCAAATTAGTGACCCTTTTTTAATTTGAACTCTTAGAAAACTGATTAATCATTAGGAATATAATGTTTTAAGGCGGGCTACTCAACTTTGGAAGCTCTGGGGGCCACAATGATACTCACAGCACATGCTGAGGGCCGCAACTTAAGCGTGGTTGCATATACATGCAAATATATAAGTAAATATATTCAAATATCTTCTTTCACACTGATGGGCATGAATACAATGCACTTCCCACAATACTCCAACGCTCCTGGCACCTCCTCCGTAGGGGCTAGAAATGCCAACACCCTGTAACCATCTGTTCCAGCTAGCCCATCCGTTTGTGTGTTTCAATGCTCATCCCGCCTGGGAGACGCCTTGCCATTGTGGATCATGTTCCCAGTGGAGGCCATGTTCAAAGGATCCCATCCGCAGGCCACGTTTTGAGCCCCACATAAACCCAAACCACACTGCAGACCACAAACAAATGGGCTGCAGGCCGCATGCGGACCAGAGGCTGCGTGTTGAGTAGCCCTGTCTTAGGGCCTGGCTATTTTCCTGTGATTTTAGAAGAGTAGATAAAGAACATGGTGGGAGAAGAGAGTATTTCTAGCTGCTGTAAAGTGGGGTTGCCAAATGGTTTCAACAAAAATACTGGCCACATTTGACATTACATCACAATCTACATTACATCTTATTTAGAAAATACCAGACATTTATATTTTCTTAATTTGTTTCCCAAACAGAAAGCACAAATACTGGACTGTCCGGTTCAAAACCGGACACTCGGCAACCCTAGAGATTTCATCAGCCATTGCTCTTACTGCCAGGATCCTCAGTTCTAGCCTGCTTTTCTGAAGTGTGATGCCTTCTTCCGTATCTGAATCCCTCTCTCAGGCAAGAAGTCAGTATAGGCAAGGTTAAGACATGTTGCAACATCAGGACAGGGAAAAAGAAGAAATGAAATGGATCCCCCAGTGGATTCATGCTGGGAGTCTAGGATGACAGCCAAGTTTAGTTGGCAGCATGAAGCCATCAATCAGTTGGATTTGGAATACATTTTCCATCTCTTGAAAGAGGTGAGATACACAGGTGTAAGGCTCTGCAAGCAGGAGATGAGAGAGATAGGAACCAAATCTTCTACTCTTCAGCTTAAAACCATAAAGCAGAGAATTTCATCCTAAGGGGTGATTGAAAAGTAAAGGGAAGTTTGTTTAACATTTAATTTAAATAGACACAGGTTCAGACATTCAAAACAGTATTAAAATTTGGGAAGACCTTGGCTAAGATTTTCCTAAAGATTGCATTGTCTCTTCATATGCAATACACTAAGAACAAGAACGTAGAGTCATTTAAAACAATTAGGGCCTCTATTCTTTATACACACTGGCTCATGAAAAATGAGTTTAAATGTTGCCTTTTCCACAGCCACTAGCGCAGTGATGTCAAATTGTGTGGAGGCTCAGGCTACACAAAAGAGCTAGCAAGCACAAAAGAGTGTGGGCTGCCAAAAGAATGGTTTACAATGGAGGTGGGCTGGCAGTTATTACATTTTGCAGCACTGTTAAGCTAGTTGATTCATTCTTATTTATGACATTAGCCCACTATTTCTACATGAAAGCAACAAAGAGAAGCCTTCATTAGTGTTTCAAGATCTTGAAATATATTTGAGGCATATTTCATCATGTATTTTAGTCAAATCTTACTGACTTGATTAGTTTACATTCTTGGTAGAACATTTAAATAGTTCAAAGTACAACTTATCTCAGATGGAATCTATTAAACCAAGAATCCAACTCTTCTAATAGAGTCATTTGATAGCCAGTGGGGACCAGGAGAATATATGGGTTACAGTTTCTTAAATTTAGAACTACATATTGACAATCTTGCTAGTTTCTACCCAGTTATTTAAGGGAGAGAGAATAATGTCTTCCAAACACTGTTTCCAGCTTTTAGGATTTTATAGAGGTAGCTTATGAAGAGTGCCAACAGGTAATCAAAATGTATGTATTATTTCTTCTCCCAGAAGAGAAGAAATTTACCTGGCTAGCAAGTAAACTTGAATATGTTTGTAAAATTTTCCAGTATAAGAAAAGATTGATTTATTGGCTGTGGACTTGAAGCAATTCTAGGATTGAAGATATGCTGTCAGGAGATGCAAGATTAGAACTGTGCAAAACATTTGCAGGCCATGTGAAATTGTCAAACACTTGGCTTTTTACCAGTTCAGGTGCAAAACATTTTCTCCCTTACTGTGACATTACCAAGGGTATGATCTGGACTAACGAACAGCTGTGTCTCAGTTCTCCAAGCAGGGTACTGGATATTACAACACTGCTCTACTATGAGAGCTGCCACTCGTGGTCTGCTCAGACACAGCCTCCAATATTTAAATTGCTCCCAGTTATATGAGTGCTTTAATCACTCATGAATTACACTGCAAACACACACCAGCCAGGTCCCAGGCCCAGACGTTCCCCACAAATGTACACCTTGTACTGCCCAGCTCTCTCCTACATAATACAAACTCCTATACAATCTGTCACTTTATTAACAGAAAACTACAGGGCTGTGCTCCTTGCTCACTACAGTCACCAACACTCCTCTCTTCCTGGGAAGGCCCGGGGCCAGGACTACCCGGACCCTAGCTCTTCCCCCACCAGGCCCCTCTTTCTCCCCCTTCTTCCCCATCACCCTGGCTCCACAACCGGGCAGGGCCAGGCCATGGTGCATTAGTCCCAGCTCTCCCCCTGTAGCCAGGGGGGCCGAGCCAAGGCCACGCTAGCCCTGGCTCTCCCTCCAACCTAGGGTGTGTGTGAGGGGGCTGGGGAGGGGAAAAAGGGGCATGGCTCCCCTCACCCCCGAGTGTGAGAGGCTGCACGGCTTCCCCCAAGAGCACAGGGGAGGGGAGAGGCGTGACTTCTGGGGCTGCGAAGTTCACAGCTTCTGCCCCCTCCAGCACCAGGAAGGGGAGAGGCTGTGTGACTCCCGGGGAGGTGCAGCTTCCACACACACACCCCACCCTGCTCTCCCTGGAACACCAGCAAGTGGGGAGGGGAGAGGGCTACATGGCAGCTCACAGCTTCCACCCATCCATCTGGAGCAATGTGCTACCCAAGCCTCACATTTACTTGGTTTCGCTTGCCCCTTTCAGGCTACATCTACACTGGCAGCTTCTTGCGCAAGAACTCTTGTTCTTCCACAAGAAGCTGCCAGCGTAGACGTAGCCTCAGAGTTTTGTTGGGGGCCATCCCTTGGCAAAAATGGATATCAAGACAGGTGCTTCTGGTCAGCCTTGGCTGGGTTCCCAATCCTTCCCAGCTACCAGCTGGACTCCCTGGTTACTTGAGGGAAGGGAGGCCAAACACTCCGGCTACGTCTACACTGGCATGATTTTCCGGAAATGTTTTTAACAGAAAAGGTTTTCCGTTAAAAGCATTTCCGGAAAAGCATGTCTAGATTGGCAGAACGCTTTTCTGGAAAAGCACTTTTTCCAGAAAAGCATCCGTGGCCAGTCTAGACGTGCTTTTCCGCAAAAAAGCTCCGATAGTCATTTTCGCGATCGGGGCTTTTTTGCGGAAAACACTACTGTGCTGTCTGCACTGGCCCTTTTCCAGAACAGTTTTCCGGAAAAAGACTTTTGCCTGAACGGGAGCAGCATAGTTCTTCCGGAAAAGCACTGATAATTTTACATTAGATCATCAGTGCTTTTCCAGAAATTCAAGCGGCCAGTGTAGACAGCTGGCAAGTTTTTCTGGAAAAGCGGCTGATTTTCCGGAATAACTTGCCAGTGAAGACACAGCCTCCCTGTTGGAGCTCCTCACCTTTCCCCTCCTTTGGCAATGCTGCCATTCTCTATACCAGCATCTCTGACTCTTAACCTTATCAGTTGTAACTCCTCTCCTCCAAGCTCTTCTTCCACTCTTCCCTGCTTCCTCCCCATCCCCCAGGCTTTTAAAGAGATCCCATGAGGCCTGAAGTCAGCTCAGCTGGTTCTTATTTGCTCTAGAGCAGCCTTGTCTCAGCTGCCCCTGATTAACCAGGTCCATTGCTGTTTTCCGGAGCTGCCTTTCTTCCTGCCAAAGAATGACCACTTAATTTGGTACTAGTCCATTTTGATTTTGATACACAACTGAGGTATCAGCTTTTGTGTCCGGGGAACTGGTTTGTGGCTGTTCCGACTTGTTTTAGTACTGCTGTACTGAGGAAGCTTAGAATGTTACACACAGGAGCGGCCTGAGGCCGGCTGTGGCGGAACGCGTGATTGGCGCCCCTACCTGCAAGGCCGTCAATGGTGTCCCAGGCGGAATGCGCGATTGGCGCCCTTGCCTGCACCGCCGTCAATGGGGTCCAAGGCAGAACGTGTGATTGGCGCCCCTGCCTGCACGGCCGTCAATGGGGTAACGTCATCATCGGGCACCCTGGGGGCCCCGTTGAAGGCGGCATCTTAGGTGACCGCTGAGTTGGCCTACAGTCACGGGCCGCCCCTGGTTACACACAATGTTGCCATACATATTTTAACAGGACAATAATGATCAACAAACTGAGTTTTCAAGTGACACCTCACAATGCATATTTTGTACAGAATTTATCGTCCTGTAAAAGGGTGAACATGGGGTTACTGCCTCTCATACTTATTTTTTCTAAAACATGAGCTATTTTGTTCTATTAATGTATCCATCCCTCCCCCAAATTAAAAAAAAGCATGTGTCCTTACTATACCTAAAAATAAATCTAAAACGCCTTCTCTAACAGGTTTTGTACTCTCCAGCCCCATTTGACCTGGTTTGAAAACCTCAGATTCCCTGATGTACAACTGTGTATCCCCAAATGTTTTCCTAGTCTGCAGTCAGATCATCTTATCCTGTGATCATATCTGACCTCAGGAACTGAATTCTGTACAATGGGGCAGTATTTGAATGGATTCCCTGTCCCTCCTTGATGTGCAGATGCACTGTGCTGCTGAAGGTGTTGTCTTTCATATGAGCTGTTAAATGGAAGTCCAGACTACTTGTGGCCATCAACGATGTAAAGAAAAAGTGATATTCTGCACTTTCTAAATGAGGTGGTAATGCTAGTGTTTAGCCAAGTTCCAGTTCAATAATTACATTCTCTCTACCCACATTCCCACTGCAATTTTAAGTGAGAGTGGAACTGGTGAAGGAAGCAAATATTTTCACTAGTCCAAGTAACTGTGTCTACCAGCAGAGGTGGTTGAATTAAAAAGAGCAGAATGTGTTGCAGTGTTTGACCTAGCAACTGTCTAAGAGGTTGTTGCAGATTTTACAGTCATGCTTTGTAACACTGTCATGGAAGAAAGTGCACCAGCTGTCCTTCACAAGGTTATCTGTATTACCCCTGTGCTACTTAAAGTGTGCTATGTGTCCCTGGGCCTCATGGGAATGATTACCTCTCAGGCTTGCTAGTCAACTCTTCCTCAATAAATTCAGCAAAAGGACAAGTCATCTCAGCAGAAAAAGACCATGCTGCACAGGGTCATGGGCAACCCATGTTTAAGCACCTAAACAAATAGCTTGATTACACAAAATGACAAGCACTCTGCAATTTCCATGAACAGAATATGGACCTAGGGGCCTAAGTTTAGGCAACCATTGTTTAGAATCATGGCCTATGTTCTTTGGGATGAGGCTGTAGTATGGATGACAAATGATATTCCCAGTGTGTTCTTATGTTTGAGACTGTGTGTATCATTTGGGGCAAAAGTTTGCTGCAATATTTGCAGTATATTCCTTTTTGCAAGATTTCCCCTTCACTCTGAGAAGGCACACTGAGATGAGGTATTGACCAATTTGAGAATTATTTGTATTTTTGATATTCTGCACATTTGCTGTGTCTATGTGAATTTTCCTATTACCTACTGGTCACCACATAAACCCTTTTTGGCTTAATAAATGCTTCTGGTCCTGAATAGAAAGCAGGTGTTGTGGCATTTGGCAAAAGTGTTGGTATCATAACGTAACGTGAAAAGCTGGCTTATGAAAAGCTAAGTGATTGAGCATGAAGTTAAAGTGACAATGTCTTGGCAGCCTGAGTACTCAGAGCAGGCCAAGTTTTGAAAACTCCAGAACCACACATTTTCACCTTTAAAAATTCTCCTGATTTGAAATGCAGCTTTATAACTTCTGTTTTGCTTTAATGTTCTATGCTATTTATTTCTTGAATGGTAAAAAGTATTGTGAATCAGGAAACCATTTGATCAACAGGCACATGATCCAACAAAAATGTTTTATCAAAGAATAGGGTATATCTCTCTTCTATATGATACCAGTTTGATGTAGATATAGTCTTTATCTCAAGTAAAGAGACTTTGTACAATATTTATGTTTTAGAAAGAATCCTTGTGTAAAATAATGTGAAGCTGTTTTTTTATCTATTTCAAAGAGGAATGATCATTAAGGTATGCTATCAGAACTATAAACTAAGTCTTAAACCCTTCCTCTTACCAAAGAGAAAAACCACTATTTAAATCCACACAAAGAATTCCAGAAATATCCTTATTAAAACTGATTTATTTTATAAACCTTCTAAAGTCTTCATTCTTCAAATGTTAAGGGTAATATTTTTGGTCAGGGAATATTTTGTAGGTGATACTCCTAAATTAATTCATATGTCCACTAAAAGGTGAAAGCTTTTGTTGTTCCTCAAATGCTTATGATATTATCGATTATTTTGAGATGGATATTTGCAATTATTTTATATCTAAATGAAAACCTTCATGTAAGGATTGCCTGCCTCATTGTTGTATGAATAGTAAGATGTTCGCTATCCAAATATAGCAAGATCATTTGATTCTAACCTGGTTACTAATGTAAGAAGACATCTGAGTGTAAAAATATTGAAATTCATTATCTGGCAATGCCTATGCAATCTCCCCCACAAAACTCAGCAAGACAAGAAGAGCCTTTACAGAGATTACTACAAAGAAAAAGACAGTATCTTCTTTGATTTTTAAAGACTTAAAAATCTTTTGAATTTAAAAACTATTTTGAGAGCTGAAGGACCATCTCAGAAAATAGGAGTGTTTGGATTCATTTGAAACAAAATTCCAACTTCTCTTGAACCCTGGTGGAACTCAGAATGGATTGAATAAGAGAAAGAGAGAATTAAACTCTACTTTTAAAAATTCTCTTCTCACCATAAGGACAGAAGCAATTACAATCCTCTGCCTATGCATTAGCAGGAACTGAAGCTGCTACCAACACCATCCCACAAAGAGGTTCAGCCAATTAAAGGTAACAGCAACTGATACTGAAAGTCAGCCACCTCCCTGAAGAGGGTATGTTTTCCACCTTCAATAAGACTACGAAATGAGAATAAACTCCTCTGCACTTGACTGGTTACTTCTTTTTTATACTCTTAGTCCTATGATCTTACCATGTTAGACATTCTTATCTCTCATTGTCATGCTCTAAGAACGGCATGGGATCTTTTTCAGGGGGGGATAAATAAAAATGCCACATCTATTGGTAATACATCAATCAACACTGTATCATATGCATATGATATGTTACACTCATGCACTCTCACACACACAAGCACATTCCATCTTGTTGTTACCAACTAGTTGCTCCCCTTAACTTCACTGGCCAGATGAGTTAGATGGGAGAAGGGAGGAGCCGAGCTTCTGCCAATCCGGATCGATGCTCCAATGTTGACGAGACCTGGGGCCTGCTGCAAGACACCTTACGTTTATAGTAGTTCCCTCTCATGCAGACCTATTAGTTATCTTTTGCAAATCTATGCACTCTAGCTGTGTTAGTCATTTGTGGTGCCTTCTTCTGGGTGTTGTCTTCAATGCTGCCAGATTCATCTTCAAAGAGGGTTTTTGAATTTGCTTCCAAAGAAGGTGCTTGCTTCTGACTCCCAAGGCCGTCAATATGTCTGAGCTTTCTCATTGGGTCCACTTGACAGGTCTTATTGTCCTTGGATCTGGTCCTATTCCCCTCTCCAACCACTGCAGCTGTTCCGAGGTACTTTCCTTCCACACTTCATTCATTCACACCTCATTCATTAAACAGGGCCCACATTCAAGTCAAAGGGGAGAGATCTATTCTACTTCTAATACAAGGACATTTTCTTTACCTTAATTATTCCTAAGGACTATAACATTATAATAAGACTTAATACAAAGTTTCTACAATATGAAAATATTTAATACGAATTATGAAAGGACTTAATACAAAGTGCCTACAATATAAAGCATTATAAGAAGACTACATTATAAGACTAATACAAAGTTTCTATGACATTATGAAAAGAAAGACTTACAAAGTTCCTATATTATTAAATGACTAATAAAAGATGTATCAACATAATTACTTAACTCAGCTTCCTCTTTCTCTGAGCTCCACAAGCAAGCAAACAGCACCTACCATACATAGCATTAAGCAGCAGCTTTCTAATTCAGCATTGCAACATGATGATGTGATGGATTAGTATCTTTATCTATACAGTATATCAAAGATTTCACAGTTTGGCCCTTAATAGGAGCTTTGTTGACTAAAGAGCTAAGTCCTATTTCTAGGTAGTTGGAAGATGAACAAATAAACAAACCAGGGAAGTGAGAACTGCCTGTAAAGCTCTGGCAAATATATCTATTGCTTTTGTGGGGGTGGACATAGAAAGAAAGACCTAGAAGGGCTGTAATTAGCCATGCAATAAGGGTTCAACAGGTCCACAACCAGTTTCTTGGCAAAAAAGAGCAATTACATGAAACAGCAAAACATTAAATGACCACTTCTTATGTAAGTGACCGTCACTTCTCAGCTTGCTATATTTCCTGGATTTCCTAGCACAGCATAATCCCAAGAATTGGCCTTGGCAGGGTTCTTTCTATCACATGTTTTCCGGCAGCTGCTTTCTGTCTGGCAAGTGGATGGGAAATAAAGGTAATCTCTCAATGCTGACAAGCTAAAAATATGACACCTCTTTTCCTAAACTTTGGAGGGCTAATTTTATATCAGAGGAACATATGTGATTTTTAAAATCAGCCCCCACAATTCAGTAGTGCAGCAATAATTTGTCAAAAAAGTTCGGCAGCAAAATTGACCTAGAGGAGCTCAGCTCCTATATTTTGTCTCTGCAGGGACAAAAGTTTCCCAATGACGTCTCTTGGAGGTTCATGAATGACGAGCTAGAGAAAGAGCACAGTATCAGAAACAAGTTCTGATCTATGTTCTGATTGAATTTCACTTTCTAAATCACTGCTAGTAGCCAGGAAGTCTATAAAAAGCCTTCAATTTGGGGAAATTAATTCAATCCTGACATAATTGATTTAAGTGACATTAAACTAGTTATGACTTTGGTCCTAGTTTGTAAATATAGTGGATGTAACTGTGTACTTGATATGTCAGTGTCATTTCTTCAGTCCCTTATTAACTGAATTAGCTAGGAAAGGACTGAAATTGAGAATTACAGGCAGTCCCCGGGTTACGTACAAGATAGGGACTGTAGGTTTGTACTTAAGTCGAATTTGTACTTAAGTCGGAACTGACGTCCAGATTCAGCCGCTGCTGAAACTGACCAGCGGCTGACTACAGGAAGCCGGAGGCAGAGTTTCTCTGCCCCGGGCTTCCTGGAATCAGCCGCTGATCAGTTTCAACAGCAGCTGAATCTGGACGCCTGGGACAGAGCAGCTGGGGCGCTGCTGGGTAGGTCTCCGCAGCGCCGCACCTTAGCGCTGCGGGGACCAACCCGGCAGCACCCCAGGTGCTCTACCCCAGGTGTCCCCAAGTCAGCTACTGCTGAAACTGTTCAGCGGCTGATTCCAGGAAGCCCGGGGCAGAGAAACTCTGCCTCGGGATTCCTGTAGTCAGCCGCTGGTCAGTTTCAGCAGCGGCTGACTTGGGGATGCCTGGGGCAGAGCAGTTGGGGGTGCTGCTGGGTTGGTCCAGTAGCGCCGAGGAGCGGCGCTACTGGACCAACCCAGTAGCACCCCAGCTGCTCTGCTCCAGGATTCCTGATTTAGCCGCTGCTGAAACTGATCAGCAGTGGCTGAATCAGGACTCCTGGGGCAGAGCAGCTGGGGTGCTGCCGGGTTGGTCCAGTAGCGTCGAGGAGCGGCGCTGCGGGACCAACCGGCAGCGCCCCAGCTGCTCTACCACAGGTGTCCGCAAGAAAAGCCTGGTCTGCTGAGGGAGCGGGACACACTAGCTGCGCCCGCCCCCCAGCAGACCATGGAGCCGTGGGCGGCGGGACCGAGACACGCCGTGGTGCCGCCACCCAGGTCCTCCGCGGCTTTGCTCTGTGTCTCCCTGGTCTGCTGGGGGGGGGGGCCCCCAGCAGACCAGGGAAATGCGGAGCAAAGCCACGGAGGACCCGGGCGGCGGGACTGCAGTGTGTCTGGGCGCTCCCGCTGCCCGGGTCCTCCGCAGCTTTGCTCCGCGTCTCCCTGATCTGCTGGGGGGACTCCCCCCAGCAGACCAGGGAGATGCGGAGCAGCTTTTCTCGCCCCGGAGGACACGGGCGGCGGGACCTCGGCGCGTATGGGCGGTCCCGCCGCCCGTGTCCTCCGGGGCAAGAAAAGCCCCGTTCGTAAGTACAGATCCGACGTAAGTCAGATCCGCGTAACTCGGGGACTGCCTGTATGTGATCTACTTTATATACTCATAGCATTCTTGTCAAATTTGATTTTCAGCAAACTCAGACAAACAGAACCACCAAGACTGTGAAGCTAAAGTGGGTAATATGACACACATGCATCTAGCCTTGTATACAAAGGAAAGTTCTTTAGTTATACAGGAATCACCCATTAGTGGAAATTCTCATTTCAGAGTTATTGGCTATTTTGGTTTAGTTCAGTGTTTCTCAAAGTGGTCCACAAAAGCACTTTTTGAGAAACTTGTTAACTGGCTGCTCTGGCTTCCCGCAGCTCCCCTTGGCTGCAAATGGTGAAACAGAGGCAAATGGGAGCTGCAAGGTTCCATGGCCACAGCGTAGGTAAGTAAACAAACTGGAGCAGCCAGTTAACAAGTTTCTCAAAGTGTTTTCATGGACCGCTTTGAGAAACACTGGTTTAGTTCAAACCCCTTCCCAAATAATATAAGCTAAATAAATTGAAGAAAGATGTTTCTAATGGAATGAGTGTCCAGTTTAACTATGCCTGCTTAATACTACACCTTGTTATAAATGATTGATGGAGCTCTTGATTTGTGATTTCCCTCCCTCATATTGGTAGAGGGGAAAAGAATGGTGGAGAATCTGAGGACCCATCTATTTTGACAGGATCAAAATACTCTTTTTTTTTTTCAGAGGAGGTACTTCTGAGTTAGATTAGCAGCTGGAGGAGGCCTAGTGGTTCATATATAGTAAGCCCATATATTTTAGGTGCTTATTGAAACTGCCAAATATTTAATAGTTTTCCTGTCACCAATTTTCATATTTACCTTATTCTAGAAAGGGAGATTGAACACTGGACAACACTTTTCTGAAGAGAAAACTGGTTGCTTCAGATTGAGATCACAGTTATGTTTTAGGCTTATGGACAAATTTCCTAAATACAAGGTATTGACAATGCTGGTGTTAGTTAATCTAAGACAGCAAGCCATTCTGCAAAGGAATGTACGAACAGTGGATAATGTGATATAAGCCAATGGTAAAATGTGAGATTTCTCATGAATGGAGAGACTGCATTTCCTTCACAGCTAAAACACTTACTTGGATTCATCATTATTCTCAAGATTTAAAGACAAAGATGACAGGTGGCACTGTATTTAATGTGTTCTCAATTGATATTCCTCCTACTTAATAAAAGCTGTTGATGCAAGCAGTGCAGATGAATCCTCAGCTCAGAATCATATGACTCAGGAACCAAATGTGATTTTATGTGCCAAGAGCAGCCAAGACATACTACAAACCTGAAGCACGGATTTATTTTTGACTCTGTAAAACATTTCTGTAGACTGCATTGTCTTGGTTTTTTTTAAACAGTTTAGTGTCAGCACACTAGAGGTACATCTATACTGCACCCTAATCTCAGGATAAGCTATTCATTTTGAGCTATGCAAATTGCTTAGCTTATTTTGAAATTTGGTGCCATCTACACAGTGCCAAATTTTTAAATAGAGCGCTATTCTGAAACGTTCCTTAATCTGCACGGAACGAGGTTTGCAGTGACGTCAGAATAGCATGCCCGTTATATTTCGAAATAACAGGTTTGCTCAAAAGATGTGGAATAGCTACTTTGGGATATTTCTGGTATCTCGAAATAGCTCCGCAGTGTAGACGTAGCCTAGGGGAAAAATGGTTAAAATTATTTCCTTTTTGGAAAGGAGGTAAATACCAAACAATTACAACAAATGTATTTAAAATGGATAGACCATGCAAAACAGTCTGTCTGATCAATACTATTATTGAAAATATAATACTGAATTATTGTTTTCTAAAACTGCTTGTTTAGCTATTTCAGGTTTTCTGAAAAATATTGATCATAGTTGTGATTGCCAAGAAGGCACTTTTGGGGCTAGCAATGTTTTATATGTTGTGGTACAATAGATAAAGTAATGTTTAATTCTGGTTTCAAAGCTAGCTATGTAGAGTAATATTGCTGATTTGAAGTAACAAAATACAATTTTGAAATTAACTTGAAAACACCTGCCAATAACAAAAATGTAGTCAAAATTATAGTCCAATTACAATCAAAATTGTAAGCAATTAAGCAGGAGCTTTAGGGTACGTCTACACAGCAGCGTTATTTTGTAGTCTGCACTACAAGCAATTATTTTGAAATAATGTCCAGCTGGAGGGCTCCTTACTTCTGACTCATGGTAATCCTCATTTCACGAGTAAAGGAAGTAGAAGGAAGAGTGTTCTTCCTTTGACTTCCTGCTGTGTAGATAGTACCAAAAGCCGAATTAAGCTATTTCGACTTTAGCTACGCAATTGACGTAGCTGAATTTGCGTATTTTAATTTGACTTTAGCCCTGCTGTGTAGACGTGCCCTTAGTAAGCTAGATACATCCTTTTCTAGATCCCTCCCGGGCTCGACAAGTCCATTTTCTCTATTGACAACAGAAATGGGACTTTCTTCTCCTACTCTAGCTCGAACTCCCAGCCCAAACTCCCTAAGCAAGTGTGAATGTGAACTCCTTCAGCGGTCCATACTATCCTGTTCAGGCTACCTTCTTTTGGATCAATTATTTCACAAAGCCTCCTAATTTCCTTTGTATTAGGACTTTTTCAACTATCCTTGTATCAGGGCTGCAAGGATCAACTCCAGCTCTCTCTCTCCCCCTGCACGCCCTTAGTACCCTTTCACCAAGAGATCTCAGCTGGAACCACTCAGGAATCCTTACTTTAGGAAGATCTCTTCCAGGTCTTTACTAGGTCAGTGCATCCCAAATAAACTATTTTGAAATTAGGGGGTGTTTTTTTATTATCCTTCCAACTTAGGAGGCTTCCTCTTATAAGAAACACACCCCAATCCTTGTGACACATGATTAGTAGTTACCGGACACAAGCACCTGCCCAAATCCATCACTCGAGCGAAGTTAGACTAAGCCCAACTACCCTTGAAGGGACCAAATTACTCTGGGTGCATCTACACTGCACTGTAGGTTGAAATAAAATACACAATTTGAGCTACACAAATTGCATATTTTATTTTGAAATAGCTTATTTCAATATTTGGCACCGTCTATACAGCACTTATTTCAAAATAAATCACTATTCTGAAATGTCCTTTACTCCTCATGGAATGAGGTTTACAGCGATGTCAGAATAGTGAGCCCATTATATTTCGAAATAATGGGTGCGCTCAAAAGAAGCAGAACAGCTATTTTGGGATATCTTGGGTATCCCAAAATAGTGCTGCAGTATAGATGTAGCCTCTGTGACAACACTTACCACAGCAGATCAGTATGTGTAATCCAATTCATTTTATACTAGCCTCATCCAATGCCAGACTTGCTTTTTACTTTTTCTTAATTAAAAAAAACCAACAAAGTTATTTAATTCTCTTTTTGTTTAGAGGGATTTAATCAAAGCCTGAATCTGCAACCTTCTGTGAATCATTACCACACAAACTATTAGTCAGGACTTTTGCACTGTCAGTGAACAGCATTCTGGAAGTAGTGTTTAACGCTTATGAAAGAATGTGCCCTGAGGACACTCTGGCTGAGATAGTCAAAGATGCCTAAAAGATTTGGTTGCCTAATTCCTATTACAATTCATACTTTCTAGGAAATACCAATATTTAATTCTCTTTTAAATCCCAATAATTTCACAGATATTGCAGGACAAATGTGATTTTGGCTCTCACAGCAGGGTAAATTTGCTAAACTTCATTTTGGTAATCCATTAAACCACAAAAAGTGTATTTTGAACATCAGAGGGTGTTATAGGCACTTGGCATTTCTGAAAGTCTTATTCAGAAATGCCAAGTGCCTGTGGGGATGGTTCTCTTTTTCCCCACAATTTCCTTGAGCTCATGGAAACCTTTTGAAATGCTCCACAAGTATTGCTTCAGAGGGAGAACATGTAGAACATATGCCTAGAGGGCCATGAAACTGTAATTGTTGATCAAAGTGCTATGTTGGAAACATGAGGTAAAAATGCACTCAAAACAGGATAACCGGTGTGTACACATAACACCATTGTTTCTTATACTGGTTAAATCCCACCATCAATTCTCTGCTGCACTCACATTTTAGTTGTCTAGTTTGATTGCACCTCGGGGACAACTTCACAGTTTTATTCTGTCTCTTTCTCTCCCCCTCTACTTCTCCATATACACACACTATAGACTGTGAATGGATCATGCAGTCCTACAGTGCTGGTGTTGATTTCTTCAATAGCAAGATTATCCTCAAATTAGAGTAGTTTATATTTAGTTGTGTCTGTAAACTGGTTGGAATTAAACTCTCTTAAAATATACTTTGTGTGATCATTCACAGTCAAAATTCCACCCCCTTGTTCCCTTCAGCTGAGGTAAAATCAGCACAGTTTGTAATTAGGAAAACTATCTTTTGCCTCACTTACCAGAGAGATGAGGGTACCAGGTTTATGGTGTCATTAAGACCACAGTCGGGGGATGCCACAGAAGCAAGGGTGTATATTCCTCTCCCACACTCTCTATCAAGGGCTGTCAGAGTAGGACAATTTGATGAAGATTTTTTTAAGTGAAAGTGTCTCATTGAAATGCCGGGCAAAATCCTTATTACAGAGAGACTCTAAATACTGCCAGAATGAACCCAAACCTGACAGAGCTGTAGGGCAGGTCAGTGCCTCAGCCCCGCCTCTCGTATCTCGCTCCAGCTCAGTCCCCGCCACACTCTGCCTCGACCCCGGCCTCCCCCTCCCGAGCTCCTTTCAGCTCTTCCCACCTCTTTCCTCAAAGCCTCCCTCGGCTCCCACAGCGCCCGCCCCTCTCCGAGCCTCACTGCCTGCTGCCACCCCCCGCGCTCCCCAGAGAGCCTCTCCCACTCAGCCCCCCCTTCTCTGCCTCCCCCTTTCCGCTCCCCCCGCCCCCGCGCAGGAAGTGACCTGGCCCGAGCGGGAGGCGGCTGTTCGCTCGGTGGTTGGTTGCTTCGTCACCAGGAGCCGCTGTGTGACTCGTTAGGACGGAGCCGGGCGCGGAGGGTGGTGGCAGCGGCAGCGGCGGACGGTGCCGGCGGCCATGGCCGAGGCTGGGAGCGGGCCTCCGGGGGAGGCGCCGGGCTTCGTGCCGCAGAAGGAGATCGCCTACAACAAGTTGCTGCCCTACGCGGACCGGCTGGAGGCCGAGGCCAGCCGCCTGCTGGCCCAGATCAAAGGCAACCTGGGCCGCGCCGTGCAGCTGCAGGAGCTGTGGCCTGGGGGGCTCTTCTGGACCAGGAAACTCTCCACGTGAGTCCTGCGGCCTGGCCGAGGCAGCGTCTCCCTGCGGGGCGCAAGGGCGAGCGGGGCTGGGCCGGGCCGGGCCGCTCGGCCAAAGGGCTGGGAGGTGGGTGAGGCTGTATGTGAACATACCCGCCCTCGCGCCCCCCCCCCCGAGTGCGTGTGTGTGTGTGTGTGTGTGTGTGTGTGTACACACCCGCCCTCGGCCCCCCGAGTGCGTGTGGGCGCGAGTGGGTACACACTCGCTGTCAGTCCCCGCGCGAGGGTATCAATGTGTGTTTATGCTTGACTGCGTACACACATGCTGTTGGTCTTCTCCCTCCCCGTGTGTGTGTGTGTGTCTGTCCCTACTGTCAGCACCCCAGATTGTGAGTGTGTGATAGTGTCTGTATGCACCCTGCCATTAGTGCCCCTGTACTAACCTCCACCCATCTATGTCTGGTACTCTGCTGTGGACATGCCGACATGTATGCCTGCCATTGGTACCTCTTGGGCATGTGTGTATATGTGCCATTAGTACTCTTGGTGTGTTATTTTGTACTTAAACATGGCATTAGTCCTCCAAGCATGCACATTCCTATACATGCCATTAGTGTGTCATCCCCACTTCTTTGGTTTGTTGATGTGTGTACACATGCCATCAGTATCCTGTGTGTGCGTGTTTATATGTTCACATGCCAATGTTGCATGTGGATACATGTGCCATTGGCACTCCCAGGGTATTTGTGGGCATGCATACCCATCTGTCCTCAGTATCCTGCCCCCCCCCCCCCACTGTGTGTGTACACACCCACCTTTGGTATCCTTTTGCTGCAAGGAGCATATACACTAGGGATGTTAACATGCAGTTATTTAGGTAAACTTTCAGGCTGTGTCCCCTCTGATATAGTGGCAGCAGCACGTTGGGGGGAGGGGAGGCTGATTATAGCCATTTACACTTTCACATCCCTAGTACACACTTAACCTTGGTATCTCTGCCCTCCCTGAGAATTCATGTAGGCATATGTGTGTATACCTGCCCTGGTATCACTTTTGCCTTTAGGGTCTGTGTGTGCCTGAGTGCACACCCGCCTTTAGTACTCTCCCTGTGGTTATGTTCACCCAAACTTCTTATGCCTTCTTGAATGGTATACTTGTGTGTGTGTGTGTGTGTGTGTGTGTGTGTGTGTGTTTGTTTTTGTGTGCATGCCAGGTTGCTTTCTATAACTTGCCCCCTAGTGTGTGTTTGCCAGTTGTCCTTTGTATCTGGCTCCCATATGTGTGACCCCAACTGGTGTGGGTGTCTTTTAGACTATATCCCTTTCTTTTCCCAGAGTTTTTGCCTAACATTAATGCTGGGAAAGTATTGGGGGCCAAGGTGTCTAAAGGCTGTGAAGGGTGTGTGTGTCAGTGAAAGCAGCTCAAGCTGTGAGTGGAGGCTCTCTCCTTTAGCATTTGACAGTAGAGAGGCCCCCAACTCCCACACTGTGAGTCTGTCCTGTGTGCATTAAACTCAAGCACTCATTCCTCTCTGCCCTCAACAGCCAGAGGGACCTTTGTCTGGGGCTATTTATAATGGTGACACCAGCAGGAACTGGGACTGAAGCCAGGTTTTAGATTGTTGCAGGTTAAATCCTCTTTTTAAAGTATCCAGAACTGATGTTGGTGCCTTTGGGAGGTGCTGCTCTTGTTTGGGAGAAGCTGGGGAGCTTCTGCTTCTATTTCCACAACTTGTGCAATCTTCACTGTAGGCTCATATTGCAATAAAGACTAGACTTCTATTTCCAGGCTGCCTAGTTCTGTTAGTCTCTGGCCAGGACTACACTAGCAGAGAAAAAAGTTGCAAGATACACAACTCCAGCCATATGAATTGTGTAGTTGGAGTCAGTGTACCTTGCATTGATTTTTCTGAGGCAACCCCACAGTTGAAAGTTGGTGGGAGAAATTCTCTAATTGACTTCCCTTATTCTTCCGAATAGTGAAGAGTACCAAAGATGATGGGGGCTCCTTCAGCATTCAGTTTAAATTTTAGAGGATCTTGAATAGACCTGCTAAATTGAACCCTAGAGGATTGATTTCCAGAGCATTGCTCCTCTGGCAAATGGAGGCGTGGCCTTTGTGAACAGTAATGGGCAAACTAGGCTATGAGTGGGCCGCATGAGTGGCATTTCTTCATCTCAGTGAGTTGCACAATTCTTGTAATCAAGACTGTCTCTCAGGACAGGTTAATTTTATTAACTGCAGCTGTGCTTGCGTACCTAAAATTTGTGGCTGTACCTGTTGAACTCTAGCAGCACTTTGACTGGATGCAGAGGGAGCACATGGCTCTCATAGTCAGTGTTGTGTGCAATCAGCATTCACTCGCTTAACATGCATTTCACTTTAGTAATACTGTTAAATAAAAAAATTACATGGACAGATACCAGCAAAATCTGGCAAACCTGTGCATGGGCAATGGTAAACAAAAGGTCTAGTGGGCCATGCATAGAAAGCAAAGGGCCATCCATAGAACCCATGTGGCTCGCAGGCTGCCCATCACTGCTTTGGAAGGAGGGTATTATTGCCTTTAAAGAAGATAGATACTCACTAAGCCACTTAACTTGTTTTGCCAGAAATTGTACATGACTGCTCCATCTCTCCTGGAAATAAGTTTGTAGTTGTCATTGCTGCCGAGGGTAGCACGCAGATTTTTGTTCAGTGGTTTCTTCTGATGTGTTGCATGTAGATGTGTACTTTGTGGGGAGTGGACTTAGGTAGGGCAGTAGTTCTGCTTTCCAAAGAGAGGTTATATTGTAGGGAGACTGAATTAGATTCTGGAATATGTAACAAACTCAGTGAGTAACTTGTTTAGCCTAACCTCAGTTTTTTCTAGGGCACAAAATACTCTTTGTCTCTGCATATGTAACTAATGTTGTGTCATTGTGAATGTTACAAAAAAGTCACCGTGTGTTTTGGAATAAGAAGTAAGGGAAAAGGAGATGTTTCATTGGCAAGGATATTTTTGTCTACTGGGAAGATATTTAATTTTGGATATTTACGTGCCTAATGTGAAAATCTGCTTCCTGTCTCGCTTTTTCCTTTTTAAAGAAATTGATTTAATTTTGTAACCATTTTGCTGTATTGAGAGGGAAACAAGTTTTGAGAGATTTTGTTCCTTGAGCCCACACTTAATAAAACCACGTGGGTCAAATGGGTTGCTCAGGTGCCATATTCCGTTACCAAATCCCTTTTACATTTAGATTGCTGTGTTTAGAATGGGGATTTTAAAAAGTGCCTCAGACTGGGATTTTTAAAGCTTCCAAAAGAGCTAGGCACCCAACCCCCTAGAAATTTAAGAAGATTTGAGTGCCTAATTCGCTGAGTCTTTTGAAAAATGTCAGCCTTAGGTGCTTTTGCAAAAAAATTCCTATATTTATTTAGCCTGGGTGTATAATTACAAAAAGCTATTGTTACCAAGAAATGAGTGTTTAGATTAGGGATGTGAAAGGACAACCGATTAACCTGGTAAGCATCACCCTAAGTGGGTAGTGTTTACTGGTTCCAATTAACAGTAGAGGCTGGAGCAGCTCTCTGCCCCTCATGGGCAAGAGTATGTTCCAGGCTCGCAGGGCCCACCGCAGGCAGGGCCTGTTCCGGTCTGCCAGAGCAACCCCTGTCTGTGGCTGGCCTGTCAGCCTCACCGGAGGTTACACGCTGTCTCCCTGGGGAGTGGTGCCACAGGGGCTGGCAGTTGCATTCCTGGGGAGCCAGCTGCAGAGCCCACAGTGAAGTCTCCTGGGAGTGGAAATGGCAAGAGCTGTGGGTCCTGCTCCCTGGGAGTGGAGCTTACAGGTTTCCCTGCCACAGAGAAGCCACCTCCCTGGGAACTGGGCCGGCAAGCCCATTCCCAGGGAATCTTTGAACAGGCTCTGAAGTATAAATTTATATAAGCTTTATACTGCAGAGCCATAAGAACGTAAGAATGGCCGTACTGGGTCAGACCAAAGGTCCATCTAGCCCAGTATCCTGTCTACCGACAGTGGCCAGCACCAGGTGCCCCAGAGAGGGTGGACCGAAGACAATGATCAAGCGATTTGTCTCCTGCCATCCCTCTCCAGTCTCTGACAAACAGAGGCCAAGGACACCATTTTAACCCCTGGCTAATAGCCTTTTATGGACCTAACCTCCATGAATTTATCCAGCTTCTCTTTAAACTCTATTATAGTCCTAGCATTCACAGCCTCCTCTGGCAAGGAGTTCCACAGGTTGACAACACGCTGCGTGAAGAACTTCCTTTTATTAGTTTTAAACCTGCTACCCATTAATTTCATTTGGTGTCCTCTAGTTCTTCTATTATGGGAACTAATAAATAACTTTTATTTAGCAGCCCTCTCCACACCACTCATGATTTTATAGACCTCTATCATATCCCCCCTCAGTCTCCTCTTTTCTAAACTGAAAAGTCCTAGTATCTTTAGCCTCTCATCATATGGGATCCGTTCCAAACCCCTAATCATTTTAGTTGCCCTTTTCTGAACCCTTTCCAAGGCCAAAATATCTTTTTTGAGGTGAGGAGACCACATCTGTACATAGTATTCAAGATGTGGGCGTACCATAGTTTTATACAGGGGCAGTAAGATATTCTGGGTCTTATTTTCTAACCCTTTCCTAATAATTCCTAGCATCCTATTTGCCTTTTTGACCGCCGCTGCACTCTGTGTGGAAGTTTTCAGAGAACTGTCCACGATAACTCCAAGATCTCTTTCCTGATTTGTCGTAGCCAAATTAGCCCCCATCATACTGTACGTATAGTTGGGGTTATTTTTCCCGATGTGCATTACTTTACACTTATCCACATTAAATTTCATTTGCCATTTTGTTGCCCAATCACTCAGTTTGGTGAGATCTTCTTGGAGTCCCTCACAGTCTGCTTCTGTCTTGACTATCCTAAACAGTTTGGTATCATCTGCAAACTTTACTACCTCACTGCTTACCCCTTTCTCCAGATCATTTATGAATAAGTTGAAAAGGATTGGTCCCAGGACTGACCCTTGGGGGACACCACTAGTAACCCCTCTCCAATCTGAAAATTTACCATTTATTCCTACCCTTTGTTTCCTGTCTTTTAACCAGTTCTCAATCCAAGAAAGGACCTTCCCTCTTATCCCATGGCCATGTAATTTACACAAGAGCCTTTGGTGAGGGACCTTGTCAAAGGCTTTCTGAAAATCCAAGTATACTATATCTACTGGATCCCCCTTGTCCGCATGTTTGTTAACCCCTTCAAAGAACTCTAATAGATTAGTAAGACAGGATTTCCCTTTACAGAAGCCATGTTGACTTTTGTCCAACAAATTATGTTCTTCTACATGCTTCACAATTTTATTCTTTACTATTGTTTCGACTAATTTGCCCGGTACTGAAGTTAGACTTACCGGTCTGTAATTGCCAGGATCGCCTCTAGAGCCCTTTTTAAATATTGGTGTCACGTTGGCTACCTTCCAGTCATTAGGTACGGAAGCCGATTTAAAGGATAGGTTACAAACCACAGATAATAGCTCAGCAATTTCCCTTTAAGTTCTTTTAGAACCCTTGGATGAATGCCATTCGGTCCCGGAGATTTGTTAACATTATGTTTTTCTATTTGTTCCAAAACCTCCTCTAATGACACTTCAATCCGGGACAGTTCCTCAGATTCATCACCCACAAAGGACGGTGCAGATTCAGGAATCTCCCCAACGTCCTCAGCCGTGAAGACTGAAGCAAAGAAATCATTTAGTTTCTCCGCAATGGCTTTATCGTCCTTGATTGCTCCTTTTATAGCTCGATCATCTAGGGGACCCACAGGTTTTTTAGCAGGCTTCTTGTTTCTAATGTACTTAAACATTTTGTTATTTCTTTTTGAGTTTTTGGCTAGCTGTTCCTCAAAATCTTTTTTTGCTTTTCTTATTACATGTTTACACTTGATTTGACAGTGTTTATGTTCCTTTCTATTTATCTCACTAGGATTGGACTTCCACTTCTTAAAAGATACCTTTTTGTCCCTCACTGCTTCTTTTACATGGTGGTTAAGCCACAGTGACTCTTTTTTAGGTCTCTTGCTATGTTTTTTAATTTGGGGTATACATTTAAGTTGGGCCTCTATTATGAGCCAGCAGCACATGTAACTGCTAAGCATGTTTACCATTGTAACCAACTTTTTACATACCTAGTTTGGATTATATAAAATGAGTTTATGGTTCAGTCCAGTAACAACTGGGGTCTCTTTCTTACTCCCAGTCCAAGGTCTTAAATGAGCATGGTAATGAAACCTATGCCTTTCCACCCAGAGGGGCAGAATTTTGTGGGTAAGCTTGACCTTCTGTTAGCCATATTGTTGAAATTCAGTGTCCAGTGCTTTCACACCGGTGTATCTGATGAACATTAAAAGTACTGACATGCTGCCTTTCCAAAAGGCCATCATTTCAGAATTGGGATTTAACAATCCCTTTTCCACAGCAAACACATTCTTAGGTGTGGTTTTTAAATATTATAAAGCAGTCCATTAAAAATATTGCATCAGTATTGCCTCTGTTGTACTGGTGGGAACATTAGCATAGATCAGGCTTTGGCATTTTTGCCACTATTAACAATTCCCTGCAATAGTAAAAATACAAACAAACAAACAAACAAAAAACCCCACCAGTTGCCAGGTACTAGTGCTGCTTCTGGGGATGACACAAGTGGGAATCTTCTAAAAAATTTCTTGGTGTATTTGAGACTAGAGGTGTTTTGAGCATTATGGAAATGTGTAAATACATTTTAAAAAACATAACCAGTTAAATATTTTCTAATTCTTATTCTTTTCTTATTCTGTCTGGCTATGTCAAATGATGCCATTTTTACATGGCAGCTGCTGTAGTCCTCTAATCACGGTAGCACATCCATGTGAAGAAATATTCTGTCTTTGGTAAGCATGCTGCATCATAGTAATGACATTTGCTACATCATGGAGACTAATGAGTAAGTCTGTTTTCTAGAAATCTGGAATGATCACATTTGGCAGTCAGGTTGCTACATTTATTGTAAACGGACTCTTCTGTGTAATTAAAAAAGGTGGCATATAGTACTTTTGAACACTTGTTGGAAATGTAATACATATATGGTAATTAAAAATCTGGTTTTCACTAATGTCAGTGCAAGTGACCTTGTGTTTAACAAGGAGTATTCTTGGATAGCATTCCTTTTGTAGGTGCAAAATGATTCACATGACTGCATTATGGGACATTTTGAACTTGGTTGGTGCTGTTTTTCCCCTAGCCATCTGCTAACTCATACTGTTTACAGAGATGCTTGTTTTTAGTCTTATGGCAGAGGTTCATATGCTAATACTGTCAAAACATGTTGAGACATTTGTTAGTGGCTGAGAGGAAGGATTGCCTTTGAAAGGGAGGGGGACTGGAGTTATTAGTCTCTATGTAGTTTGACAGTGTGTATGTTGAACTAGCCATTAGATATTGTATTGTAAACTGCAACTATTGTAACAGGCTAGTCAATAAGGCAATAAGTGCATTCTGTTTAGAATTACTTCCGTGCTACTCTGTGAATCACAAAAGGAAGAGGACTAGAATGTTTTGGCACCTCTTTGAAGTTTGAAGTGAGTGTGTGAGTGAGAGAGAGAGAGAGATACACACAACTTGGCTCTCTCTGCCCAAATGGGTAAAAAATGCTCTCTTTTTTTTTTCTTAATCCCAAGATTTCCGTGATACTATAATACCCTGTAGTGATCTTGGAAAACATATTTGCTTAAAAAAATACTGGGGGAGATATGAGAGCCCCACTCTTTCTTCTCTCTACGGTTGTCCTATGTAAGTTACGTGTTGTTTTCTTCATGAGCTTAGTTTACTGTAACAAATGACATACAGCAAGGAAGAATCTTCAAAATGGTAAAAGTATTGTTTAGTTTTATTGCAGAAGCACAAATTTAAAATGTATTCTCATATTTCGTAAAGCAATTAACTATACAGAAAAAAGGAAGCATGAACGCCAGAGTAAATAAAAAGTATATGCACTTTTGATACAGATATAAAATATTTTATATGTATATTTATGTACATATTTGTAAGGGTTTGCGTGTATATATAGAGTTTGGGGTACACAAGGAGTACAAGAATAGACCTAAATACTTTTCCAATTGGATTAGTTGAAAATCAGTTACTGCTTCAGTTCCTGTTGACAACTGACTCTTGGAACTTGTTTACTGTATATTGTAACAGCTGAGAACATCACTAATACACAGGTTGTTTTTGGAAATGCAGCTGTTTCAGATGTCCATGATGTCATGAGTTGTTTAGAAGAAACACAAATTGCTGAAATCAGATCTCATCAGGTTAAAATGCCTGTCAGGTCATCTTTAAAATATATATGCCTGATGCTGCATTCCTTTACCCCAGTTGTTCTCAAACTTTCTGGCTCATGGACCACCTGGCTCACTGTAAACCTTTCCATGGACCACCAGTTGCTAATGAAAACTCACTGAAGAAGTTGGGTGTGCCCATGAAAGCTCATGATACTATCTAAATGTTATGTTAGTCTCTAAGGTGCAGTGAGAGGGTTGTTTTATAAATTTTTCCTGATAACTACATAATTATGTCTGAGCCATTTTGCTAGTACTGCAGCTAGGGAGAATGTTTCAATTTAAATTAGTAAACAGATAAGCGTTATAACTTTCTCATGTTAGTTTTTCAAACTCCATTTTAAATAAAGTAAAATAATTTATGTCCAAGAAAAAAGATTTCAATTTTTTTTTTTAAATGGCAGGGGTATATGGCAGCCTTTTTTGGATCAGGGCTCACTGACACACTGAAAAAATGTGTGGTCCTCAACTGATATAAGAAGCAAAAACAAATAAAAACAAACAAAAAACATTTCCTCCAAAATCCCCCCCGATCCTCACTGATATGGCCCCCAATTGAGACCCCTCACATATCTAGCATCCCAGCCCCATGTGGTGAAGGGAAGGGACAGGGAGAACTAAGGTTCAGGGCTTCCCATAGGCCAGATTTACTTTTCTGGGGTTCTGGATTTTGTGGATCACCTTAGGCTCTGAGGTGGGGACAAAAATGAGAGGTTCAGTGTGATAGGGCTGCCAGCGAGTGGGATAAGGATGGGGATGCAGAATCTGAGCGGGAGGTGGGATGTAGGAGGGGATGAGGGTGCAAATTCTAGATGGGAAGAAGAAGAGCAAGGGAGGGTGCAGTGTGTGGCCAGGAGGAAGGGTGCAGGAGAAATGGTGGATGCAGGAGCAGGGTGGGGGAAAGTTGTCTGGCCAGGAGGGAGGGTGCAGAGTATGGCCCAGAGGATGGGTGCAGGAGTGAGGGAGAGTATAGGAACAAGCTGGAGGTGCATGGTCTTGGTGGAAGGAGGGGGGGTAAGTGAGAGGGATTGGGGTGCAGGAGTCTGGGCATGGGCGGGGTGCTTACCTGGCTTTGCACCCCCATGCTCCCGGCCAACAAGCACAGCGGGGAAAGCCTCTGGACAGCCCATCACTGCTCTGCCATTCCCGCAGTGGAATGGGGAGAAGGGAAAACTCAGTTCTCTCTCCCCGTCCCCCAGACATGGAGCCCTCCGTGCTGCTCCAGCTTTGTGGTCACCATGCAGCTATGAGGCTGGAACACCAGCTGTGGCTTCCTGCGTGAGGGTGAAGAAAGCTCTGACCTTCCCTGCCAGATCTGGCTTACGGAGAGACTGTCTGCATATGGTCAGTAAGCTGAATAGAGAGAGTCATTATGCCAAGTGTGCTGGGCAGGAAACTGTGGACAGCTGAGAAGAGGGTTAAAGGGTGTGTAAGAGGTGGAAGCTGAACAGAATGGAGCAGTGGGACTGTGATGTTGTTCAGTTGGAGAAATTCTGGTGTGGGTGAGTCCTGGCAGAGAGGGGACCTGAATGAATGGGTATTACCCAGGGGTAGGGGTAGGGCCAGGTTTTAGCTGTTTGTACAGCAGAAGGCTGCCGGAGCATGAGCAGGGGAGATGTGGGATGCAGCCTGGCTGCGATTGGTTCACTCAGTTGTTTGTCAGTCTCCCACACCTCATCCTCCTTGGACCCGTGGTGGATCAGTGCTGTCAGCACCACAGCACTGTTGGTGCAGTAGGCTTGGAAGAGGCCAGAAACCAACTCTTCTCCTTATCCCCCTCCTCGGTTCTCCTCCTCATCTGCTGCTGAGTAGGTAGGAGTCATCTGAGGTGGTGCTGTGGGTGTTGGGCAGCTTGGAGAAATCCTCGTACTCCTCATTGTCTTCTTCCTCCTCCACAGCCACCACCTGCTCCTGTTGCTTCCCACTCCAGTCCCTGGGGCTTCTTCTCCCCACTGGTCAGGCTGGACCGTCTGCTGCTCCCCCTTCTGCCTTCTCCTGGGGCCCGGCGAATCCCCACACAGGAGCACCATGCTCCCTGCACTGGGGCTTGTGAGAGACACTGGGGGGGAGGAGAATCACCCGTTTCATGGGGGCCACTGATACAGCTGCTGTTCCTGATCCTCGCACAGGGAAGGAGGCACCTCAATGTACTGAGATCCCCACAGCTGACTCACGCAGTTACCTCTCCCCCCGCACTTCACATAGAAATCCTCACAGCTACTCCACCTCACCTACTGAGTAGCCCCCACAGATAAACCCCCTCACTCACTGAGATCCCCTGCCCAGTCCACACTCCCACATCTGGTGGACACAGCCCAGTTCTCTCCTGACGGTCTCGCAGACGGACGTGCAGGGTCTGTGCAAACATTGTCAGGGCTCTGCACTCCTAAGCAATCCCGGCAGAAAGCCCTGCATCCCTGGAGCTCCTGCCTTTGTGCAGGACTGGGGGGTGAGGAGGTGAGTGAGTGGTCCTGTCCTGGCTCAGGAGTCATCTGGACCTGCTGGGGTGTCTGAGAATGGTGGCAACTCCAGCAGCTCCTGGGGAAGGTAGGATGAACCCCCGGCTGAGCAAAAGGGGAAAGGCTCTGTGCTAGGAAGTGCCGCCACCCTGAAATCCCTGTGCATCCCGCTCTTACGTTTCTAGTGGGAGTTGACGGAGAAACGGTCCTTACCCAGCCCCAGCTGCCTGGCGGCCATGCTTCTCTGCACCCCCTCCATCCCTCCAGTGAAACAGCCCTGCTGCTAGGTTTCCCCTCTGCTCCTGTCTACCTGCGAGCCTCTGCCAACAATAGGAAAATTCCCAGGCGCTGTAGTTTCTCTCTGCGAGCTGGGTCTGGTGGGGAAGTTCAGGGCTTTCTTCACCCCCGTCCCTGCACGCTTTCCTAGCCAGTAGCAGGAGCTGGTGCTTCAGCCTTGAGGTTGTGTGGGGGAGATGGAGGAGGGGGCTGAGCTCGAGCCACAGACCACTAGTGATCCGTGGACTGCACTTTGAGAACCACTGCTTTACCCTTTAATATTCCCATTGAAATAAATGAACTCTTTATAGGATTTGTACATGGTACAGTTAAAGACAGAGAATTCTTTCTTCTTTGAAGACATCAGTGTTGCAATTACTTTACTCATGTGAGTAGTCCCATTTACTTCAATGTTACTACTATAAGTAAAATTACACAAGTGTTTGAAGGATTGGGGTGTAAATTTGTGATCAGGTTCCATTATAAACTCCTATTTTACTGCCCTTGCAATATTGTCTAGCAAATTAATTTGTCCTGAAAATTGACAGGTTTATTCTGAAAGCAAAAGATAATCTTTCTGAAAAGTTTGTAATCAATTTTAGAACATTTTTTTAAAGTAACAGGTCATAACAAAATTATCCTGATTTAAACATTTTGACTAGTTTCTGTTTCTAGTTTAAAAAACAGTTTTATAGTACTTGTTGGACCTCCCTGGTCTGGCGTCCTTGGGACCTGACTGGTCCCAAATGAGGGATTTTGCCAGACTAGGGGATGTCATTTCTGGCTCCCTAGCTCAGCTCCTCCTGGTGGTTGCTGACCTCTCCCACTGGAAGCTCCCTCTCCCACCACATCCCACTGCCCGGTAACAGCCTGCTGCTATGCTGGGTTCCCGGCCCACCAGCCCTGCCGTGGCAGCCGAGGGTTCTGCCGCCGGGCCTCCCAGCCATACTCCAGCTGTCTGTGGCCCTGCCACCAGGGCTTCTGACTCCACCAGCTCCGCTGTGGCTGACCTGGGGCTCCTGGCCCCACTACACCTCCCATGGCAGCCTGTGGTCCTGCCATGGGGGCTCCCAGTCCCACTGTGGCTGACCATGGCCCCACTGCCAGACCTCCCAGCCTCATTGTGGCTGAGTGCGGCCCTGCTGCCTTGGCTCCGACTCTGCCAGCTCTGTGCTATTTCTGTTTTTCCTCCATTACAATAGCTCATTGACATTTTGTTTAAAGAATATAGATTGTAATTAAACTAGTTAAATGAATTATTAATACTCTTACTGTAATTGATATGGCAGACAGCATTCTCTGGTGGCTGCTTTAGTTTAGGAAGGACATAAGAGTCTTCATATAACTTTATCCCTTAGAAGAGGTAGATGACTATATTTTTGGAACTAAAGGAGCAAGATTATTCCTAGCAGCATTGTTTTGTGTAGCTGAAGTAATTCTTGTTGTTAGTTACAATAGATTTGTTGCAGAATGCAGGAAGATGCCAATGCATGAAAAATGTGATCCAACTGTTTTTGAATTATAGGTTGCACAAAATTAAAATAAATGTAAATTCACTCAGTGGTTTCAATTGGTACTTTAATATAAGCTTTGCCTTTGCTTCCTATTCTGAGTCCCAATTTTTGCAGAAGTTAAAAATGTGATTTCGTCACAAGGGTATAGAAGAAGATTTTAAAAAATAAGGTAGTTTGAAATGGTTTGCAAAGTAAGGATGTTAAAATGCGGTTGTCAGGCTAATCGAAAAGTTGGTGCAATTTACATCAACTATATGATTGATTGATTGGGCCACTCTGCAGAGCCGTCCTGAACAGTCCCGGCTCGTGCTGGCTCCAGGATCCAACCACGCTATGGCTCTGTATTTTAAAAACCCTCTAAATCAAACACTGAGGTACCCCAATCTGTTGCCGGTACTCCTCGCTATTGCAAGGAGTAAGGGAAGTTGATGGGAGCGTTTCTCATGTCAAGCTTCCGCTGTAAGACTGCTCCAGAAAATTGGAGCAAGGTATATCTACTCCAACTACACAATTGTCATAGCTGGAATTGCATATCTTGTGCCAATTTTCTTTTCCGCCAGCGTAGGCCTGACCTCAGGTGGAGTAGTTGAAGATGAATGATTAGGAGCTTAAACATCTCTCTCTTTTTTTTTTTCTCCACTTATATAAAGAAGTGTTTTGAAACTGTGAAATCAGAAGCCATTTCATAGTCTAGTTCTGCTTCCTGTGTATAGTGATATGCTTATGCTCTGGAGACTTGTTTATTCTAATACTCTCTTCCCTTTCTGTTTTTTTAAAGGAACAAACTTTAGTACTGACAAACTATTATTACATTTTTTTGAATTGATTAATGTATTTCTGTTATGTTACAATGAGTGTTAAACTCACTGACTCTATCCCCACTAGCTGCTTTCCTTTTTCTCAGGTTCCTAGTGCCTCAGTTACTTTCACATCTTTCTCACTTAGTCTCTTCCCAACTCCTCCTTCTAGAAGTCCGAAATTTTCACCTGCTGAACCTTCTGGCTTGGTTACAATTAGTAATCTTATTAACAGGTGTTAGATTTATTGAATACAAGCAATTGAAAATCCTCAGTCTCTCTTTGCAACCCCTCTTTCATTTGGAATGGGATAACTGTAGGACTCTCTTAACCGAGAATTAGAAAGTTTCAAAGAAGACTCTAGAGCTTCTCCTTAATTTTGCTATTGGCTTAAAGCAGGCAGTGATTTCCATCTGTGTTTCCTTAACCACAGAGAGGGAAGGGAAGTGAATAAACTGCAGGCCAACCCACTATCCCACTGCAGGAATCAAAAGGATGTTGATTGGCTGGTGATGGCTTCTGGACACTGACATGATCATAAATAATGGAAAACTTGAATTTTCCATGGATATAAACAAAAGCACAGATTGCTGAACACATTAGTCTTCCTCAAAAGATATGGAATGAAATTTGGTTTTCTTGAGGCCTACATCCTTTAGTGGTGATTTTTAAAAGTACATTATTATTTTCTTTGGACTTAAAGCTTAAATGGAAATAGTATGGCTTTTATTGATTCACCCTTTCCTTCCCCATATCTCTCTGTCTACCTATTGAAAAGACTACAATTCTTCTCAGTACATGGGGAAAAAAGCACTTCTGTTTGCCAAAATTGTGTGTAGTAGGCTCTGTTCAGGGAGCTGTCCTGCAGAAGGTTTATTTTGTAATTGTGCCAAAGAAGCCAACAAGAGATAAATCTAAGCACAGTCAGACTGGAATAATTGAGTTTTCGTGTTCTGTCCTTAGTATGAAATGTAATATTTGTTTTCCTATTAACTTTATGTATGTTATTGATCAGTTGCTACCCAACCTGATCTATACTTGAAACATTTTATTATATGAATGGCTAAAATAGAAATCAGTTCCTTGTATTACACAATTAACAACCCAAATTAGTTTATAAAAATCCAACTAGTTAAAAACAAATTAAGATAAAGAATAGAAGCAAAGTTGAGAGGAGGGGAATAGAGAATGGGAGGGAAGAAAGTGGGGAAAGAGTAGGGACAAGTGAGTGGTGGGACAGGGATGCTTTAATAGGATTTTTTAGATACTTCCAGGAAAGTGTCCCAAATCTCTGAGAATTTTTCTTAAATATTTCTGTTTGTTTGTTTTTTCCTATGGTGGCCAAATGTAGTGTTCTAATTTTCAATTATTGGTCACTTTTGTATAAGTTGATTATCTATTCTGTTAATTCCCTCTGAAGTACCTTGCATTGGCTACTGTTGGAAGACAGGATACTGAGCTAGATATGCCTTTGGTCTGAACCAGTATAGTCATTTTTATGAACTTAGCAATGCTTTGGCTTTGCTTAGCCGAAGTATTTCAGATGTAGTCAACTTCTAATTAACATCTATTAGCTTTGATTACATGCATTAAGACTTCCTAGAATGCTAGTGCAATGCTATAACCTGGATTAATTGATGTGTATTATCAGAACTGTGCCATTTATTAGTAAATCCCATTTGGTTGGGATGAACCATATATCATTGATTAATTTTTCAGGCATCTTAGCCAGTAGTTTTGATAAAGCAGCAGTTCTCAAACTTTGGGTCCCAACCCCTTTTTAATGGGGTCACTGAGGTTGATGTTGGACTTCTCGGGGCTAAAGCCCAAGCCTGCACCCTATCATCCAGGACCAGGGTGGTTTCAGCCTTGGGTGATCGGTTTCAGGTTACAAGGCCCCCACCTAGAACTGAAGCCCTTTGGCTTTGGCTCCTCCCCAGGTGTGTGGGGTATGGGCTTTAGTCTCCTCTTTACCTGAGGCAGTGAGGCTTCAGTGGGCTCAAAATTTGGTACTCCCTCTGGGGTTATGTAATAATTTTGTTGTTAGTAGAGGGTCATGATTGAATAGAGTTTGAGAATCCCTGTACTAAAGAGGTAGTTTATAGTTAATATGTTTTTGCACATCATTGCTTGGTTTTAATACAGTAATTAGGGCAATCCTCACAGTAGGAAGTAATGTTACCTTTCTTTAAGTCTTCTTCATACATGTATAACTTATTAGGCCTCAATTGGAGTAGTGTGTCCAGTTCTGGGCACCACATTTCAAGAAAGAGGTGGAGAAATTGGAGAAGGTCCAGAGAAGAGCACCAAGAATGATTAAAGGTCTAGAAAACATGACCCAAGAAGGAAGACTGAAAGAATTGGGCTTGTTTAGTTTGGAAAGGAGAAGACTGAAAGGGGACATGACAGCAATTTTCAGGTATCTAAAAGGGTGTCACAAGGAGGAGGGTAAAAAATTGTCCTCCTTGCCCTCTGAGGCTAGGACAATAAGCCATGGGCTTAAACTGCAGCAAGGGAGGTTTAGGTTGGACATTAGGAAAAAATTCCTAACTGTCAGGGCTGTTAAACACTGGAATAAGTTGCCTAGGGAGGTTGTTGAATCTCCATCTCTGGAGATACTTAAGAGCAGGTTAGATAGACATCTATCTGCGATGGTAGACGATACTGGGTCCTGCCGTGAGAGCAGGGGACTGGACTCGACCTCTCGAGGTCCCTTCCAATTTTAGTGTTCTGTGATACTATGATAACAGCTTAGGAACCAGAAGTTCTTTGGAAATTTGATAGAATTTGATAGAACTTGGGTAGGCAATCAGGACCGGGTATCTTATCTGGACGATGACCTTGATTATGTTCTTTGAGTTCAAGGAAGAGGTTAGGCTTCCTTGATGCTCTTCTCAGATTTGTGAGAAGTGGCAATGCCCACGTGGAGCCTGGGTTCAGTGGGACTCTTTGCTAATCCCAAGCTTCATGCATTTCAAAGTTGGCCACCACTGTGCCTCTACCCCCTCCCATGGAGCTTGAGGGAACCGGCTTTTCAAAGCAGCAGTGCAGCATGAAGCCCAGATCAATGGAGGACTCTTGAGTCCCCCGCTGACCCCAGGCTCCATGTGGGCCTTTCCACTTTGAAATGCACAAGAGTCCCCCGGGAGGCTGCTGTGCATTTCAAAGGGTAAGCGCCCTCATGGAACCAGGACTCAGCGGGACTTCCCACTGGCTCTGGGCTGCAAACGGAGTTCTGCATTCCTCCTTTGAAATATACAAGAGCCCCATTGAGGGCTCTTAGGCACTTCTGCAGGCCTCCTCTGAAATGTACATCAACTAGTTGAGTAGACGATGGAAATTCCATCGACTACTCAACTAGTAAATTAACCAGTATTTAACAAGCTTTTGTAAATCTGCTTTGACTAAGAATGTGTTCAGCAAGGAGGTCAATCTAAGTTTTGAGCAATGACAGATATGTGATGATGATGCAATAGACACAGCATAGTTCAGTATGTTCTGCTTGTTAATCAGCATTTGGAAAAGAAAGTACAGTTCTTATGCAATCTCCGCTAAAGTGGAAACACTTCCACTGTTGCAAAGCACTAGTGGATCAAAACTTCATCTGGTCTTTTACAATTATCTCTTGTAGGGCTAACAGCTTCAGTATGTGACCATTGGAGCCGATAACCCCACATCAAATAAAAAGTGCTCAAGGTCCCTGGACGCCTCGCCCCCTCTTTTCCGCCCCCACTTGCAGGTTGGCGGCTGGGTTTCCCCAGCTGGCCTGTCACCGATGGTTGCATGAGGCTTCCCCCGCCTCCCTGCAAAGTGGCGGAGAGTTCGCCACTTGCTGCACTGTTCCCCGCCGACTCACCCCCCCCCCCCCTCGGACACAGTGTGGGTCCCGGCAGACCGTCACAGGGGCATACTCCCAACCCAATCCCCCCCTCCTCCCCTTCTCTTCCCCAGAGCCAAACACCTCCCCTCCCTGCTGTAACCCAGTCCCCTTTCTCCCCCAACCTCATGTCCCGGTCCCAAGGCAGCTGCCTGTGCAGCTGATCGGCGGCTTCTTCTCTGTGCCTGCCCACTTGGAGCTTGGTGCACCCTGGCTGAGCACGATAGCCAGCTGGCCGGGTAGCCACTTCTCTTCCCTCCAGCCTGGCTGCCCTGTGCGCAGCCCAGGGAGGCTGCGTCTAGCTCCAGCTGTGCTGGAACAAGCTTCCCAGGCTGAGCGCAGGATCACAGATGCCCATTTGACGGACTGTATATGACTAGCAATCTCAGACTACAACCCAGACTTCAAGACACTGGCAGATACTGTTCAGTCACAGGTGTCACACTGAGACTTTGTTATTGGAAGAAAAAATATATAATTATCAATACTTGATTTTAGATTTACAAAATAGCAGAGAACAAAATGTATAATTGTAAATGCTTCATTTGACATTTAAATAGCATGAATTAAAAACAGACCATTTACTTCATAACTATAATCTGTTTAACAGAGTGTATAAGGGCTGGGGATAGCAAGTGATGGACAGGAGAATAGAGAGGGCGGGGCTTCAAGGAAGGGGCGGGGGGCGGTAGCTCTTCGCCTGTTCTGAGATGTAAAAAATTGATCTTGGGTGTAAAAAGGTTGGAGACCACTGATCTAGGTGGTACTTAGCCATGGAGGCAGAGTACTGGACTTGATGACCTCTCGAGGTCCCTTTCAGTTCCAGTGTTCTATGATTGTATGTAGGGATGTTAAACATTGTGTAATAGGGTAACCTGCATAAAACCCCCTGCTGGCCCAGCTCCCAGGGAAGAGGCTTCGCTACAACAGGAGCAGGAGTGGGAACCAGGGGAGCAGAGTGGGCAGCCCTTTCCCACCAATCTCCCAGGAAGGTGGCATCACTGCCCTGCCACAGTGAAGCTGCTTCCCTGGTAGCTTGCTGAGTGTAACTGAATCCATTAACTGATAATCATCAGTTTAATTGGTTATACACTAACATCCCTAGTGACATGTATAGCTTACAGTTTTAAAAATGTATTTTGTTTTGCCCTAATGACATTACCAATACCTTATAAGTTTTTAGGTAAGCTGTGTGGTGTTTTTTAAATGGTGTTTTTTACAGTGAGAGAGAACTTAAATGCATTGGCTGTCTCCCACTTTGTTGAGAGCAACATGCATGACTCTTAAATCTGGCCACTCATAAAACTATTTCAGAGGTTTTGCAGCCACTACTGATTGTCCCATACCCGCATAACTATGTGGTACCACCAGTCTGTGCTTGTCTGACAGCACCAGAACTAGCATTCCACTGTGTCCGGAGGATCAAATGTCAGTGGCATTTGCCAGTTGCTCAACTCAAGTGCTTTGCAAAAGAGTATGTTCATGGCCTCCGGAGATTCTTCCCCATTCTGATGAACCCTGAATACACTCTGGATATACTCCAGCATAAGGCTTAGCATGGTTAATATGATTGGCTTAAATGGGTTCGTGGTTGGTTCCATGCTTATGCTGTTATGACATCTGCACGGATAACCAGCCACAAAAAGGGCGTGAATAGACTGCCCTTGTTTTCAAACAGGGGGTGGAGGTAGGAGATGAATGCATTATGGGATGCTGACAACATGTATCCAGAACCACCCATTCCATGGTTTTGGCTCCTGCTTGCCATGGGAACATAGTCCAGTATTCAGAGGGGTGCAGGAACTGTGGGATAGCTACTCACAGTGCATTGCTGTCAAAGTGGTATTGCTGCTTCTAACTGCAATGAATTCTTGCAGAATGGGAACATGCACCTACAGGTTTACAAAATCGGGTGCTAAAAAATCAAACCTTAGTAAATTCATCCTTATCTCATAGTGTCGAGATCTCCCAGGCACATGATCACCCAGGCACATGGTCACCTGCTTGCTTTGGCCATCGCAATTGTCAGTGCTGATACATGCTTGCAGGCCATTGTACCAATATTGGTGGGAGATACTGGGAGGGAAAACAAATGTGAATTGCCTTATACTAATGAAGTACAAGAAATTGCACTTGTCACCAGCTTTTCTGAGAGAGTGGTTATGGGGCATTTTTGCTTTTCTGTGTCAGGATGACATTTTACCTAGATTGTTTCCCTTCAGTGAGCCAATATCCGTGAGATTCTGGGATGTATTTATTTGAGATGGCCAAGTGTATTCTTATACTTTCTGACAAAGCAGTACCCATTATCTAGTGCCAGATACTCAGGAAAGGTCATGTGGTCCTGAGCAGCTTCTGTTCCTTCCTGATGGAGCAACTAGCTCTGGAAAGCACCTTCTCTCATTCCCTAGCTTATTGACCAGAATTTGTGCTTATGCTAAACCTTTTGAGTAGTTTTTACTTTGCTCCTGCACGGTTGAACAATAAGGTTCCTAAATGGGGTCTGACTCAGTTCTTAGGTAGTATAAATATCCTCAGAGCACAACACTTAACTCATATTTTTCTTATAGGTATGTCCGACTATATGGGAGAAAGTTTAGTAAAGAAGATCATGTACTTTTTATCAAGTTGTTGTATGAGTTAGTAACAATTCCAAAGTTGGAGATCAGCATGATGCAAGGATTTGCACGTCTGTTGATAAACTTATTAAAGTAAGTACATTTTGTTGACATTCTTTAAATAACATTTGAAAATTTGATCCCTTGCCTACAGTATAATTAACTGTATAGTTTGTCCCCATACAGATTACTTCACTTCCTCTTACCATAAAGAAATCCTATAAGAAGATAGAGATCACAAAAAAAAGTCCAAGAACTAGAGTTTAAGAGCAGCTATTAAGGGATGTTGTGTCACGTATCATTGAAAGTAGTAATATAATTGCACTTGGCAATTTTTTGTAGAGACGTTAAGGGTGTCTTGCATCCCAGAAAGATGCAAGTGTAGTGTTTTGCATGACATTAAAAGCTATAATGTAAAAGAAAACAAATAGAAGTACATTCAAATAACTTTCTGCTATTTGTTTTTTTGGTGTTGTAATATATGATGAGTGCTGGTAAAGACAATATTTAATCCCAAAGTGCATTTCATTTCTTAAATTAGGAAAAAAGAACTTCTTTCAAGAGATGATTTGGAGTTACCATGGAGACCACTTTATGAAATGTTGGAGAGGATATTATATTCCAAAACAGAACACCTTGGATTAAATTGGTTTCCTAAGTAAGTTTTATTTTATTGTACTTATTTGCAGAAATTGGTTTGGTTTAATGAGTCTTTAGATTTATTTTTTTAAATATTTAGATTTTGAAACACAGCAAATACATATTTGGACTTTTTATACTATCATAGAATTAAAGGGTAGAAAAGATGCATCATCTTGCACATCCCTCTGAGAGTTAATAATTATTTCTAATGGCATTTCTTTATTTTTCATGTAATTTATAAAGTTCAATTTTAAATATGTCAAATGAGGGGTCTTCAACCACTTCCATTAGGAAGATAAACCATAGTCCAATAAACTTCAGTGTTAATTTTTTAAATTAACATTCAGTGTAAATGTTATTTAATTTCCTCTCACAATAAGAATTTTCTCTCACAGATACAGAATATGAAACTTGCATGTAAAATGTCGTGTCACACACAGAGAAAAAAAATGCTTTCCTTTAAGGAAGGTTATATATTGTATATATCAAAAATGCTAATATGGCACTTGAGGCAAATGAAATTATTCTACAAGAGTATTTCTCAAGCTTTTTTTATAATGTACCTCTTAAAAAGTACCCTCAGTACCTGCAGTTTTCAGACATGCATTTTTTTTCTACCATTGCAACACATTTGTTTAAATAACGTAAACGTAGTCTGGCGGGCGATGAAATTTTTGGGTATAAAAAGTATAAAAATAATTAAGTGCTGTAAAACTTAAAAATTTGGTTTTCTCCAAATTTCAGTTGTGTTGACATACCCCCCCAGACTTCTCTCGAGTATCCATGAGGGTACTCGTACCACTAGCTGAGAAACACTGTTCTACAAAATTAAAAGTTTAAGAAAACACATAATTTTAAGAGGGGAAAAAACTTGGAAAATGCCTAAATTGCCCTAGGCTTTTTCATAAAGCAAATTTATCATGAAGTCTAGTTATAGGGGACATTAATATGTAATGTTTTCTTGGTATCATCTCTCAAAAATTACAAAACATTTTCAGTTCTTACACATACAGATACTACAGTTGGGACCTAACGTATAGAACGATCTGTGTTTATTATTTATTAATCTATTGCTGATGGCCTGTACAGATCATTTTAACCTCTCTGTTCTATCACAAACTTGCCTATTTTGCAACCATGCGGTGTATTCAAACTTTACAGCTCCTTCTTTGGCTACCCATTGAACTTCCTATTCTTCTTTGTCAGATAATAGTTCCAAGGTCCCTATGTTACATTTTCTTGATACTTTACTGTGCAATTTCTATTACTGCCTATTCATACGATAGAGTGAGCTGAAATTTTTAGAAAGGTGCTGACAGTGTTGCAGGAACCTAACCTCAACTTTAGAAAAATTAGTCAATGGCAGAGTTATGTTTCTTTTTTTTCTATTAAAAAAGTGTCCAACTTCAGAAAAGTTAGAGTGCAAAAAGGAAATAAATAGGAAAAAGTGAAGTAAAACCCCTAAATAATCTTCATTTTATTGTGCTCAGTGGACCAAAAAAACAAACAAACCGGAAAAACAAATTCAGAACTTTTTGTCAAAAATTGATTTTTGAAAACCAAATTGAAATGAAAGCTGCAGTGTGAATTGAAATTTTTCATGAACATTGAGTTAAAATTTTTATCTGAAATTTTTCATGAGAATTTTTTTGATCAGTGATAGTTGTAAATGACACATTTTTCCATAAGCTTATGGAAGCTGTCTAAGATCTATGTATCAAAAAGAGAAAACAACCATATTATTGGTGTAATTATATTTGGGAAGAGTAACTTTATGATCTTCCGATGGTTTATATATAGTCTGAAAATATTCTATTAAACAAAGTATTGACCAAATTTAAAAATTTGCTCTTCTCGCTGAAAATTGTTTACCCACAGTTTTTTGTTTTTTTTTTGTTTTTTGTTTGTTTGTTTGTTTTTTAATCATACCTAACAGGTTACTGTATCTAAAATTTCAGAGGAAAAAAGATACACATAGTTATGGATTTTCCAACACTTACTGAAACTGATTATATGCAGTTTTCCCTGTTGAGTCAACTAGTCAGTTTTCCTTTGCTGTGTTAAAAACTCTCTAGTTCACTGGGGAGAGGCAGAAAAATAAAAAAAAAATTGGGAGGAGGATTCCAAATGAGGTGGTGTATCGACTTTTGCTAAATTTAAGTTTATGGCATCCTGTTTACTATGCAGTGCGATGTGTTCTCATATGGTGTTTTTACAAATTTTTAAATTTTCAAATTTGAGCAACTTTCTTTTGCTGTATATAAAGGGATAATTATTTAAATATTGCTAGGATCATTTACATATTTTTCTGCCTTTTAAAGTTACTCTTTCACTATATTTATTGATAGAACTGTTGTTTTCCATGTCATGTTTGACATCTTTCTTTTTTGTATTCAGTTCATATCGACCAGGCTTATCTTCACCTAAAACATTTGTGCTTAATGTTTTACATAGGTGGTAAGGACAATGTTTTTATGTTCAGCTCTGGCCGATGTGTTATCTTCTGCATGTTCTGTTAGACTGTAACACTTGTCACACAGGTGTAACTTTCTGCATAAATAATTGTATTGGAAAACCAATGTTAACATTACACCACTATTTATGAGAATGTCGCACTGTATTTAAAACTTTCTAATTGTGGAAAAATATACTGTGTGTGACGTGGCTATCTGCTAATTATTTTAACCAACAAACATCAAAGGGTACAACATGAGGTGATTTTAATGTTTGAATAATTAGTACATGGAATATGGATAAAATGTACTTTTACATAGCTTTAGAAATGCATGGTTCTTAAATTGATTTAACTTTACTACAAAACATTGAGGCTACGTCTAGACTGGCATGATTTTGCGCAAACACTTCTAACGGAAAAGTTTTTCCGTTAAAAGTATTTGTGCAAGAGAGTGTCTATACTGGCATGTGCCTTTGTGCAAAAGATTTGCTTTTGTGCAAAAGCATCCGTGCCAGTGTACATGCTCTACTGCGCAAGAAAGCTCCGATGGCCATTTTAGCCATCGGGCTTTCTTGTGCAAGAAATTAACGTTGCTGTCTACACTGGCCCTCTTGTTCAAGAATACTTGCACAAGAGGGCTTATCCCTGAGCGGGAACATTAAAGTATTTGCGCAAGAACCACTGATTTTGTACATTACAAAGTCAGTGTTCTTGCGCAAATACTCGCGGCCAGTGTTGACAGGCGGCAAAATTTTGCGCAAAAGCATCTGCTTTTGCACAAAATCATGCCAGTCTAGACGCAGCCTGAGGTTTGTAGAAGGTGGTTGAGAGCAATGGTAGCACAATCAGAAGCCACATTGGAGAAAAATAAAGTAGAAAAGGGCAGTATGAAACAAATGCTTCTAGTGAACTGACAATTTTTGCTTCTATGGATTTTTGTCAGTGAAATTGTTTTTATCAAATGGGTTATTAAAATATAGAAATCATTTGTATTTATGTAAATATGAATTACAAGTAAGCGTCAGAAAGATATTTCAGTACATCATTTTTCATTCAGAAGAATCATAGAAATGTAGGATTGGAAGGGACCTTGATCATCTAATTGTCCCTCCTGCACTGAGGGTAGGCCTAGGTATTATAGACCATTCCTAACAGGTGTTTGGAAGTTTTTAAGAACAGTTTAGACAGGGGTGACCAAACTTACCTATTATCCAGCCATATATGACAATTTTCAGAAGTTTGAGAGCGGGGGGTACTTATTGGAAGTTGGGGCTTCTGCCCTACAAGAGTTGCCCACCCTGGGTAGGGGCTTCAGCCTCACTCTGGTTGAGGCGCGGAGCTCCATCAAATGTGCCCCTCGAGACTGAAGTCCCAAGATCTTCCTCCCCACTGGGCAGAAACTAAAGGCTACACAATGACGGGGAGCACATGGGGTCACGTGCCCTCCCAGATTTGTGCCAGGGTTTGCTGGCTTCTGGTGTCACCAGCCTCCTCCCTTCATGGCAGCTACTGGAGCCAGAAAATTGGTTTGGATGAAGGAGGGGGAAGTGACCTGGGGTGGCAGGGTCTCTCTTCAGCTCCCAGCTATTTGCTGCTGCCTCCTCCATGGCCACAGCTACCAGGAGGAGGTGCTAGGTCCAGAAGGGAGTATGAGTATGGGTGAAGGAGAGGATTCTGACCAGGAGCAGGGGTGTAGGAGGTGGGGCAGTGTCTGGATGGGGGATGGGTGAAAGTGCAGGGGTGCAGAGGGTTTGGGTTGCATGATGTAGGGATGTAGGAGACGGTAGAGGGTTAGGGGGAGGGAGAGTCTGGGGTGCCAGACGCAGGCTCTGCCTGGGAGGTGCTTACCTAGTCAGCTCCCGGCCAGCAATCCAGCAGGTCCCTCAGATAGATAGGCTACCTGCCTGTCATGTCCTGCGCTCCACTCAAAGCAGCTGGCTATCAGAATTATGTGCTTTTCTGAGTGCCATGAGCCTGGGAGAGGGGTACTTCTCATGCTGTCTGTCCTGCAAACATGGCCTGAGCAACTCCCATTGTCCGGCCAGTGGAAGCTGTGAGATTGTGGTAGGGCAGGATAGCACACAAAGCCTCTCTTTCCCCCCTTCTCCCTAGCTCGTGGTGGTGCTCAGAGAAACCCATGACCCCAATAGCTGGCTGTTCTCACTGGTGTGCAGAGACAGGGCAAGCAGGGAGCCTGCCTGAGGCCCCCACTGGGTTGCAGGCTACCTAAAGGCTGTATTTTACCTGCCCCTGGACTACTTAAATGTACTGTTTAGTTTTCACATGAAGAGTACAGAAGGTATTTTAGCTGGACATCAGAACTTTTACTGGATACTGATCAGTCTTCGTTTTCTTTATCCTAAGCAAGGCTCCACTTTTATCTCTTTATTTTTTTAAGGTGATGGGCTAGGGGATATAGCATTTGTTTTACTTTTAGTCAGTGGCTAACCTATATATACAATACAATTGATTTTCTGATTTCATAGAATGTTTATTTTTATTCAGAGAATGGGCTGAGACTAAAATGCAATTTAGTAATTGCTATATTTACTGAAATTAAATGTTTATTACAAAGACTTGTAAAAAGTGAAAACACATTGCCTCTCGTAATGCCATTTATACAGGATTCTTCTTTCCACATCTTTTTTAAAGCATTTACTGTTTTGCTTCAGTTTTTTAAAATGGCTTGACAGAGCTGGATATTATTAAAACTTCATGTGAAAATTACTACTAAAAGCAGTCATTGTTACTCTAGAGGATAAAAGCAATGTTACCCATAGCTAGAAAACTTGTTCAATCAGCTGTTGAAATGTCAGGGAGGCTGGAGAAATAACTAGTGAGTTACAGTTAATTCATTTCTTTTGTTTGGTTAGGAATGTATACAGATGCATTAGATTTAATTGTGAATAAATATTTTATAAACAAAAACTAAAAAAATTGTTCAGGATTTGGCGTCTATGATAAATGTACTGATGTATATTGCCCTGATCTATCTTAAAGTTTAACAGACTTTATTATGTGATTTTTTTTTCTATATTGTTTCAAATATGCATAAAAACTGTTATTTCTGCTTGTTGGTTCATAATAGAATGCAAAATAATACTGTTTAATATTGTACTAATTTTTCACTCTTGATTGAATTCAGTGAATACTAGAGAAGAGTAAGGAGTAGAATCAGGAATTAAAGCAGTTTTAATCCTTGTGTTTGTATGGAATAGAAAGATTAGTCACTGCATGTACACAGATGGTTTCTAATTGCATCAATACCCTCTTAGATCGTAAACCATCATAAATTTGAAATTATATGTTGTACTTGAAATAGACTAACGCAGTTTCCTTTTTCATTTTTGTTTCAGTTCTGTAGAAAGTGTTCTAAAAACACTTGTGAAGAGCTGTCGACCGTAAGTTCGTAACTATTTTCCAATCTTTCTGAAGAACATGCCTTTAGTATTTATTTTCTGTAGCATGTTAGCTCTTTGAGGGTTCTTTTAAGAAAATAGCGCAGACAGTAATAAGTGTAAGCTTTCTGATTTCATTTCTCTCTTTCCAACATATAGTTAGCATTTATGGTTGAAGTTCCAAAGTTGAACAATGTTCAGTAACTTATATCGCTATTAAAAATGTTTTCCCTGTGGATGACAGCGATGCCACTCTGCATCCTGCTTGCCTCCTCCCTGTCACTCCTCCCCATCTCCCAGCTCAAGCTTGCCCTCACTGCTTCCCCTTGCCAATTGGAATTGCTATTTTAAACCAAGCCCCATCTCCCCTTTTCCCACCCCCACCCCACAGGGCTTTCAACACCAAGAAATATGGCAGAGTAGCTGGCAGACCCCACATAACAGCTGTGACAGCGAAGGGGTGGGGACGAAGGGTATGGTGTTTGGGACAGCAGTCCAGGGACAGGCACTAGGAGCAAGGCTCCCAGCTGGGCTTATGTGCCAGCAGCAGGCTCTTGGGGAGCTGGAGCGTGGTCCCTGACCACCTGGAGTCTGGCTGTCCCGGCGCAGACTTACTCCGTCCCCAGTGGCTGCACTGACCGTGACTGCCAGAGCACCCCTGAGTCGCCCAGGGGAGCTGCCACACCAGCCTGTCTGCTGCTTCTCTTCTGCTGGGTGGCCCTGGGCTCTGCGGGCAGGACTGGGGCAGAGAGCAATGCAGGCAGGACCTCACAGGGGAGAGGATGGGTCAGTGGCCCCCCGCATTGCTGCTTTCCCCACCTCACCAGGCTGCAGTGCCCAAGAGCACTGCGTGCACATAGCACTGTCTGCACCTTGCTGTGCCCCATGTGGGGCAGGAAGGCACTTCTGCACCTCCCCGGCCACCAGGGTTAGAGCTGGGCCTGCCATGTGCTACGGCCAGAAGTGGGGACTAGGGTCGGGGAGAGAGAAATGGTATGGGCTAGCGGGGGGAAGGAGAGAAGAAGGGACTTTGGCTGGTGGGGGAAGGAGAAGGGATCCCTGCTGGTGAGTGAGGAGGGAACAGGGGGATCTGGGCTGGTGGTGTGCGGGAGGTAGAAGGGACCCTGGTTCACAGTAGGGGAGGGCTGGTGTGGCAGAGGGAGGAGAGAGAAGGGGCCCGGGCAGGTGGGGGGTGTCGAGGGAGAAGGGACCTGGGTTGGCTCAGCCACAGCCCAACCCTCCCCAGTGGCAGAAGAGAGCAGGGAAGGTGCGAAGAGGGAGTAGACTGTAAAACATTGTTTTGATAAATTTCGAATCCCTATTAGTTTTTCTTCTGCTGTTGTCTCAAGTGTATTTATTTGATTGATCCTTTCTTTCTGAGAGAGATTCTTCTAGTTTCCTTAATCACATGTATGAGCCTGTGATTCCTGTGGCATATTTTTATAGTAGGATGTTTCACGTGAAATTGAGAAGACAATAACTAAGGGCAAGCACTTTGTACCATGTTGAAACAAAGTGTGCATGTGTTTTAAAATATACTTTTTTCCCTCTAAACTAAAACTTTAATTGAAAACCAAAAAGTGGAAAGCCACATAGCATTTAAAAAAATAAAAGCAGCAGCAGATAAATCCTAAACCAATCTTTGTAATCTGCAACCATGATTTTATCTCTTGCATTTCACCTCAGTCATATCCACTACTCATTGTGCATATGCCCTCCCTGTGGTCTAGATTTTTCTATAGTTTTCTCTGTTAATTGACTTATAGGAGTCTGGGATATATACAAGGAATGCAGTTGAGAGGTCTGGTAGCTCTTTTCTGGCCTATGTGAAATATTAATATTGTCCACTTTCTTGGTGGACAGGTGATCCCCATTACAAAACATGGTCACATTTGGCATCTGTTAAATGTTACTGGGAAAGACAAAGGTTTGAATAGGCTATCAATATGTAATCACCCCAGTTTGGTGTTTAGACGCGTTGGCAGGGCAGAGTGAGGATATTCTGCACTGTTGCTGGTTGGACAGTGAGATTTTCTTTGAACAAATGAACACATTTGTTTTTTAAGACTGACAATTTGTCATCTTTTATTAGCAGAAGATTTACTTGATGTAAGATTTTTATTTCAAAATGATAGTGTGAAATTTGGTTAACTTCTGGAAGCTCTTTACTCTAAATTTTGCATGGATGAGGTTGTCGGAATTGTTTGCATGGCTTTTAAGTAGCCTTATTTTATCTATGTTAACTTTCTTATATATAAATACGTCTTTTTACTGCAGAACAAATTTTAAATGCTAATTGTATAAGAGTGTGAAGCTTCTTAGAAAAGTTTCATATTTGTTACAGGGCTATTCTAGTCTTCCTTTGTTAGGTGAAATTGGAATATTAGTTGTACTTCATTAAAATCTATCTTCAATTTTAATTTTAGTTATTTGGTCTTACAGTCTTTAAATTGAAGTGATTTCTGTATCATAAGGAATTTTTTAAGTTGTAATAAGAGTAAGAAATATGATTACAGTTGTACTCTGTAGAAATCATCCTTGCTTCCAGATATCTTATCCTTTAGACTTTATATTTTGCTTTTTGTGATGGGTGAGTGAAGCTGAGGATTTATTTGAGCTACATGTCTGGTTCTTATTTCCTTCTTTATAATGATATGGCCCTTATAACATGTCAGTGCACAATTTAGTTGTAAAATTAAAATTCACAGCAAAAAGAAATAAATGAAGAGCAAATTAAGATTTCCCCTTTTTTAGGTATTTTCCAGAAAATGCCACCACGGAGATGCTGGATGAATGGCGGCCTTTAATGTGCCCATTTGATGTTACCATGCAAAAGGCCATCACCTATTTTGAATTATTTCTGCCTACCTCCCTTCCTCCAGAACTTCACCATAAAGGTTTTAAGTAAGTATATTTCCAAGTTTTAGAGGAGGAGTTGTTCTTTGCTGAGCAATATCACAATACATGGCCAAGGCATTGCCTGTAAATTGGTTTATACAGTTGTGCATCATGCAAATAGATTCATATATTGATTCTGATAAACATGTGTTTCTGATACTCATGTAATTTTGCTGTTTCTTAGAATAGCTGAAAATTGTATGCCTTTGACTTCTAGTGCTGGGAAGCTATCTTCTTTGTAGGCGCTTATGCATACATAGGTAAAGCTAAGATAGTGTGGGATCCATTTTGTGTGGCTGAACATGGATATATCTGGATTTGATGCTTACTCTAGCCACTTGGGACATATCTCTGGGATAAGATAACTGAAAATGGAGAGTCTCTAGAAGGGATGTGAAGGTTTAACTAGTTAATTGGTAAACCTTACCCTTAATGGGTGAGGGCTACTGGTTAAGATTAACTGGTGGGGCTGTAGCAATTCCCCACCTGCCGTGGGCAGGTGTCTGCTTCAGACTCATCAGGGGGCCCGCCATGGACAGGGGCTTGCTCCAGTACAGCCCCCGATGTGTGGCGGGGCTGGAGCACCCTGCAGGCAGGGACAGCTTCAATCCGGACACTGAAGCAGCCCCTGCCTGCGGGGTGTCCTAGACCTCTGCAGGCAAGGTCTGCTCTGGTATCCCTGATAGTTCAGTCCCTGCCTTTGGCGGGAAGGAGTGGGAGAAGGATGCATCCAGCCACTGCGGGGTGAGGAGTGTTGTTTCGGCCTATTGGCAGGGAGAGGGGCTGCTTCTGCTCGGCCCTTTAAATGGTTGACCAGTTAAACAATAGGTTTAACATGTTTGCCAGTTAAATGAGATTTTACATTCCTACTTTCTAGTTTGTTACCTGGAGGTAATATAAAAGATCAGAATAATCTGTATCTCCCTCTATCTCAGGGGACTGAAGCAAAAGACCAGAACTTCCTTCCTCTGAGTGTATAAACGTCACCTCTAATTATTGATAGTAGCTACTGAAATCCATTGCATGTGGTTCACCAAAGACCCTATGGTATTTTAGCTTTGCCTATGCATGCTGAAATTAGTTCTCTGATGCTTGTAGTCATCAGATGTCTGAATGGCTTATTGCATTTGAAACAGCCGTTTAAAAAATCTCTGGTTATATGTGATAGTAAGTTGATCATTAGAAAACTGATGAAACCTCTTGCACTGCTTCCATGTTACAACCATCAAGGAACAACTTCAGTGAGTGAGCTTCATGTGCTATTGACTTTCATTCCACCCTGTTTTAAAAGGATAGTATGGTGATATTTGGTTTAAGGATGTTAAGAGGTGAGTAATTGACTAATCGTGTAGTTGATACAAATTGTATCAACTACACGATTAGTCGATAAGGGAAGGTTCTGTGTGCCAGCTCACTCCAGTCCAGAAGCTACCCCTGCTGCAGCTCTGCAGTTTAAATGTAGTAGGAGCTGGATGTGCAGGCAACCTGACTCCTACTATATTTAAACTGCTGAGCCGCAGCAGGAGGAAGCCCAGCACAAGCCAAGACAGAGCCAGGACCACTGCGGCTTTGCATTTTAAATGTAGTAAGAGCCATCTGCGCTGCACCTCTGCATTTGTCTTGGATCGGCATGAGCCGGGATTGCTCAGTGCCAGCTTGAACCAGGTCCAGGAGCCCCTGTTTGTGGCTGCTCCACGCTGGGACCCCGTGCAGACACAGGCTGCTGCCGGAACAGCCTTCCCTACCTCTCCCCCCAACCTGCTGCCTCTGAGAGAGGCAACAGGGGTGGGAGCGGGGGCAGGTGTCATGGGGGAGACTGTACTGGGAGGAACCAGCTTCTGTTTTCCCCTCCTTGCTGCCTCTCATACAGAGGCAGCGGGGAGGGGAGCAAGTAGTCGAGTACTTGACTTGATTACTTGTATACATCCCTTATTTGTTTATCCTAAATTCTTCCCCAAAGTAGTGTTGGAGTTCTCCCTTATGCTGGCAATCTTCCTGTCAGCATTCTCCCCAGGACTTCCTGGGGAAACTGTTCTTCATTAACTTCACGTGAAAAAAGTATCTGGAATACATTAGAACTCTCAATACAGACAGATGTCAAATTCATTCTGTGAAGAGAGCGATACTGCATTATTTTTTTTTAACTCTGTAATCTTCACGTATGAAGTTCAGGATCATATACTATCCACAATAGATCTCCCACTGATTACAATGGGAGTTTTGTATAAAGACTGTAGGAGAATATGGCTCTTATGGAATAATTGAATTTCAGTAACTGAGAGTTACTATTGGTTTTGAAATTGCTCAGTGGTGATGGGATATGAGACAGCAATTTAGGTAATTTGCATGTACAGTTACCCCACTTCTCAATGTAGTTATGGTAATTGTGCAAGTTAGGGGCACAGGTAATGGCTTGGATTATTGGATAATCTTGCTTTTAGTGACATCATGTGCAACTGAAATGCAAGCTCCCCCAGTTCATATCTCAGAGCTATTTCAGGCTATTACTAGAAATTGGATCTAAATGGCTATTGGATTGAAGAATTTAGGCAAAGGAATGATGAAATTTGTTTTCCAAGCTCTGAAAGAATTTGGGATTAAGTCTAATGCCTCTCAGTAGGACTCTACCAAATTCATGGTCATGAAAAACACACCACAGGCTATGAAATCTGATCTTTTGTTTGCTTTTACCCTATGTTATACAGATTTAATGGGGAAGACCAACATTTCTAGAATTGGGAGCCCTGACCCTTTAGAGAGTTGCAGCGGGGTTACAAGTTAGTTTTAGGAAGGTCACAGGGATTTTCATGTTTACTTCGGTTCTGGAGCAGTGCAGAAGTAAGAGTAGTACTGCAATTCACCCTATAGTGGCCTTGTGACTCCCCACCCTCCAAAGAAAAAAAACAAAAAACGCTCTTACAATACAGTGACATTTCAGATTTAAATAACTGAAATAATAACATTTTAAAAATCCTATTGCTATTAAATTGACCAGCGTGGACTGAATTTGGTAGGGTTTTGTATAATAGTCATGCAGACTAGTAGGTGCGATATGTTCTTACTAGTGAGCACGTCAGTTGAGATGAACAAGGAATTGATGAGACTGAGGTTGGCAGAAGTAAGTTAAGTATAGATGTAAATTATTAGTAAAAGTTTTATGTTAAACTTTTGAGTTGAAAAGTTGTTCAGAAGTGATAAAGGGTGGGGGAATGAGGAGGAAAGAACTTCAAGGACTGAATCTTAGGCTCAGAGGTAGGGATGAAAGATCTTGTGGTAGGACAGTGACCATAACTAATGGGCGGGGGAAAGGGGAGGAGAATGCTTGGGTTGGGGAAAATGAGTCCAGTAGAAAAATGTGTTTGAGACTGCCTGGTAGCAAGGATGAAATGTGTGCCTGATGAAGGAGAAGAGATGGTGAAGTGCTGAAATGACTAGATTGATTTAATTTTCTTGCAGGCTTTGGTTTGATGAATTTATAGGCCTTTGGTTTTCAGTTCAGAATCTTCCACAATGGGAGGGGGTGAGTATTTACTTTTTCTAGTCTTGTAGAGCAGTAGTATATAAATAAAGCTGAAACATGACTGTAAATAAACCTGAAATACAGTATTTAACTTGGATTCCATCACATCATGTGTTTTTCCTCCCCTTTCCCTAATGTGGGGAAAAGAGCTGGTGATTTCATGACTTTCAACGAGCTGTCTTTGACTGAGTAAACAAGCCCACAATTTTGCTTGTTGGGCAGTTCATAAATGTTCTCTCATGCAGCTTTCCTTTTTAACATTTGAACTGTTTTCCAGACACCAGCCAATCATTAGGGGGATGCAAAGGGCCATTGTGTTTGCTTTAGTTTATAGTTCTATGAAATCCCACCAGTGTAACAACATTCATTGTCCCTAATATGAAAAAGAAATGGGAGAAGGGTGAAGTTTTGTTTGTATCTTAGTCATGAATATTAAAAGAAGTAACAAGTTAGGTCAGATTTCAATGCAGGAACTTGTAATAGTTTCTCAGATATTTACATTAGGCTTCTTTACTTCTTTTAGCTGTGTGAGACATTGGTGTGTGTATATATATGATCTTAACATCTTTCTTACAGATGTCTGTGCTGAGGCGAACTGATATTTTGCCTCCGTGACATCTGGCTAAATTGGCCTAAAGTTCTTCTGTTAGAAATCTTCAGAAGGATAGCTGAGTTAGTCTGTAACTGGAAAAACTTAAAAAACCAACAACGAATAGTCTAGCAGCACCTTAAAGACTAATGAAACATGTAGATGGTATCCTGAGCTTTCGTGCTCATACCATCTGCATGTTTTCTTAGTCTTGAAGGTTCTGCTAGACTATTCATTGCATTTTAAGTTTTTCTGTTAGAAATATATGTTATACAATATTGACCTGTGTGTGGGTTTTTTTTCCAGCATCTAGTAAACCTTTTTGCTCGCTTGGCCACTGACAACATAGGGTACATAGACTGGGATCCATATGTACCAAAGGTAACATCTATATTTTTTTACAAATGATATTGTTTACCTTACAATAATATTACACTAACTCTAAATATATATTTCAGTGTAGGCAGTACCAAAGCTAAATATTCTCTTTTAGTCTCATAAAACTGCATTTTCAAGATCTGCAGTTGAAAATCTAAATTAACTATTTCAGTGCATAGCTTTGGAAGTTGTCAGTCTTCATCAGTTAACTCAAGCTGTATTGCACCACCCTTTTGTAAACAGTTATGCATGTGAATAACTTTAAATGTACAAGTAGTCCCAACTTACTTGAAAGAATGAGACTAAATATTGAATTAAGAGATGCACAGCACTTTCTCATTGAATCTCTCAGACTTTTGATTTCAAGCCATTCGTAGCATTTTAATATATTAAAATCTTCTGGTGTAAATCAGCTTTTGCCAGCTTGGATCAGATTTTGAGATAGCATACATATTTTCAAAAGTCCAAAGTTATTTTTGTGTCAAGCAAATCCAAATGAGTTGTTAATGATCTAACGGAATATAGTTTTTTTCTTTGTTGTTATGATGGTACGAATGCTACAAAATTTGGGCCAGCTTCCTTGGAAAATAGTTCAACTGCATATTGGTACTGAGAAGGATCATGTTAAAGCCTTTGTGAGGCTAAGTGTAAGCTGTAAGAATAGCAAAAAGTCAGAAAGAGACTATTTTGAGCAATGTTTTGTGTCACTGAAACTCCTGGCTCATATGTCCTCCTGCCCCTTATTACTGGGAAAATAGATGTATTTGTGTGACTCGGATACATTTAGATCTGCTTGCTTCAGTTATTTTAGGGAATTCAGGCACAGCTTTTTCAGGCTATTAAACATATGAAATTACTCTTCAGAGAGCAATTAGTCTCCTGACTTAAATGATCATTACTTAAATTTTGAATCCTTCACTGAGTGTAAAATATTAACTTCATCAGTCTCCTGAATAGTTTGGGTGCTTTATCGCTGACTTTTGGTCTCTTATGAAAAGATGAAATCCGATTTCTCTCATAATAGAAATACTTGATCTTTAAATGGTTGTCCTTTATGTGGATTTGAATTGCAGGGTTCGCATGTGCTGGAATGGAACTGTTCATAGTAATGTCAGTTGACCTGTACATATGTGGAATGTGTGGCATGTCCAAGGCTGTAAGAAGCCATCTGGGTTGATGTCACTCCAGTTCCTTAGTACAACATGGCCAGAATCAGAATCCTTGTTCCTTAGTGCTCTTAGCTTGCTTTGCCTACCGTGTTTCTCCTTTATGACCTATATATACTTTTTTCTTAGTGTAGCTGTCTGTTCTAGTTACCCTGTCCTTAGTTAGTTAAAAAGTCTCCGAGCGGTAGCTTCATTAGTTTGTAACTTTAAAAACAACCAGGAGTCCTGTGGCACCTTAGGCTATGTCTAGACTGCAAGCCTCTTTCGAAAGAGGCTCTTTCGAAAGAGAGCGTCTAGACTGCATGTTGAACTTTCGAAAAAGCGGCTTGCTTTTTCGAAAGAAAGCATCCAGTGAGTCTGGATGCTCTCTTTCGAAGAAGCCCTATTTACATTGAAGAACGCCTTCTTTCGAAAGAGGAACTTTCGAAAGAAGGCGTTCTTCCTCGTGAAATGAGGTTTACCGCCATCGAAAGAAAAGCCGCATTCTTTCGATTTAATTTCGAAAGAACGCGGCTTGAGTCTGGACGCAGGGGAAGTTTTTTTGGAAAAAGGCTACTTTTCCCGAAAAAAACCCTGAGTCTGGACACAGCCTTAGAGACTAACAAAAATATATAATATCATGAGTTTTCATGGGTAAAATCCACTTAATCAGCCAGCTCATTTGATCAAGTGGATTTTACCCACAAGAGCTCCTAATACTATATATTTTTGTTAGTCCCGTGGCACTTTAGAGACTACCTGTTTTTCTTAGTTCGTTTAAAAAAAAGAGGAAGAGAGAGACATTTTCCCCTTGGTGGGAATCTTCCTCGGCCAGGAGACTGTCCGCCAAGCAGGTTTAAATACTACCCTTCTTGCCCTCACTCATTCTCTGTCAGTCACTAGCATTAATTATGCCTGTTTCCTTAGCACGGCTTATGTCCCTGTGTATTGCTCTATTTGCTGCTTGTCCCCACCCCAAACTTGCCTTTGTAAGTTTCTTTTGGGGGAGGCAATGCATGCCCGTGTGCCACCAGTTCTGGCACTGGAGGACTGGTCACACCATCAGTCTGCACTGGCAGCCACCCCCATTCTCACTCCCATCTACCGGTGGCACTGTTGCATCTGCCCAAGCAGCACCATATGCATAAGAAACACACATGGTTACAAAAGGACCACCCCCGAGTTCAGAATTTCCTCCTCAGGCTGCACCAGGTCAGGTGAGAAGTTGCACAATGACAGTTGAAGGGTTCCCTCCCCCTTCCAAGAGTCCTGCTTTTAGCATAAGTCCCAGCACTGTGCTCCGACAGCACTGACTTCGGCCTTGGTAACAACAGCTTTGCCACCATTGCCAGGCACACCTCCAGGACATCTGGTGCTTCTTGCCCAGCTCCATGAGTGCTAATTACCTGTTCCCACTGACACCTACAGGTAAGCTGAGGCTGCTGCTTGCTGGCTCCCCACTATAGCTCACATTGCAGGTGGCTCTTGGTCCCCTGTCCTTGATTTATTGAGCCTCTCCAATTGATGGACTGTCTTCCAATGCCTACCACTGTTCTGCCAGTCTTATGGGTACTGATGGCTCTGCCACTACTAGACTTGTCTTCTGATGCAGACTCTGTCAGACCATTCTAACAGCCTGGATCCCCCACGGGCAGTCCTATCTGCCAACTTACGCATGGTTTGCTGACTTATGGTTTGCCTATCCAGGTGGACTACTGGTTCCTAGAGACTGCTATGCCTGACCCTATTGGGACACTTGGGACCTTTACTGACAAAGTACCCATTGTTGCTTTTCTATACCCTCCATAACCATCTGTGATGGACTTTTGGCTTTTTTATCTTCATTCACTTGGATACTGTCTACTTTCTCTGTGGCTTTCTCACTGCCTTTCCTGTAATCTGCAAGCTGACCGCACCAAAGGTCATGGCTTATTCCACATGGACTCATGCCACTACGTTAGCCTTTTCTTTAGACTTTCTGTGGCAAGACATTTGTCATGTGACTGCTTGGTCTTCTACCCATAACTTTGCTACATGTTATGCCGTTGCTCCTGCCAGTTGACAAATGCTGCTGTTGGCCAAGCTGTGATGCATAAAAATTGCCATAGTGGGTCATAGCAAAGGTTCAGCTTGCCCAGTATCCTGTCTTCCAACAGTGCCCAATGCCAGATGCCCCAGAGGGAGTGAACAGAACAGGTAATCACCAAGTGATACCTCTCCTATGATCCATTTCTAGCCCCTGACAAACAGAGGCTAAGGACACCATTCCTACCCATCCTGGCTAATAGCCATTGATGGAACTAACCTCCATGAATTTATCTAGTTCTTTTTGGAACCCTGTATAGTCCTGGTCTTCACAGCATCCTCTGGCAAGGAGTTCCACAGGCTGACTCTGCACTGCGTGAAGAAAAACTTCCTTTTTTTGTTTTAAACTTGCTACTTCTTAATTTCCCTTATTCACTTTGTCCACGCCTGTCATGATTTTATAGGGCTCTATCATATTCCCCCTTTAGTCTCCTCTTTTCTAAGATGAAAAGTCCCAGTCTTTTTAATCTCTCTTCATATGGCATCTGTTCCAAACCCCTGATAATTTTTGTTGCCCTTTTCTGAACCTTTTCTAATGCATCATTTTTGAGATGACTGCATCTGTACGCCGTATTCAAGATGTGGGTTTATGATGGATTTATATAGTGGCAATAAGATATTCTCAGTCTTATTCTTTCTCTCTTTTTTTTTTAATGATTTCTAACATTCTGTTTATTTTTTTGACTGCTGCTGCACATTGAGTGGATGTTTTCAGAGTACTATCCACAGTGACTCCAAGAATTCTCTCTTGAGTAGTTATAGCTAAATTAGTCCCCATCATTTTGTATGTATAGTTGGGATATTTTTTCTAATGTGCACTACTTTACTACTTTATCAATATTTAAATTTCATTTGCCATTTTTTTGCCCACTCACTTAGTTTTGTGAGATCTTTTTGAAGCACTTAACAGTCTGCTTTAGTCTTAACTGTCTTGAGCAGTTTAGTATCATCTGCAGATATTGCCACCTCACTTTTTACCCCTTTCTCCAGATCATTTACAACAAGATTTAATAGGATTGGTCCCAGTACAAATCCTTGGGGAACTCCACTAGTTACTCTCTCCATTCTGAAAACTTATCATTTATTCCCACCCTTTTGTTTCCTGTCTTTTAATTAGTTATCAGTCCTTGAAAAGACCTTTCCTCTTATCCCATGATAACTTACTTTAATTAAGAGCCTTTGGTGAGGGACCTTGTCATAGTGTACTTAGATTTCCAAAAAGCCTTTATCTATTGGATCCCCCTCGTCCATGTGTTTGTTGACCCCGTCAAAGAACTCTAGCAGTTAGGAAGACATGATTTCTCTTTACAGAAACCATGTTGACTTTTCCCCAACACATTATGTTCATCTATGTATCTGATCATTATATTCTTTACTATAGTTTCAACTACTTTGCCCAGTACTGACATTAGACTTACTGGTCTGTAATTGCCAGGATCACCTCTAGAACCCTTTTTAAATATTGGTGTCATATTAGCTATTTTCTAGTCATTACGTACAGAAGCCAATTTAAAGGATATGTTTCAAACCACAATTAATAGTTCAGCAATTTTTAAATTGAGTTCTTTCAGAATTCTTGGGTGAATGCTGTCTGGTCCCAGTGATTTGTTACTGTTAAGTTTATCAATTTGTTCCAAAACCTCCTGTCATGATGCCTCAATTTGGACAATTCCTCAGATTTGTCACCTAAAAAGAAAGGCTCAGGTTTGGGAATCTCTCCAACATCCTCAGCCGTGAAGACTAAAGCAAAGAATTCATTTAGCTTCTCTGCCATGACTTTATCATCTTTGAGTGCTCCTTTAGTATCTCGATCATCCAGTGGCCTTATTGGTTATTCAGCAGGCTTTTTGCTTCTGATGTACTTAAACATTTTGTTATTACTTTTTGAGGGTTTTTTGGCTATCTGTTCTTCAAAAAGTGTTACACACTTTGACTAATGCTGAGCCCTCAAGCCCAGCTCTGCACTGACCACTTCTTGCTACTCCCCTGCAGTTGGAAACCACATAAGGTCCATTACTCAAAGAAGAGGTTACTTACCATAAATGGAGGTTCTTCAAGATGTATGGTCCCTTTCTGGATTCCAGTACCTGGTCTTTATCCCCTCTGCTCTATTGCTCCTGTGTAAGCAAGAACTGGAGCAGCATCACCTACACAACTTCTGAAGGCCTTGGACATGCTGTGTAGGCATCACACGAGTTGGTCAGTGGACACTATTATGAACAGTTCTGGCGCATGGCGCACCTGCACACCCACAATTGGAATCCAGATAGGACCACGTATCTCTGAATACCTCCAGTTAGAGTAAATAATCTCTTTTCTTAGCTACCATATGCTGTGTTCTTAAGGCACAAAGTTTCTTTGGAGTGTAACATTACCCAGAGTACAACATGAGCTCTTGAACAGCTGTGTCCCCTCATTCTCCAAAAGGAAGTGCCTTTTACACTACTTTGCTGTGAGACCAGTCACTCCTCGTGACTTCACACACAGATTTCAGCATGTAAATCAGTTCCAGTTATATAAGTGCTGTATCCAGCCACCCATGAATAACACTGTAAGGCAACACCAGCAAACTGACAGTCCCAGATTTTTACCTTTCTGGACAATACAAGCTCATATAAAGTCCGTAGTTTCATTTATATAAAATTACATGCACAAATCCTATTATCCCAAATGAAGTTTCTCAAACATTTAGGCTACGTCTACACTGGCATGATTTTCCGGAAATGCTTAAAACGGAACAGTTTTCCATTATAAGTATTTCCGGAAAAAGAGCGTCTACATTGGCAGGATGCTTTTCCGGAAAAGCCCTTTTTCTGGAAAAGCGTCCGTGGCCAATGTAGACGTGCTTTTCCGGAAAAAAGCCCCGATCGCCATTTTCGCGATCGGGGCTTTTTTGCGGAAAAGACTACTGTGCTGTTTACACTGGCCCTTTTCCGGAACAGTTTTCCAGAAAAAGGACTTTTGCCCAAGCAGGAGCAGCATAGTTTTTCCGGAAAAGCAGCTGATTTCTTACAGTAGATAGTCAGTGCTTTTCCGGAAATTCAAGGGGCCAGTGTAGACAGCTCAGAGCTTATTCCGGAAAAGCGGCTGATTTTCTGGAATAAGTGGCCCAGTGTAGACTCAGCTTACTGGATAGACAACAAATATACGAACTATAGGAAGATAGGTTTTAATTAGTTACAAGTAGTTGAGGCATATCAGGCAAGAAAATAAAAGCTAAAGCACAATATCTAATTTGGTAAGCTAAATGAATTCAAAGCAAAGATTCTTCTTTGAGTGCTTACTTATATTTATTCCAGTGAGGCATGTGCACACAGTATGCACAGCAGTCAGAAGGTTTTTTCCTTAGCAGTACCTATTCACTCCAGGCACCAAGGTATGGTCTAACCAATTATTTTGTATAGCTTCCATTAAAAAAAAAAAAAAAAAAAAAGCTGTGGTGGGTATTAATCTTGTTGTTAAATCCAGTTGAGAATGTTCTCATTAATGTCATGTTCCTTTTCATAGTTATGGAATTGCATTTTAATCATACTTGCCCGTTTTGTTGTTGTTGTTTTTTTCGTTCAAACTTAGCTTTTTTTGTTCTCCTATTTCTCCATTTTTGCCTTACCCAAGATCTCCAAACTCAGTGGTGTGGTTTGATTTCCATTATTAGCTGTAACACCTAGTTACAACTATAAAGAGATGATTATAAGGACTCTTCTGCCCCATCTTCTAGTGTCTGGTGCAGAAGAAGTATGTGGAGATAGGACTCCACATCAGGGCTTAACTTGAAATAAGCTACACAAATTGACTGTCAATTGCGTAGCTTATTTTGAAATGGCTTATTTAGAGTTTTGGTGCTGTCTATATAGCACTTATTTTGAAATAGAGCACTCTTTCTCCAACTTCCCTTATTCCTCATAAAATGAAGGTTACAGGAGTCGGAGTAAAAAGTCCTCCAGCTTGACAGTATTTTGACATTATGCTGAAATTACTGCTAGCTGTGTAACACGGACTGTGTTATTTTGAAATAATGTTGCTGTGTAGATGTAGCCTAAAGAACTAACTTTCCTTCTATTTCTACAAACTAGTTACAAAGAAGAGGCTGCTGGCACTCATTTTCCCCTTCAGACCTATAACATCAGTAAAAATATTAAAATAAAAATGAATAACTCCATCTTTATGGTACTTTTTCTAACTGAAAAGCAGTTACAAGTTGAGTGCCCCATAGCAATTCTTGGAAAACGCTTATGTTTATAGTACACACAAATAATCTGAAATACTAGGTAGACGTTCAAATGGTAGTAACTCAATTATTGCATAATTTTAACTTGACTTCAGTTCTCCAGTACCAGCAGTTTGAATCTCAGACTGCTGGTTATTTAGTGTAAAAGGTACTTCTCCTGCAATCATAGATTTTTAAAGCATTTCAGCTTTATGTGAAAACTGTTTGTCTCAGAGTAATCCCTTGATGTTGGACCTAAAATTCTATTTGCTGTGTCCACTGCTAAGAATGGAACCTGAAGTAACTTCTGGCAGCCAGTGATTAACTACACATGTGATGTTTTGTTACTCAGCTGTTTATTCTAGAAAATGATCAACAACCATGCAGAAACTGTTGCTCTATTAAAAGTTTTGTACAGAAATGTCTTATAAATACTATTCAGTAATGATATTCACTTTTTAACAGATATTTACAAGGATTTTGAGAAGTTTGAATCTTCCGGTGGGAAGTGGTCAAGTTTTAGTTCCAAGATTCTTAACAAATGCTTATGACATAGGACATGCAGTAATGTGGATCACAGCCATGATGGTTAGTATTCTTTTTATACAGTACGTTGAAAACTGGTAAATCAAAGCTATGTAGCTAAAATAATTTGAAGTATCTGGGTTTTCAGCTCCAGGAGATGCTTAGTTCTGAAGCTTTTTTGGTCCAGTGTTTATTTAAAAGTAGTGTCTTTCTGTTGTCTGTAAAGTAGGACATAAGGCTTATTTCTGGGCTGCTCTAAGTAGTGCTTTGGAAATGATCTGCCAACTCAATGATTTAAAGTCTAGTACAAGCTTGAAATTTGTCCACAGTGATGTTCTTCAGCGGTGCTGTGCAAACAGGATTCTCGTTCTTGGGTTTTCAGCTCCCATTGTGAGACAAGGAGAACTTCTGTAGCCAAAGGGTTTAGAATACTTTGACCTGAGGCTCCACTTGTAGCTGCTGCTGTTACTTTCTATTCCCATGGGCTATTGTGTCTTTTTATTTATATAAGTTCTTAATTGCAGCAAATTAGTTTTTCATAAATACCTCACCCATTAGAGACCCGTAATTGATCTGTCATCTGTTTAGATCGATAAAATATTCTGCATTCCTTATGTACTGAAAACAATACAGTTAAACTTCAGGTCTGTTGCATTCAAATTTTATTGTTGCTATAGTTGCAACTCAGCTCAGCATTTATAGTCCAGATTTTCATGGGTCTACCTCACTTCCTACAAGGATAATTAAAGAATCATGAATTTAATTTTGGGTGATGTTAGTGCACAGTAATGGAGCTATGTTGTTTCATCAAAGAATATAAAGAAATGCCAACAAAAAGGAAAGTTTCTATCATTATGCTATAGCAAGGGTGGCCAACTCACGGTTCGCAAGCTGCATGTGGCTCTTCAAAGGAAAAATTATAGCTCTTGCACCCGCGGCTCGGCTCCCACACCCAGACTGTTCTGCGTTCCCCTGCTCTAACCTTTTTTCCTTGTCTGGTCTGGGTGCCACTTGTGGCAGCAAGATCTGATGCTGTGGCTGACGGAAGCCTGCTTGGGCCACACACGGTTGTTACAGGGGCAGCTTTTTATTTTTATTTTTGTTTTGTTTTGTTTTTGCTCAACAACTTCTTTCCCTGGGCTCTTTGTGCTGTATCCACCATTATTTTGGCTCTTTGTAATGAGTTGGCCACCGCTACCAACATTACTGTATGAAATGAATTAAATAATTCTGAGTAGCTGCCCTTTCTTAATGCAAATACCCGTTCAGGAAGCCTACATGTTGAAGTTTGTAGTAGTCTCTCATTCTGAAGTGGGAACGGAGGCCACTCTGCTTAGCTGTGTAAGCAGCAATACTCAGGCTTGCAGCCTGCTAGTGTGGCTGAGCTGTAAGATATCTATCGCAGAGGTGATCAAACAGTGATAGTCTGATGCTCTAGCCCTCTTGGGTGGGAAGAGCACTGAGCAGTCTTTAGCCACTGGGCTCTGACTGGCTGTAATTAAAAGTCCAAGGCTCTGGCCCTTTGGGTAGGGTAGAGCAGGGTGCAGGCTTTAGCTGAAGCCTCCTAGCTAAAGCAAACAGTCTCTTGACGAGGGGAAGCCACAAGCCAAGCACAGGCATTCACTCCGGCGTAGGGGTGGTGGCAGTAGGGGGCAGAGGTGTACTCAGACCCATCCGACTTACTGGGTGTCAGCTGAGGGCCTTAACAGTGGTGAGGGCCTCTGCCATTGGGTCAATGGGGAATCCAGTTCTAACATGCTGGTACCTGTTTCAGCAGCCAAACCAAGCTGAAGTCCTGCAACTCCTTTTTAGGGATGGTCTCCTATGGAGGAAGTGCTCTGCACAGCACAGGCTCAGCTGTGGCAGTTTGCAGCAGACTGGAGTGGTCTGTCTCCTTCTGTGGCTCTTGCCCAGCTTAGTTGTTAGCCCTCCCGTTATACTTCCAGTTCTGCCCTGGTACTTCCAGTGCGGGGTGTGTGGCTCTGCTAACTGGGAGAGGGCAATGGTCCTTTGCTCTCTGGTCAGAGACCATTGCGCCTAGCTACAAGGAGAATGACAGGATTATTGCTTCATGAGCTGGTGTTGCAGCTGGTCCTGTCAGTGTATGTCAGTGACATGCTTCTTGTGGTCCAGGACATACATGACTTGGCACAGGTGGAGGGCTGCCAAGCGATCTATTTGGCGACCTCCTTGGCCCAGGTCAGCTGGGTCAGGAGTTCTAGTCTCATGAAGACAGGTGGCAGATGAGCTCCCTTGCACCTGGTCTTAAAGCTGCTCTCTTGGAGAGACGATCCATTGCTCTGTTTTTGGTGTTTCCCTTTCTTTCAACATCCTTCTCAGCCAGTGAACTGGCAAGATTTGGAGGCTCATATGAGTGAGCAGCTGTAGAGATGGACAGGACTTCTGTGGCATCTCTCTCTGTGGGGGAGGGCACTGGTGCTCAACCAGCTGGTCCTGTCCATGCTCTGGCACTGGCTCAACACCTTTAATCCATCCCCAGGTATCCTGGCCAGGATCCAGAGATTAGCTCTGGAGTTCTTCTGGGTAGGGCCCCACTGGTTGTCTGTTACGCACATCCCCCATCTTCATGTGCAGGTAGCTGAGTCCTTGGTGTGATGGAGGCTGATCCTGGTAGAAACTATCAGGGTTGGACACCACCTGGACTATGACAGTGGGGAGGGACTTAGGTGGCACCCACAGCGCTCTGTGACTGCATAGGGCTATCCATCCACCCGACACCCATGTATACTCCAGGAGGTTGGGGCAGCCTTATTACCCATGTCTCAGGTATTCTTTGAGTGAGTCCTGCTAGAGGGTACCCTCTCTTCACCCAGCCCCTCTGGACTTTTTAATTGGGTCCCTGCCCTGTGAGCTACATTGCCCCTATGTGTGGCCACATCAGTCAATGAAGTGTTGCACAGGCACTCAGGTTCCATTGTGGAGAAGCATCTCTCCCTAAGTCCTAGATCTTTTGTGTCAGGGGGAGAGGGCTGCAGCTGGGGGTGGGGAGAGAGGTGCCCCTTCCCCAGTCTTGGCTTAAACCTGCCACAGCCAAGAAAGAGTTGTCCTGGCCCCAACCCCAACCTGCCTCAGAGATGCTGTGGTGGGGAGAGGCACCCCTCTCCTGGTGTGGATCTCTTGTGGTATGGAGAGGTGCCTTTCCCCCACCAACCCAGGTGCTGCTGCAGGGAGAGAGTTGGGAATGGTCCTCAATCCTCACCATAGCCTTGCAGCCTGCACTCCCAATCCCTCACACCCAGCTCCATGCCTGAGTCCACACCCCTGGCTAGAGCCTTCACCTCTCTTTTCCAGCCCTGAGCCCCTCATCCTTGGTTCCATCCCAGAGCCTACATCCCCAGCCAGAGCCCTCATCCTCTCTGTATCCCAGGCCTCTTCCCCAGAGGTGTGTCTCACAGCCTCCATACTAGTGCACGTATGATCCATTCTGTTAACTTTTGCAGTGTATATAGTGATTGGAATGTGAATTTCTAAAAGAAACCAGAAAAAACTTAAAAAACAACAAATAGTCTGGTATCCTTTTAAAGACTAACAAAATATGTAGATGGTATCATGAGCTTTTGTGGGCATAGCCCATTTCTTCAGATGACCATGTGCCCATGAAAGCTCATGATACTATGTACATATTTTGTTAGTCTTTAAAGTGTTACCAGACTTCGTTATTTAAGTTTTTCCTGTTACAGACTAACTCAGCTATCCCTCTGAAGCTAAAAGAAACCAGACTTACAATAATGTATACTTAGGAGTGGCAATTTTTATTTTTTTTTTTTTTTTTATTTTTTTTTTGCATTTTGATCAGTAATAGTCATGTCTGTTTTTAAACATTTCAGTTGTTTTTGTCTCTATTTAATTTTTCAAATTGTGAGAAATTCTGAGGGGATGTCAAACAATAATTATTTAATTAGAGTAGACATTGAGATTTATAGTTCTAAAAATAGGCAGAAGGGGAATTCTTTCAAACTTTTAAAACTTCCTGCTCACAAGAACAGAAGAAAAGCATAGAGAAATAATAAAATGTTTTTGTGACCAAGAAGAAGCTCAGAGACTTGAATCCTTTGTTGATGGAGTAATTTTTAGTTAAAGGAAGTTGACTTTGTTATGGAAGGGTATTATATTGATTTGTAACTTGTCATGATGCTGAATAATCTATTTGGGGTAAGTTAAAATTTGATCTTGACAGTGTCCTTTTTCATGCTCTTTGTATGAGGTACATTAAATATATATGTATTTGACTTTTGGACAGGGTGGACCAAGTAAACTAGTACAGAAGCACTTGTCTGGATTATTCAATAGTATCACATCTTTTTATCATCCTTCAAATAATGGTCGCTGGCTGGTAAGTTTGTTATTTTTGGAGTGGGATTACAATTTTATCATGATTTTTTTTTCTGCTGTGCTTTTCCCTTTTTAATAAAGGGAATGTATACCGTTTTATACTAACAATTTTATCCTATAGTAGATTACTATGCACTATGTGTATATTTACATTTCCAAGAAAAATAGTGTGGTATGTGAGATTAATCAGAAAACTACTATTATCTAGTAAGAAAAATATGGATTATTTTTTTAGCTCTGTACTATACAAGTTGTGAAAATGAATGGGTGAAATTAAACTAGTCTCTACTGTGTCTGTCACTTTTTTCAAAATAAGGTTTTGCTAGGTGCTTGAATAATATATAGTATGATTCTAGTATCTGAAGCACACATTCTTAGTTAAGAGAATATGATATAATGTCTTAGACTCGTAAGTATAGTGGAATCTAAATTTGATTAATCAGCATGACCTGAGCTTTTGTTAAAAGGACGCTTAAAATCCATTACTTAACATTTTATGCTATTTTTGTTCTAATATTTGGTATTGAATTTAGGACATTTCCCACCCTCCCCTATATCTCTGTGCTCAGAGCAGCATATGCCCCCCCACAGAAGGCCACTTTTGGTGGCAGGCAGGGATCTACTGGGCTGCCTGAGTGACTTGCTGGACTTTTGGCTGGGAGCTGCCTTTGTAAGCACCTCTCAGCCAGAACCTGCTTCTGGCACCCAACCCCCTCGGATTCCTAATCTTCTGCACCTTCTCCTGCACCTCTACCCCACGTATCCCAAAACCTGCACCCTTTCTCCTGGGCCCATATCTCTTCCCAGACCCTGCACCCCAGTCCTCTGTCCCAGGTCACAACCCCCTGCCAGATTCTGCACTCCCTCTTGCACCCCTCCTCCAGGTCAGAATTCTCTCCTGCACTCAAACCCCCTCCCAGATCCCACATCCTAATCCTTTGCCCCAGGCCACAACCCCCTCCCAGACCCTGCACCTCTACATCCTTTCTCCAAGTCAGAATCCTCTCCTGCTTCTATTCCCATACTCCCTCCTGCACCCTAATCCCCTATCCCGAGCTCCCTTCTGATCTGCCCTTCATCCTAGACCCCACCCCGCACCTCCTCCTTTAATATCATGGACGACTGCAGTCCTTAACTGCTTACAAAATTCTTGGAGTGGTCCCCTCTCCAAAATTATTTGCCACCCCTGATTTTGCCCATAGCTTAGTTTTCACAGTTAAAATTGTCATTACAGTACAGAATTGTTTTTTTTCTCTTTTCACTGCACAGCACTTTGGGAGATAAAATGAGCATTTTTAAATCCACAATTATTTTTAATAAGAAATATCTTACAAAAATGTGAGAGAAATTCTTGGGTCCAATTCTGCTCTCCAGCGCTGTTCTTGAAAGGTAGTTGCTTATGTGTAAGTTATGGCAGAAAGGATCTTAAGATAGTTTATTTTTCAAATGATGCAGATGTTACTGGTGAATAATTCACTACACTGAATTCTGGTAGTACTGTCATAAATCAGGAATGGCTCAGAACCAGGTTAACTCACTCAGTATTTCTAGGTGTTTTTTACATTAATTGTCACTGGGAATAGATATTTCTTGAAATGTATGGGTGGTGGATCCAAGGACATTTCCCAACCTGCTTTGCAAAATAGTCCCGAAGTGGGGTAGATACCCTAACAACCTTAAAGCTGAATTTCTTGACCTCAGGGGATCCTTGGATTGCTTAGATATATTGTAGTGGCTCCTCTACCAGGCAGTGCAAGACATCACCCCCGATCCCTGGCACGAGTTAATGGCAAGGCTGCTATAATTCATGTCAGGGGCTAGCCTCATCTCTGAGCAGCTCTTGGATCATATTCCTAACTATCCCCATAAATGTGAGTGTGCAGAGGATGCTCTGTATTAACATGTTATGGTCTAAATTCAGAGGAATGAAGATCTAGTTAGGGGTCTTAATTTATCTGATTTTTTTTTTCTAGAGCTGTTTAGTCATTGTACAGAGTAGGGGTGATAAAATCCATGTAATTAAGTAACCATGTAATTGCTGATAATTTCAGCAGTTACATGTGGATCACTGGGTGACCGCCCCGGAGCCTGTGCGTGCCAGAAGCCTTCATGTAACGGTGAATGTTAACTGATAGGCCCCGGCTCATTGGTTAACTGTTTACATGCTTATACTTTCACATCCCTAGTACACGGTACATAAGCATGTGTTTTAAATGTTGATAGAAATGACTAGGAATGAAATGTATAGTGTAGTCTGTAATGTTTCAAGAACTGAATTTACATTGCGAATTTGGGACACACAGATTTACTACATTTCTTATCCATTTTGTAACTGAGCAACTGTCCTGATGTTAATACAGTTTATTTTTGAGTTTCTAGAATAGGAGGGCTGGATCAAATTTTGCCACTGTCCATTCTTGATGTTAATTACTTCAGATTGATTATAACCTCTGGTTATATACCCAACAGAACAAGCTGATGAAACTGCTTCAAAGGTTACCAAGTAGTGTTGTTAGAAGGCTGCATCGTGAACGCTACAAAAAGAAGACTTGGCTAACTCCTGTGCCTGATAGCCATAAACTTACTGATCAAGATGTGACAGACTTTGTAGAATGCATTATTCAACCTGTCCTTCTGGCTATGTTTAGCAAAACTGGAAGCCTAGAAGCCGCTCAAGCCCTACAAAATCTTGCACTAATGCGCCCTGAGTTAGTAATTCCACCTGTACTTGAAAAGTAAGTTATAATAAAAGAATGAAGAGAAATTACTGCAAATAGAGCTTGCTTCCCTCCCCCCTGCAGCCATTGTGAACCACAGAAATGTTTCTCTCACTCTCACTCTCACTCTCACACACACACACACACACACACCCACACACCACACCCCCACCCCCCCCCCCCCCCCCCCCCCCAGTTTTTGAGCTTGGCTGCTCCTTGACTCCTGAGGCTATAGCTAGCTAGCATAAATTAGAATTTCCTAACAGGCTGCTCTAATTCACCAGACAATTTCAGGGTCAACTGTAAGCCGGTTTTGCATCCCTCACATCTGAGCTGTGTGGTTATATCTGGGCCAAAGTTTAAATATGTACATGTAATGTTATTTGAGTAGCATATACTTCTGCTGATTTTTTTTCCCCCGTTTTCTTTGACAAATGATACATGGTATTGTTACAAGTAAGTAAGATATTTGCTTTGTTGCCTTTGGTTTTACAAGATAATTACAAAGATAGCACTCATCTAAAACGCTTTTGGGCCCTAAAATGTAATTGAAACCTGAACCATTTATCCTGATAGTATTTTAATAATATGGGCTTTTTTGGCTGACCTGTAGCACTTATAGTGGACAATCTTTAGTTTTTATTTTGTTTCTAATTTTATAGCCATGGCTGTAGTTCCCCACAGTGTACTGGAGTCACTCATAATCGATCCAATAATAATTCTGTGGGACAGTGGTGATGGACAGTACTGCTCAGATAAGTACTGCTCAGATAAGAAATGCCTTTCAGAAGAAAGGCATTATTAAATTCACTGTGCAATGAAATAAAACAAAATGTTGGCACTATTGGATATTTTCTAAAACAACATTTTAAAACAACATTTTAAATACGTAGTATTGCTCATCTAATTTAATTAATTATGTTTTTTCTTTTAGAAGTTTAAAATTTTAGCTGAATTTAATTTGGTTTTGTTTTCAACCTTTGTAGAACATACCCTGCACTAGAAACATTAACGGAACCTCATCAGCTCATAGCTACTTTAAGCTGTGTAATCGGAGTAGCTCGTAGTCTGGTGTCTGGGGGCAGGTGGTTTCCTGAAGGTCCAACACATATGCTACCCCTGTTGATGAGAGCATTGCCTGGTGTGGATCCAAATGACTTTAGTAAATGCATGGTAAGTATAGGAATCTGATTTTTCCTAACGTGTAAAAGACAGTCTGCCCATCTAAGGTTGCTTTGAAGGCTCCTTAGTATTGATCAGAGTTAGTGGAGCTTATGTTTCCAAAAGATTTTCGGTCATTCTTCATGTTACGGTTTCATTTATAAAACATTAATAATAATTAATAGATGTTATAAATGTATTACGATACAAATAGTGTGTGTACATAGATGTTTATAAGCAACTTATTGACCTCCATAAACATATAATGTATTAGGCATTTATTAAATCACCTATAATCATATATTGATTCATTGTAAACTATCTATAAATGGAATTGTAATGAGAAGTGTGGTTGACATTACAGGTTTTTAGGGAAATTACCTATAGGGAATTTTGTCTCCAGCTCTCATATATGCCAAAAAACAAACACACAAAAAACCACCACAACCCCAATCAAAGCTATGGTACAGGACATTTGTTTATTAGTGCGGCATCTGGATGGATTTTAGTCAGGCAGTCCATGTAGTTTATGGACTCCTGGACCATGTTCTGTGGCTTATCATAGACCACCTTTCTATGTTGCTGTGCAGCAGTACTCTGCAGTGCAGATACAGTGGACTCACCTTGCATAGCCTTCAGGTCAGTCAACTGAATGGAAGGTTTGGGTATTGCACATCTGTTCAACATCAGTGAGGCAGAGATTTGCTTCTAGAGGTGTGTCTCCAGTTGAAAGTTAGGTGTAATGGTATTGAAGATAAACATACCCATGCTAGCTTAAGTCTAGCACTTCTGTATGCTGTATTCAAGATGTGGGTATACAGGCAGTCCCCGGGTTACGTACAAGATAGGGACTGTAGGTTTGTTCTTAAGTTGAATCTGTATGTAAGTCGGAACTGGCATCCAGATTCAGCCGCTGAATCTGGACACCAGTTCTGACTTACATACAGATTCAACTTAAGAACCCCAGGGTTTCCAAGTCAGCTGCTGCTGAAACTGATCAGCAGCTGATTCCAGGAAGCCCGGGGCAGAGCAACTCTGCCTCGGGCTTCCTGTAGTCAGCCGCTGGTCAGTTTCAGCAGCGGCTAACTTGGGGACGCCTGGGGCAGAGCAGCTCGGGTGCTGCTGGGTTGGTCCAGTAGCGCGGCCGCTCCTCGGCGCTACTGGACCAACCCAGCAGCACCCCAGCTGCTCTGCCCCAGGCGGCAGCCACTGCTGAAACTGATCAGCAGCGGCTGAATCAGGACTCCTGGGGCAGAGTAGCTGGGGTGCTGCCGGGTTGGTCCAGTAGCGCCAAGGAGCGGTGCTGCGGGACCAACCGGCAGCGCCCCACCTGCTCTACCACAGGCCCTGGGCTTTGCTCCACATCTCCCTGGCCTGCTGAGGGGGGCACTAGCTGCGTCCCCCCCAGCAGACCAGAGAGACGTGGAGCAAAGCGGCAGAGGACCCGGGCCAGACCCGCGCCGCTTCCAGATCAGCTGGAAGCACCGCGGGTCCAGCCGGGTCCTGCGCGGCTTTGCTCAGCGTCTCCCTGGTCTGCAGACCAGGGAGACGCTGAGCAAAGCGGCGCAGGACCCGGGGCCGGACCCGCGGCCGCTTCCAGATCAGATCTGCAGGCGCTTCCAGATCAGATCTGCAGACCAGGGAGACACTGAGCAAAGCAGCGCAGGACCCGGGGCCGGACCCGCGGCGCTTCCAGCTGATGTGGAAGCGCCGCGGGTCCGGCCCCGGGTCCTGCGCCGCTTTGCTCCCCGTCTCCCTGGTCTGCTGGCTCCTGCAGCAGACGAGGGAGACGGGGAGCAGCTTTTCTCGCCCCGGAGGAGGCGGGCGGCGGGTCCAGGTGTCGGATAAGTCGGATAAGTCGGACATAAGTCGGATCCGCGTAACTCGGGGACTGCCTGTACTATGGATTTATATAGTGACAATAAAATATTCTCGATCTCTCTTTTTTTGATGATTTCTAACATTGTTTGATTTTTTGACTGTTGCTGCTCATTAAGTGGATGTTTTCAGAGAACTATCCACGATGACGCCAAGATCTCTCTCGAGTGGTTGTAACTAAATTAGTCTCCACCACTTTGTACATGTAGTTGGGATTATTTTTTCCATTGTGCATTACTTTGCATTTATCAATATTAAAATTTGTTTGCCATTTTGTTGCCCAGTCACCTACTTTTGTGAGATCCTTTTGAAGATCTTCACAGCTCTTCACCCTTGTATCTTACGATCATGGTGTCCAACCAGTTATGAAACACTCTTGTGGCTACTGCTTTAGTGAACTAGCCACACTCAGCAAATAGCCACATGTGGCTAGTGGCTAGCATGTTGGACACCAGAGTCTTAGAGACTCATGCTGATTAGGTGAGAAGAATACATTCCTTAAATATCTACTGATGTCATTTCAAATTTTCATGCTTCTTTCAATGTTGCATACCTATGCATATTTTATATTTTAGGTTGGAAGTCTGTCTTCCTTAAAATTCTATAATTGAATTATATAAAAAAAAGAAACTTACTAAAAATGGAATTATTTTTTATACTTGATTTAGGTAGTACCTAGTACAGAAGTTTTCTATTTGTCAAGGTGTGTTCCTGTGGACATTCCACTGTAGGTGTTTCTGTGCCCCTGTGCTTATAATTGGAACTTTTTAGCAGCAATACCCTGGATGCCAAGTGGCATGTGCAATGCTGCTTGCACTGTAGCGAGTGTGCTGAGGTGCGCACATTGTCAAGTGTCCCCAGTTTCTTCTCAACTTCCTCAGGCTTGGTGGAATCCATCAGCCCTCCAGTTGTTTATACGAGATAAGATTGTTATTTGTGAGGTTCTTTCTAGTTAGCGTTTTCTTTAATTAGTTCAGGTTCCTTTCCTTCCTATTTTCTGAAATTTTTTTTCTTATCCCCTTTTTCCTAGTTAGTTTTGTTGTTATGCAATGCTCTCTGGGTTTAAAGAGATGCCTTACTTACAGGCTGTCCATCCCTATATTGGATGGGCATGCATAATTCATGCATTGTGTGGGGCAGGATCATTTCCCACAGAAATGTCGTCATTGTGAAAAGCTATCCCTAAAGGCCCGGGATATGCAGCTCAAGCATCTAGTAATCGAGAAGACAGTGAGACCAGCATCGGAACTGGTATCAGAAGCCTGTTCTCCACAAACGTCTCCCACAGCAGTTTCGGATCAAGGGACAATGGTACCGCAGGAGCCTCCTGCCAAGATGTCAGAGAGGAAGTATATATTCTCTCCCACCACAGAAAGACCTACAAAAAAGGTATCCCCTCAACAGAAGTCTTCCTTGGCACTGATGGCACAGGCTTTGGGGGATAAGCAGGCTCTAGGGAGGTGCAAAATACAGTTGAGGATCTTCCCTTTTGAAGGTCAAAAATTATTCTCTAGGAGGACAGATGCATCCCTTTACACACTCAAAGCTTCTAGGGCTATGCTGCAGACCGTACACATGTATATCCCTCAGCCTAAGAAAAAGCAGATCCGCTTGTATACTCCTCCAGCTAGATCATCCTTTTCCACCTCCCAACAGAGAGCCTACAGCTTCAGACGGTATCAGAGACAGCAGAAGAAGAGTTTAGCCTCAGGACCACTGGACTGCACCCCTGCCAATAACCACTAGATAGTCATTTTGAGGAACTGGTCTAGGATTTGACATCCGCTCCTATACTGAGTCAGCATCATAGCGTGCACCCTTTCCATCAAGCCTGGAAGCCTGGTTGTGTATAACTTCCAACAGATGGGTATTGGAGATAATCCCCAACGGTTATACTGTCTCTTTTCTCTCCTTCCAGCCAACACAACTCCCTTCCCCGTCCCTCTTCAGGGACCCCTCTCATAAAACTCTCCTACAACAGAAGGTAAACAAGCTTCTCACAATGAGGACAATAGAACTATGCCACCTCGTCACTGGGGAAAGGGGTTTTATTCCCCATACTTACTCAGAAAAAATCAGGAAGTGGGAGACCTGTTTTGGATCTGTACAGAGTGAACCAATACCTAAAAAAAACAACACTCACCATGGTAATGCTGGCAAAGACAATCCCGTATTTGAAAAAAGGAAACTGGGTATTATCCCTCAACCTACAAGGTGCCTACTTTCATATTACAATTCGCCTGTCGCATGGGAAATTTCTCAGATGCACCCTAAAAACAATCACTACAAATATTGTGTCCTTCCCTTTGGACTTACCTCAACCCCAAGGGTATTTTCAAAGGTTCTTGGGGTAGCGATAGCACACTTAAGATAAGGAGTGATGATCTTCCCATACCTGCCTCATAGTAGCACCCACATCCCAACTGGCAACAGAATCCACAGCAAGAACTATCAACTTGTTCAACCCTCTGGGCCTACAAATAAACTCAAAGAAGTCCCACCTGACTCCTATTCAGGAGTTGGAATTCATAGGTGTGACACTGGATTGCCTTGAAGCACAAGCCAGGCTTGCATTTCAGCATTTCCGGTCTCTAGATTTATTAGCTCAAACCATTATCAACAGCCCTAAAGTGTTGGCCAGACAATACCTACAGTTGCTCAGCCACATGTCATCTACAACTTATGTTTTGCTATATGTCCATTTGCTCATGTGTTGCCTCCAAGCATAACTTCCACACCTGTTTTCAGCCACAAAGCACCATCTGCACAAGATCTTGAGCTCTCCAAAAAGGGTAAAAGAATCCCCACATTGGTGGCTGTAGCCCGACAACCTTTGCAAGGGGGTGCCATTCCCCTCCATCTGTTACAATAACAACAGACGCTTTTCTAGAAGGATGGGGTATACACCTAGATGAAGACAGAATTCAGGGAAGATGGCCTCCACCAGAGTCAGCACTCCACATCGATACTCTGGAGCTCTGAGCAGTCAGACGAGCATACAAATATTTCCTCCCTTTGATTCGCAACAAATCAGTAAGAATACTTACAGACAACAAGGCTTGCATATTTTATATAAACAGGCAAGGAGAAGCCAGGTCTTACCATCATAGCAAAGAAGCCACAGCTCTGTGGCACTGGTGCATCGAGCATCACATGAGTATTTGGGCAGTCTGTCTCCCAGGAAAGCAAAATGTGGTGACAGACCATCTGAGCTGAAACTTTCTTCAGAAAGATGAGTGGGAGATCCACCCACAAGTCTTGCATTGCATATTCCATAAGTGGGGTTTTCTGGACATAGAGATGTTCGCACATTTTAGAATGTGAAATGCCACCAACGTACTGTTCCAGGGTGGGCCTGGGCAAGAACTCTCTAGGCGACGCACTGTCATTCAGTTGTGTGAGCACACTAGCACATTCTTTTCTGGATTACTTTTTTGAGTAGTGGTGGGGGTGGAAAAGTAAGCAGGACAGGGCCCAAGTCATTAGTTGCACCAGCATGGCCCATTCAAACCTGGTTTCCTTACCTGTCACAGATGTCCGTGGCTCCCCGACTTCATCTTCCACAAGTCCCGAACCTCCTATTGTGGGACGAGGGCCAAATTCTCACCTCAGATATCCAGAGGTTACATTTCAAAGCCTCACTACTTCAAGGCTGATAATATCCAATTCTGCCTACTCAGAAAAGTCGCACATCGAGCACCAGGAAAACCTATGCTGAAAAGTGGCAATGTTTCGTTCTTTGAGCCACTCGCAATTCACTATCACCTTCCTCAACGCTTGTACCAAGGGTGCTAGACTACCTGCTTCCTTGAGAAGCAGAACCTCAAACTTATCAGGTTCACTTGGCAGCAATTTCAAGCGAGCATTCCCAAATATTCCCAGTCTTTGCTCACCCATCTATGAAAGGTTCTTGAAAGGGCTCAACAACGTGTTCCTTCTGTTTATGCAAAGTTCACCATCTTGGGATCTGAACCTCGGCATTACAACCTTGACTGGTCACCTCTTGAACCAATGGCGACTTGTTCTCATTTGCATCTCTCAATGAAAGTCACGTTCCTTGTGGCTGTTAGCGAGCTCACTACAGTCATGGCTGACCCCCATTGTCCAGTATTTTACAAGGACAAAGTGGTACTCAGACCTAACCCAAAAGTTCTTCCCGAGGTGGTTTTGCAGTTCCACATTAACAAGCCATTACAGTTACCGGTCTTCTGCCAGAGCCCTCGTCCAGCTGCCAGTTCCAAACATCTTCATTCCATATATGTTCGTCGCGCCATTGCCTTCTACCTAGAAAGAATAAAGCAATTTAGACATTCTCCTAAACTGTTGCAATCAATAGCAGATAGTCCCAAAGGTCAAGCTGTTTCTAAGTAACTCTCTAAATGGATAGTTAATTGCATCAAGATGTGTTACTTGATCAACAAAGTACCATTCCCAGATCAAATACGAGCTCACTCCACCAGAGCAGAAGCTACCTCTGCAGTCTTCTTGCAGAATGTCCCTATCACTGACATTTGTAGGGCCGCAACATGGGCTTCAGTACATGCCGTCCAAAAACATTACACTGTAGATAGGTATGCCTATCAACACACTAAATTTGGAGTGGCAGTTCTATCCACCACTCACAATACACATCCAAAGCCCCTCCTTCCAAATTCTCAGGGCCCCTCCTTCCAAATTCTCCGTAATCACCTATAGTGGAGCACCCACAGGGACACTTCTCAAAGAAGGAAAAAAGAGGTTACTCACGTTGAGTAGTTACGGTTGTTCTTCAAGATGAGTGTCCTGTGAGCGCTTCATGATCATCCCTCCTCCCGTCTGCTTTGGAGTCTTAACATCTCTCCCCAGTAGAGAAAGAACTGGGGACTGTTGACGACACATGCGCATTGGCATGCTTGCTACGGCGTGAGCGGTACTGTGCATGCGTGTCAGCAGCCAGGGTACTGTTGCTAAAAAGTTCTGATTATAAATGCAGTGGCGTTGAGACACCTACAGTGAAGCACCCATAGGGATACCTGTCTCAAAGAACACCAGTTACTGTACAAGGTGAGTAACTTTTTTTTTTTTTTCAATGAAAGATGCTAATAAAATTTTCAAAAACAACTAATTGGTTTCTCATTTTTACAGAATTTTTTTGAGATTTCCTATCCTAATTAATACCTCAGTCTTTTAATTCTATAGATTATATTAAGTCTCATAAGTTTTTAAATATGGTAATGTGCATTGAGACATATTTGCAACTCCCAACAGATCACATTCCAGTTTATTGCAACATTTTCCACTCTGGTGCCTTTAGTAGATTGTTCATCTGTATTGCAAGAAAGGGATGATCTTTCAGAGGTAAGAATGCTTCCTACACATAAAATAAAAGCTACAGAGCACTGCTTACTCTGCTAGTACTATAGTGACCTATCTACAGAATTCAATTTAAATGCTTTTTGTATAAACGTGTTACGAGGAATCTTAGAGGAGGCGTCCTGAGAGTGTTGCCCTACATAGTTAAAAACAACATACTGCTTATTAGTAGAAGCTTATTATAAGATAAATATATACACAGTGAAAAGATTTTAAAATGTAAGTTTACTGAACTATATGAACATTGATCCCTTTTCACTTTTCAGTTATAGATAGTACAATATTGCAATGTTTGGAGATGTTTTAAATCCAAACTGTATTTAACATCATTTCAGTGAACTCATCCTAAAATACACCACACAAATTGGAGGACCTTCTCCCATTCTCTTCTGGTGGATAGGTGAAGCCAGACTATCCCTTCCACAGGCACTGATTTCAGGTCTGCTAGCACCTATGCCTTGGAAAAAGTTCCCTTCTCTGTTCCCCCACTTCCTTCTTACCTTTGATTCTGGAGCTACCCACTGTACCAGCGCCTCTCCCTGTGCCTGTCTACTCCTCCCTACATGCTCCACTGTCTGCTGTTCCCATGCTTGACACAAGCAGTAAAAATGGAGTTCAGATAGATTTTATAAATGGAGAAGTAAACTCTGCTGGTGGCAGCTGCAAACTAAAACCGATAGTTTAGTGTTTCAGCACAGCATCCTCATGGCTTTGTTGAGAACTCTACCATCAATTACAGCTCAGGCAGGAATTCTGAGTTGCCAGAGACACTTCTTATTCAGCGGCCAGATCAAATATGACAAAAATCTCAGCACTCATGAAAATATAGCAAGAGTTTGCACTCCGAGTGGAAAGATGTTAACATCAGAAAATCTACATCAAACTTAGTACTAGTCCTTATTGGAGAAATGAGTGGGTAGGGATGTAAAATTTTGATTATTTGACTAATCAAATAGTTGATGCAATTTGCATCGACTATTCATTTAGCTGTTAGGGTGCTTCCAGGACTGTTGCTACACTTCAAAGGCAAAAGCGCTGCGGGGAGCATGGGACAAGTGGAGTCCCCTGCTGGCCCCGTGCTCCCTGTGGCATTTCAAACTGGCAGCACTACATGAAGCCTGGGGTCATCGGGGGAGACCCCAGCTGACCGCAGGCTCCATGCAGAGCTGCTGCTTTGAAATGCTGCAGGGAGCCCGGCATCAGACTCCACATGACATTTCAGAGCACTGCATGGAGACTGGGTCAGCAGGGTAGTCCCCTGCTGACCCCAGGCTCCATGTGGCACTACCACTTTTAAATGCTGCGTGTAGTCCAGGGCCCGGTGGGGATTCTGGGCTGCATGTGGCATTTCAAAGCGGCAGCGCCATGTGGATCCCAGGATTAGCTGGGGATTCCCCCAATGACCTCTGGCTCCATGTGATGCTGCTGTTTTGAAGCACCCACTACTCTTTCCTCTCTCCCCCTCTCCACCCCCCCATCCCCCACTGCCTCTTTCTGATAGAGGCAGCAAGTTGGGGGGGGGGGTGACTAGTCGACTAGCCTGTTGACTATCCAATAAGAATTTGCATTTGCTTATTGGATAGTCGACTAGTCATTCACATCACTATGAGTGCGGTCAAGGAATTAATGGCCATGAAGACTGAACTGCTTTCATCGAGAGGTTAAGCCATCACATTGTGGGACCAGGCATCCTGGCAGGGTAGCATAAACAAGATTGAACTATGGCTGCCTATTGCATACTTGGACTGTAGATAAAACTGACTACAATACTAAATTCTCCAGTCTTTTGATCCAAGTGCTAGCCTTACTTAAAAAGTATTTTTAAAAGGTAGTAATTTAATAAGGAAAAGTTAAATATGAGTCTTTCTTCTTTTCACTGGAAAACTGTAGGTGGAGAGAGAATTGTGCTCTGCTACTGCTGAATTTGAAGATTTTGTTCTGCAGTTTATGGACAGGTGAGTGTGCAGACTAATTTCACCATGAAAATCTTAAAACTAAGATTCTTTTTCATTAATTTACTAACATTTGATTTGTTCCAATTGTGTAGATGTTTCGGACTCATAGAAAGCAGCACACTAGAACAAACTAGAGAGGAGACTGAAACTGAGAAGATGACTCATCTAGAGAGTTTAGTGGAATTAGGTCTTTCTTCCACTTTCAGTACAATCCTTACTCAGTGTTCACAAGAGATATTTAAGGTATGTGAAACTTTATCCTGAAAAAGGTGTTTTTTTTGTTTTTGTTTTTTTAAAGTTTTGTGCAAGGAGGGTTTTGTTTTTCTAGTTATAGCAAAGCACTTACACATTTGATGATTTTTCCTCCCTTGATGATAGCCCCACATTTGGACTTCTGATGAGACCCTGGCAAAAGAGCTACATTCTTTGTGACGTCTGCTTTATAAGATACCGCAGTTACTACAGTGATGTGTTCCAATGTAGAAGTCTTAGCTAACACATACTCAATACCCTTATTAGTAGATAAAACAGTAGAGGTCAATTTGATTTAGCAAGATGAGTCCCCCTTCTTCTGCTAGAGGTGAGCACTAAAGTCCCAGATCCTTTCTTCTCACCCTCAGAGATTTGAAACCACTATTACTGTGGCGTCTGTTCACCAATGGTATAAGCAAAATCCTTCCTTTAAGATTATAGTAAAAGCTCTGGCCTTGTGATATTTAAATTACAGTCCATGTCTGTTTAGATACTTAGCATACAAAAATTAAGCTGCTTCATCAATCATTTATGAAATATATAGAATAGCTTCTTTTGGTTTAATATAAACTTTCTAAATGTTAATCTGTTTTCCAGTTGAATGGGTTAATTATTTCATTATTTGAATAGTGACTAATCATGTGCAGGCTGCCGTGCATTTTATCTAACTTGTTTTGCAGATGAGTGTCAGGGCTAATCTCTTTTCTTTTAAATGTCACTTAACAGAATGTCTGAGACTTCTCTCTGTGCGTCTAGCTTTGTAAGATGTGAGAAAGTAAAGAAGCATGTATATGGGCTAGGGATGTTAAATTTCGATTGACTAATCGAATAGTTGATGCAAGTTGTATCGACTATTCGATTAGTCGATAAGGGCGCCTCCACCTTTAAAGTGTAGGAATAGCCCCAGGGCTGTTGCTAGACTTCAAAGCATGCACTCCTCTCCCCCTCCCCCCTTGCTGCCTTGTTCTGATAGAGATAGCAAGGGGGGGAAATGACTAGTATACTACTGTGTTGACTATCTGATTACTCAATTAGTCGTTCACATCCCTAATATGGGGATGGAAACTCAAACTCTAGAGTGCACACCTCCTTGAAAAGCCAAAGTGGAGGTGGAGAAAGCAGCTGCTCCAGAATTGGTCCAGCACCACAGCCAGGAACTGCCTCCTTTCACCCAATCCAGTGGCAGGAAAATGGGTTTTTTGGCCATTCAGTTGTGAGGTGGGAGAGGGATACTTCTCTGAGGAGTTCTGGGGCTTATTTAATGAAAGGCTCTTCTTTTTATCCCCCGTGTTTCTTTTTGGAAGCGTCCTAGAGATGGATTAGATATTGCTTATGTGTGTGTGGGAGGGCGGGGGCGTTCTTTCCCCTAGTGTCATTAGATGCTGTCTTTCATAGAGTCATAGAATCATAGAACCATAGAGCTGGAAGAGACCTTAGAAGGTCATCAAGTCCAGCCCCCTGCTCTAGGCAGGACCAATCCCAACTAAATCTACCCGGCCAGGGCCTTGTCAAGCCGAGGTGTCAACACCTCTAGGGATGGAGACTCCACTACTTCCCTAGGTAACCCATTCCAGTGCTTCACTACCCTCCTAGTGAAATAATTTTTCCTAATATCCAGCCTGGACCTCTCCCACCACAACTTGAGACCATTGCTCCTTGTTCTGCCATCTGTCAATACTGAGAACAGCCTTTCTCCATCCTCTTTGGAACCTCCCTTCAGGAAGTTGAAGGCTGCTATCAAATCCCCCCTCACTCTTCGCTTCTGCAGACTAAACAGACCCAACTCCCTCAGTCTCTCCTCATAGGTCATATGCTCCAGCCCCCTAATCATTTTGGTTGCCCTCTGCTGGACCCTCTCCAATGCATCCACATCCTTTTTGTAGTGGGGGGCCCGGAACTGGACACAATACCTCAGATGTGGCCTCACCAGAGCCAAATAAAGGGGAATAATGACATCTCTGGATCTGCTAGCAATGCTCCTCCTAATGCAGCCTAATGTGCCATTAGCCTTCTTGGCTACAAGGGCACACTGTTGACTCGTATCCAGCTTCTCATCCACTGTAACCCCGAGGTCCTTTTCTGCAGAACTACTACTTAGTTGGTTGGTCCCCAGTCTACAACAATGCTTGGGATTCTTCCATCCCAAGTGCAGGACTCTGCACTTGTCCTTGTTAAACCTCATCAGATTTCTTGTGGTCCAATCCTCCAATTTGTCTAAGTCACTCTGGACCCTATCTCTGCCTTCAGCCGTATCTACCTCTTCCTCTAGCTTAGTATCATCCGCAAACTTGCTGAGGGTGCAATCCATCCCCTCATCCAGGTCATTAATAAAGATATTGAACAAAACCGGTCCTAGAACCGAACCTTGAGGCACTTCGCTAGAAACTGACCGCCATCCTGACATCGAGCTGTTGATCACTACCCGCTGGGCCCGGCCTTCTAGCCAGCTCTCTATCCATCTTACCGTCCATTTATCCAATCCACATTCCCTTAACTTGCTGGCAAGAATATTGTGGGAGACCGTATCAAAAGCCTTGCTAAAGTCAAGGTATATCACATCCACTGACTTTCCCACGTCCACAGAGCCAGTTACCTCATCATAGAAGCTAATCAGATTGGTCAGGCATGACTTTCCCTTTGTGAATCCATGCTGACTATTCCTAATCACTTTCCTCTCTTCCAAGTGCCTTAAGATGGAATCCTTTAGGATCCTTTCTATGATTTTTCCAGGAATCGAGGTAAGACTGACCAGCCTATAGTTCCCTGGATCGTCCTTCTTCCCTTTTTTGAAGATGGACACTTCATTTGCCCTTTTCCAATCATCCAGGATTTCTCCCGATCTCCACGACTTTTCAAAGATAATGGCGAAAGGCTCCTCAATGACATTTGCCAACTCCCTCAGTACCCTTGGATGCATTAAGTCCGGACCCATGGATTTGCGTACGTTTAGCTTTTCTAAATAGTTCCTAACCTGTTCTTTACCCACCAGGGGCTGTCCATCTTCATCCCATCTTGAGTCACTTAGCACATTAGTCCAGGAGCCCACCTTGACCATGAAAACAGAGGCAAAGAAAGCATTGAGTACTTCAGCTTTCCCCATATCATCTGTCACTAGGTTACCTCCTTCATCCAGTAGGGGCCGCGCACCCTCTCTGATCACCTTCTTCTTATTAACATGCCTGTAGAAACCAATTTAGTCTTTATTAATGAGAGGATTAACCTTAAAAAAAATCCTTCAAATATTGTTGCGCTTAATATAAATAGAGCTACCTGTTTTTGAAGTAGGGATGTCACATTTCAATTAATCAGCTAATCGAGTACAGAGGCCGCAAGGTGTGGTGGAGGGAGGGGGAAAGTGACTAGTCACTTATATCCCTAATTTGAAGTTTTTTCAGTGGTGGTGCCATCCCTTTATCTTTTTAAGTTGTAGCAAAAATTATTTGCTGTGAATTTTTATTTTTTCTCCTGTTTTAATAAAATGAAAGTTACTTTGGGGGCAAAAGTTCTCGGATTGTGAAGCTCCTTGCCCCAAAGACACTGCCATATTGTAATATCGTTCTCTTCTAATAAAGTGCAAACACTGAACTTGACATAGACTGCAGCAGCTTCCAGTAATAAGCTAATCAGGTAATATAATCAAGGAATCATGCAGGATTTTCTCTGTCAATAAGTTGCTGTCTCTTCCTCTCCCCCACTCCACAACTTCTATAACTGAAACTAATTGAACGTGTGATCTCTCTAGAGCAGTGGTCTCCAACCTTTTTACACTCAAGATCACTTTTTAAATCTCCGAACAGGCGAAGATCTACCGCCCCACCCATTTCTTGAAGCCCTGCCCCTTTCTCGAAGCCTCACCCTCTCTATTCTCCCCCTGTCCATCATTTGCTATCCCCAGCCCTTACTTACTCTGATAAGCAGTTTATTTTTAAATTATGTGATGCATAAAATTAAAATCACATGATTATAGTTATGAAATAAATGGTCTGTTTTTTATTCATGCTATTTAAATCTAAAATGAAGCATTTATAATTATACATTTTGGGGGTACAGAGTTCTGCGGCTGGGGGCAGGGGAGAGGGAACAGGGTGCTGGGAGGGCAGAGGACAGGATTCTGCAGCAGGGGACAGAGTGCCAGTGGGGACAGGTTTCTGCATCTGTGGACAGGATGCCAGTGGGGACAGGAATAGGGACAGAGTTCTGTAGCTGGGAACAGGGGAGTGGGAACAGAATTCTGTGGCTGGGGACAGGAGAGTGGGGATAGAGTTCGGGAAGTGGGGACGGGAGTGGGAACAGAATTCTGTGGCTGGGGACGGGAGTGGGGACGGAGTTCACGGAGTGGGAACAGAATTCTGTAGTTGGGAATAGAGGAGTGGGGACAGGAGTGGGGACAGAGTTCTGTGGCTGAGGAGTGGGGGCTGGGGAGTGGGGTGCCAGTGGAGGCAGAGTCTCCCCTGTATCTGCCTCCTCCCAGGATTCCCCCGCCCCCAGAGGGAAACCAGCGCGTGCCTGCCCCGGGGCCAACCCACCCGTGGCGCAGGGAAGCCCCGCGCGCGCATGCCTGCCCCGGGTGCCAACACGCCCCCCCCCCCGGCGCAGGGAAACCCCGCACGCGCACGCACACACCTCCCCCAGGGCTGACTCACCCCTCCCGTGTGGTGCAGGGAGCCAATGCTCCCTACCGCAGTACACCCAGCAGAGCAGCTAGCGCTACTTCTGGAATCGCCGGAAGTGGCGCTAAGCTGTGGGACTTCTGTCCATCCCCTCCATTTTCACTGGAGGTAGGTAGTGGGGCTTCTCGGGGGTGGGAGGGAAATGGGGGCGGGGCGGACAGGACGCCTCGTGATCGACTGGTCGAGGCCTCGCGATCGACTGACCTGTTGGTGACCACGGCTCTAGAGTAAACTTTCAAGCATTCTGAGTATTTAAAAATATTCTGCAAAATTTCTATTTTTGAGTTCTGCTTTTATTTGATCTATACTTTTGACTGTAAAACGTTACTGAATAATGATGATGTGATTTGCTGCACATGTGCATCAGCTCTATTTATATGTACTTCAAAATATTTCTGTATTCAGAAAGAAATTATTTTCCTCTTCTGTATTCCACTTAGGTTGCCTTGGAAAAAGTTTTTAACTTTGCTGTTTCAAATTTATTTGAGACAAGAGTTGCTGGTCGGATGGTTGCTGACATGTGCCGGGCTGCAGTAAAGGTGAGTGAGAGAACATATGTATTTCATTAGGAGTTATTTAAATATAAGTTTATTGTTACTTATTGAACCTGCCTTACTTTTGTGAAAAACATTAAGTATATTTGGAGACCTAGGTTTTCTTACATTCTTTCTGTAATTATCCCACTTAAAATCTGATAGTTGTAATGTGATGAAAGTGTAACAAGTTAAATAGTTTGTGAATATAATTTAATATCTAAAGGACTTCACATTTGAGGTTCAATTTGTGGTATGCTTTAAATACAACTTTGTGCTTGCTGAGGAGAATTAGAAGCATGGAGTCAAACTCCAACCATTGAAAAGTTTTAGATAGAATGCCAACCAGAACTGAATAAATCACTGTTCTTATTTGTTTACTTTTCTGTTGTAAATAATGCTGTTAGATTATGCTGATTGCTTGTTCTTGATAATGTTTTCAGTGCTGCCCTGAGGAATCTCTGAAGATCTTTGTGCCTCATTGTTGCAGTGTTATAACTCATCTTACCAGCAGTAAGTTAAGAAGTTTTCTAATAGTATTCCACTAGCCTAATACAGGGTGAAGTTTTGTGGATCTAATTTAGGATTGGTATTTTAAAAACAGCATCTACTCCTTTGAGAATATTCTGTTATCTTTTATAAATTGAAGTCATTGATTGAAGAAAAGAATAAGTTAAAAGAGAGTTCTTTTATTCGGAAGCGTATAGAAAGATTCTATTTATACATACATTCTAAAGAAATGTGGTTTCCAAAAGTCATTTCAAGAGATAAATATTAACAAACTTCTTGTCTGCCAGGTTTAATAAAACGACTTATAAAAAGGAATTTGAAGGTTGGGGTGGTTAAACATTCATAAATGTAAGGATGGCTGAGCTTGTTTGTAATAATCAAGAGGCATTAATTTCAAAAATTGGAGAACGTTAAGTTAAGAACATTTAACTTCTATATAGTAACAGTAGAGCTTAACACTTCTGCTCTTCAGATGATGATGTCTTGCATGATGAAGAGCTAGACAAGGAACTACTCTGGAACCTTCAGCTTTTGTCAGAGGTATTACAAAGAATATTAAAAGTTAAATGCTGGTTGTCTTTTTGTATGTCTGTTTCATCATTGGCTCAACTTTAGTGCCATTGGGGAAAACAGTTCATTTACATTATTGCCCTGTTATACTTAAATTTTATATGTAATATTTCATATGGTCTTTTTCCATAAGAATTAAGCAAAAGTATATTATAAATATATTTTATACATTGCAGAAAATAAATATTCTAATTATATGGGAAATAAATTTAAAGTATTAGGTTCTAATACCAATAATGGGCAGGAGAAGAAACTGTCCAAGAGAAGTTATATATTTTACAATGAAATTTGATACACTGATGAAGACAGAAATCTTACATATGATGGAAATTGAACAGCACTGGGACTTGGGGAGGCCATAATGTCAGGAATTGCTGTTTCAATAATCAATATTGTTTCATATAGCAGAAAAAGTGTATGTTTCTGTACATATTTAATTAGTCAGTTTATATTAAGTACTATGGACTCGTACCGGACTTTATCCAGTGTTACTGCTACTGAACTTCATTGTTTTTCTTTACTTTTTAATGTTTCTGTCTTTTATTAGATCACTCGAGTAGATGGAAAGAAGTTGCTGCCATACAGGGAGCAGCTTGTGAAGATTCTTCAGCGAACCCTACATTTAACCTGTAAGCAGGGTTACATTCTGTCTTGTAACCTACTGCACCATCTTCTTCGTTCTACTACACTTATCTACCCCACAGAATACTGCAGTGTGCCAGGTGGCTTTGACAAGCCTCTTTCTGAATATTTTCCTATCAAGGCAAGGATTTTCATTTATTTAGGATTAGAAGATTTGACAACCTTTTTAAAAATGCTTCTCTATTTTATTTGTGTTTATTTCAAGGTTTATCAACACAGTGATTATGGAAAGTGTAATTGAAAGATGCTTTAAACTTTGAAACCTGCATTGCAAATTAGTAGCTGTATTAACCTTGAAAGTTATTCTGGTAGCAGAAAAGATTCATGCTAAATATTATGTTGAATCGCTTAATGACATGGAACATATCTTTGCGGATGTTCACAATACTACATGTAAATAATATACAGGCAGTCCCCGGGTTACATGGATCCGACTTACATCGGATCCCTACTTACAAACGGGGTGAGGCAACCCCGCACTAGCTGCTTCCCCCCAGCAGACCAGGGAGACGCGAAGCTAGCGCTCCCCTCCCCCCCCCCCCAGCAGACCAGGGAGACGCGGAGCGGCTTTTCTCAGCAGACACCTCAGCTTGAGAATAAAGGACTGAGGAAAGTGAGGTGTGGGAGAATAAAACTGATCTCTGGAGAAATGTTTGGCTAGAGTTTCCCCTACAACATGTACCAGTTCCGACTTACATACAAATTCAACTTAAGAACAAACCTACAATCCCTATCTTGTACGTAACCCGGGGACTGCCTGTAAAGCAAAGCTGATGATTATAGATGTGTATTATGCCTAAACTTTGCAATTTATGAATTGACTTGAAATCTGACAATCGTGAAATGCAATGATATATAAATTGCTGTTAACTTTAAAGTTGAGCAGTAAGTTTTGGGTTCCTCAACACTCCACTGACCCTCATATTTATAGTTATATTTATATATTATGTCCAGGGCTTGCCATGCAGCGGCAAGCTCTGCCGGCTTGTAATCTACTCGCCACGGGGGAGTAGATTACACTAATTGTCGAGCCCTGTTTATGTCTATACCTAGAAAATATTAACACGTTTGATACAGTCTCCCAAAGCATCATTACCTCACCTCTATATTTGATAAGCCAACCGTATAGCCCTTCCTATTCTTTTTTTCTCCTCATGGGGTTGTACCATTTCATGAAGAGTACGAAATGTATGCACAATAAATAAATATGAACATGTGGGTTTTTTAAGAATCTGATTTTTCTACTTGTTTGCCCTTTGTTTAGTCATTGGTACCACTAGAAGTGGTTGGGAAACATGACTGTTTTCTAAAATATCTCTCAAATAAATATTAGACATATTTTAAGAGTAATGTTTAAAGAAAAATAATCAGAATAATGTAGAGAGAAATAATGCTGTCACATTTAAAATTCAGTTAAAATACAAATAGATTGATTCTGTATCATGTCTGAACTCTGTCTAGAATCATGAAATAAGGTGTCCATTCGTAATACAGGTGTGAGTTGCTGCAGCACAAACTCCATCTGGTCTCCTGAGCCATCCCAAAAAGTGTTAATGCCAAACTTAACTTCAGAACTATCCTCTAAATCTGAGCAGCAAGTTCCTGAGCCAGTTGTTTCTCTGGAAAAAATATTGAGCTGAAGTGAAGAAGCAATATGAGGAACGTGTTATCGTTCTCTGTTATGTATCGCCTCTGTAGTTAGATAAGTTTTAAGTTGTGTACGGGACTGCATTTATACTACGTGGATCTAATCTGTGATTAGGACTCCTGGGTTCTACAAAATCTCTTTCAGTGCATACTAGCTAACGGTAGTCCAATTTTTATGTTAACATGACTATCACTTTTCTTGGCTAAAATATGAATTAGAACTGGTTACCTCAGATGATCTTAATGTCTCCAAACTGGATAGAACATTAGTGCATCACAAGGGAATTCATATAGGCTTTTAAAATTACTAGACTGAATTTTGATGACCCGGGATGGGAATATCAAACTTAAAATTTGTTTTTTATAATAAGTGTAGCTAATACTTCAGGATTGTTCTAAGTAGCTAGTGATTAAAAACCGATTAAATAGGACCTCTGATTTAAAGGTCAAAAGTCAGAGTTAGAATTGGGGTATGTCCTGTATCCATCACCTGTAAATGAAAGACTGTGTTAAATAGAGCGTCCGCCTCAGTGAGATCATGGAAATTTATCAGCGATTTATTCCTAGCAAGAATATTTTTTTAAAGTCTAGATATTGGTTGCAGATTTCATATTGTTCTTGGTTTGCCAACTAGATTTGAGTATAAATTTAACTCCTTGAGCTGACAGTATATTTTTACTTAGTCTTAGATTTGAAAGTTATATTATTCATATCTGTTAACTTCTTAATAAATGTTTGCTTCATATTTTTCAAAGAGGAAATGTCTTTTTGTTTTTATTATTTTAGGACTGGGGTAAACCAGGCGATTTGTGGAACCTGAATATCCAATGGCATGTTCCTTCATCTGAGGAAATAACCTTTGCCTATTACTTACTGGATTCTTTTCTTCAGCCAGAGCTCACCAAATTAGAGCACTATGCAAATGGAAAACAAGAAATGTCCAGGTCAGTAGTGTCATGTGGGATGTACTAGGAGACTCTGTCCATATGTATAGTAAGAATGTAAAATTTAACTGCTTAACTGATTAACTGATTAAAGGGGAGCAGGTGTGGGAGGAAGGTTGTTCCATCCTGTTAGTGAATTAGAAGATCCAAAGTGCATTACATTCCTGCAGAGTAGATAAGTTGCTAAAATTGCACATAAGAAAGAAACATCTTTTATTAAAAAAAAAGAAAATAAAATAAATTGTCTTCACTTCTAATTTTCTTACATTAAATTTTTTTACTTCCAGAGATGATGTACAGCAGAGTCTCACTATAGTGCACAACTGCTTAATTGGTTCGGGGAACATTCTACCTCCTCTAAAAGGAGAGAGGATAGCTCACCTGTAAGTAAGCTGTGTTTTATGTAGGTTATCAATAATTAAAACATTGTTAGTAATATATTTAGTACTATACTTGTAAACATGGTAATGTTTAATTTATTACTTCGGTTCTTATTTTTGTTATTGCACATCGGATTCTAAGACAGAATTAGTTTTTGGAGGCATTCTTTGAAAACAAAACTTATCTAATCACACTAAGAAAATGCATGGTTTCAGGTCTGTGTTTATAAAAACAGTTAGATATATAAATTGTGAAATATTACTTAACACACATACTTTTCATATATACCTGTTTAATATGCTTTACAAAGGTAAGTAATGAGTATTGTATCATTGCTTTAGTTTTCCATATCTATGTATAATAGTGACAGAAAGAGATTAATTGATTTATTCCAAATGATGTAGTTAAATAGTGGTAGAGTCCGTTTGGTAGTTCTCAAGTTGTGACTTTTCACCCTCAGGCTCTCTGCCTTCCCCCATGAGTGCACACACTGGATCAAACAGGCTGTTTCCCTTCTGCTAAAATTGCTCCATTGTCCAGTATTCAGGCATTCATTTAAAATATTTTTATTTTGACTGATCACAAAAAGAATACATTCAGTGTAAGCCAGTCTACTGTTGTCTTATTCAGATTCTTAAATCTGAAAGAATAATGCTATTAGGGCTCTGAGTGTTCCATGGTCTTTATACTAGGATGTTAACTTCCAAAAATTTCAGAAATTGAATTTTGCGGCTGTTACATTAAAAGAGCAGATTTAGTTCCATTTCAGTTAAGTTACTGAATAACCATGCAAACGTGTAAGACCAGCCATGAATCTGGCTACCAGCACTTGTGTACTTTGGACTTGAGAAAATATACTACAATAAATTATAATTGTGAAAGTACAGGAACGTATATGTTTCATGTTAGTAGTTCAACATTAATTCTGTTCATTGTGCTATAGTTAAGAGCATTTGGGCTATTGTTGAGAAATTAAAATGTGACCATGAGTTAAAATATGTTCCTTCTGTTATCACAAGATGGTGAAGCAGGCCCACAGTTTTGGGTGGCAATTCCAAGAGGCTTGTGGCCCTTGAAAAATGCTGCATCAGCATGTGCAAAGGTGCTCCAGACTCCTGCATGTGGTGCTTCAGTGAGATGCGGGTGGTGGCAATGCACCATCCAGGCAGCACCCTGCCTTTTCCATCTGAAGCCCTGCCCCTTCCAGGCTTGCAATTCTTTTGTCTCCCTTGGATTGAAGAACTCTTCCAGCATGTAGAGCTCTATTACAGCTTTTATATCTGGAGTTTACACTGGTCAGAAAATGAGTGCTGCGGTACTTCACCCAAATAGCAACCTCTGGAAACATTCTGGTTGAGTGGGAGTCCATGCCAGAATGGGAGCCTGGGAAGTGGGAGTGGAAAGGCGTGGTATTGTCCCTGTCCTATTCTGTTGGTCAGTGTGGGAGGATAGTGGGGCAATGGCTCCCACAACAACCTGTTGCTGTCCTCCCATCCTTGTAGAGCCGTGGTCACCAACCCGTCGATCGCGAGGCCTCGAACAGTCGATCGCGAGGCGTTCGGGCAACCCCGCCCCTCATTTTCCACCCACCTCCGAGAAGCCCCACTGCCTACCTCTAGTGTAGTGCCGGCTTCCCGCGGGGTGGACGGAAGTCCTCTCAGAAGCCCGCGTCACTTTCGGGGGTTCTGGAAGTATGCGGGCTGCTCCCCCTCGCACAGCTCTGTTGCATGCTGGGGGCGGGGGCGTTGGCCCTAGAGGAGGAGTGCGGAGGCTTCCCTGCACCGCTGGTGCTGGAAGGGTGAATTGGGCACAGGGGTCACCCTGCGCCGCGGGAGCAGGAGTCCGCCTCAGGGTTTGGCTGCGTTGCGGGAGGGAAGGGAGTTGGCCAGGCCAGGCTGGGCTGCGCCATGGGAGGGGGGTTTGACCCCAGGGCAGGCACCCGTGGGGGTTGGCCATGCTGCAGAAGGAGGTTGGCCGTGCTGCGCCGCGGGAGGGGGGTTTGGTCCCGGGGCAGGTGCCCACGGGGGTTGGCCGTGCTGTGGGAGAGGAGGGGTCGGGCTGCGCCGCACCACTCCCGTCCCTACTCCCCGAACTGTGTCCCCACTGGATGCTTGTTTGTTTAGTGTGCTGGATGTTTATAGCCAATTGCCTGATGAGCAGATTAGTTGAGGGTAAAAGTGAATATGATTAAGGGTAAGTGAATAGGCCCGAGGCGATGCCACATCATCAGACAGATTAGCTAGAGCTGAAAATCCGTTGTTGACGTCAGTACAAAACTTTTGGATAAACTTGACATGTAAAGTGCATCATAAAATTTCTTCATCACTGAGGTCTGACTTGTTCATTGGCGTATCAGTGACATAATGGTGGTCTGTGTTCTACACTATGATATACTCTACAGGAGGTGAAGAGACACCTATTGCATGTAATGATGTGAACCAGCTCCTTCTGAGTGATGTCGTATTGAGAAATCCATGACATTTGGTGTATGCATCACCGCTTGAACCATGAACCAAGAATGGAAAGGTTCTGAGAGGCACAGAATGTAAGCAAGCAGCAAGAGTTATCATTGGGTGTGCCTGAGCCATAATCACCGATGATCTGTTGAAACCCAGTTTGTAGGAAGTCAGTAACTGCATTTAGGTCCCCCAGGATCACAAGATTATCATGTGAAGGGATTATGCATACTAGCTGTTCTAGTTGATCATAGAAACTACCTTTAACTGAGTAATAGTGTCACAGAATACTAGAACTGGAAGGGATCTTGAGAGATCATCAAGTCCAGTCCCCTGCCCTCAGGGTAGGACCAAGCACCATCTAGATCAGGGATCAGCAACCTTTCTAAAGTGTCATGCCAAGATTTTACCCTCCTGCCCTGGGCTGTGCTGCTCTCCCGGGGAGAAGGGCTCTCTCCACCACGCACCCGGTGGACCACCTGGCTCAATGCAAGTTTTTTCACGAACTACCAGTTGCTAATGGAAATTCATAGTTAATTACTCCAGAGACATTTTGCTAGTGCTGCAGCTAGGGAGAATGGTTTAATTTAAATTATTAAACAGACTACACATTTTAACTTTCTCATGTTTATCAAATTTAATTTTAAACAATGTAAAATATTAATTTATGTCCAATACAAAAAGTTTCAGTGTTTTCTTTCTTTATGGCAGGGATGGGAAACCTTTTTTGGGTCGGGGGCCACTGACCCACTGAAAAATCAGTTGGGGACCACACAAGTGAGAAGCAAAAAAAAAAAAAAAACTCCTCCAATAATCCCCAACCCTCACTGATGTGACATCCCCCCCTCCCCACTTGAGACACCTCACTCATCTGGTGCTCCAGCCCCATAGGGCGAGGGGAAGAGACAGGGAAGACTGAGGTTCAGGGCCTCCCATAGGCCAGATTTACTTTTCTGGGATTCCAGGATTAGTGGATTTTGCGGTCCCTTTAGGTTCTTGGGGGGGGGGGGGGAAATGAGGGGTTCAGTGTGTGGGGTAGGGCTGCCAGCGAGTGGGATAGGGATGAGGATCAGGATGTGGGAGAGAGGTGTGGGGTGCAGAATTGAGAGAGGTTGTGAGCTTTGGGTGGGAGGCAGGTTGCAGAAGTAGGCTGGGAGTAGGGTGTCTGGCCATGGGGAGGGAGCAGAAGTAAGGGAGGGTGCAGTATGTGGCCAGGAGGAAGTGTGAAGGAGTAACAGTGGATGCAGGAGCAGGGTGGGAGTAGCTGTCTGGCCAGGACGGAGGGTGTCTGGCCAGGAAGGAGGGTCCAGGAGCAAGGGAAGGTGCAGATTCTGGCCAGGAGGAAGGGTGCAGGAAAGGACTGGGGGTAGTGTGTCTTGACAGGAGGGAGGATGCAGTAGGGGGTTTGGGGTAGAGTATCTGGACAGGAGAGAGAGTGCGGGAGCAAGGGAGGGTGCTTGGTCTGGAGAGATGCTGTTCTGGACACTGGCACAGTCTCTGCCTACAGTCCCCTGGGGTCCTATACACAGGGGCTGCTCCGGATGAGAGCATCCCCTGTCTGCAACAGGCCCTCTGCAGGGCTGGAGCAGCCCCCTGCCCATAGTAAGTGGTGAGCTGCTCCAGCGTCCTCCAATTACCAGTTAATTAGAACAGGTAAGCATCATCCATTGAGACTAAGGAAGTTGTTCCATGTAATTGTGGGATAGTTCTGAATGACTCCCAGGCTCTGATTCAAATGGGTCTGCATCTATACTGCACAGTAATAGGGTCCTGAATCCTGGATTTTATCTTGAAATCGAGGTTGGACCTCTAGTGATGCAGTGTCATGGGACCCTACGTCTGGGGCCTGAGTTAATGCAATTGCAGTATAGTTGCATAGGGGGTCCTATGGGGCTCCAATCCATCCCTATTAGTAGAGGAAGGTGGGAGGAGTTCTTAGAGGGGTCACACGGCACCCTTTGCTTCCGGCCATGTGTCCCATCTTGATCCCAGAAGTATTACGCCAGGGACGGGACTTCCTGTTGCAAGTGCACGTGGCTAATGGGATTGGGGCATGGCTAGTGTGTCCCCATTTTTGGTTCAGAAAGTATAATCACTGTAACGATAGCACCTGGTGATTTTAGGGATTCATCTTGTTTGGAGACAAACAAAAGTTATCAGAAAGCAAACCTGAAGGTTTATTTTATTTCAACAGTAATTGCTATTTAATTTCCCCAACAACCTTGATTTAATATTTAACATCAATCCTCAAGTGTGTGTCTAGCAAACATACCAGAAATAATTATTCATTTGTCTAAACACACCTAGGCAATAGTATTCTTTTTAATAGTACATTGGGGGTCTGTTACAGGAATTTACTTTGTGGTTGACAGACTCTTCATATTGTACCTATTTATGAATACATTTTATAATTTTATGAAGGTATCTTCAATCCCTAATCTACACTAGTATCTCTCTTGTTTTTACAAATGAGTTCCCTTTGTTCTTGGTGGTGTTCATTAAACAAATAAACTTTTTCTACATTCCAGTTATCTTTTCTATTGTATATGGATCACTTGATGATTACCTGATCCATTCATTCTATCTGAAGCACCTTGCATTGACCGCTGTCAGAAGGCAGCATACTGGGCTAGATGGACCATTGGTCCGACCCAGTATGGGCATTCATATTGTATTTCTAATAAATTTAAGAAAGCATTGCTCAAATTAAATTAATGTCAGTCAGTCATGTTTCGATCAATAAGTGTCAAAAAAACAAAGTTTAAATATGTAAGGAAGGAAGTTTTTAGGTTTAAATAAAAGTATAAAATTAAAAACTAATTATAATCATCCATCCAAATAAAAATGTTACAGGCTCTGTAACAGAAGGATCATTCATTTCCAATAAGATCTGAATTACCTGTTATAATTAACCTTTATTTTCGTATAGAATTTCCAGGTTTTACATATGAGAAATTTTTCATATGGTGAACTTTTAATTTTCTGAAGCTTCAGGGGATAGCCAAGTTCGTCTGTACAGAATAAACTTAAAAAACAACAAATAGTTTGGTAGCACTTTATAGACTAACAAAACGTGTAGATGGTATCATGAGTTTTTGTGGGCACAGCCCACTTCTTCAGATAACCGCAGTTTTGAGTTTAGGATGTGCAGACCGAAAATTTTCTGTTGTGCAAAAATTATATTTATGTAGAAGACTAACATCTTTAAAATAACACTTGTAAACAGTTCTGCTTAACCTTTTTTACAAAGGAAAATTGGGTTAGGGCTTAATAAACTGATATGTCTTGATTTTCAAACTAATAATTTACTTGGCTGGACAAATGAAAGTGTTTTCTCTGGCAATAATTTAAGATTGATTCATATTCCCGGTTCCCTTGCTTTAGGAGTGCTCTCACCAATAGCTCTCCTATGAGTATGAATTATCGTGGATACTATTACTCATCGTTCTTTTTCCTTTGTTGATGGGGGAAACTCTATTATACCAACTTCCTTGCTTGTTTAAAAGACATTTCTTAAACTTGTTATAGTTAAAGCAAGATGTTTCTTTCTGTGTTTTGAAATGTTTTCTGTAAGAAAACTGTTTTGACCCTTTTTCAGTGTTCTTAATTTACTTTGTCTTTTTTGTTTGTTTGTTTGGTTCTGTTTCTGGTATACTTTTCTTCAATGTCAAGCTAATGCACCCCAGGGACTTTAAAGTATACTCCTTACATACCAATGAATAATCCTCTTATTTCATAGGCTCAGAGTCAATGGCCTTTTTCATATGTAATTACTTCATCAGTTTGTCACTTATCATCATTTAATAACTGTGGTAGCTACAGAGTGTTTAAAGAAAAGTCCAGCAATGTAATTGTGTAGTTTGGAGCATCGGTTTATTTGTGAGTTGGATATCTGCTGTTACCAAGGACTCTGAGAGTGCCTCACCTAGTTAGTGATCAAAAACTTCAGAGGGGTAGCCATCTTAGTCTGTAACTGGAAGAACTTAAAACAACAACAAATAGTCTAGCAGCACCGTAAAGACTAACAAAACATGTAGATGGTATCATGAGCTTTTGTGGGCACAACCCACTTCTTTAGTTTTTCTAGTTAGTGATGTTGGGCTTCAATAATTTAGTTTCTATAACACTCTCACTTTCGTAAACTTGCTTTTCTAAAAATACATAATTCCTTTATTTATATTTTAAGAATGGAATTTTGAAAGAAGCACAGGTCCTATTCATTGTTACCTGACTTAAATCACTTGGCATGTTTGAAATCCTTTCTTAAATAAAAAATAAAATACTGGGTACTCTATTTTAGGTGCCTGCCATATTACTGTGTAATTTGTCTCAGCAATTTTTTCATACATATATAACAGGTACATATAAAATAATCAAAAGGAAATTAATTACTGTTTAATGCACACTGTATTTGACACACAAAATGCATGGCTGCAGGAGGTCAGAGTTGAATACTGTTGCTGTATTTTAAAAAGGAGGTAGATAAATTTATGGCTAACGTTTGAAGCTATGCTAGCTGTTATAAAAGTCTTTAGTCTGTAAGCAGATTGTCATGGGTATAGGAAGGGATCCTTCTTTCTCATTTTGTCTGAAACATACTTTTTTTGCCTGGAGAGGGGGATTTTCCATTTTTTGTCAGAAGTGTCACGATGTTAGAGGCAGAAAGTGGGTTTTATGAATCATTGGCCTGAACAAGTGCGTGCTACTTTCTCCCTTTGTAGTATTCTTTTTATCTGGTAAAGAAGTGTTTCAGAAATGCTCTTTGACTAAGACATAGTCTTACAATGTAAGAAGAAGACAGTAGTTACTGATTTGACTTTGATGTACTGAGTGACTTGTGAGTTCTACTCTAGGCCAGGCAGAGGATGGGAGGATGTGGTCTGGTCAGCTTTCAACCCATCTAATACAGGCGTATTGTGGCTGAGTGAAAAAGCCTAGGGATTTAGTATCTCTGTAGTAGTGCTGGTGAGTTAAGGTCCTGAATAGTCAGTCAAAATCATTAGTGATGTGTGGTTTATACCCTGGTTGCAGAAATAAACATTTTGTGTGATACTTATTTTCACACAGTATTTGTGTACATAACATTTTTATGTACGCAATCTCCTGTTATGCTCATAGGGTCTTCATAACATTGGTAGAGATTATAAATAACTTAATTACCTTTTATATGTAATGAAGCTCATGATACTGTAAACCAGGATTTTTCCAGTACAGTTTGCTTAACACACACTTAATGCTAAAAGATTAAGACCTCTTTCACAGCTCTTCAGTTGTGTTCTTCCCCAGCTTCCCATTTCCACAGCCTAAGTACTACTATGGTAACTTTAAACAGCTCTTGTGGGAAAGCAAAAAACAGGGTTACTCACTGAGACTCCATTTTTCCATCTTAAATACAGCTTGATTAGGACGTGTATCACCTCCTCCCTCTTTGCCACAACTGCTATATGAACTTCTTTAGTAACTTTTTCACTCAAGACATGCTGTGTGAAGGTCATGGATGAGAGACCAGTTCTTTTGAATGTGTAAGGTTGTGATGTCATTCAATGAGGGGCAGGGCTAGCTAACCTCTCTTGGCATCTCCAGGAAACTACCCAGCTCTGCTGGGGGAGCTCCACACAGAAAAGGAAACAGTTACTACTCCACGGTGAGTAACCCTGTTTTCTCCTTGTTTCACCTTCAAACTGTTTTCTTTAATTTTGAATCTCATGCGTTAAACATGAAATATTTGGTTTGGCCCATGATCTAATCCTAAACATGACAAGATACTTATTTGTATTTAGGAAAACTTTCCATTAAATTGATGGATTGAAGCCCAACTGACATTTGTTTTTGAAGCTGCATCTTATGACTGGACTGTAATAGGGATAGAGTATCTGTAGAGAATTGGGCAAGGCGCATAATGAAATGTTTTCAAACTAGAAGAAAAAACCTCTTACATTTTCTATTTACAATGGGGGTTTTAGGATTGGTAGTGTGGAGAATTAATCCAACAAATTCCTCCTGATGGTTTAATTTGAATTTATATGTTTTCAGCCTACACAAAGTGTAGGTTTTTTTTAAGGCTCCCTCTGTATTGGAGTCAGTGTGGAATGAGATGCACGAAAAACACAGGAGATTGCTTTTACCTTCTGTTGTGTGGTATGACTTTATGTATAAAATGAACTGTTATCTTTGTATAAGTAGCCTCTCTGAGGGGAATCTTGCTTTTCTGCATCATCTGCAAATGTAACTGTATCATGTGCTCGTGATAGTGTGTATACTAGAAAAGCTTGCTTTTCAGTAGTTGAAACTAAGCTGCTGATTCAGTGGCTGAGCTATAGTGCTGAATATTAATAAAAAGGAAATCCTATTATGGGACATAGATTATACCTGTCTTCATTTTGAGTATAGAACCTTATGTCATGAGTAGGCTCACTGAGATCAATGGGAATTCTTGTACAGAAAGATAGATACTGTGTGAATAAGGGTATTCCAATCTAGTCATTGATTTTGGATACTATCAGAGCTAGAATTATAAGCTAATGGTCTCCAGATCCTGAAGTGTGGAATATAGACTTGAGAGAGGTAAAATGTCCCTTTCCCTTGCTTCATAATTTAGAGATGTTGCTGCAGAATATGGCTTGTTTGCAGAAAACAATGGATTCTTCTGCTGACAGACTTCTGTCTGAAAGCAATAGGATCTAGTTCAGGAAAAACTGTTGTGCTGGTATAATCATGGTATAATGCCTTTTACTGCCTTGAGTATAGTTACTGTTTACAGACTTATCCATTGGTGGCTGTAGAAACAGATAAAGCATTCATTTTTAATACTAGCTTTCTTTATATCTTAGAAATAATTTTTATAATAGCACTCATTTAGCAGTTCACAGTATCCCCAACGTACTGCACTAAAGAAGTTAGCCTAATCTGTTTTGGTTTTTTTAAGAAACAGATTAAAATTATTGATACTATTTCCTTGCCTATCAGAGAACGGTTGTCTTTTGTTTGGGGACACTGTTAGCTGAGGCCAGAAATCTGTCTTCTTGAGTGTCATTATATTCCCACTTATGGGCTGCGTCTCGACTGGCAAGCTTTTCCACAAAAGCAGCTGTCTACACTGGCCGCTTGAATTTCCGCAAGAACACTGACGATCTCATGTGATATTGTCAGTGTTCTTGCGGAAATACTATGCTGCTCCCATTCGGGCAAAAGCCCTCTTGCGCAAATGCTTTTGCGCAAGAGGGCCAGTGTAGACAATGCAGTATTGTTTTGCGCAAAAAAGCCCTGATCGTGAAAATGGCTATCGGGGCTTTCTTGCGCAAAACCATGTCTAGATTGGCAAAAACTTTTCCATTAAAAGCATTTGCAGAAAATTGTGCCAGTCTAGATGTAGCCATGGAGTATTACCCTCCTACTGGTGCCTAATGATAGAACCTTCTCCAGGCAGTCCATTTAGAGTCATAGTGTCTAACAAGTTCTGAAGCAGCTGTAGTGAATTACATTATTTACATTTTCAGAATAATATGGCTAATGTACAAAATGTAAAGCCAACTAGGGGCAAGCATGTTGGACACCATGGAGTTAGAGTGTTCATATATCCCCTGCTACCTCACTGCTCAGCATTTTTTAACATTCTGAGGACAAGGCTATGTGAAGGGGCACAGAGATCTCTACTGCTTTGCTTCCTTCTCACCAGGTGCCAAAGTTGGAAATGAATCCCCCTCTCGTTCACTCAGAACTGCCCCCCCCCACGTTATTTGTTTCTTGTCAATTGTTTAACATGGTTGCTAGTGATAAGTATAGATAATTAAGTTAGTAGCTCAGTTCCAGGTTATGATAGAATCACATTTTTTTAAAAGAAAGAAGCTGTGGATTTGAGATATGTACTTTGTGCCTGGTTGACTAATGAGAGTTGGAGATTCTCATTATATGCGTCAAGTGATTGGGAAAGAGACACTCTCCTGGGCATTCCATCTGCTGGACTTTAATGCCTAGAGCATTCAAGGAAAGGAACAGTTGGCAGCACCTTCTCCTTACAGAGGTACTTGAAACTAAAAATCCTCTGATCCAGGCATTCATCAAATCCAATGTCTAAGAGGCCAATTTCAGTTCCTGTGAGTTCTTCCATCAAGTAAGAGCTGTGTAAAGGTGCCAGGAAATTGGAACACTCATCGTTTCCAGCTCTGGATCCTGCTTCTCAAGCAGTCAGGTTTTTGGAAGGTACCATTAATGGAGATGGGAAGACTACTGGTGACAGAATCGAGAGCCATGCTGTTGGGTCTAGCTGTGTCAACCCCAAAGAATACTTGGAAAAGATGGCCATTGTTAGCAGAGTAGGAGTCCACATGTCAGAACCATCCAGCCATGGCTCCAAAACAAAGGGTGGTTGCGTTTTCAGCTTCAAGAATCATGGGTGTGGATTTAAGTACTTCCCCCAGATCCTTTGCCATCTGAGGGTGCGTCTAGACTACATTTCTCTTTTGAAAGAGGAATACAAATGTGGGAAATAAAAAAATGCAAATGAAGTGCTGATTTACAAATCTCGTGCTTCATTTGCATAATCTCGTCTGATAGCTTTTTCAGAAGAGATTTTTTTTAGAGGGGGAAAAAAACAGTCTAGATGGGGTTCTTTCGAAAAAAAATCCTTTTTCAAAAGAACTCTTATTCCTGAAAAAATGAAGCTTACAGGGTTCTTTCAAAAAAGGGTTTGTTTTTTTCAAAAGAACCTTGTCTAGACTGCTTTTTTTCTGAAAAAAATCTCTTCCGAAAAAGCGATCTGATGAGATTATGCAAATGAAGCTCAAGATTTGTAAATCAGTGCTTCATTTACATTTTTGATTTTCCTCAGTTGCATTCTTCTTTCGAAAGAGGAATGTAGTCTAGATGCACCCTGAGTCTTTGATGCCAGCATGAATCTCTGCTCCGGTTCTGGTCCATCTTCTACTCCAAAGAAGAATTTTACTTTAGTGCTTTGTATGCATCATTTTATTTCTGAGCATTCCTTGGATCTGAATGAAAAACAGAAGATCTTGAGAAGAGACATGCTTTGCCTGTTCCTAGATTTGTGTTATGTTAATCAGAAAAATGGAGAGCAGGGGAGATTATTAGCCTTTTTCTTGACCTGTCTATTTCTCCTCCTCCTCCTCAGACTCCTATAGGATCATCACATAGAACTTTTCTTTTTTTTCCTGTCCTCCCTCCAGCTCTTTTGCTGTCTCCAGTGTGTTCCATTGTGAATCTGAGGCCTGATTTGTATCCAAAGGAGGCTAGAGGAAGAATAAAGAAACTTGTTTCCCCCTAGTTCATGCCTCCTTTTGGTCCCCCTCCTACATGTGTATTCCTGAATCCCAGGTTTTGGGGGATATCGAAAATCCAGGGTTCTATAATCTTATATGTGGCTGCCATAGAAATTTTTCTGTTGAAGGTGTGACTAGGGAGGTGACGTTTCATCTGTAGAGGGTCCGGCAGTACATCTGTCTGCATTTCAAATCTATGTCTGATACCTCTCATGTCTGATATCTCATCATCATTTTCCTCAGTTAAAGTTATTCTCATACTTTTTGAACAAGAGTGTGCAAACAGACTGCAAACTTGATTTGTCACCAGACATACATGTCAGAGCATGCCGCTTCTCCTTCTGACAATGCTTTATGGTTTCATGATCTGCAAGATCACAAGGCATCCTTCAGTACTCATGGATGGACCCACCCAGCCAATGTTTGACATTGTTAGAGCTACCTACAAGAGTAAGATGTTGTCCCAATCCTTGATGGTCTACTGAAGCCTGCTAAAACTTGCTACTTTTGCAAGCCTAGGAGACCGTTTATTTCAGGTACCTTTGGAAGGGTTTTAGTATTTTTATCACCTAATTCACTTCTGGCGGTGGCTACTTGAACTCTAGGCCAGGGATAGGAAACGTAAGGCACAGGGGCTGGCCCTGGCCCCCAACTTGCCTGGATCCAGCCTCTGAGGCTCTCCACCTCCCAGCATTGAGGAGCCTGAACTGGTGCTCCAGCCTCCCTCCCTGTCCTTGTCGACAGCGGCGCGTCCAGACTGCCCCGATCTGCCGACAAACAGCTGATCATCAGCTGGTCGGCAGAGCACGGCAGCCATTTAAATTTAAATGAAGCCGCGATTATTTAAATCGCAGCTTCATTTCCCTCTGCCTATCAGCCTAATCTACATGGCTCCATCGAGGGAGCCATGTAGTGTAGACACACCCTTAGAGACTAAAACCCACTTCATCAGATGAGTTGGAGTGGAAATTGCAGAATCCAGAGTATACATAACAGTAAAAGAAATTACTTGTCAAATGTAGGATCAGTGTTAATGAAGCTAACTAAGTCAGGCTGGATGTGTCTCATTCGTAGAATGTGATATGGAAATGAGAATATCAAAGGTGGGGAAATTCTCTTTTATAGTGTGTTAACTACTTAAGATCTAGCCTTGGTTGATAGTGTTGAACTAGTAAATGAACTCCATTTCAAGCTGTCTCCTTCTGTAACTGGGTAATATAATTCTTTAGTAGAAGGATGGCTGTTTTCTTTATTGAATATCCAAGAAGGTTAAAACAATTGATAGGTAACTTATTTTGCTGTTATATGTATCCTGGATTCTGTAATTTCCCCTCCAACTCATCTGATTAAGTGGGTTTTAGCCATGAAAGCTCATGACCTAATAAATTTGTTAGTCTCTAAGGTGCCACAGGACTGCTTATTGTTTTTAAAGTTACGGACTAGCATGGCTGCCTCTCTGAATTATATTGGATAGTTCATTTGGCCATTCTTTCAACTTCCCATATTTTGGTAGATTGCTGTTTGTGTATAACATAGGTAAGAAGTTTCTGAAAGTGTTGGCTAATATGTATGCACCTTTGAGAAATCCTGTCCCTAATTGGGATCTTATTTTGGTTTTAACACTTACGAAACAATGTTTTGAATCATTCGCTGATTGTTTGCATTATTTGTCTCTTACAACCACGTTCATTATTACCATAACATCAGACGGAAGGATGAGTGAACTAAATGTCTTGATAGCTGACCCCCCAATTATACCTTTTCATAAAAATAAGGTAATTTTTAGGCCATATCCCAGGTCTTTTCCAAAAGTAGTTTCTGAATTTCACATCAGTCAGACAATTAATTTACATGCATTTTCCATCAAAACTGCTTACCAAAAAGGGGTAATCTGTTTTGCATACTTTGGATGCAAAAATAACTCTTCTTGCATATTACTTAAATTTTCAAAAGTCTTGTGTTTTTATTCAGTCACATGGGTTATACCATGTCTTCCCAACTACTTCAAGATGGGTTAAACAATGTATTGTTGAATGTTTCTCATTAGCAGGAATTCCTGTACCTACATGAGTATGGACTTATTCCACCAGAGCTGTGGTAGTTTAAGCCAGTTCCTTGTTGCCAAAATATGCAGGGCTGCAACCTTGAGTTTTGTACACACTTTAATAAATATTTCGATTAGGTTTTCAGGGCTGATGCTAGATTTAGTAGTACTGTGCTTCAGTTTCTATTCATTTAGGACTCTGTTTCCTCCTCCAGGTTATTTTCAGCCCTGCTGATCAAACTATCCATAAGTGGGAGTATACAGAGTCACTCGAAGAAATGAAAATTACTACTTGTAACCAAAATTTGAGATGGCTCTGCATATTCACGCTTCCTACCCACCTTCTCCTTGTCTCGCAATTCTCTTGTTCTTTGTCTCTGGATTGGTGATGGAAGGAACTGAGGTGGTGGAGGCCTTTGGGCATCCTTATATAGACTCTCATTCAAAATGTTCAATGATGATAAGGGGAAGTGCAAGAGTGTGAGTACTCAGACACTGCTTGGAGAAGGTTTTACGATTAAACACCAATAGGTGGATCAGTATCCCAAAAGTGGGAATATGCCGAGCCATCTTGAAGAACTCTGGTTATAAATAAGTAACTTTCATTTTTTTAATATTGTTAATGTCTTCCAAATTTGACACATCTATTCATATATATATTAGAAGGATTTATGCTAATTAGCCAACATTTTTCTAAAAATAGGTTTTTCTGTATAGTACCTTCAGTATCTTATTTTAGAGGAAATAGCTCTCTGACTTTAATGCTGCAGCTGTTTGGGAATCAGTGTTTGTTCCCAAACAAATAATTATAAATGGAGCACCCATGTTAATTTTCTTTTCATAGGGAAAAATAAGTGAAAAGTTGTTAGTTGTGCAACATTTATTTTCAAACTTCTTATATAGTGCTGTTAGAAACACAGAAAGGAAAAATAAAATGAAAACTGATTTTCTTGTTAAATTAAGAGCTGTAAAAATTGAACTACAATGTCTTCCTTTTTAATTGATTTAGGATTTAGATTAATGTGTAGATGTGAACATTAAAAATGGTTACATCAGTCAGACTTTACTTTAGAAAGCTGGCCTTTTTCTGCAGTTGTTGACATACCCAGTACCTCATCTAATGTAAGATTGTAGCTCCCTGTTATGTTTTAGGTACCAGTGATATGAGTTCTTGTTCTAGGATAAATATAAACCTAAGTTCTGGTCTTGGCAAGTAAATCTCTCAATTCACCATTTTAAATGTTTCATTTTATCATGGTAGGGTTCTGTGTGCTTGTGCTGAATGTTTAAGCACCTTTTGCCAAGTGAGCAAGCATTAGTAACAATAAAAGGCTGATATTGTTCCTCTTTCTCATTTTCTAACTTTTTTTGCACCATTTCCACCACTGATACAATGGACCCTTTGATTGGTACTGTTCTTGCACTGTTAGTGCAGTATTTATGTAGCTCTTGAATTTCTTTGAAAAGTATCCTGGTGGTTTTTCATTGAAGGTTTGACTCCACTTACTCTTAGTGTCTATGATGTAGCTTTAGAAACAAAACAGGAAAGAAAATGTAAGAAATATTCAAATGACATAGTCTTGTCATCAGATACATTGGCATGCAATGCCACAGTCTGCTGTTTTATTTATGCAACCATGTGCAAAACCCACATTTTACAAGGACTGAGAATGCACAGCTAAAAATTTAGAGTAGAGTCAAGTCATAATCTTGGTTAAGCTTTACTTCATAAGAAAAAGCTTGTCCTGTAGATGTATTTTTCTGACTATTATGTACTTTCTTGGCATGGTTATTATTAGTGGTGGGCTTCAGAGACTATCGTGAACAATTGGACCTGGGCACATTGCACACCATTTTTTCGTTTTTAAAGGAAAGCCCATGGGGGGGGGGGGGGAGCGAGAAGGGAGGGAATAAGATAATGAATATTTATATTAAGCCTTTCCTTAGACCAGGGCTACTCAACTCTGGAAGCCTCGGGGGCCACAATGACACTCACAAGCACATGCCGAAGGCCACAACTGAAGTGTGGTTGCATATACATACAAATATATGCAAAGATTAAGGCAAGACTATACAACGCACAGTCCCCATTTAAGTCCGTTCTGCTGATATTAATAAAATGCAATATTTGCCCGATTTCTATCCATATGACGGCACTTTTAATGAGCAATGACAGTCCAAGAATTTAACTATTAAAACACATATCAACAGAAGACCATTATATTGACTGCTTTTTTGTTTTGGCTCTCACCCGCAGACTGCGTGTAGAGCCCCGTGTAAACCCAAACCACATCGCGGGCCGCAAACAAATGGGTTGCGGGCCGCATGTTGAGTAGCCCTGCTTTAGATTTTTATTAATAGTTCCCTGCTATTCAGTAATCTGATTTGCCTGAAAATAACCTTGTAAATAGTTGTATCAGTGCTCTTGTCCCTCATTGTCATGCTGTGCATTAGAAGAAGTGAAAGTCATTTCTAATGCTTGTTAAATGGAACATGTTGAAGATTTTATACCCAAAGTGTCCTTCTCTCTTGGTTTTTACTCTTTCAGAAAAGGCAGACTACCTGACCAATAGGTACTCCTGGGTTTTAGAATGTTAATGATAAATAACAAATAAAATTAGTAAACTAAGCCTTGTGAGTCATCCACTAGCATCAGCCTTACTTTGTTAGGAGAAACCAGTTGTCAACAAAACAAATTTCCTTACCTTGTAATAAAATATGTTTTGTCTTTATGCAGGGTTCCAAGTCTGGTGTCTTTGGAGGAAACAAAACTTTTCACTGGTGTTAATTATGGTAGGTCAATCCTAACACAATTAAATCATTGAGCAGTCCTGTGGCACCTTACAGGCTAACAAATATATTGTATCATGAGCTTTTATGGGTAAAACCCACTTCATCAGATATTAAATCAGGTCATTATGAGAAAATTAATTTCAGGCTCTTACTACATGCATAGCCAATTGACATGTTTACACTTGTGGTTCATTATTAAGAATTAGGTCCAACTAATCACGCGTAGATAAATGTATTGTCTGAAAACATAGAACAATACCGAAAAGAAAGGATTAATATGTTACATCCTTCTGGGAAGCAGTCACAGTAGTTAGTCTACCTTGCACAGAAGCTGTGCTCTGAAATACATTCCCCAAACTGTCTATATTTATATTTACAAGATAAAAAACTAAAAGCACACTGTACCTCATCCCAAACTAAAATTTACCAATTAATTTTTTACGTGATTTTTCTAGTATCATGGTGTATCTTTCCTTTTTCTGTTTTTGGATTCTACAGGTTGAACCTCTCTAGTCTGGCACCCTTGGGACCTGACCGGTGCCGAACTAGAAAATTTCCGGACTATGGGAGGTCAAAATTGTGTAGCAGCATTACCAACACTACTTCTCTTACTAAAGACATTAGAAGACATTTAGGGGTAAATTAGAACTAAATAATAGTACAGAGCACGAGAGCCAGGACTGGTGGCTGTAAACAATTTTTATAGGTCCGTGAGAGATTTGGTTACACCATAATAAGTGGACATTTGGTTAACTAAAATCATGCCAGAGCATGGATGTTGCTGGACCACAGAGTGCCGGATTAGATAGGTTCAGCCTGTACACTCCAGATGAGTCGCCTGTGAAGGTACCTCACAAGCTTGTATCAGGACTGAGCATTCATGTGTCTCATTTTTGACAAGTTCGGCATCCTCTTATGGCAAGTGCAGAGTGGTACTATGGAGGGCATTGTGGGATATACATCTCAGACTGATTGAACACAATAAAATTTAACATGATTTTGTGCTAATTTATATGTAATGTGTAATGCATATTGATAGGGCGTGCAACACTCATAACATATGCTTTGGCTAACATTTCTATTTCTGATAACCACCCTAAGTAGCTAGGATCACACAGCTGCAAGATATATCTAGCTACTTAGGGTGGTTATCAGTTCTGTTTATTTTAGAGACACTCTGTCTGTCTGTAGCCAGGATGGAGTTTGAGATCAGTATAAACTATATATATATATATTGTAGAGTGCATCTGTGTGTCTGTGAACCCCTCATAAATTGTAAGAGCTAGGACCACCAAATTTGGTATGCAGCTTCCTTTTTTCTTAACTTAAACCAAGATCAGGGCTTGGTTGTGCCTAGAAAACGGGAATGAGACTGAGACTATTTCCCATAACATGGAAAGGGAGGGGACAAAGTAGAAGAATGGGAAAGGGAGGGGCACAGAAAGGAGGGATGCAATACTGAGAGTGGCCACTGGGGCAGCTGCAGCACCGAGAGTGGCTACCATCTTGCCTGTCAGCATGCCGGTAAATATCTCCCCAGCCCCTGCTCTGGAAACTCCCCCTTCTCCCGCCCCCTTCCCCCAGAGAGCCTGCAGGAGCCAGTCCTCCTCTCCCTCCTCCCCTCCCCCCCCCCACCCCCTGAACAGCTTGCAGGCCTCGGGGTGGGGGGAGCGCTGCAGGACGAAGCAGTCCCCCGAGCCTCAACACACTCCTCAGACAGCCTCCAGCCTGTTGGGGAGCAGGCCCTAGAGCAGTGGTCCCCAACTATTTGAGGCTGCTGGGCACCAGGGGCGTGGCCATTCGCCTGCGGAGCGCCAGAGGGCGGGGACACTTGCATGCCCAGGGGCGGGTTCCCTCCTTGCACCACGCACTTGGGGCTGGTGCCCCCTCCAAGGGCCGCACGCGTGGGGCCAGCACTGTCCTCCTTCCCCCCCCCCCCCCCCAAGCGCCTCACGCCCGGGGCCGGAGGGGACTACAGCCCCCGGAGCCTGGTCCCCCCACATTCCCGTCCCCCCCCCCCGACAGCCTTTAGGCCCTAGGAGAGGGCAGCTGGGGGGACCGCTGGTAGGGGTTCACTGCCATAATTCTCTCGGAGGAGTCGCTGCTGGAGCAATGCCACCCTCGACACCGTGGGTGGCTCCTGGTGGGCCCCACCCCACCACAACCCATCCCCCTGTCCTGTGGCCCCTGCCCTGAACCCTGCCTTGACTTCAGCACTCCTTCCCTGAGCCCTTGATCAAAAGGAAGATGGCAAATGATTAGAGGAGCAGAGACCTGGAGCCGGATTTGAGGTTGAATAAGTTGCCAGACACTGCCTAGGGAGTCAGTGAGAGCTGAGAAGCTGACAAGGAGACACACACAGACTGAGGGAGCACACTGCGTGCAGGACAGTCTGCTTCTCACAAACCGGAGATGGAGGTTAGCCTGAGGAAAGCTTACAAATGTAAAGGAAAGTGTGTACAGGGAGTACTGATACCTGTACTTTACAGATAAGGAACTGAGGCACAGAGACAACAACTTGCACAAGGTGATACAAGAAGTTTATAGTGTAACAGGGATTTGAGCCTGTCCCTTTTTTGGAGCACTTCTAAAAGGATTAGCCCCGTGCACATGAAAGATTCTTGTTAGATGTGGAGCTTTTCTTTTTCCTCTTTGAATAAAACTTTATTTCCAGCCACTGTTCTCACTGCTTGAAGGAATAGGAAGTTCTTTCTCTTTCTTTTTTCTACTGCTCCCATTGCCTGGATTGGCAAAATGCTACTTTCCTCTCCCCTCCAAACAGCCAAAAAGAATATAAACTCTTTTCTCGCCCCTCTTTTAATTGCTTAAAGGATGAAGTATCACTCCTTGAGCATTTCTGCTCTTCTATCCCACCCCAGTAAGTATATTCTTCAGAGCTTGTTACATCATAGGCACTCTGCACCACTCTGACTTTTCATAGAAACTCCTATTTTGCTCTCCCTAATCTTAGGCATAGCACTTGACTAACTCAACCTAAGGGTATGTCTACACTGCAATAGAGGACCTGCAGCACAGCCATTACTGGCTCAAGTTAGGTGACTTGGACTCACAAAGCTCAGGTTGCAGGGCTAAAAATTGCAGTTTAGATGTTTGGGCTCTGACACCATGGGAGGAGGCCTCAGAGCCTAGACTCTGGGCCAAGTCCAAATATAGTCACTGTAATTTTTAGCTTAGCAGTCTGAACACTGCAAGTCTGAGTCAGCCGATTTGCTCACTGAGGCTCAGTGCCACAGCTTTTTTTATTGCAGTGTGGATGCACCCTGAGAGACAGAAAAGAAGCATATCCCAACTTGCATGGTGGGACTGTAAACCAATTTGTGATATGCCACTTTGTTTGAAGAGGCATTTTTGTACTCATTTAGTGAGCAGAGTTAATTAAGTTGAAAAATGTCCTGTCCAGTATTTGGTCTGACAGATGGTGACTGCAACATAGGATTTCAGTGTGATGTGGAAAAGTGAGTGGCGTACCCCATGGCTTTGACACTGAGGTGCTTAGAACTGCTTTTATTCAGGTGTATGTATGTTTGCATATAAAAATATACTATTTTTTGAAAGTATTTTATATCACCTTTATATAGTCCTTTATCTCATGTGATTTGAGGTGTGTAAGGAAATTAATCTGTTCTTAAGCTTTTGCATGTCAGTTTCCACTGTTTTCAGTTAAGCTTCTCTTTATTTTATAACACTATGCAATGTAACTTAGAGAATATACTTTATATAATGAATGTTCTTATTATCTTGTGTAGACTTATCAAGAGAAAACCACAGAGAAACCATGGCTAGAGTCATAAGGAAACTGCTGCGTAAGTATCTTTTTGTGTGTCTTATTCCTATATGCAGTACATATGCAAAGATTTGCTTTCAGTGTTGTCAGGTTACTGTGCTTTTAAATCCAATATTAGCATTGTAGAACAGAACAAAGAGGCAAAATCTGTTGTCATGAATTGTATGACAACATAAGTGACATACAGTTTTGAGCTTCACAAGTAGATAAAATATTTCTCTGTGTAGTTAACTCTTTGAACTGTGCTTCGTATCAGATAACAAACTTTTTGATTCCATTTTAATGGTAGGCTATATACTTGACAACTCAGAAGATGATACCAAGTCTTTGTTTCTAATCATAAAGGTATATTCTTTTTCAATAATTTTTATATATTTTGTTTTCATTTTTAATGGGTTGACTTGTTTTACATAATGTAAAATTGTTTGTTTGTAGATCATTGGTGACCTCTTACAATTCCAAGGGTCTCACAAACATGAGTTTGACTCCCGGTGGAAGAGCTTTAACTTAGTGAAGAAATCAATGGAGAACAGGGTTAGTATCTTGTTTACGTAGTTTAGACAGGAAAAAACAACTTTAAAAAAATTAGTTTTGGCTGTTGTTTTACCTTAATGTCTTAATGGAACTCTGCATGTGTTCCTTGGGAAATTGATAAAAGTGTGATGTGGAAAACTGAGTGGCGTGACTTTGACATTGAGATGCTAAGAACTGCTTTTATTCAGGTGTATGTATGTTTGCGTATAAAAGTACACTATTTTTCCAGAGTGTATTATATTGCCTTTTTATAGTCCCTTATCTCATATGATTTGAGGTGTGTAAAGAAATTAATCTGTTCTTGAGCTTTTGCATGTCAGTTTCCACTTTTTTCAGTTAAGCCTCTCTTCTGATACTTCTGCAGCTACTGTATTCACCCTGATGCTGTCCAGAAATCGGGACCCAGTGACATTGATGCTTCCACTCTCTGGTCAGGTCCTTCAACCACACCATTTTTCCCAGAGGGCCATTTCTGACTCTCAGGAAAGCTGTTAAGCATCCCCAGTCAGGTCCTGGCACTCAGTAATGCCAGTTTCATCTGGGAGATGAGAGGCATGGACCTGCGACAGAGTATGCAGCCAACCCTGGGATCACTGGGATCAAGCATTGTGGTGCCTGGTACCATTATGATCATGGCATATGGACCCCCTGGGAAATAGTACCCTCTGGGGACTACCCAGCCCCACCCATTCCACCACACTAATGAGGCAAACATTCACCCCTGCATCGAAGTCTGAACTGCAGCACTGTGACAGCGTGTCAGGAAGCCCCTGACCCTGCACCACCATCTGCAGCCAGATGTGAGACTCAACCAGCTGGTAGAGTAGAAGGTTTTATTGCTTCTCAGAGACGGCGTAGCATAGGAATGATATTAGCTCAGACACTGAGAGCAAAAATCCTTATTCCTCTCAGAGGGAAGGGGCTCATGGGCCCTGAACCCCCCTTTCCTGCTCTGTCTGCTCTCTTCGTCCTACCCAACCAAGACTGCTTCACCCCTACAGCCACTGCTCACTCACCCCAGGCAACACCGCCTCCTCCATTGTCCTCCTTCCAGGCACAAGGCGCTATGTGCTGTCATCGGGGCCTCAGGATGTGAGAGACTGTACATACTTCCCCAGTGAGTCACACCCAGCCTCCCCCTTCTCATGCAGCTAGTACTGCAGAGCCTGGGGAAACGGAGGCACCCACATACCGACACACAACATCACTACCGACACACAACATCCTAGGACAGTAGGATCACATATAACCCCATAAGACAAATGATGAATGCAACACCAGAGTGAGCATACGATTACAAAAGTAGACAGCATTCTCATTACGTCACAAGCACCCCTGGGATCAGAGGTAGGTGTAGGCAGCTCCAGTGCAGCAGATCCTGAGCAAGGGACAGATGATACTGGCTGTAAGCACATCCAGATGATGATCTCGTTCCAGAACAGTCAGCTACCACTCTTAAGGACTAGAACATATTCCAAGACCTTATGGGACATGCGTAGCCATGACCTTAGAGACCCCCTAAGCAGGTGGTGTGGAATATGCCACACAAACTACTCAAGATCCTATTCTTGGTATTGAGACCTATATCAGTGGCCAATGGGTAGTCTCATTAAAGTCCCTATGAAAGATCATTTGGTGGCCAGAACTGCACTGTAGGCAGCCTTGGACTGCAGTCCTGCCTGTAGTGTGATGGTAACAACAGTTGCAATGTGCCGCTTGTCCTGGTTGGCTTTGGCAGACGTATCTGAAGAATTTCAAACAATCATTGAGGACCTTCCAATTGAGGGCCAATAACTCTTTTACAAGAAGACTGACCAAGCAATGAGATCTATCACAAGGTTCACTCACCATAGTTGTTGCCTTCTTCTGGCTGCTCTGGTACTAGCTCTTTCCAGCTCCAGTTCTCTCTGTGTCTAACTGTGTTTCTTCCTAATGGAATATCAGAGTCTTTCCTTATTATCGGTCCCAGGCAGTTTTCTCATTCACCGGCCATGATGGGATCCCTAGGGTGTAACCTGGAGTCTGGGACCACTGACCCTTCTGTCTCACCAATCTGGGGTATCCCTCTCATTTTGTGATGTTGCGGCAAGTTAGGGATGTTAAGTATCAGTTAAATAACTAACTGAGTAGTTAATGGAATTTCATCAACTACTTGATTAGTTGATGAGGGGGAGGGACGCTCCCGCTTCAGCGCTGCACTTACTAAATGTAGTAAGAGCCTGGCCCGGGGGTTAGCTCCTGGGGATGGCTGTGGCTCCTGCATCACGGAGATGGTTCTGGGGGGAACAAGTTTTAAGCTTATGCTTATCAGGTAGTCAGCTCCTCAAATAGTCGCTTACATCCCTATGTCAAGCCACAAATCGCTGATGGGTTCTGCACTTATACAGACATCCACAAGCAGGGGCACACAGTTGAGTTAAATAAATGCTTTCTCAGCCACTCATGAAGCAGAGATAGAGGCTCCAGCCAATTTCCAGCAACGCCCAAGCCTGGGACCCCAGAACTGTACCATTTTGCACTGGTCAGAAGCCTGGTCAGCGTAAGTTCATTGCCCAGTCCGCTTCTCCTTCAATATAGAGAGGGGATACACACTAGGCTTTGTAAACTGAGCTGAGATTTCTCAAGTACTTCAGCCAAAGCACATCGTTGTAAGTAAAATATAAATCAGATTTGTTAACAATAGTAAGATTGATTTTAGGTGACTTTAAGTAGCAAGTGTAGACCTCAAAGTTGGTTGCCAAAGAAATAAAAGTACAGTCTGAGTTCCGTAAAATAAATAGGATTTGAATTAAGTAACTTCTTACCCTAATAAATTAGGGATATAAAATCCTGGTTAATTGGTTAACTGATTGACATGATGTGGCACTCTCCTCTCCCTCCCGTGTGCAGGGGTGAGGGCCTGCATAGGAGCTGGCAGCCCCAAGTGTGTGTGTGTGTGTGGGGGGGAGCGTGATTCTGGTCCCAGCCCTCCTGCTGTTGGAGCAGCCCTCCGCTCACAGCAGGCCACTCCTGGGTACCAGTACCCAGTAAGCATCGCCTGATAAGGGTGATGCTTACGGGGGTAACTGGTTAATCAGTTACCCATTCACATCCCTATAATAGATAGTACAAACAAGTCACAGAAGGGCACTCCTTTCCAGGCGTAAGGTCACCCTTGTTCAAAGTCTTTGACTTCTGGGTGTTGAGGGAACTGTTCCATTTTAAGTCCTCCCATTCCCCGCTCTTCCGTCGTGCAAAAAAAAAAACCAATTTGTGTAAACAGAAGTCAGCCGCCGGGGAAAAAACACCCCACTTTACATCCTTTCGCTATATGTCCACATTTTTTTGAACGTATCTTGGACATATAGTGGGGATACCCTGTACAACAATGACACATACAACCCAAGACTTTTAAAGTGATCTCTCACAGGGCATGTTTTGAACAAAACATATCTTAATCATGTCACCATAGTGAATAGGGAGGTTCCAGAGTGCTGCTTTCAAGTGCAAAGTGTCACACTGGCACTGTGGTGCCATTTCCTAGTTGCTGGTAGGGAGACATGGGCCTCTGCTCCAGGTTCCAGTTAAGGAATCAGCAGCCAAGGCTTGCACCCTCCTGAACCTTGCTGCCTCTTCCCTGAGCCCTTTCTTTAATTGAAGTTTAAACAAAAACAAATTTTAAATCGCGTGTATATTTTAGTCCACCCATCAGAATGTTTCACTGTAGAGCCTACTGATAGAAAAGGTAAAAGTCAGTGTAGAGATTTGAATAAAATTACTTTGTTTTCCTTGCAGCTTCAAGGAAAGAAGCAGCATATTAGAGCCTTGCTGATTGACAGAGTCATGTTGCAGCATGAGGTAATGTACATTTCTCTACTACGGATTTTTACTTGCTACTTTACTAGGAAATGTCAATCTGTAACATTTTTTTATAATTAGAAGCATTCTCAATCTCAACAATAATTTTTGTTTCTTAAATTTGTAAAATTGTAAATAAAGATTGTCTAATTAGTATTTTTCTATTTCCTTTAGCTGAGAACGTTAACTGTTGAAGGCTGTGAATATAAAAATATACACCAAGACATGATCAGGGATCTTTTGTGTTTGTCTACAAGTTCCTATGGTCAGGTAAGACTCTATCTTCCAAGCTAAATTAATGCTCTCACCAGATACATTTATTGAGTTTATTTTCAACTTGATATTTGCAGTGAAATGTAATATAATATAGTTTTTATTTCCTTGGTAGAATTCAGTGTCATAGTATCTTTGTTTATTTCAGGTTTCGGTAAACCCATAGAATTGGCCCATAGAATCTTTTGTTAGTTATTAAGCTTTAATATCATTAGTATTAAGTGCTTAGCAAATGTGCCAGATTGACTAAGTTGTGGAAGCTGAAGTCTTCAGTCCACGAAACAGATGCAGAATGGCCCTAGCCAGGAAAGCTTCTGCGCATCTTACTCCAAGTGTGCCTAAAACCTAATCTAGAGAAACAGTAAGAATAGTTGAATGAACTTCCATGCCTGCTACGGCTATTTTAAAATGAAGCAGGTTACATTTCTATGCACTGACTTATCATCTTAAGATCTGCATGTTAGTAATCAAAGAGAAGAAGCATATCACTGCTTTGTATATCCTTTTGTGTACTTGAAGATGTCTAGTAGTACTTGTCTTTCCACAGGTCAGAAATAAAGCTCAGCAAGCATTCTTCACAGCACTGGGAACATACAACTTTTGTTGCAGAGATATCATTCCTTTGGTTTTGGAGTTTTTGCGGCCAGACCGACACGATGTTACTCAGCAGCAATTTAAAGTACTGTCTCAATTATTTAATTTCAGATCTGAGTTTGTGTGTAAGATTTGTATGGTAAAAATGCATGTGGTATACAGGCAGTCCCCGGGTTACGTACAAGATAGGGACTGTAGGTTTGTTCTTAAGTTGAATCTGTATGTAAATCGGAACTGGCATCCAGATTCAGCCGCTGCTGAAACTGATCAGTTTCAACAGCGGCTGAATCTGGACGCCAGTTCCGACTTACATACAGATTCAACTTAAGAACCCCAGGCGTCCCCAAGTCAGCTGCTGCTGAAACTGATCAGCAGCTGATTCCAGGAAACCCGGGGCAGAGCAACTCTGTCTCGGGCTTCCTGTAGTCAGCCGCTGGTCAGTTTCAGCAGCGGCTGACTTGGGGACGCCTGGGGCAGAGCAGCTCGGGTGCTGTTGGGTTGGTCCAGTAGCGCCAAGGAGCGGTGCTGCGGGACCAACCGGCAGCGCCCCACCTGCTCTACCACAGGCCCCGGGCTTTGCTCCACGTCTCCCTGGTCTGCTGGGGGGGGGGGGGGAACTAGCTGCATCCCCCCCCCAGCAGACTAGGGAGACGCGGAGCAAAGCGGCGGAGGACCCGGGCCGGATCGCGGCGCTTCCAGATCAGCGCCTCCGGTCCGGCCCCGGTCCTCCCTGGTCTGCGTCCTCCTTTGCTCAGCGTCTCCCTGGTCTGCAGATCAGCTGACCAGGGAGACGGTGATCAGCTTTTCTCGCCCCGGAGGAGGCGGGCGGCGGGACCAGGCGTCCTGCGGCTCCAGTCCTCCGGGGTGAGAAAATCCCCGTTCGTAACTGCGGATCCAACGTAAGTCGGATCCGCATAACTTGGGGACTGCCTGTACTATTAAGATTTTATTAGTGTTACTCTGGTCGAATTAACATGAATAGCTAATCCTAAAGTGACTTAGGCAGTCATCCCAAATAAGTATCCATAAAAATATTTTATACTGTACTCCACCTTCATGTATATACCCCATTTCATCCGAACCTCAGGAATTACACTTTTTGTTAATAGCAGTTCGCTTTTATTTCCTTATTAAAACAAAAAATAGTACAAGGTAATAAAACTTCATCAGATTGTTCTTCAGTAGCTTTTTAGCAACCTTAGTAGAGCAAGGAAAGTACTCTGAATTTAACAAAGAGCTCATCAGCAGAACATGTTATGGTAAGTGTATATTTGCAGTGGCCCAAAGTGCAGCTTACAGGGATATGAGTAATGGTGTACACCATTAGTGTAAACCTGTATGAAGAGGATTACATTAATGAGAACTGGGAATAATTTTTGTTCCTGTAGTTTCCACTCAACAGAGTTATAGTACAGCACTTTACACATTTCAATTTGCACCCCCTATTGTCCAAATTATAGGGCAGTGCAGACAAGCCTAAGAAACACAAGTTTGTAATTTAAACGACCATGAATAGGTTTGTAGAAAGGCCAGATGTACTATTTATTTGTTGATTGTAATTAAAATGTGTTCTGTGAAAATAGTTCCCTCACAACCAATCAACGAAAGAAAAATCCATTTAGTTAGCACTACTTTCACACACCACTTAAACAAATATTTAGTATGTCAAGAATTGTGAGAAATATCTTGTATGTATTGGTGATAAACTGAATGGTTTAATCTCAGTTCAAGTTAAAATTTAATAATTGTTAAAATACAGATAAACTAATTTTTATTCTATATGAATGAACTCTTTATGTAACTTTTAATATTACAAATCCTGTTTTCTGTAGGGTGCCTTGTATTGTCTTCTTGGAAATCATAGTGGAGTATGCCTGGGAAATCTTCATGACTGGGACTGTATTGTACAGACTTGGCCAGCAATTGTTTCTTCTGGACTAAGCAAAGCTATGTCTCTGGAAAAGCCATCTATAGTGAGACTCTTTGATGACCTAGCAGAAAAGATCCATAGACAGTATGAAACCATTGGATTGGATTTTTCAGTAAGCAACAAAAAAAATCACTTAAAAGCTAATAAGAGGCTGTTTGACTTACCTTTGATAAAATGAGTTGTTACTTTAATAACTGTTACACATTTCAGTTTAGCTTTGACTTCTGTTACTGATATATTGATTTCATTCTGATTTCTAATATGCAGGAATATATGCAAGTACAGGTTGCACCTCCAAATCTGGGACACTGGTCCAGCAACATCCATGGTCCAACAAAGACCACAGACATTGCTGGCCAGAGAGCCCCAGCAGCTGGAAATGGGGCCTGCAGGAAGGCTGGCAGGTTGGCTTCAGTGGGGCCAGTTCCAGGGGGACCAGTAGCAGCTGGGAAGCCCTGGGCCGAGCTGGCTGCAGAGGGGACCCTGGTCAGGCAGGGAGCTTAGGGTCTGGGGCCATGAGCCCTGCCAGAGGAAGAGCCCACAGCAGGGCTCACGGCCAGAAGGGGAGAATTGACCTCCCCTGATCCAAACCAGAGAGTTTGCCGGAACCATTCATCTTGCACTGTCAGTACTTGTGTTGTATCTGTTCTGTTGTTAGTCTAACAGCTTAGTCTAAATTTACTTAATTAAATGAAAAATGGTGATCGAAGCCATTATTATAAATATTTGAGTATTTTTGTTTAACGATAAAATCACAGCTTGTGCATGGCTTACCCACTGCCTTACAATGTGGACATTTAATCATAGCCGTACCTGTATTTTAAAACTATTGTCTTCCATCTTATCATAATAAGACTACGGGGAGCAGTGATTCCTTGCAAATAACAACTTGGATTGCTTCTCTAGGAAAGTTTGTAAAATATAATGGAAGGCTTATTCATATCTATGTGAAAGGAACAGTATGTACATTGCATTTGACTGTCTTTCTGGGAGTTGTCTTTTTTCAAAAACGATGACTAACATTCCTTGGCTGCTGTTCAGTTAGAGTTGTTTTCCCTCTTTCTCGACAGGTTCCAGAGAAATGTGTTGAGATAGCCATTCTAATGCAAAAAGCCAAAAGCCCAAGTGCCAGTGGGATGATGCTTACCTCAGAAGAGATTCAGTTAGGAATCCAACGACAGAAAGAAAAGAATGCTGAGGCCTTGCAGTAAGTTCAGTTGGTCCATTTAAACTTCAATAAGTGCACAAGTTATAGAGCATATTAATTCTTAGTTGATAAACATATACAGTTCATGAGTTATGTTGTCCATTTTATCTAAAATTGTACATTAAATGTAATATTCTAGGAGTATGTGCTTTTTGTGTCTGAATTTTGAGGCTAATCAATAATTATTTGTGACATCTATATGTAGGGTTTTCCGTAGAAGAAATGAAGCTATTTTAAACGTAATCTCTTCCCAAAGTTTTTTTTTTTTGTTATGTTAGCCTACAAGTGACATCAAACTCCAACCATCTTTCCTTTTATTATTGAATCCTTACTTTTTTTTTTTCCTTTGGTAGCCATCTTGCAGTAATTCTTAGCTGTATTGGAAGGGACACTATTGACTTGTATGAGAACCTGAATAGAATGGAATATCTCATATTCTCATCATCATAGTGACTGAGTACCTTCTAATACCACATTCATAAAATAGCACTTCGTCTCAAAATTTTATACCAGTTCTAGTTGCAAGTATTTATTCAGATAACTGTACTTCAGAGTCAATTAAAGATTTTTTTTTAAATTGGTCCATTTAATTTGTGTATTTGACAGGTTTGTTTTCAGGCATTTTAACTGTGTTTGTTCTGGTGGGACTCCCTTTTGTAAAGTCCTCCAGTGAGTGCTCACCAATAACAGCAACAGCAAAATTGAAACAAGAGAGGCAGCAGTGTGCCTGAGTATGAGACAACATAGTAATAATGGAATATTGTTTACTTCTGGGCAAATTCTGTGACTAAAAATAAAAAATTCTGCATATTTTATTTATTAAAATAGGACAATATAATCACATCAGTTTCAGTTATTTTGCTGATTTATTTCTAAATACCTGTCAGCAAGTCTATTTGTAACAATGTAGACAAAAAAAATTTTTTTTTGACAAATAGAATCCTTATTATCCATATAAACACAGAACTTTGAGTAAATAATTTAAACTGCAATGCAGAACCATGTTTCAGACACCTTTCAGAAGCAGTGCAAAGGTTTGGGGGAGGAGGGGAGCCTGGGGTATCAGAGGAGCTGAAGAGAGGGAATGAACCTGGAGAGTTGTTGGGTGTGGATGAGAGAAGTAGGGAACAATTTTTTGGGGATGAGGTTAGTAGAGATTGTTAGGGATCTTCCCCCATGCAAACCCTGGCTCAGCCCTAGCCTCTCCCAATCAGTCAGGCACATCTCCTCCATCTCCATGTGTTCCTGCACCATGATGTGTCCTTGCATCCTCTCCTCTGTCCCATGTGCCCCCTTCACCTCCACTCAGACACCCACTCCCATATAGCCCAGGAATGTCAAAAACTTAGACTTGGTTCTTTTGATAATATGCAGCTTTATCTAATTTAAATAGAGACCAACTGGTGTCACTCTAGTAAAATGATATCTCCAAAACACAAGTGTAGAAAATGCCAGTCAGTTGGGCAAATTAGCTGCCTTTTAAGACCTTATCTGGATTAAAGTGCAAAGGTGTACTACGTTGGATCATGTTAGCTTACTCTGAAATCCAATTCAGTCAGTTAAATATATGCTGAAGTATAACTTGCCATGTCCTGACTCAAAAAGTTTTTTGGAGGTTTTATTAAACTGACCTGATGAACATGAGCTAACATCACACACTTTGAAATCCTAGTCTTAACAAAGCCACAGTGTGGAGGAATCATCATAATACTCCTCGCTTGACTTGGCAGCAATTCTCTCACCTCTGCTTCTTCCCTTCAAAAAATTATCATGATGTACCCTGCTTTTGCAATGTTAATTGAATTACCATACATTGTACGATTTTTATATTTTTGTGAGAATTTGCCTTATATTGTTTCTAAAATATTCTTTTAAACAGTTTTCTCCGTGATTTCTAGTTGTTGACAATACTCTTTATGTCTATATGTTCATTTTTACTTTTTTTTCCCCCAGAAACTATGAAAATTTGATCAACATGTTGTTGGATTGTGTGAACCAAAGAAACCTGTAAGTTTGCCTTTTCTCTGTGAACTATTTTTCTGCTAGCTTTTCTGTATTAAAAAAAAAAAGCCTGGTAAAATAGCATAAATGATCTGGAAATAACATATGCAGCCTTTCCTGTACAGGACTGGTTAAAATGTAGTTTAGGTCAGTAGTAATGGAAAAGTTGTATTGTCTGATGCACACAAAATGTATTTGGATTTGGCTAACTTCTGATGGACAAAAAGTCAACATGAATTGGCATGGATATAGTGGTAGAAGAGTCATTTGTATGGTTGTTCAACTCTCCCTCCCAATTGAACAGGGAAGCCTCAGGGCAACATGAGAATTCTTGTATTGCTGCCATCCATTTGATATCTGTATTATTGGTGAATGTAGCCTTGTCGTAAGGAGCAGTTATTTTCAGTTTTTCTCTCCATTCCATTTGTCTAGTTTAAAGAAATGCAATTAAGAGCAAGTACTTTTAAATTACTCTTAACCATGGAATTTATTTTTTTTATTTATTTTTTAAATAAAGATATGATAAAGATATATGGGGTCTAATTCTTAATTACACTATAGTAGTTTTATACCAGTTTTAACAGTGTAAAGAGCCTTTAAATGAGTGTCCCTTTTCTTTCCCCAAGTGATGTAGAGGGACCTTCTTTTAATAAGACAAAGCCTACATAGTGTGGGCTGTGAAATAGAATCTAAGCTTTATGGCGGTTAGATGCATCTGTTTACCAGACAGTATTTGCTTTTAGATATGTTTTCAACACCTTTTTTGAGCTACAGTGTTACATGCAGCGCTCCAGTGATCATTGTGCATGTTGTTTTTCAGCCCTTGGAAGTTTGAACACATAGGCATTGGCTTTCTGTCTCTTCTTCTGAGGGATGATAGGGTACTGCCTGTCCGTGCTATAAGATTCTTTGTGCAGTGTCTCAACCACGATGCAATAGTGGTTCGTAAGGTAAAGATGGCAAACTGATTGAAATTTCTCTTGCTTTTCGAATCCCTGATCAAATATTGGTGGTGGTGGTGTTGGTTGTTGTTTAGAGGCTTCAGTTAGGGAGCAGGACCCTGTATACATATAGAAAAGTCCACCCCTCAAAGAGCATAGTCTTGGGAGCCTTATGACAATGGCAGTTGATCTGAGGGCATTTAGATGAGCAAAAAATTGTACTACAGGCAGTCCCCGAGTTACGCGGATCCGACTTATGTCGGATCCGCAGTTACGAACGGGGCTTTTCTCGCCCCGGAGGACAGGGGCGGCGGGATGCCCAGATGCACAGCGGTCCGCCGCCCCCGTCCTCTGGGGCGAGAAAAGCTGCTCCCCGTCTCCCTGGTCTACAGGGAGACGGGGAGCAAAGCCTTGGAGCACGCCCGCAGCAGGACAGCCCGGGCGCGCTTGAGCTGTCCCCCTGCGGGCGTGCTCCGCGGCTTTGCTCCCCATCTCCCTGGTCTGCTGGTCAGCCGCTGTTGGTCAGTTTCAGCAGCGGCTGAATCAGGACGCCTGGGGCAGAGCAGCTGGGGTGCTGCTCGGTTGGTCCGGAGCGGCGCTGCGGGACCAACCCGGCAGCCCCCAGGTGCTCTACCCCAGGGGTAGGCAAGAAAAGCCTGGTCTGCTGGGGGGGGGGGGGGGCACTAGCTGCACCCCCCACCCCCAGCAGACCAGGGAGACGGGGATGGTGGGACCGCCCAAGTCCTCCGCGGCTTTGCTCTGTCTCCCTGGTCTGCTGACCTGGGAGACGCGGAGCAAAGCCGCAGAGCACGCGGGCAGCGGGACAGTCCAGGCACGCCGCAGCTGTCCCACTGCTGGCGTGCTCCGAGGCTTTGCTCCCCATCTCCCTGGTCTGCTGGTCCCTGGTGTGCAGGGAGACGCGGAGCAAAGCCTTGGAGCACGCCCGCAGCGGGCGTGCTCCAAGGCTTTGCTCCCCATCTCCCTGGTCTGTGAGGAGCCGCGCTACTGGAGCAACCCAGCAGCACCCCAGCTTCTCTGCCCCAGGCGTCCCCAAGTCAGCCGCTGCTGAAACTGACCAGTGGCTGACTACAGGAAGCCCGAGGCAGAGTTGCTCTGCCCCAGGCTTCCTGAAATCAGCCGCTGATCAGTTTCAGCAGCAGCTGACTTGGGGACGCCTGGGTTTCTTAAGTTGAATCTGTATGTAAGTCAGAACTGGCGTCCAGATTCAGCCGCTGTTGAAACTGATCAGTTTCAGCAGCGGCTGACGCCAGTTCCGACTTACATACAGATTCAACGTAAGAACAAACCTACAGTCCCTATCTTGTACGTAACCCGGGGACTGCCTGTATTCATTTTGTTTGTCTTGCTAGTCAGTGAGACTTGGAAACACTTTTGGCATTTTGGGAGTCCTGGGTGGGAGGGAAACTAGATGGCAGGCTTGGTACAATGGCATACCTTGCAAAAGAGTTTTAATTCTATATTTCATATTCTCTGGGACGAGTGGGCAATAATCTCATCTGGTGAGACTATGTGCCACATAATAATGATAACTGACTTCAAAGGAATGCCATTCATTATTCACCTGAGGATGAGTCACTGTGATGCAAATCATCAGAGGGGTAGCCATGTTAGTCCGGATCTGCAAAAGCGACAAGGAGTCCTATGGCACCTTCTAGACTAACAGATGTATTGGAGCATAAGCTTTCATGGGCAAAGATCCACTTCGTCAGACCCACATCTGACAAAGTGGGTCTTTGCCCATGAAAGCTTATGCTCCAATACATCTGTTAGTCTAGAAGGTGCCACAGGACTCCTTGTCGCTTTTGTGATGTAAATGACTAGACAAATCCTTGCACTGAAAATGTGAAATGGATGAATTAATTCTCTCCTTTTTAGATGGCTATCTCAGCTGTTGCTGGCATCCTCAAACAATTGAAGAGAACCCACAAAAAGGTGTCCATCTGCCCTTATGAAATCAGTAAGTGATTAATAAGAGATTTCAGATCCTAAATATCTAAATTTATCCTTAAGCCTTCAAGAAATATATTTTTCCACCTAGCTTATCAATAGAAAACACATGGTCTCTCTTTAACATGTTAAATATTTTAAGTAAATAAAATGGGTAACTAAAACATTTTTCACTTGCCTTTAGAACAAAATGTGTTCAGATTTAAAAATTAGATTTAAAAATCAGGGAAGATAGTATATATGCGAAGATCACTAAAACCCTCTGAAAATACTGCATGGTCATTAGTTGGTGTGAACATCTTTATACCCACCCTACCCCAAAATTTCTGGTGATGTGCACAGTCAACAAATAGGAAAGACAGGGACAACCAGGAACTACTCCCAGAAACAAAAAGGCAAAGATCTTTTGGGAGAGAGATTTGTCAGCAAGTCTTGAGCTCTGGGTGGCAAATCACCAGGCATGCCTTGACTGATACAATTTGAATATCTGGCAGTCTATGGCCAAATTTACCGACTTCCTCCCAGAAGCCTCAGGGAAGGAATTCCAAGTATTTTTCATGAAGGCCACCAGGGGATCATGTGTGTGACTCTGCTGGCAACCTTAGATGTGGCAGACTCTACCTCACAGGTGACGGTCTCTCCCATCTCCATGAGGCAAGTGGCACGGTTCCAGTCTTTGGGTCTTTCCACCAGGGTCCATCCAAAACCTCCCTATTAATGGTTGTGCTCTAGGGAACAAACGGATGAGAAACTGTATGGCTTCAAGAATTCTTGCACCAGCTTTAAGTCCCTAGGCCTTTATGTCTTTGGGCAGCAGAGACAATGCATTAAACTGCAGCTTCTTCCCCAGGAGCATGGTCAGCATAAGCAGGAACCCTTCCCAAAGAACATGGCATTCTGATGACAGCAAGGTCCTCAGACCTCTGCCTCCATGCAGGCCAGTTCTGTCCACCCCAGAAGAGGCAGAAGTGGACATTCTGAGGGTGTGCCCAAGGGAAACATTCTAGTCACAACATTGGATCCTGTCCTTCCTTGCTTCTGCACTTGCCTTTCTATTTTCCTCCCGGCCTGGGCATCCATAATATTGGACCCCTGGGTCCCCAACACTGTTGTGCAAGGCTGTATTTTACCATTTGTTTCTACCTAGCCCTCCTCCTCGCCCCTCACACGTTCCTTCCCAGCTCCTCTTCAGATACCTCTTCTGCTGCAGCAGGAAGTATAAACCCTACTGCAGTTTGGGGCGATACAAGAAGTTTCCCCCAGATCTTGTCTCTGGAGATCTCTACTTCAGGAACTTCCTGATTCTGAAGGCCACAGAGGGTTGCAAGACCTCAACATATATAAACCTAGCACAGTTAAATCTGTACATGTTCTCTGGCCTCCATTATTCACTTCCTAGATCCAGGCGACTGCCATACTGCCCTCAATTAGAAGGATGCATATTTCCATATCACGATCTTTGAAGGCCATAGGACTTGATGGTGTGCCTACATCATTATCAGTTTGCAGTGCTTGCTCCCCTCTGACCTGGCAACAGCACAAAGAGTGTTCATAAAATGCATGTTATTGGTGGCAGCTTACCTCAGATGCTGGGGGTATTTTGATCTCAGTGACTGGCTGGTCAGGAGACACTGAAGTTGTCAGGTCCAGAAGACCGACACACTACTGATAGGAAGTGACTGTCTAGGAAGGTGCACTGCAGAAAGGGTTCTAGGGGTCGTACTGGACCACAGGCTAAATCTTCAGGGGGTAGCTGAGTTAGTCTGTACAAGATAAACTTAAAAAACAACAAATAGTCTGGTAGCACTTTAAAGACTAACAAAACATGTAGATGGTATCATGAGCTTTTGTGGACACAGCCCACTTTTTCAGATGACTAGAGTGTTGGATGTCCAAGTAGTGGGCTGTGCCATGAAAACTCATGATACCATCTACATATTTTGTTAGTCTTTAAAGTGCTCCCAGACTATTTGTTGTTTTTTAAGTTCACAAGCTAAATGAGAGTCAACAGTGAGACACTTGCAAAAAAAAAAAAAGAAAACATGATTCTGGGATGCATTAACAGGAAACAACAACGGAGATATAAATCCTTGGAATGATCTGTCATGAAAAAGCTGACAATAAATTATAATAGTGTGGGGTATGCTAACAACTATGGGCTAGTGAACAAATCTAATATAACATTTATCATCCAAATCATCCAAATCATAGGACTTGGTAGTGATGGGCGACTTAATCTATCCAGACATCTGTTGGGAAAATAGCACATCAGGGCCCAGATAATCCAACAAGTTCTTGGACTGTATTGGAGACAAATTTTTTATTTCAGAAAGTGGTAAAAGCTACTGGAGGGAGATTTGTTCTAGATCTTGACAAATAAGGAGGAGCTGGTTAAGAATTTGGAAGTGGAAAGCAGTTTGCATGAAAGGGTTCGTGAAATTATAGAGTTCATGATTCTAAGAAATGCTAGGAGTGAGAATAGCCAAATAAAAATAATGGATTTCAGATAGACAGAATTTAGCAAATTTAAGAAGCTGGTAGGTAAGATCACATGAGAAGCAAGTCTAAGAGGAAGCACGATTGAAGACAGATGGCAGTTTTTCAGAGACATTTTTAAAGATGTAAGAACAGACTGTTCCACTGGATAGGAAAGATAGGAAGTATGGCAAAAGGACCACCCTTACTTAATCAGGAGAGAGTGAATAATCTAAAAATAAAAGAGTTCTACAAAAAGTGGAAATTAGGTCAGACGGCAAAGGATGAATATAAATAAATAACACAAGTATGTAGAGGCAAAATTAGAAAGGCCAAGACACAAAATGAGTTCAAAATAGTTAGATGCATAAAGGGTAACAAGAAAACATTCTATAAATACTTAGAAGCAAGTGGAAAACCAAGAACAAGGAAGGCCCGTTTCTCAACGAAGATGGAAAAACAGTAACAAAAATATGAAAATGGCAAAGGTGCTTAATGATTCTTTGTTTTGATTTTCACCAAGAAGGTTGGTGATTGGACACCTAACATGGCACATACAAGTGAAAATGGGGTAGGAACAGAAGCTAATATAGGGAAAGAACAAGTTAAAAACTACTTAGACAAGTTAGATGTCTTTGAGTCATAATGGCTTGATGAAATGTACCTTACAATACATAAGGAACTGACTGAGGAGATACATGAGCCATTAGCTATTGCCTTTGGAAAGTCATGGAAGACCGGAGAGATTCCAGAAGACTGCAAAAGGGCACATATAGTGTCCATCTATAAAAAGGGAAATAAGGACAACCCAGTGAATTTCAGACCAGCTTCTGCGGAATCTCACAGTTAAGCTGACTTTTGTACCAGGAAAAATAATGGAGCAAATAATTAAGGAATCCATTTGCAAATGTCTAGAAGATAATGAGGTGATATGTAACAGTCATCATGGATTTGTCAAAAACTAATCGTGCCAAACCACCTGATAGCTTTCTTTGGCAGAATAACAAGCCTTTTGGATAAGAGGAAAGTGGTGGATGTGGTATATACACATGCATGCGCGCACACACACAACTGCTAAATTAGTCTTTGAAGTATTCTGCCTCCTTAATTTGGGAGTCTCACTCCTGGTGTTAAATGTGTACTGACAGAAGCCTGTTGGCCATGCTGAGCAGGATGGGGGTGGAATTCTGCTCCTCTGGCCCTCCCAAATTTGTCCTTTTTTGGTGTCTCTTTCTGTATGCCTCCATCCTTAGAGGTTTTTAAGGTACAACTTAACAAAGCCCCAGCTGGGATGATTTAGTTAGGTTTGGTCCTGCTTCAAGCAAGAGGTTGTACTTGATGACCTTCTGAGGTCTCTTCTATCCCTAATCTTCTATGATTACTCTATCTTTAAAAATAGGTGGAGTCTCCAAGGCTTCCAATATTCAGGCTGGCGACAGACCTGATAACCAGTGGCTGCATTTCGATAGTCAAAATTTACTGAAGACTAAACAGGCTTGGGAGTCATGTTGTTTTGTGGAAAAAACACACTGGGGATACTACACCTGGCCTCAGTGAGTACTATTGAGCTTAAAAGGACAGTATTAGGTCCAAATAAAATTTTAATTTTCTTAACTATGTTTAAAACTAATGTTACCAATCCATTTTCCTTCTTATTTGTGCTACTTGTTTATTTTTTTGCACTCTCCTGGCTTGGGCAATGAAAATAATCTCCATTTCCATGTTTATTGTAAATCAATTTCCAGCCAATTGTGACATGAGCTTTTTGTATGCTGCAAACAGTGTGGGAAATACTTTTTGTTAAATTATTTCTGTTGGAGTTGCATCTATTGGTCTTGGATTTTGTAAAAGCTTGTTTTACAATAAAGCAATAAATAAATATTATGGGGCTAAATTTGCCCCACAATGCCCTTTTTAATGCCTTTTGCTATTTTTGCAAAGTATTTACAATTACAGTAAACTTCTGATAATCTGGCACCTTTAGGACCCAGGGGGTGCCGGATTATCAAATATGCCGGACTATTGGAAGGGGGGGGGCTATGAGGGGTCTAGGGTGGTGCGGGGGGGATGCCACCCCAGACCCCTCATAGCCCCCCCTTCCGATAGTCCGGCTCTGCCCCAGGCGTCCCCGATTCAGCCGCTGCAGGTCAGTTTCAGCAGCAGCTGAATCGGGATGCCTGCAATAGAGCAGCTGGGGTGCTGCCAGGTTGGTCCAGTAACGCCGCCCCTTGGCACTGCAAGATCAACCCGGCAGCACCTCAGTTGCTCTTGGGGACGCCTGGGGCAGAGCAGCTGGGGTGCTGCCGGGTTGGTCCCACAGCACCAAGGGGCGGTGCTACCGGACCAACCCGGCAGCACCCCAGCTGCTCTGTCCCAGGCGTCCCCAAGTCAGCCGCTGCTGAAACTGACCAGCGGCTGACTCCAGGAAGCCCGGGGCAGAGCAGCTCTGGCTCGGGCTTCCTGGAGTCAGCCGCTGGTCAGTTTCAGCAGCGGCTGAATCGGAGACAGCTGGGGTGCTGCTGGGTTGGTGCCGCAGCACCGAGGGGCAGCACTACGGGACCTACCTGCAGCACTCCAGCTGCTCTGCCCCCGGCTTCCTCAATTCAGCCGCTGGTCAGTTTCAGCACCGGCTGAATCGGGGAAGCTTGGGTCAGAGCAGCTCCAATGGTCCGGCTGCCCGGAGCACTTCCGGGTTCCTGATGGTGCCGGACCATCAGGAGTGCCGGACCATCAGATGCCGGACCAATGGAGTTTTACTGTATCACCAAATTAGGCTAATGTTACACGCTATGAAAATATAGGAGAAGATTACTGGAAAGCTTATACGTGGAATTGTTGAAATTTGAAAAGGTTTCATGCTGGGAAGGAGCATAGTTGATTATATTTGTTGAATTGAATCCTCATGGATAAGTTCAGAAAAAAAGACACCAATTGGGTCTGATCTTTGTCAACTTGAAGGAGGTATACAATTGTCGGATATAGTAGAGTTTGTACCAGAGGTGAGCTAGAAAGCTATGTCCATCTAAAACTAGGATATGTATGATGGAGTGATTACTATAGTCAGAACTAATTGGGGCTACCATAGAGAATTTCCAGTAACTATTGGCCTACATTCCTTTTTGCATTTGTTATGGATGTGTAAGAGAGAATATATAAAGGGAACCACTTTGTTCAGAGTTGCCTTACCAGGTCTCTCAATCCTTCTGCACATATTACCAAGTTATAAGCAAACAACATATTCCAGAGGCAACATATTTTTGAGCAGGCTGAGTTTAGTGTCATGTCAGTAAGACTGAGGTTATGAACGAGGGAGAAGAACTCACCCAAAGAGGGTATCGCAGGCAGGAGAGATTAGACAAGGGAAACAATATAAATACCTAGAATTACTTGATGGCAGTAATGCTCTCATGAGTGATGCCCAGCATTACACTAAAGCAATATGGTACAAATGGTGGGATCTGACCTCAGTTCGCTGTGACAAAAAAATGCCATTAAAGTTTATAAAACTGTATTTAACCCATCTTAATATACAGAAGAGAAACTTGTCCACCCACAAGAAAAGAAATCAATAAGCTTTCCACCACGGAAATGAAAAGCTCAGGATGGTTACATGGTTGGATCCTATATAGAGAACAAAACATGGTGTTAAGATGCCTAATGTGAGTTGCTCCAACTGAAGACAAGTTTAGGGAGGCTTTAGATATTGGTATGGGGAGAGCCAACCGAGACCTGAGTGTTATATCAGTAGGATGGCTCTTGCAGTGATTGTGTATGAGAGAGGCCCAAAAGAGAGACCAAAGACTCTGTAAATGGACTGGATAGCCATGGAAGTCACAGAGATCAGTCTACACAGCAGTCTTGTGTTCAGCCATGTACTTTGGAAGAAGGCTGTTCCTATCATCAACTCCAAATAGTGGTGGCAAGAAAGAAGAAAAAGATTTGAAAAGTGATTGACAGAAATTTTCTTTAGATTTTAGTGTTTGAGGCCACTAATTTAATTTGACATCAGTATATTGAATGTTGATAATTGTTTGGTTTTTATTTTTTCATTTATTTTGGAAGCATGATAATATATATGTCTTCTAATATTTAGACACATGGTAGTTTATGCTTCTGCTGAGCAACAGCCAAAGCTTGGGAGGAAGAGAGAGGAGTTGTTAGAGGTAAGCATGCTAGGATTTTTAATCACTTTTGAGAATCTGGATTGTTCTGATTCAAGACTGGCACAGATCATTTGGGACTTAGAGCACTGAACAGTCATCAAGATAATGTTTGAAATAAGTTGTTGGCCACATTGAATGGCTCATTACTAGGATTGTCAATTAACTCAAAACAAATTAATGGGTTAATCACATACTAGGGCACCATGCTCATTGATGTGTCACTGCATGCCTTTTTCTCCTGCTGCTCTGCTACACTGCTACTCCCAGCTCCTCCTTTTCTTCTCTGTGCACCTGCCCCTGCCCAAGCTGCTCTAGGCTGCGCAGAGCAGTGGGGCCTGGAGGGCTGATGTCGGGGTATCCCTGAGTACCTGATTGCTGCTCATCTGGGGTTGAGGAACATTGGGAGGCCTGGTAGTACTGCTAGCGTTGGGGGTGGAGCAGAGGTACCCACCTCCACCACCTCCCCCCCTTTGCTCCTCAGCCACCGCTGCTCCTATGCCTCCTGGCTTATCACTGTTTTCTTTTACAGGCAGAGCAAATCATATATGATCATTTTTCTGATCCAACATTTGTTGAGCAGTTAATAAAGTTTCTATCTCTAGAAGACAGAAAAGGAAAAGACAAATTTAATCCTCGCAGATTTTGCCTTTTCAAGGTAACTAGATTTTTATGGATAAGTTACTTACTTTTTATAGATCAGTAAAAAAAGCATTGGATTTAGTGACCCATGCCATCACTCTTATTAAAGTTTGAGGAAAGGTAAGCTCTAATTGCACTTTGACTAACTTCATTACACTGCCTTCTCAATTCTCCAAATATATTTTTCCTAATAGTGTTGATATAAAGAGGATAATTCTGTTTTGAACATACGACAAACACTATCTAACTATATACTTAAAGTTTAAATTTGCTTCTCAATCTCTTATGTCTCTTATGGAGGAAACATAGTTAAGACTTGTAGCAGTATGTTAATATGTATACATTTGGCTCAGTTAAAAACTTGTATGACTCAAAATGATGGGTCATGTATGCGTACTACTCATATTTGTATATTGTATCTCCTACAGCTGTAGGTAGATCCAAATTATGAGGTGTTTAGAACAATAAATAAGAACAGGAACATTCACATAGAAATAACATTATTAGTTTTTCAATGACAATAGCAATATTGCTATTAATTGGTTTGGGAATATGAGTATAAATTGTATGCCGTGTTAAAGGGTAAAATATTTTAAGTGAAACAGTAAGCATGATCTTGGTTTTACAGGGCATATTCAGAAACTTTGATGATGCCTTCTTGCCAGTTCTGAAACCCCATTTGGAACTTCTAGTAGCAGACTCTCATGAAAGTACCCAGCGATGTGTAGCTGAAATTATAGCTGGTCTGATAAGAGGCTCTAAACACTGGACATTTGAAAAGGTGTGTATGTAACATTTAAGTGATCTGCAAAAGTAAAGGTGTCTATTCCAGTTGTTTAATCAACGTGTGCCCACCAACATGGAGGTCTTCCAGCATATGACTTAAAAACTAACTTTCATGTGCTACCTTAAAAATGCATTTCTAGTCTGAAAAGTGACTATCCTCAAATGGTATTGAAATCCTGTGTTTATTGGGTCTCAGTGATTTCTGTATTTAAATGTACTTAGTATCTAATAAAAAAAGTTTGTGGGTTTTTTTTTGGGGAAGAGGGGGGAGGGTAACTTCCAGCCTTATAAACTAAGTCTGAAATCTGAAAATAAACTTGTGTTCTTTCAATATTATGTATCAGCAAAATAATGAGGATTCTGCAGTCCAGAATATCACTTAATTTATACCTATGCAACTATATAGTTTGCTGATTCTACTCATTGACACGAATGCAAAACCATAGCCTTTAATTTTTCCATAATTATATAAGTACATTTATGCATAGCTTTAGACATTGACATTGATGTGCAAAGTACAATAAAATCCAGGTTGCTGAATCTTAACTGTGTTGGTTCAGTAATACTAAAATAAGCTTGACTTTAATGACTAATTTGTCATTAAAATAAAGAAATAACTCTGGACATAAAGAGCAAATATGAATTAGAAGAGTTTCTTTCACTTTCCAGAGTAAATAGTGTTTAAATGTCAAAAAAATAATGCACTCAGTAGAGCTAGATGATTTTTCAGTTTACCCGGAAAGTGGAAAAGCGAGTGGGATATATTCAGTTTGGTTCTGTAATCATTCAGAATTAGGAAAAGTTCATTTTGGGACTCCAGACTTTGAGGGTAAGAGGGTGTTCCTTTATAACTGTTTGACAGATGATTTGGAAACTTGGCCTAGGATGTGGACACCCGGGTGTGAATCCCCACTCTGAAGCAGGGACTTGAACTCAGAATCCACAAATCATAAGTGCCCAGGCTATAGGTGCGTTGCTCTTATTCTCTCCTGTTGAAGCTGTTATACTTTATAGATGTAGATTCAAATCTCTGTGCCAGAGTCAAAGAAGGGAATTGAATATACATCACTGCCTCTGATGATCAGATTATAGAGTTGCTCTCTCTCTCTTCCCAATGAATATTTAAGTGTTTCTGCCAAATGGAACAGCTTCAACAGGAGAGATGAAGAGCAACAGTACCATAGTGCAGTGTTTAGGATGCTCAGGTAAGTTTGGGCATTGAGGGGAGGCAGATCTTTGTTCCAGGCCCTGCTCTAGAATTAAGGGTTCATCTTTGAGTTGTGTCCTTATGCTTGCTTCACTGGAGAGATTTTTGTATGCCCATTGAGCCCCCTGTGCATATCCTCTCCCTCCCTCATGGTATGCCTCAAAGCCGTCTAGCAGTGCATGAGTGAAACCCCTTGATTTCCTTCTCAACCGCCTTTGGTTGTCCCTTCCTTTTCTGCATCATTAGATAAGGGCTTCTTGATTACACCTTTTTGGATTGCCCAAAGAGCTACCAGGAGACTTCCAATTTGAAAGGCCCAAACTCTTTGCAGAAAAGACAGATTTTTTTCTCCACGTCCACAAGGATTTCTGGATTACATTACTCTCTGTATGAATCTGCACTGCAGGACAGAAGAGAAGATATACCTCTCAGACACAATTACTCATTTTCTGAGCACTGCTACAAGCCACAGTGTAAGGAGACCAACACTCAGAAATGGAAGTGATCCACACCCTAATCCATTACCTCTCAAAGCGCTTTTTCTAAGCACTTTTCAAGGGTTGGTGGAGGGCCTTTAACATATATGTACCTGTCACGTCCCTTCAGAAGTTGCTGGCTCTGATTCACAGCAGTTGTATCACCTCTGACAGATGGGTCCTGGAGATTTTCGAAGATTAATGCCATTCAATTAATGTTCCTCTCCCATTTCAAACCTCCTTCCCTGTATTCTTTCAGGGAGCCTTCTCATGAGAACCTACTTAATCAGGAAATACATAATTTGTTATCCCATTAAACCAGCATTGGTGCCACTCAAGTGCAAGAGGTTTCACAGCTTGCCAAACACAGTACTCTCAGCAGTCATGCACATCACCCAACCTCTGAAAAGACCTCAGACAGTGAAATATCTTCCACTTCAACAAAGAAATGTCCCTCCTGTTCATTGGAGAAGTTGACTTTAAAGGCCAAAACAATTCTGGCCAGGTTGTTACCTCTTATGCCTAATGCAGCCAGAATCAGTACAGCCGATAAGCCTGGCTCCTCCGGCACTGTGCCAGTGAAGAACGGCACCATTCATAAGTGTACACAGTCGGAACCAAGGCACAGGACCTTGGCACCAATGACAACCGCACTGACCCTGAATGCCATACCGACTGTGGTAACAAAAGTGGCTTCAAAGACGGCACCGAGACCATCCCGTGCCAACATGCTGCCACCACAGTCTCTGACATCCTCAGCACCAATGGAATTGCCACTGGCACCACTGAAACCAGTACCACACAAATCTTCTAAACACACTTTGGCATCAAGTTCACCAACACATGCAGAGCTGGAGGTTCTCTTGGTGCCGCACTTTCCAGCCTTACCTGTCCACTCCCTCTACTCCCCTGGATTACCTACACCATCAGTTTCCTATAACGATCCAGACATTGGACCAAGGGGCAACAGATTCTCATCCCAACTCTCCTTTTCCATCCAAAGACACTCTCCCCCCTCCCTCCCCATGGAAGCCACGACACACTGGACCCTACCTATGCAACTCCTTTGCCCCGATGGTATGGCCAACATTAGCCTTACTCACCGCCACTGTACTCAGGGCACTGGCCACCATGGGATGCATAGTCCTCACCCAGGAGCCAATATATAACACCCTGAACACCAGTGAGATCTTCTAGTTCTGCCCCACATCAGACCCAGGAGACCAGTCCTACTCCTCCCGAACAATCAATATCTGATGAGGAGGGGAACATGGCAAAAGAAGACCGAGATCCCTTCCCCACAATTCATCCTCCTCTCTGGATGAGGCAATCATCCCTCTTCCCCCTGCTCCGGTGGATGACCTGAAAAATTTCCAGGAGCTCTTTAAGCGCTTTGCTAATGCTCAAGAAATAGCCCCCCAGGAGATCCAAGAAAAACAGCATAAGCTGTTGTGAATCCTACAATAATCCACATCATCAAAGATTGTGCTTCTGATGGATGAAGCAATATTAGACCATGCAGATACCACATGGCAGATGCCGGTGTCTTCCACACCCGCAAATAAAAGTGGACAGGAAATACATTGTGCAAGCGAAAGATATAGACTTTCTCTTTTTTTCTAATGCCTCCCTCCCACATAACTCTTTGGTGGTTGACACAGTGCCCCATAGATTGAAATACCCACAATTTCATAACCGTCCTCAACGTAAGGACCACAAGCATCTAGATGTACTAAGAAAGTGTATTCATCTGCGACTGCAATTCCATGTAGCCAACTATTCTGCATTCTGAGCGGATTATGATCACACAAATTATTCAAAACTACAGAACTTTTTGGAATTCCTCCTTGACCAAACGCACCCACAAATTCAGGCCATCATCTCAGAAGGCCATACAATTGCCCACACAGCACTTAAAGCAGCCTTCGACATGGCAGACTCCGCAGCTAAAACCATGGCAACAGCTATATTCATTCATAGGGCCTCTTGGCTTCAGGTGTACCTAAAGAACTACAATTGAAGGCAGAGGGCCTCCCCTTCGACAGGTCACACCTTTTTAACCATCAAGATGGATGAAGTCCTACATACAATGAAGGACTCTTGTATTACTCTCATGACCCTAGGCATGTACACTCCACCTAACAAACATCAGAGGTACAACACCGACCCCCAGTCTAGGGACACTGACAGGCAGACACAGAGATCATTTGATTAAAAGCAGAGACAACAGAAGCATAGGCCACGATGCCAATCCCTGCCAACGAACTACTACAAACTAACCATCTACCTCCAAACAACAGGAGGTGTTGAAGGTTTGGTCAAGGATCTGAGCAGCATCTCTTTGGTACCATCTACACCAAAAGACCTTTAGTTCACCCACTGGCTTCAGCCCTTTTACCATCTTTGGGCTGAGATTACATCTGACTGGTGGGTGTTAGAGATCGTCCAACTGGGCTACTCCATTCCTTTTATCTCTATTCCTCCTACCCACCCTCCTTCCCTACCCTCTTCAGGGACCCCTCTCACGAGAGTTTGTTACAAACAGAAGTTCAAAATCTGTTTTAAGTTGGAGCAATAGAGACAGTCCCATTACCCTTCCACAGAAGAGGTTTTTATTCCAAGTACTTCCTAACCCCGAAGAAGACAGGAAGATGAAGGCCCATACTTGATCTCAGACAACTCAACAAATACATCCGAAACCAAAGGTTCAAAATGGTAATGTTGGCAACCACCATACCAGCACTAGACAGCAGAGACTGTTTCTGAGCCCTCAACCTCCAGGACATCTATTTTCATGCTCTCAGATGCTTTCTTCAATTCACAGTGGGCACCAAACATTACCAGTACCAAATCCTCCCATTTGGTTTATCAACAGCACCATGGGTTTTCTCCAAGACGTTAGCAGCTGTAGCAGCATACCTCCGCCACCTAAGGGTGACAATATTCCATCCTGTCACAACACATGAGTGATTTCCTATGGCATACTGCTTAAATATGAATTATTGAATTCTAGTAAATGAAACAATAAATTCATACTACTGTGGCTCTTTTGGGTAATGTTGGTTGCTCGTTGACTCCTGAGGTCTAGGAATCACTTTAGACAACTTCTGAATGCCACGTCCAATTAGTTTTAAAATTTCAGGGAATATTTTATGCAATGTGGTTGTAGCCATGTTGGTCCCAGGATGTCAGAGAGATAAAGCAGCTGAGATATTTTTTACTGGACCGATTTCTTTTGATGAGAGCCAAGAGCTTTGTTGAGCCTGCAAACATGTCTCTCTCACCAACAGAAGTTGGTCCAAAAATATATTACTTCTCCCAAGGAATATCCTGTGCATCAGTGGGCAGAACTGTATTTAATTTGATGAAATATGGAAAATCAGAAGGTTGAAATGGGGGGAACACACAGAGCCCTGGCATCTGGTTAGTAGACTTAGCAATTTCAACTGCCTGCATAATGTTATTCCTAAGTGAATTCTGCACTAAAAATTTTAAAACTCTGCACCCAATATTTTAAAGGTCTGCAAATATAATCAAGCAAGTTTAAGTTGTTTTGGTAATTTATTTCAAAATAGCTGTCAGCAGGAGTGTCTGTAACTGTAGACGCACACACATTCCCCAAGAGGTACAGAGCTAAAGAATCCCTTCGGCAATCCAGTTCCAGTTTCTCTGTCCCCAACCCTATACAGCACAGCAATGCTTTCTCCACAGCTGAGACACTCGCACCCCATCTCTCCAAGAGCTCAGCTATTGGGCCCTCCCCAACCCAAACACTCAGACCCTTTATCCTACCCCCAGGTCAGCTGCGCATGCACTCCACCCTGGCCCAGAAAGTCACATCCCATACCCCCCCCAGGCCAGCTGTGGAAGACACTTGCACCCCCGTGCTCCCAGGCACCAGCTGCTGGCCCCTCCCAGCTCAGACAACCTCTGCCCCCGTAGGGGCCAGCTGCAGGAGTCTTATGGCAGAGCCACTCACACCCCACACCTTATTCCCCCAGAGGCCAGGTGCAGGGGCTGCTCTTAGTCCAGACATACGCACCCATACATGAGCCCAGGTGCAGCCTGTGGCCCAGACACTCACATCTCCCTTCCTCTCAGAGGCCAGATGCGGGCTACTCCTCATCTCTTGTATCCCAGACACCTGCGTCCCCATCTCCATAGAACCCAGGGATCCAGAGGGAGGAAGAGCCCAGTGTTGGGTCCTGGGCTTGCACTGAGTTGAGTGCCACTGCCTCCTTCCTTCAGGGCATTCTAGGAACTTGCAGATGCTGGGAACCTGCCATCCCTTCCACTCCCCCTGGCTCTGTTGTCTATTCACAAGCTAGACTGCACCAAGTCCAGAAACCTTATTGGAAAATTGTGTAAGGCTACATCTAACGGCTCCTCCCCCAGCCTTGTGGGACGAACTGCTGGACCCAGGATCCAACTAAATGTAACAGCTAACGAATACAGCAGCCCTTTGTGGTAGTCAACATCTCTGCAGCCCATTTCTGTGGAGAAAAAAGGAAATTCTGCGCACACATTAACTTCTGCAAAAGTCTTCATTGCGTAGTGGTGCAGAATTCCTCCAGGAATAAATTGTGTATAGATCAAAGGGTCTATAGGTGGGTAGGTTGATGGCAGCCAATAATACTGAGACCTAGCATGGAGGAAGGGATGGGTCATAGCAGAAATAGAAGGGAATGGAAGGGTGGCATCACAGTATGTGTGGAGGCACTAGGTGACTGCAAAGAGCCCCTGGTGTGTGCAAGGCACTCAATCTGCAGAAGCAATTAAATGTGCAATCCTGCAGTAGTAGTGTGTATAAACTGAAAAATCCTGAGAGGCTGCATAGGCTTGAACTTGACAGAGCAGTACTTCAGAAAACCCCAAAGCAGAAAGATGTTGGCCATTTGAATTGTTGCCTTTCCTGTTAACTTTTTTCATGATTCGAATAATGTTGAGTTACTGTAAGAAGCAAATTTCTTTTGAGGGGTTGCGAGTTATAGAAGTTAAGAAGGAGCAGTAATTGTCAAAATTTATAATCTGACCTTTGCTTTTCTGTTGAGTAGGTAGAAAAACTTTGGAAGCTTTTGTGTCCATTACTTCGAACGGCTTTATCTAATATTACCGTGGAAACATATAATGACTGGGGAACATGTATAGCAACTTCCTGTGTAAGTTCTTCATATTTGTTAGCTTTGCTCATTATTCATGTTAAAATAAACTAAACACACACATTTTTGGTAATATGTAAACAAGAATTTTTATGAAGAAAAATATACTTATTATATTAGGATGAAATTTAGAGTAGTAAATGCAATTTTAAAATTGTATTATATACTAATCCTCTAAGTCCTACAGAAAACATTAAAATACATGTTCTCCTTCACAACTATGGATGTTTGTTTGTTTTTCTGGAAGTATAGTTTGCACTTTCATCTACTTTCTAGGTTTGCTATAGATATACAAGAGCTAGTTGTTGATTAGATTAATCTCTGCATTTACTGTAAAATCTTACCACTATTGCTGAATTTTTCCTTATTGTCCTTTTGGAGCTCATACCATAGAACTGTCCTCAGTTTCAAAAATAAGAGGTGCATGACCCAATTATGCACATATTGGAAAGGAGCTGGAAAATATATAGATACAAATTAATTAATATATCTAGGGTAGCCTATTGACCTTTATGCGTTTATCTACACTTGAAATGCTACAGCAACACAGCTGCATTGCTTCATTGTAGAGCAGTGGTTCTGAGCTCTTGGGTGTACAATGACATCTTCCAGGAGGTACATCAGGTCATCTAGATATTTGACTAGTTTTACAGCAGGCTACATAAAATGCACTAGCAGAGTCAGTACAAACTAAAATCTATACTGCTCTATATACTGAAATGTAAGCACGATATTTATATTCCATTTGATTTATTTTATAGTTTTATGATAAAAATGAAGAAGTAAGCATTTTTCAGTAATAGTGTACTGTGAACACTTTTGTATTTTTATGTCTGATTTTTGTGAGCAAGTAATGACGTGAAACTCAGGGTACGCAATACAAATCAGGCTCCTAGAAAGGGTGAGAACCACTAGTGTAGTGACAGCCTGCACTGATTGGGGTGGTTCTTCGAATGTAGGTAATCCATCTTCCCCAAGAGGAAGTAGCTAGGTCAACAGATGAATTCTTCCATTGATCTAGAACTCTGTACACTGGAGGTTAGGTTTGCTTAACAACGCCTCTCAGAGGTATGGATTTTTCACACCCTTGAGTAATGTACTGAAGACATTTTAATTTTGATTGTGCCCTTTTTGAGAAAAGCAATATGCTGATTTTAGTGATGTAATAATACATACATAAGAACCTAAAGAACATTTAATACAAATATATAATTCCTTCTTTTTATGTGGGTTAAAGTAGAATCACTGAATTTCTCTGTATTCCAGTTACTGATTTAATTGTCTGTCCTTACCAGGAGAGCAGAGATCCTCGGAAACTGCATTGGTTATTTGAGCTGTTGTTGGAGTCTCCTTTGAGTGGTGAAGGAGGATCATTTGTAGATGCATGGTAAAATGTTACCTTCCAACTGCTTTGGGGTTGACGGGTAAAGCATGAACAAATGTAAGACATGGCTAGAGTTCACTCCGAGCATATTGTGACTTGACACTGCAAGATGGGAGGGCACGAGAGTCTAATACTTGCACAAGCACCTGTCTTAGCTGTAGTTCCTTGTGCAGGCCCTTCCCTACTCCTACCCTTACTTCCTCATGTGCACAGTGGGGCCTTGAGGAGAAAAATATTACTTAAAACACAACACTATAATTAACTGGATTCAGTTAGAACAGCAGGTCTCTAACTGTGGTGTGCACCTCCCGAATGTGTCAAGAGAGGTGCCAGCAGTATGCTTTTAAGAGCTGTAGCTCATCCCTGAGTGGCTGGGAAACACGAAGAAGGGCCAGGCACACCCAGGAGACAGGGATAAAGAAGAGAGCTGGAGCCGCACCACCCAGAATCGCCTTCTGCCTTGCCCTTCCCACTCCCCAGCCCCCAGGTCCATCACCAGGCAGGACAGGTTTTCTTTCTTCCCGACCCCACACGAGGAAGTGGCCTGGGCTTGGTCTCTCTTCTCTTCTCTTCTCTTCTCTTCTCTTCTTCCCCTCTCCCAAGTTTCTCATTGGAAGGCAGCCTGGGCTCAGGTTCTCCTCCCTCCCTCTGGCCTCCCAGTCCCTCACCTAGATGCAGCAGGGTATACAGCACCAAAAGCCAAGTTAAGGTACTTCGACTTCAGCTACGCAACTGAAGTCCTGGACTTCATAGCCTCCTCTGGCAAGGAGTTTCACAGGTTGACTGTACACTGAAGCAAAACTTGCTTTTGTTTGTTTTAAACCTGCTGCCTATTCATTTCATTTGGTGACCCATAGTTCTTATATTGTGTCAACGAGTAAATAACTTTTTCTTATTCACTTTTTCCACACCAGTCATGATTTTATAGACCTCTATCATATCCCCCCTTAGTCTCCTCTTTTCTAAGCTGAAAAGTCCAAGTCTTTTTAATCTCTTCATATGGGACCTGTTCCAAACCCCAAATTGTTTTTGTTGCCCTTTTCTGAACCTTTTCCAATGCCAATTAATCTTTTTTTGAGATAAGGCAACCACATCTGTACGCAGTACAGCTTCTTCCTGACTTATGAACCAGTTACGGACCAAGCAATTGGTCATAACTCAGTTTGTTCGTAAGTCGGATCCCATAGAGATACACGTGACCGCGCTGTTTGTAAGCGCGGATCGCGTTCGTAACTCGGGGTCCGCCATTTACAACAGCTTTGGTCGTAACTGCGAACAGTTGTAAGTCGACCGTTCGCAACTCGGGGACCGGCTGTATTCAAGATGTAGGTGTACCGTGGTTTTATAGAGGCATTAAGATATTTTCTGTCTTATTCTCTATCCCTTTTTTTTAATTATTCCTAACATTCTATTAGCTTTTTTGACTGCTACTGCACACTGAGTGGAATTTTTCAGAGAACTGTCCACAGTGACTCCAAGATCTCTCTCTTGAGTAGTAGGGTTGCTAGATGGTTTCAAAAAAAATACTTGACACACTTGACATTGCATCACAATCTACATTACATCGTATTTAGAAAATACCAGACATTTATATTTTCTCAATTTGTTTCCCGAACAGAAAGCTCAAATACTGGACTGTCCAGTTTAAAACTGGACACCTGGCAACCCTATTGAGTAGTTGTAGCTAAATTAGTCCCCATCATATTGTATGTATAGTTGGGATTATTTCTTCTAATGTGCATTTCTTCACATATATCCACATTAAATTTCATTTGCCATTTTTTTGCCCAGTCACTTAATTTGGTCAGATCTTTTTGAAGCTCTTCACAGTCTGCTTTGGTCTTAACTATCTTGAGCAGTTTGGTATCATCTGCAGATTTTGCCACCTCACTGCTAACCCTTTTCTCTAGATCATTTATAAATAAGTTGAATAGGATGGGTCCCAGGACAGACCCTTGGGGGACCCCGCTAGTTACCTCTCTCCACTAACAAAACTTACTATTTATTCCTTCTCCTTGTTTCCTGTCTTTTAACCAGTTATCAGTCCATGAAGGGATCTTCCCTCTTATCCCATGATAACTTATTTTGCTTCAGAGCCTTTGGTGAGGGACCTTGTCAAAGGCTTTCTGGAAATCTAAGTACACTATATCTTCTGGATCCCCCTTGTCCATATGTTTGTTGATCCCCTCAAAGAACTCTAGCATGATTTCTCTGCAGAAATCATGTTGACTTTCTCCCAACAAATTATGTTCATCTATGTGTCTGACAGTTTTATTCTTTACTATAGTTTCAACTAATTTGTCCAGTACTGATTTTAGATTTACTGGTCTGTAATTGCCAGGATCACCTCTTAAATATAATATCACCCTTTTAAAATATTGGTGTCACATTAGCTATCTTCCAGTCATTAGGTACAGAAGCTGATTTAAAGGATAGGTTACAAACCACAGTTAATAGTTCCGCAATTTCCATTTGAGTTCTTTCAGCATTCTTGGGTGAATGCCATCTGGTCCTGTGACTTGTTACTGTAATTTGTTCCAAAACCTCCTCTAATGACACCTCAATCGGGGACAATTCCTCAGATTTGTCACCTAAAAAGAATGGCTCAGGTTTAAATGTTCATAAAAGTGATATTACAAATACAACTTTTCACATTGCCACCCTTCTGTGTTGCTGTTGGTATGTAGCTGCCTTCAGAACTGCATGTCTAATCGGCAGCCACTAGTCTATGTTTTGCCTTCCGAGCTGGGTGGCAGTATACTTAGGAACGAGGGAGCTTGGAAAAATAACTACAAAGGAGGGGGCTCAATTAAATTATTTGACAACCAGAACTATTGTGGAAGTACAGCATTGATGTAACATTATATTGTAATAATGCCCATTTTGTGATTAACAAGTTTTTACATCCTTATGTGTCTGTATTTCATGGATCATTAAATCATTAAAAACATGGCTTGGAAAAAATAACTTGCAGTTGTCAATACAGTAAAGCTAACTAACGTCTCCATGTTCCAATTTCTAGCCGACTCTACGTATTGCAAGGTGGCCTGGCACAGCAAGAATGGAGGGTACCAGAGCTGTTGCACAGGTTACTAAAATACTTGGAACCAAAACTCACACAGGTTTACAAAAATGTCAGAGAAAGAATAGGAAGGTTAGTGTTCTCTTCTGAAGATCTTTTTGTTGTTGTTCTCTTCATATGCATTGAATACTGAAGTATTATTTTCTTTGGGTGATGACTCTCTTCCTCGGTACAGTATGTGAATATACATATATATTACTAGAATACAAATAAATAATATTTTCCCCAAAATAATGTGCCCATAAATTGCTATTTAATAGGCGCTTTTTAAACATAGGTTGGTATCTTGCTTCCCATCCTGTTGTTTCATGCAACCTCTCGTTTTCACACCGGGAGAGCTCTGAAACTCAAGAAGTAAATGAACCTCTGCCAGATAAAATAGATAGAATTTTCAAAAGCACTTAGGCTCCAAAGTGCCATTGAAAGTCTCTTAAATTGTACTAAGAAGAGCTAATGAATAATGGATCTCAGATGTGCTAGAGTGGGTTTCCTAAAAATATCAATAGTCATTGAATAATCTAGAATCGTAGCAGTTAGAGCTAGAAGGGATTTTGAGAGGCCATCTAGTTTAACCCCACATGGTGAAGCAGGACCAAATACACAATCCTAGACTATAAAAGACAAGTGTTTGACTAATCTGTCTTTAGAAACTTCAGTGACAGGGATATCTCATCGTCCCTTGGAAACTTATTCCAGTATTTAACTATCCTTATGGTCAGAAAGTTTTTCCCAATAACTATTTAAATATCCTGTGAGGCAGATTATGATTATTGTATCTTGTCCTACCTTCAATGGACATGGAGAACAATCGATCGCCATGCTTTTTAGAAGAGCCATTGCCATATTTGAAAATTGTTTCCAGGTTTCCCCGCAGTCTTCATTTCTCAAGATTAAACAATGCCCATTTTTTTAACCATTTATTATTGTATGATTCATTTTGCGTGCCTGCATAAAATGCAACTTTTAGGAAAGAGTTATAAGTAAACAATGTATCTTTTCATGTACAGTATGCAAAACAGCATGTTTGTCTGATATAAGAAAAATAATTCTACAGCAGGATATAAAGATACCTACATGCCAAATAAGATTCTGAATGCTATAAATAGACATAATGAAACATGACAAATGGGGATTTATAAAAAGTAGAAGCCATAGCATTTCTCCCCTTGATTCTTTCAGTTTCTTTTTCATTAAGTGAAAACCGTTCTTAGTCGTCAATTCAGTTTACCTCATGTTCTCACTGAGGTGTGTGTGTGTGTGTGTGTGTGTGTGTGTGTGTGTGTGTGTGTGAGAGAGAGAGAAGGATCTCAGAGTACAAATGTTGTTTGTCTCGGTGCATTACATTTTCATGGAGTAATGCCTTAAGTTAAGGCAAAGATCTGAATCAGTGATATTGCATTCTATTTCACATAGCATTTGATCTTAATTGTTTTATGATGTCTACGGGAATAATTTTTTTCCAAAGAAAGTATTACATTTCAATCAGTAAAATGCAGCAAATAACCACTGAACACATTGAATTGGTTTCTTTAAGTTGTACAACCATGTTAAAGTATAAACTGTTGCATTATTTATTTTTAGTGTTTTGACCTACATATTCATGATAGATGTTTCTTTGCCAAATACTGCTCCAACAAAGTCTCCTCATGTCCATGAATTCACTACACGAATACTTGAAAAACTCAAACCTCTTATGGAAGCAGATGAAGAAATTCAGAACCATGTTATGGAAGAGAATGGAGTTGGTGAACAAGATGAGCGAACTCAGGGCATTAAACTCTTGAAAACCAGTGAGTGGCTGAATTTAACTTGTGGAAACAGACATGTTTGGCTTCATAGAATAATGATTGAATACTGCAAGTGATGTACTTACAATGTGCAATTTTGCATTTGTTACATATGCTTTATACACGAGTGTCTGTTCCTCTTGTAGGTTGGATTGTATTAATATATAGTTTAGTCCAAATGACATGATTATATCTCGAATTATATTTATTCTAATGAGAACTCACTGGCTGTGACAGGAACACAGAGCCAAACTTTTTGTGGATGCAGCTCCACTGACATCAGTGGAAATGTGGTGGGTTATGCCAGTAGTGGATTTGGTCCATACATTTGTTCTTTTGGTTTTTGACCTTGTTATTCAGTGAGTATTTCTGTCTTTTTATAAACAGTCCTGAAGTGGTTGATGGCGAGTGCAGGTCGGTCTTTCTCTGCAGCTGTGACCGAGCAACTCCAACTCTTACCTTTGTTTTTCAAGGTACCCATTTTTAATTACTGAGCTTTTAGTTATATTTGGTTTTAAAACAAATTATAAAAATACATGAATAAAAAGCATGTAAATCCATGCTTCACTTGCATTTTTGATCGGGCTCATTTACATTCCTCTTTCGGAAGAGAAATGTAGTTTAGACGTGCCCTAGCATTCTACAGAGATTTTCAGAAAGTCCCCATGACCAGCATTTCTCAAACTGGGGTCTGTAGACCCCTGACGGTACTGTAAGGGGTACGCTGGCTCTGCTGATCAATTGCACCCCTTCCATGAGTTCTCCCCTTTCCTCCCAGCGCCTCCTGTTCCACAGCCTGAGGAGGCACTAGGAGGGAGAATAGGAGCGTAGATGGAGTGCACTTGGGAGAGGGGGTGGAAAGGAGGAGTAGTGGTGGAGCAGGGATGGGAAGAGGTAGGAGCAGGTCTTAGGGGAAGGGATGGAATGGAGGCAAGCTTGGACCTTGGGGATCTGGGAAAAATTTTAAATCAAAATGGAATCCTCTATTTGCTAAAGTTTGAGACCTGCTGCCCTAGACTTTTCCTCTCTGGTGGAAAGTTCCAAGGGCACAGCAATATCAGCCCAAAGACCTTGTAAGCGGGTCTTGAATTGCATTGGACAGTGCTACCCAATTTGTAAAGTAACCACCTTCTCCCCTTCCCCCAACTCCATCTGTGCACACTCTAGAAGATCAATTGTCTCATCTGTCACTTTTTTCAAGGATATCCCTGTCTCGGAAATCTGCATAGTGCAGACATGGATGTCAGTCTGTATCTTGCAGAACTTTAAGTGATCACTGGGGCGACTGCCTCTAATGCCATCTTTGGCTCCACAATACTGTCATCTGTAACAGACTCATCTCCGAAGTCCCAGCCCTACAAAAGGGGTACTGCTCAGGACTTACCTGCAGTGGAGCACTCATAGGGCCACTACTTGAGTAGTAACTCACTTTGCGCAGTAACAATGACTCATGGCGAAGCATGTCCCTATGGGTGCTCCACAACCTACCCACCTTCCGTCTACTTCAGGGTTCTCATTGTGACTCCATGGTAAAGAAGGAACTGAGGATGGTTAGTAACCACATGGTGGCTAGACTTGTGGCACAGCACATCCAACGGATGCTGCTACCGAAGTTCTCTGATCAGCAGCACTGGGATGCAGACATGCCTTCAGTGAAGCACTTGCAGGGGGGACATATTTAGGGAAAAAAAACAAATATTTAACTCTTCCTGTTTTGTTCTTATTTTGTAGATTGCACCAGTAGAAAATGACAATAGCTATGATGAACTCAAAAGAGATGCTAAGATGTGTTTATCGCTAATGTCTCAGGGATTGCTATATCCTCAACAAGTGCCTTTGGTACTTCAGGTGCTAAAGCAAGTGAGTCTGATCTGAATTGTTAAAATGAAGGCGCATCACTTTAAAACCAGTTGAGCTTGTTAACAGTTATGAAACCAAGAATTTCTTATTTCCTGCCATTGCTGCATGAGCAAAAGGGTTCTGTGGTTTTTGAAATGATTTGCAGCTAATATTCTTTGAGTCTGTATAGTGACACTTGCCAGTGTAACTACTTCATTTGTTTGTTTCTATATTGAAGTGGTATACATGTAACCAAAATAACGATGAATGTTTAAGTACTTAGTTAAATTCTTGGTTGCAGTATAGTAATTCACTATTAATCAGCCAAAAAAGCTGGGCTACTGAGACTGCTGACTGCTTTTTGCTTTGTAATAAATTCCGTGTTAGTGTTTGGTCATCATCAGGAATAATAAGCTGGAACTATTAACTTTGCAAATGGCTTTTGTATCAGCTGCCAATTTTTTTTAAATAACTTTTTTTTTTCTGGGCAGAAATGCATACTAATTAAGCATTGGGCTCTTTGTAAAGAAATAATTGCCTTTCTTCTAGTTTATTTACTAAAAATTATGCCCAATATTTGAAAGTATAGTTCTCTTAAGCTAAAAAAAGGTTTAAGCTTACATTTAGGTTCCTATGAATACAAGTCCTATAAGGGGAAAGTTCATGAATATTTCACATTTTGTTTCTAACAGAATATTATCACAAAAAAGCTCTGTTCCCAGTTTTATTTTTTACTTGTCAAATATTTGACACAGATAAGGTATACAATTTATTTTAAGAAATAAAAATAAGTAAGGGTTTAATAACAAATTGGCTTAAAATAAAAATGTCACTCTGAAAGGGACATAATCAATTAGAAATCTGTCTCAAAAACAAGTTGAAATGAGGTTTTAGAATGCAACATGTTCTTGGGTTCCCCGCTTCTACATTTTGTGGATTTACAATGGTATTTTTCTGCTAAAATGTATGTCTGTCCCACTTACAATTTTCTGAAAGACTCACAAAAATGAAAATAGACTATACAGAGAAATGGAGAAACTGTATAAACAGTGCTATCAACTGCACAAACTAAAAAAAAAAGCAAATAGATTTTCAATCTTCATCTACTCTCTAAAAATTACCTATTGCTGAAAATGAGTGTCAACAGCAGAAGCAGTGGTGATGAGACTTCAGCTTTCATCCATTGCTTACATCTCTTGCCAGTAACAAGCCTTTTTTCATAGACAGACCACCAAAGTCCAATAATACAAACAATTTCAGTACAAAGTTGAGCATAACTAAACTTTTTGGCCACTTAAAACTGGCTGATATCTGAGGTCACTTGTTTAGTTTCTCAGTTGTGTATATGCAGTACTACATAGCCTAAGCATTTAGATACTTTGGAAATTTAGATTTTAAAAAAATCAACAAAACAAAGTTTTGGAGAGAAAATAACTTTTATGAGTAAATTACTTCAGCAGCCCAAAAGGTTTACATAATGGTACATAACAATTTTTAGAGTAAACAAATAGCTTGTCTGTATGTCCTTGTTTTTAATTCTGTGTAATCTTTGTTGCTTACAGACAGCAAGAAGCAGTTCTTGGCATGCTAGGTACACAATACTAACCTACCTCCAAACTATGGTATTTTATAATCTCTTTATCTTCCTCAACAATGAAGAAGCAGTCCATGACATAAGATGGTTGGTTATAAAACTTTTGGAAGATGAACAGCTTGAGGTAAACATGCCGTAATATCTATTACCTTGTATTTTGACTTTCAGTGAAAGACATTGAATGTGAACGAAAAATCAGAACTGAAGTTTTTTATATTTATTTTTTTATTAATATCTATTTTCTTGCCTCTTACTGTGTACAAAGAATAGAAAGTTTTCCATACTTAGTATTCATAGAACAGTAATTTTTGTTTAATCTCTTGAATATAAAAATACTAACTTGTATAAAATTATATTCTGTATAATATTTCACTTTCAACAGGAAAACAACATTATTCCAGAAGGCATTTAATTGGCAATAAAAGTGCCTGCTTATGTCCATTCCAATATTGAGTTGTGCTTGCTGTGATCACCACCACGAGAGTTTTTCCCTCAGTGGTATCCATTAGGTTCACTCTGATGCCTCCTGGGCTACGTCTACGTTGCCGGTTTTTTTCTGAAGAAGATATGCAAATTGCGCACTCATTTGCATATCTTCTGCTGATCCTTTTTTGCGAAAGAGGTTTTGCCACTAAAAAGCCCCATATAGATGGGACCATTTGTGGGAAAAAGCCCTTTTTCCACAAGATCGCTTATTCCTCAAAAATGAGGTTTACAGGATCTTGCAAAAAAGGAGTTTTTTCCGACAAATGGCCCCGTCTACATGGAGCTTTTTAGCGGCAATAGCTCTTTCACAAAAAGGATCAGCAGAAGATATGCAAATGAGTGCATGATTTGCATATCTTCTGCAAAAAAAAAAAGGCAGTGTAGACATAGCCCTGGAGTTGCACCCTCATAGTGCCATTGTATAAGAGCCCTTCCACCACTTCAGTTCCTTCTTACTGCTGAGGCAGTCACTGAAACTGCTGCTTGACCGTACATTTTTCCTATGTGGAAGAGAACTTTGTCCTCACTCTGAGTTTGTAAGCAACAAGTAGCCAGAGGCAGTTTAATTACGAGCTGCAGCAAGGGAAAAACTGGTTCGGACGTGGGGGGGAACCCTCCCCCCCTTCGAGGCAGATCTTCGAATACAAGCAATTATAAAGCAGTTTATATACTGTCTATTAGATATAATAACAATAACAATTAGTCTCCTTCCCATTACAAACACCAATGGCTAACAGTTATTTAGTTCCACCCAGATGCTCCTTATCTCAAGGTCCCTGCCAGAGTCAGCATTCTATCCTTATCTCCATATAGAGGCGAAGGCAGCGTCTAATTACAGATCTCACTTGTCAGGCCACAGACTTAGCCTGACTCTTGCTCTCTTGTTAACAAGACCAAGATGACTGCACACAAATTCCCTTTTCCTGCCTCCACACCTACAAGGACCAATGGAGCTAGTTGATAATCTGTGAATAGTTCTTTATTTAGAGTTTGTTTCAATTAGTAGCAGACCCTGCTTACCAGGCTTACCCCTTTCCTGACACCAAGTGCCTAGAGGGATATGCCTCTATCCCTATGGTTCAAGCCATGTGCATCATGCCACAAGCTAGTGCTTGTTAGTGTCCTACATTCCAGCTGCCTCAAGTGTCTGAGGAAGGCCCATGTTCAGGAGCATTGTAGATTTTTGCAAGAGCTTCAGGCCCGGAATCAAGGAAGCACAAGGACACTAGGCTGAAATTCTTCCTTACAAAGGCAGTGCCTGGTCCCCCTTTGGAGCCAAGTCACATTGACCCAACACCAAGTATTTGGCTTCAGTAAGAAATGCTCCAGCTTCTCCAAAGGAGATACCGTGAATTTCTACTATGGGCTAGCATTCCTAGCATTGACAATCATCTCTGGTGGCAAGAAAGACTACTCTGGCATAGGACTCTCTACACTGCTCTTCACCACCAGTGCTAAGAAAGAAGCAGAGAAAAACCAACCAGGGATTATTTCCCAACTCCAAGGTGTTCAGGGCATAGAGAAGCTGACAGAGTATAACTCAGGCCACTCAGGAACACCAAGAGTGTGTACAAGTACTGTTGGCTACTGCTCTGGGAAGGGTGTTGTTGAGTTTGGCACCTTTGGACTTTTTACCAAGAGAGCCACTGGAGTTTGGGGCTACCATCTGTGCCAGAGGCATTTGAGGCAGTGAGGAAGTTAATGTCTCTCCTGGGACCACCGTCTCCTACCATTCAGGAGCTGACGCTGGCTGTGACCGCTGCCTCAGTACTGAGACCCTGGATACCATCAAAGGTCAAGCCAGCCATAATGCCACCACACTAGTCTCCACCTTCCCAGCACTGATTTCTGCCTTCCCAGTACTGCTCTCCACCTTCCCAACACCGCTCTGTTCTGATTACCAAGAAGCAACTGCTTCAGAGACTCTGCCAGTCTCTTGAGACAGAGTCATAAGCCTTCCTCAGGAGTAGAGTCCACTCTAACCAGTGATACCCAGTGGCTGAGATGAGTCAGGGTATCCTGCTGAAAGCTTGGCCACCATTGCAGTAGCAGATGTCACAGTGGCCTTTCTGGAATGTGTGGGCTTTTCAGCTACTGTAGTGTACAAAATCCCAGAGGTCGTACTCTATGGTATCAGAGTCAAGAGCTGCTGCTCCTCCAACCTCGGAGCAGAGACTGGGTCTTTATACCAAGCCTGATACTGAACTGCAAGACTCAGAACTACAGGACCCAGGCAGTGCAGAGGGCAAGGAAAAAGGTCCCTTACCAGTACAGGCATCCTCTTCCTCCTCCCCAAAGGAGGCAGAGGCAGGGGGCAGCTGAGTCCCAACTTGTACCCAGTCCCCCCCTCTCCCCCCCGGCAGCTCTGCCATTTAAATGTAGTAAGTGCTGCCTGGCTCTAACTATATTTAAAAGGCAGAGCCACAGTGGGTTCCATGCTGTGCCTCTGCCTCTTAAATGTAGTCCTTTCTTGACTAATCGAGTAGGATTGAATGCAATTTAACAGTCTTACAGCAGATTCTGCAGCCCAATTCATAGCTTCAGTCCTTGGGGTTGCCTGATAAGGCGCAGCAGAGTGTGCAGGACCTTCCATTTGAAGGCAAGTTGCTCTTATCTGAGCAAACAGACTTGAAGTTGCATAATCTAAAAGACTCTAGTGCCACCCTGAAATCCCAGGGGTTGCATACACTGGCTTCTGTGAGGAAGCACTATAAGCCCCAACTGACAGCTTGCTTCTACCCATCACAGCAGAGACGACTATAATCAGGAGAAGGAGTAGAAGCTGTAAGAGAAATCCTCCATCCCAGTCCTTGTCTTCCCTTATGCCTGCCTCCTCCCACCCTCCAATCGGCAGGGCTTAAGTAGGCATTTTGTTAATGTGCAGTTCTGATTTCCCTTATATTTGTGGACTAGTTATCCCACTTCTCTCGGTAACTGTGGTCCCACAATACTTGGATACATCCTTCAAATCAGTTGTTCCCTTTCTTCCCATCCTCCATTCTTGTCTGTCTTCAGGAACCCTTCTCAAACAACTTCTGGCCCTGGAGATACATTCTTTCCTAAGGGTGGGAGCACTGGAGGATGTTTTGCTAGAGCAAAAGGGGATGGTGGTTGAACTACATTTGGACTGCTGGCAACACGCTCTCTTCTCTACCTGTCCTGGAAGGTGGCTTTCTGGTCATCATTACTTCTGCCAGAAGTATCTTCTAGATTTAAACCCTTACTTCAGAGCTACCATATACAGTCTCCTTCAAGGACTAGGTGCATCTGCAGCTACACCTGGCCTTCCTGCCAAAGGTGGTCTCACAATTCCATAATAACCAGGATATTTTCCTATCCAGCTTCTACCCAAAATCACATGGTATCATAGAATCCTAGAACTGGAAGGGACCTTGAGAGGTCATTGAGTCCAGTTTCTGCCCTCACAGCAGGACCAAACACTGCCTAGATTATCCCGGACAGTTGTCTGTCTAACCTGCTCTTAAATATCTCCTGTGATGAAGATGCCGCTACCTCCCTAGGTAATTTATTCCAGTGCTTTACCCCCCTGACAGGAAGTTTTTTACTAATGTCCAACCTAAACCTCCTTTGCTGCAATTTAAGCCCGTTGCTTTTTGTTGTATCATCAAAGGCCAAGGAGAACAATTTTTCTCCCTCCTCCTTGTAACACCCTTTTAGATACTTGAAAACTGCTATCATGTCCCCTCTCAGTCTTTTCTTTTCTAAACTAAACAAGCCCAATTTTTTCAGTCTTTCCTCATAGGACATGTTTTCAAGACCTTTAATCATTTTTGTTGCTCTTCTCTGGACCTTCTCCAATTTCTCCCCATCTTTCTTGAAATGTGATGCTGGACACAATACTCGAATTGGGGCCTAATCATCGCAGAGTAGAGCAGAAGAATGACTTCTTATGTCTTGCTCACAACACTCCTTTTAATGCATCTCAGAATCATATTTGCTTTTTTTGCAATAGTGTCACCGTATTGACTCATGTTTAGTTTGTGGTCCACTATAACCCCTAGATTCCTTTCTGCTGTGTATGTGTATTATATATAATTATATACTGTACAGTGCACAGTCATACTGAAAAATGTTAATGTTTCAGCCACAACTGAGCAGTTCTATGTCTGGTCACGAAATACCATTTTGTTCTGTAGTTATTTGCCATGGCCAATATATCCGTAATGCCTAACATAAAGTCCATTTTCATGTAACATACAGGCAGTCCCCGGGTTACGTACAAGATAGGGACTGTAGGTTTGTTCTTAAGTTGAATTTGTATGTAAGTCGGAACTGGTACATATTGTAGGGGAAACTCTAGCCAAACATTTCTCCAGAGCTCAGTTTTATTCTCCCACACCTCACTTCCCTCAGTCCTTTATTCTCAAGCTGAGGTGTCTGCTGAGAAAAGCCGCTCCGCGTCTCCCTGGTCTGCTGGGGGGGGGGGGCGCACTAGCTTCGCATCTCCCTGGTCTGCTGGTGGGGAGCAGATAGTGCGGGGTTGTCTAACCCCGTTTGTAAGTAGGGATCCGATGTAAGTCGGATCCATGTAACCCTGGGACTGCCTGTATTTATCTTCCTGGAAGGGCAAGAGTACCTTTTGTGTCATGCTCTTGTGTAAAATCTGTTTGAAAGTATGAAGAGTCTTAGTAGTGAAAATCTAATCTGCGTTAGGTGATTTGCAAATAATTCTTAAAACATAAATATAGAATTAATATTTCCAATTGTACAAGAATGTGCCTTGTATTTAAAAAACAGCAATTTAACCTTCTACTCCCAGTGCACTGATTTCATTCTCCAGCGGGTCTCTTAGTTATCAGTTATGTCACTGCATGTTATAGTTGAATAAGAGTTGGTGAGCCTGGCTATTTTGTTATTCTTACTAATCAAATCATTCATCACATAATCCAACATTTACATAATTTACAAAAGTTGCTGTTCACTTTTAATAGCTACATAGATTTGCAGATAATTAAATAAAATGTATATCCTTGAACTGCTGAGGTAGAAATCAGCAAAAGCTATTTTGTGTAGTAATCTCTTGCAATCATGTTGCTACCATGGAAACCTTACTTTACTGTGACAGTAATCTTGCTTTTTCATTATAAGAATTGGCAAGTTCCAGTATGTTTCAGTAATTACCATAGCATTGCTTTCATCACTCTGTTTAATGAGAAGGTGATTTCATTTTTAATAGTCTGTATACTTTGTCTTTTTGTTCTGGGATAAAACATGACAGACAAATTCTTAGTTATGAACTGTATTTTCAGATTATTTTAAGTAAAAATGCTAAAATTGATGTCTCTCACCACCAGTTCTTTTGCCTCTTTCTTAGTGGATTGTTACATTTCTAAAAACAATGAGTAGTCCTGTGGCACCTTAGGTACATCTACACTACAGAGGAAGAACGAAGCTGCCATTGTCGATCTTCTAGGGTTCAAATTAGCAGTCTAGTTAAGACAGCTAATTCGAAGTGAGAGGGGCACTCCGGTCAATGCCGGGAACCCTGCATTCACGAGGACTAAGGGAAGTTGAAGGAAGCGTGTTCTTCCTTTGACTTCCTGCAGTGTATACAGTGCCAAAAGTCAAGTTAAGGTGCTTTAACTTCAGCTACTCAGCTAATGTAGCTGAAGTTGTGTACCTTAATTCAACTTTGTCCTAAAGACTAACAAAATATATATAAAAAACAACAAATGGTCTGGTAGAACTTTATAGACTAACAAGACACGTAGCTGGTATCATGAACTTTCGTGAGCACAGCCCACTTCTTCAGATGACCGGAGATGACTCCCATCATCTGAAGAAGTGGGCTGTGCCCACAAAAGCTCATGATAGAAGCTACATGTTTTGTTAGTCTATAAAGTTCTACCAGACCATTTGTTGTTCTTTTTCTGTAACAGACTAACTCGGCTACCCCCTGAAGCTTCTGAAAATATATACAGCTTCATGAGCTTTCATGGGCAAAACCCACTTCTTCAGATGAGCTCATGCAGCAGCTGAAAATAGTTTCTATTCCATAGCTTTTAGCTCATCATACAAGCCTCCTGGCTTATGAATTCTTAAATATGAGTGATGTTAATGGGCATTGCAATAAATATATATGAAAATGATGCCTTATTAATTTGTGATTGTAAGTCCTTTGTTTCTAGGTGCTTCTTGCAATAGTAACTAGATTTGACAATACTGAAAACTGATTCTATTACAGTGAACAGTAATGTAAATTATTAGAAACCTAGTGAGCCTGCTCACTTTACAGCCAGGCTTCCACTTATTCTGAGACTTGCATTGGCACTTCATGTTTCATTTAATAGCTTTAGTCCTTAAGAGGCTCATAAATTGCTGATAAACAGTACTGGCAGACTGTTTCACTTTATAGTTTACACTATTAATAAAGTGGATCATACGTTGTAGATATGTAAATGGCAGGAAGTCTCAAGAGCCTATTGTTAACTTCCTATGTTTAATTATTACAACACTTGTAGCTATATTTTATTGCTTTGTGGAGGTTCAGAACATTATGTTCAAGGATATAATTTATTATAATCTGCTGCATTGGATTCAGAGCGTTGGTAGGTGTTTGTAGTCTAGATGGATGAACATTCTGTTTAGTGGAAGTATAACAGTATGTACTTATCAGTAAATGAGGCTGCTGTTAGCATTTTAATAAATTAATTGGGCTTTCAGATTTGTAAATGTTAGAATGTTCTTATGGTCAGCCCATAACCTCCATTTTAATAGCAATGGGCCTGTTATGAGAGAACCAAATTTGAGGTGACATAAAGCAGAACCTATGTTTCTACAATTTATGATTTTTTTTTGTATAGTTCTCTGATTTTTAATGTCCTTTTAGGAGTGATGATGTAACATTTAGCAGGCATAGCTATTTTTGTAAGCAAACAAACAGTAATTTAATTGTCTTCAAATATAATTATGCCCAGTTACATTTAAAAAAAAATTGTAGAATTTGTGCGTAATTTGTTGAAATTGATTTGGCTTATACTTTTGTTAACTTAGTTACAATAGAGTGATGTGTATCTCCAACATACCTATTTTTACAAGCCAGTTTACTGATGGATTAAACTCGGCTCAAGGCAGTAAAATGACAACTGGAGAGTTACAGAACTAAGTCAGTGACTGTGTCCTACTGACACTATAGTATCCCCTAATAATCCAACATTGTTTATAAACATATGCCAGAATTACAAGATTATGAAGAGAATTGTGGTAATTCAGCCATAATACAATATGGCCTGATAAATTTCCCTAGTTTCAGCTAGGATACTAAATATCAGGAATATATACATTCTTAAACTTGTATACATCCAAGTTGTTCATCTTATGTTGTGGATTCTGATGGTTTCTTATGTAGCAAGGAAGAAATAAAATACTTGGGGTAAAGGTGTACTTTTCCCTATGTAAACAGATCTTAGTGTACCAATTTCATTAATGGGCAAAGCAGGTAATTGTATTTATATATTTTCTATAAAATCTCAGTAGCATTATTATACATTGTTTTGGATTATATATTTATCACATAAGTCTATTTTTAAAAATTCAAAATCAGTTGCTGTTTTAGCTTACAACACAAGTTTGTTGATACTGAAATTTTGTTTGCTGCAGTCGTGGATCACAAATTTTGTCTACCTGTATAATGACCGTTTTAAAACTATATATGAACGTTATTTATTGCTTTGTATGTGACACTTTAGTATACCAATTTCATTTAATAACCTACTAAGATATGGTAATAAAAACTTGAAAGATCTTTCCCAAGCACTGTATGCCAACATGATCTAACTAGAAGTCCAAAAGGGCCGTAATAAAAGTCAGCTGTGCATGTTTACTGTAGTAATTGATGTAGCTGATGTTTCTGTTTTTAGGTGAGAGAAATGGCTGCTACCACACTGAGTGGTCTGCTACAGTGCAACTTTCTCACTATGGATAGCCCCATGCAGGCTCACTTTGAACAGCTCTGCAAGACAAGACTACCGAAAAAGAGAAAGCGAGACCTTGGCACAGCAGTAGATACAATTCCTTCTGCAGGTAAAACAAAATACAGGACTATGTAGCACTTTAAAGACTAACAGGATGGTTTATTAGATGATGAGCTTTCGTGGGCCAGACCCACTTCCTCAGATCAAATAATGGAAGAAAACAGTCACAACCATATATACCAAAGGATACAATTAAAAAAAATGAACAGGACAAATCACATTTCAGAACAGAAGGGAGATGCAGGGGGGGAGGGAAAGGAAAGTGAATGCCTGTGAGTTAATGATATTAGAGGTGGGAAAGGGTAGATGTCTGTGAGTTAATGGTATTAGAGGTGATAATTGGGGAAGCTATCTTTGTAATGGGTAAGGTAGTTGGGGTCTATGTTCAGCCCCCACGGATAGTGTCGAATTTTCGCATGAATGCCAGTTCAGAGGATTCCCTTTCAAGTGCAGATTTGAAAGTCTTCTGAAGTAGGATGCAGGTGATTAGGTCATTGAGACAGTGTCCTTTCTGGTTGAAATGGCAAGAAACTGTTTTTTCTTTGTGATCCTGTCTAATGTCTGTTTTGTGGGCATTGATTCTTTGGCGAAGTGTCTGAGACGTTTGTCTAATGTACATAGCAGACGGACACTTTCGGCACATGATAGAATAGATTATATTTCTGGAGGCGCAGGAATATGTATTCTTGATCTTATAACTCACTTGGTTAGGCCCAATAATGGTGTCAGCAGAGTGAATATGTGGACAAAGCTGGCAACGGGGTTTGTTGCAAGGGAAAGTACCAGGGTTGGTATTAGTGTGGTATGTCCTGTGGTTGTTGGTAAGAATCATCTTGAGGTTAGGTGGTTGTCTATAGGAGACTATGGGTCTGTCTCCCAGAGCTTCTTGGAGTTTAGTGTCCTGTTCCAGTATAGGCTGTAGTTTATTGATAATGTGTTGGACAGGTTTTAAGTTGGGAGCTGTAGGTGATGACAAGTGGTGTTCTATTGTTGGTTTTCTTGGGTCTGTCTTGAAGTAGATGGTTTCTAGGTATTCATTTGGCTCTTTCAATTTGCTTTTTTATTTCTCCGGGTGGGTAGTTGAGGTTTATAAATGCTTGGTAGAGATCCTGAAGTTTCTGGTCTCTGTCAGTGGGATTAGAGCAGATGCGGTTGTATCGAAGGGCTTGGCCATGGATGATGAATCGTATGGTGTGTGAAAGACACTGCCTCAAAGAAGCAAACTATACATTAAAAAAGTGGTTCAGTTAGTTTAATTACATTATCCTTAAACAGCTTAGTATGTGAATAACCCAGATGCCTAGAACATGCCCTGCAGTTAAGGAGAACTTTTTAAGGAGTATATGTAAAGAAACATCTGTGTATACAAATATTTATAAAACTTAGATGTTTATAAACCATCATGACAAAACATTTTTGTTTATAGAGTTGACTTGTTTAATATATGTTTGGGATTGGCACCCCATTGTGCTAGGATCAATACATGAAGAGATGAGGAGTAATTAGGATCTCTAATTTGAACTACCTACTCCATGCTGCGTGTAGCCACGGGCACGGAGTTCGGACTAAGGGGGGATTTAAAAATGGCAGCGCCCGGGAACATGCAAATGAAGCCCGGGATATTTTAATTCCGGGCTTCATTTGCAACTCCGCTTGCCCTCATTTGCCTACCTAGCTCGAACTCACAAGCTAGTGTAGACATACCCATAGATAGTTTGGGTGCTGATGTGGTGTACATGTTAACTAACAATATACTACTACAGAGCAGCTATATGATCAGATTAGTAAGTTTTTGTGGTTTATTCTTACACCTGGGTGTACTGTTTACCAATGGACATATATTCAGAGACTCACTGTTGGCAGACAGGATACTGGGCTAGATGGACTTTTGGTCTGACCCAGTATGGCCATTCTTATGTTCTTATGGCATTAGACGCAGCAGACTTGGCAGCCAGGGTAGTCACAATGGCGGTGGTTGTTAGGTGCTGCTCCTAGCTTTGTACTGCTCAACTCTTGTAGGAAATGCAGACCTCCATCCAGGACTTTCCCTTCGATGGGACCAGATGGATGTGAGGCTGCCTGGGCTAACGGATAGCAGGGCCACCTTTCACTCATTGAGCATGTATACACCACCATAAGCAGCTTGGGCCTCCCCTGCCACCCAGGCCTTGGCAACCTCATCAAGGGCTTGCACAGAGAAGGGACAGATGCTGGTTTTGATAGTCACCTTTCCTCTTCCCAGTCACCTGCCCATCCTGGCATGGTGAAGCTTTCAGGAGGCCATAAGCACTCATTTTGAGGGTGTTCTTGAAAGCAATGCCCCAGTTAGTTTATTGGATCCATCTTATTTCTTCTTCAGGCTGTCTTTGTCCCTACCATTTGGCCCAGTCTGGGATTACCCTGGACTTTTAGGTATTGAACATAGTATCTTGGAACTATACCTTGCAGTTTTTGACTTGACTGCCAATGACAAATTATATTTAATGTGTATTTCTTCTAGTACTTTTCATATTTTAAAAATTTCTGAAAGAGAAGTTGAATCTAGCTGTGTTGTGGAAACATATCTTGAGAGATTTGCATCCTTTCACATGTATATTATGCCTTTCATTACAGACTTGGTTAAGCGCCATGCTGGTGTGCTAGGACTTAGTGCATGTATTTTGTCAAGCCCTTACGATGTACCTACTTGGATGCCCCAGCTTCTGATGGACCTCAGTGCTCACCTAAACGATCCTCAGCCCATTGAGGTAAAAATAGTTTGATTCCATTTCTTTTTTTCTGATTAGTCTACCTAATCTAAAAACATATCTATCACCCTTACTTTAGCTTTCTGAAGAAAGACTGTGAAGAGATATGTCACACAGTGCACTATTTTTTCTTCAAAAGCTATTTTAATTCAAAGGCACCTTATGAAAACACACCAATTCCTTGCCCTATTTCTACTTCTGCCTCAGTTGCTTTTAAGCTAGAGCCAAAATTAAGTAGAAATCTGAGTTATTTATAATGGAATCATTGGGTAGAGACCAGGTCCTCTAAAATTGCAGCCTGATCTATAAAAGTACTGGAAATTCATATGAGCAACTCAGAGTGGCTTTGAATGGAAATACTTAAGTACCTTTAGCTGTTGCTAATGTTCTGATTATTGTTTATTAATGCAGTGTGTTAACTTCGTGGAGGGGAATTTCCTGGAAAGAGCTAATCAGTTCTTCTAGGGCTGACTTCTACTGAATCACAAAAACTAAATGTGGAGAGTGCATATAATATTTTGCCTTTGAGGTGCACCAAATGAGATATGTTAAATAATGGGAATAACATCTTTGGAATGTCACTCACAAAATGGTTGGGAGATGAAACTTGTACGTGAAAGTTGTACGTGACCAAACAAATATTATGTAAGCCTTTGATGTTGTCTGCCCACCAGTGAAAAACACAGCAGAGCCAGAGCCCCTGCAGCTGCAGCAGTAAGATTGAAAATTGAGAGGAGGGAAGAAAACTATTTTGATCAAGATTAATTAGAATTTATGATAGGGCTCCAAAGTGCCAAAAAACACAACCTAGCAAAAGTTCTTTCATCATACATCAGCCTTGACAACACTGATCTAGAGAGACTAGAATTCAAAACTTGTTGTAAATTCTAAAATCTTCCAAATCTGGACTGGATGAATTTTTGGGGGCCCATTCCATACTTTCCAGCTGTCCAAATATATGTACATGCCCGTTTTAGAAGTGTAATAGAAATATGGAATTACCCTGTTACATCTAAATATTTGTTATCGGGTTTAGGAACACTTCCTAAAGATGTAAAGAGCTTTAAAAATATCAGATTAATACAGATCAAATTTTGTGTTGCCTGCTACACAGATGACAGTAAAGAAAACACTGTCCAATTTCCGGAGGACGCACCATGACAACTGGCAGGAGCACAAACAGCAGTTCACTGATGACCAGCTGCTTGTCCTTACAGACCTCTTAGTATCACCATGCTATTATGCTTAAATAGGTAAGCCTGCAGGGGCATTTTTAATTACCCTGTTTTGTAGAACCACAAGAACACAGATAAAGATATAATGTTTTTAATTATTTTTATTTCAGGTGCTTCTTGGAAAAATGAAGACTTAGAAACATCTCTGCAAAAATAAAGGAAACTCAAAACTAATTTATTGTGTATAGAACTTTTAGTCTTGTAAATCCTGATGCCTAATCAAAAACATTTTAAATACGAACATTAGGTCCTAACAGCTCTCTTCATCAAGAATTACAACTCCACAGGGAGTAGCTGTGGGAGGCCAGCAGCCTTCCATTACTGCATCTGCAGGGCTGGATCGTTACTTGTTTCAATGCATACTGTCATGGGCCTAGCCACCTTCACACTGCATTCACTCTCTTACAGGATCCAACTCTTTCTCTCGCCTCTGTTTTTCTTTCTTACTTCATGTGCCTAGTCATTTTTTTACATCTGTGGATTTGCACAGCACAAACTCCTGCAAGGCTGAACATTCTAAGAGAAGTGCTCCAGTTTTGGCTGACACTTTTTTTTTTTTTAATTTGATCAGCCCGCAGGAGCTGATACCTACAAATTTTAAACCCATCTGATCCCATGACAAGAGGCCAGGAACCTGTTTTTCTCAAAGGATCCACTGCTTGCATTCAAGCACCCACTGAGATTAGATGACAAGCTCTGTATCATTTAATTGAGCTGAAAACTGAACAACCCTTTTAAATCTTACCTTTGGTGGAAATGTAAACATCTGTTCTGCCCTCTACAGCCTAGATCAGTACTATGGACAGTGGGACAATTTCCATGGCCTGGCCTGGCCATAGTTTGACCACGTGCACAACTTAAACTCATGACCAGTTGTAGCTTCCCTAAAAGTGGAAGGCTGTGGGTCTTTTTATTTGACTAGAGCCCATAGAGAGACATTTTTTGCTATCAAGCAATGTTTTAATTCAGAGAATGAAGAGTATGTACAGTGTGCAAAAGCACTGAATGGCTACATTTTTTAACAGAATATTCTCATTAAAAAGACTTATTGGTCACTATTTGGATATTTGGAGAAGCATACCTTGCATAAATGGAAGACTGCTAAGGTTGTGGAAGTTCTGTTTTTAGGGGTGGGTGGGTTTTTTTTTGTTTGTTTTTGCCTGCAAATTTGTTCAGAGACTGATATCTATTGGCTATTTAATTACCTGTTTAATATGTGTTACATAGATGTAAAAGACTGTATAAATTGTAGAGGCGTTGCTTTCAGAAGACATTGTACAGTTTGCACCATTTTACATAACACCATTGTGAGATTAATTTGTAAAAATTCACACTTAGATGTTAATACTATAGTGCTTCTGGCTTTTGCATCAAATCAAATGCGATTAGTTTTTTTTAATTATTTTCTTTAGCAAAATATGGCTCCTTGTTTAAAAGACAGAAATTTTATTTTGTTTTAGTTTTCATTTATCTCATACCTGCATCTGATGAGGATTTTAATGAAACATTTGTGGCCATCTCTAAATGCTAACATCACATGTTTTGATGTGATAAGATTGTAGAATGCAGAGTACCTCCTACAATGAATTAGTTAACAAGTGGATGTGTTTCATCTTTCACATAACCTGTACAGTCTTCCTTACAGGAACACTAAAATACATTTTGAAATATCTACCTGCTGATTGAGTGACTCGATACAAATTTTAAGCACAGCAGTGTTCCTAGTCCAGTATTTACTAAGTGTCAGCACACAGACGTAACCACTGTATAGCGTAGTGCCAAAATCATTTCAATTGTGTACCTAGTTTAAAACCCAATAAATGGATTGTTTGTAACATCTGCATTTTTTGTCTGTCTTGAGCAAAAAGTTCACTACTTTCAGGATCTAATTTAGGATTGTCTTCTCTAATTGCTATGGGGTTTTTGTGTTAGCTCTATATGCATTGTGGAACACAAGAGAATTCAGGTTGTTTATGCAGTGCAGCGTGCAGGTTGCCATTTTAAAATTTTGTTTGATACAAAATAGTCTCTTTACCATCACTGAAATGCACTGCTTCAGGAACAGACTATGGCATCTGTTCTAACATCACACAGCACCACGGTTAAAGACAGTAATTGAATTTGCTAGGTAGGGGTAATTTTCAGTGGGCACAAGGTAATCACACAAATGGAAGTTTGGCCACGATACTGAGATCAATACCATTCTACCGAGAAGAGTTCTTTGGGATACTTATCCACAAGTGAACACAAGCTTTTTTATATGACTGCCTAGAATTAACATTTAAACAGCAAATTTACCTTAACACCTTACTTGAGCTATTCAGTCTGCAGCTGCAGAGGGAAGAGTGCCATTTGTTGAATGACCATTCTCTATTCTTGTAGGATCCTAGGTTTTATTTTGTTCTTGCATTGATATGTTGGTGTTGAGGATGCCTGTCAAAGGCTTTACCTTCAGGACCCTGAATTTACTAGTCAAACAGATGTCTAAAGTCCAAGAAATTCAGATCTCTCCAGTCACATAAAAATTAACTTTGAAAGCACTATTGTAGAAAGCACATGCAATAATCTGTACTACTTAAAGGACAACAGTTCTTTGATGTCCGATTGATGTCGGAAAGCAGAGGGTTCCGCTATGCTCCTTATGCTGGGGTTTAGGGTAATTGACATAGGAATCAGATCCACCAGCTTTACATGAATTGAAAATTCCCATTTTCAGGTGGCAACCTATGGTCAGATTATGGAACTGGGATTAAAAGTGGTCTGAGAATATGGCCCTGTGTTCCAAAGATATTCACTGTACTGTAGCTAATAAGTAAGTAGCATTGACCGTGGTAGGTGAGCTCTGCAATTCAGGAGTAAATGGCTCAATTTGAAAATTGCCTGGGATAGAAAGGTACTTGTGATTCTGCAAATACATTTGCCTTTTGACTATTTCTTCTGTGACTCAGATTAATTTCATTCTGTGGTAGGGTTGGGCCATGACCGGAGCACAGGGCAGGGGGTTGCCCCAGATCATAAGTCCCACCACTGCTCCCTCCTGCGCCAAAGTCCCCTACCCCAAGAAATGTGAGCCAGGGCATTACCAGGGCCTGGCATAGGGTGGCAGCAGGGGTCAGACCCCCTCCCTACACTCACCATGGTGACAGGTGATGCAGGAAACGAAACAAAACAAACAGCAGCCTGCCCTTTTCCGCCATCCTCTCCCAGCTGGGTTGCTTTGCTGCACCGCTCAGGGGAGTGGGGTGGGCTGGGGCGTTCAGCTTCCTGCCGCCATGGTGAAGCGGAACAAACCTGGGAGGTGGTGAAATGTGGCACAGGCTGCTGGGTTCCTCCACTCCCTGCGGCTCTCACTGCCATAGTGAGTGCAGGGGCAACCCCTCCTTAGCACCCACCCCACACCAGACCCCACAAGTCCTGCACATAGGACAATTGAGGCAGCTGCTGCAGGGTTCCCCCAAAGCTCAGAGCCTGTGGTGGCCAACCGAAGCCATCCTATGAAAGGGAGAGCTCTGGCCATGACTTATAGAAAGAGAGCCCCAGACATGAGGCCTTGTTATAAGAGGCCTGAACTAAGGCAGAGGCCTGAACTAAGGCATTCCTACTTGAAAGAGATCCTCCGGAAAAGGGCTTTATTCCGGAGGATCGTGCCAGTCTAGACACTTTTTTTCCGGCTTTTCCCCAAGCCGGGAAAAAAGCGGCGGACATGTTTATTTAAATCCGCGGGGGATATTTAAATCCCCCGCGGATTTCCCTATGCTGACTTATCCGATTTGCATCCCTTTTCCAGAATTTGTGGCCAGTCTAGATGTAGCCTTTGTGTCATTGTATCTGCAATTCCTGCCCAAGTTGTATCAACGCTATAAACCAGTGGTTCATAAACATTAGCAAACAGGACCCCCATGTTGATTTTAAAAATTTGGGGGACCCTCTGCCTCACCCCTTCTCTAAGGCCCCATCCCCAGTCACTCCATGTCCCACCCACCGTCACTTCACCAGGCTAGAGATTATGATGCAAGAAGGGCATGAGGGCTCCACCTGGGGGTGCAGCCTTTAGGGTTGGGCTGGGGATGAGAGGATTAGGGTGCAGGAAGGCTGCAGGCTAGGACAATGGCTTGAGATATTGGGAGAAGTGTGGGCTCCAGAAGAGAATTTGGGTGTAGGAAAAGGGTATGGGGGGCTCGGGCTGGGGATGAAGGGTTAGGGCTGCAAGAGGGGACTGCAGGCTGGGGTTGGGGGAGCATCCTGGCAGCACTCCAGCTCCTATGCGTAGAGGGGAGATGTGCTGCTGCTTCCGGGAGCTGCTGGTGTTAAGTGCCACCTGCACCTCTGGTCCTCTCCTGGGCCCCAATATGCTGGCCCGGCCCTGATCCCCCTCCTCCACCCCTCAGTCACAGCCCAGAGCATCCTCCTGTGCCCCAAACCTCTCATCCCTAACTCCACCCAGCCAGAGCCCTCAACCCCTCTCACCTCCCAACCCACTGCCAAAGCCTGCACCCCTAACCCCAGGGCCCACACCCCCAATTGGAGCCCTCATCCCCTCCTGCACCCTAGCCCCCTGAGCCAGCTGGGGAAAATGAGCAACTGAGTGAGGGTGGGGAAACCAAGCAAGAGAGGGAGGGGGGATAGACTAAGGGGATGTCCCCTCTGTGGAGGGGTTTGGCAAGGGTGTTTGGTTTTGTGCAAGTAGAAAATTGCAACCCTAATGCCACCCTCTGTCAAAACTCAAGGGCTGTGTCTACACTGCAGGCTTTTTGCGCAAGAACTGTTTTGCGCAAGAGTGCGTCCACACTGCCATGTGCTTTTGTGCAAGAGCATCCATGATAATGTGGACGTTCTCTTACACAAGAAAGCTCGGATGGCCATTTTAGCCATAGGAGTTTCTTGCGCAAGAAACCCCTGTTCCCGTCTACACTGGCCATTTTTTGCACAAGAAGGCTTATTCCTTGTGGGGAGAGGAATAACTCTTGCACAAGAAGCCCTCTGTTCCGACGCCTTACTGTAAATGTACTTGCACAAGAACACATGTGCAGTGTAGACGCTCCGCAAGTTTTTGCGCAAGAACAGCTGTTCCTGCGCAAAAAGCCTGCACTGTAGACGTAGCCAAGGACTACAGGCCCTGGTGCCCAGGCTTTTCATCACCACCCACAGAAAAGACACCAGAGTGGGGACTTCTCTTATTGCAGGGATACAAAGGGAAGCTTCAGGGAAGCCCAGCTCAAGCCATGGGCCCTTTGTTCAGAGACAGGCCTGGGGTACACCACTCATCTGTCTTCTGTTCAACGGCAGAGGAGGGCACTGGGCACACTGCAGCATGGTTAGTCTCTGGAGCACGGCCCCAGTCTCCTTCAGGGGCTATTCCGCTTCAAGGGATGCTGCCAAGTTCCAGAAATAGCGCAGCACGTAGAGCAAAACGTGAGTGAGGCTGTTTTTGTCTGAAGACCGCTCCTCGGGACTCCGCCCAGCTTCCATCTTACTATACAGAAACTGAGATAGAGTTTGGGCCATGTTAACCCTTGAGAGGCTGAACAGTTCTAGATGACAAAACTTAGGCTGGAGATAGTGACATTGCTGAAACTATGACTATGTCCAAAGGACCTGCTGTTGCTGTCAATGGAATTTTCTAGGCCCAGATTTTTCTCAAGTACTTTCTCCTTATATAGCTTTTCTGTAAGTGCAGTTGATCTTCTCCCCTTCACCCCTCCTCCTGTAGGTCCCAAATTAATTCACCCTGGTTCTACTGCCTCTGGCTTTTCATAGCAGTTTATCAACTTTTTAAAAAACTCCCCCTCCCCTTTATTTCATTCTGAAAGTGGTGAGCTGCAGGTTGGGAATTTTTTTATTTCACTTTCTTTTATATTTACCTGCCCCAGTCTACAGTTTTGTTTTAATAAATAAAGTTGTGAAACTCTTGCATTCTGTTATAAAGAGGAATACTATTTAAAATTATTTTCAAAAATCATACCCAGCCTATTGCAGAGAATATTTATAGGAATGGCCTTGCATTGGAAAAGATGCCTTGGGAATCCAAATTTTCTTAGGGCAGCAGTGTTTACCAAAGGGTAAAGTGAAGTTTAGTATTAACACCAAAGACAGCTGTATGTTAGAAATGCTAAGTGCTACCATATTATTTGTTGCTTTTTAAGTTTATCCTGTACAGACTAACTCGGCTACCCCTCTGAAGCTTGTAAAGAATTAGTTCGTGTACAAATGTCTCATGAAAGATGCTGCAAAAGTTATTGCTATCATGTTTCCTGCCTTGCAGACATGAATGGATTTTGCTCTCAGCCATTCTCTTTAAAAGGAGAGGACTACAGAGAGAAACTTAGGATCTCCATGGGAACAAGAAACAACACTGCAGAATTCTTTACCATTGGAAACCTTTTTGCCTCAATTCATCTCTTCACTTCCTAAATACAAGACCCAAATTCTAATGATCTTTTGATTTAGTGCACGCCCCATTCTGTAATATTCATAGCAGCTCAGCAGACTCTGTACGATAGTTCTGTTCTCTGCTTGCTTTATTTTGCTGATTGATATTAAAAAGAATATTTGAACATACAACCTTCTACTTAAATTTTTAAAAGACTGTATCCAGAGAGGTGTATTCCTACATTTTGGTAACTCCAGTACTGGGGGGAAAATCTCCTTCCTCTAAGTCTTCCATTTTAATGAATTCATTATCTTTGAGAAATAGTTTTTCATTTTGAGAAAGTGTCCAATTTACAAATATTTAATCTTTCACTACCACCTCTAGTGATCAACAAATTTCAAACTGTTTTCTAAAACTAAATTCCTAAGTCCATATTTTGGCATTGAATGTTTAGAAATGCCTGATTGACTAAGGAATTTAGTGCAGCTTATGCGCTGAAGGTCTTAAGTGCTTTTGAAACATCCCACTCTAAATAAATAGCCTGCTTTTCAAAGTGCAGAGTAGCCTTATTGCAACTCATTTATGTAGGTGCCCGAATGGGAAATCGGGAGCCTATTGATAGGCATCCAAATTTGAAAAAATGACCAGTAATGATATTTAGCAGTTTCCATCCCTAGACCCTAGAGTACATTCCCAAGAAGGGCAAGTCATTTCCATTGTCCAGATGGGGAAACTGAGGCACAGAGAGTGTACATAACTTACAGAGATCATCTAGTGCAGGGGTGTCCAAACTTTTTTCAAAGAGGGCCAGATTTGATGAAGTGAACATGCGTGAGGGCCGACCATTTTGCCTGACATTCTTTGAACCATTAAAATTAAATGCAAATTAACTATTTTATGCAAAGTTTATTGCAAACGGCAAACGACATAACACCAACTATACATGTTGTGTCCAAATATATTTATAACTGATTTAGACCAACTGACATTAACTGAGATTTTACAATGTATTCATCTCAATTGAAAAAAAAACTTGCCTACACTAATGTGAAGGGTGAAACTGAGATCTGGACTGCAGTACATACGCTAGGTCTGGTTCAAAGGCAGTCCCTGATCTCAGCAGCTGCGGAGTCCGTCCCTGCACTCTCAGCCCCAAGGTAGAGGGCTTGCAGGGTCAGAGGCGGGCGGAGAGCGTAGGGCACGCTGGCCTCACGGCGGCCCGGGGGCAGGGCGAACCCGTAGCCAAGCAGGGGAGCGGGGCTGCGGACATGCCCTACATGGTGGACTTTAGGACCGCAGCGGCCGCCATGGACGGCGGCGGCACAGCCGGAAGCGGCGCCAGTCAGAGGAGCGCCGGGGAGCCAGGAGAGGGGGAGGAAGCGGGGGCTGTCCCTGCACTCTCAGCCCCAAAGCGGAGTGCAGGGGCAGGGTTTGGGACCGCGGCGGCGGTGGCCCGAAGCGGCGCGCTGAGCGCGCCAGTTAAAAAAAGCACCGGGGAGCCGGGAGAAGCGGGGGGCCGTATTAAATCCGACCGCGGGCCGCATTTGGCCCGCGGGCCGGACTTTGGACATGCCTGATCTAGTGTGTCAATAGCGTAGCCAAAAACAGAACCCAGATCTGCTAACTTTAGGTACTGCACCCTTCCCAGGAACCCAAGCTGCTTTCTACACTGTCATAAGACTAATAGCAGAAGATCTGAGGAAGTGGGTCTGGCCAACGAAAGCTCATCACCTAATAAACCATCTTGTTAGTCTTTAAAGTGCTATATAGTCCTGTTTTTTGTAATAGCAGAAGAAACATTCTAGAAAGTTATTTGAGCAGCATGAAAAATATTCACACACTCTCTGGTATAAGTTTTGCACAAACAGCCCCTGGCCTTGCATTTATCGGGATCATGCTGTTAGTCCCCAAGCATACTAAATGGCTCTGAGATTTTTCCTTAAACAGAAAAGTATGAGTCTCTTTGTGGTAACTCCCTCCTGCATGTAGATCAGAGTGTGCCTTTGTTTAATTACACAGTAAAGTTTCTTCATCTCTTCACATGATCCAGAGAGTGACAGCAATTCTCCATGCTGCAGGCCTGTTCTATTCCTGTCAGCTCTATCCTACTCTCATGCCCAGATGGTCTGCCGGCAGAGCTGTCCTGTCCGTAGGATAGTTTGCAGTGGCCACCCCGGGCCCCACACTTTGAAGGACTCTGTGGCAGCCACCTCAACTGTCCTATGGACCACTGCCAGGGAGATTACTTGGGGAGGGAGGCAGCAGAGGTTGATGAACCAGGGAGTCACAGTAGAGTGTTTCAACCTGTATTTTGAAATGAAGACATACCCTTTGTCTTAATCTGACTAAGAAGTATTATTCTGCCTCCTCTGTTGGTGAAGGGACTCCTGAAAGGCACCATCTCAGCTAATCTGTACACTGTGTTCTTCTTAGAGGCTGAACAAATCACAGAGTGCTTTTTCTGCTAGAGGAATCACCAGGCAGGAAAAGTTAACAGCTTTGTCTCCCTGCCTGAAAATGTTGCCCACACTACGTTGTCACAACAATGTTATTTTTCAGGCTTCTAAAGAGTAGTCTACTTTAAATGTTGAATGAAATGGAATTCATCACACTTCTGTAGCCTGTTACATTCTCTTGAGGTGTGTGCATGAGCCACACAGCTTGAACATTGAGAAAAGAATACATAATTAACCAGCTATATTGTGTACAGGGAGAAGGGGTGGGGGCAGTTGCTTTTTCCCAAAGCACAAAACAAAAGCAACTCTAGGATTCAGGATGTCAGATCTGATGGAGTTTTGGTCTGATCTGGTGTATCAGTGTCTATGTTTAGAGTCTCTTTAAATATATGAAAGCTGCATTCAGGACAGGAGAGGAGCTAAAATGCCAGATGCAACGTTTATTGCTGCTTTGGTGGAACAATATATAGGAATGACACAGTAGGTCGTTCTAGTGGGGGAGTGCCACTGTACATGAAAGAAAGTATAGAGACAAATGAAATAAAAATTGTAAACAAATCAAACCATACCACAGAATCTATGGATAGAAATTCATTGGTTGAAAAATAAAAGTATGGCAGGAATATACTACCAACCACCTGGGGAGATCAAAGAGGCTAAAGAAACAGAAAACCTAATAATAATGAAAGAATTTAGCTATCGTCATATTGCCTGGGAACATGTCATCTAAGGAAGGGGTGCACCGATAAAATTTCTCGACACTATTAACTACTTCTTGGAGCAGCTACTCCTGGAACCCGTAAGAGAAGAGGCAATTCTTGATTTAGTCTTAAGTGGTGCACAGGATCTTGTCCAACAGTTGATATAGCTGAATGGATTTGTAATAGTGGTTATAATGTAATTAAATTTAACATCCTTGGGGGAGGGGGAGTAGGGGAGAACACCAAAAAACTCATCACAGTAGAATTTAACTTCAAAAAAGGGAACCACACAATAATGAGGAAGCAAGAAAAATTGAAATTAAAAGAAGCAATTACAAGTGACACACATGGAAACTTTTTCAAAATACAATAAAGGCTCAAACTATACATATACTCCTAAAAAAAAAAGTTTGAGGACCAAATAAAATACCACAATGCCACCGTGGCTAAACAGCAGAATAAAAGAGGCCACTGGAGACAAAAAGATGACTGTTAAAAAACAGTCGAACAAAAAGATGACTGTTGTTAAAAAATTAAGTCCTAGTGAGTAAACTGCAAAGGAATATGAACTCTGACAAGTGAAATGTAAAAGAATAATTAAGCAGGACAAATAAGAATTTGAAAAGCAACTAGGAAAAGACACAAAAACTAACAGCACTTTAAGTATATCAAAAGTAGGAATCCAACCAAATAATTAAAGGGTCCACTGGACAATCAAAATGCTAATGGATCCCTCAAGAAAAACAAGGCCATTACATAGAAGATCAATTAAGTGTTTGTATTGGTTTTCGCTGAAGAGGTGATGGAAGTTCCCACACTGAAGACATTTTTAGGTGACAAATCTGAGGCCACAAACATGTGGACAAAGGTGATCCAGTACAAGTAGTATACTTGGACTTTCAGGAAGTCTTTGACAAGGTCCATGTAGTCTGGTTGGGGGAAGGACTCTGCCCACCAGGGCTCACTCAGAGGCCACTCCCCCTCTGAGTCATTGGGTGGCCACTTTGCTCACTACAGTCCCTCACCAAAGGCTCTTAAGGAAAGTCGGCAGTAATGGGGTAAGAGGAAAAGTCCTCTCGCAGCTTAGAAAGTGATTAAAAGATAGGAAATGAAGGGCAGGAATAAATGGTTGATTTTCAGAAGGGAGAGAGGTACATAGTGGTATCCCCCAGCAGTGTTTCCTATAAGCCTGGGATGCTTGGGCTGCTCAGGAGAGATTCCAATGCTGCCCAGTTAAATAGCAGGGCGCCCACAGCTAAGTTTGTATTTCTACTAGTGGTGCACATTCACACATGACTTGGTGCACATAACAAAATTGATTCTGCACATCAATTGAAAAAATCCACACATGGATGGAAAAGATTAAAGGGAAATTGGCCCCAGGAATCTCTACTGGTACTAGTATTGTTTAATATATTCATAAATAACCTAGAAAAAAGGAGTAAATAGTGACATGGCAATGTTTGCTGGTGATACTAAATTACTCAAAATACTTAAATCTGAAGCTGACTGTGAAGAGGTACCCAGAAATTTGATGAAACTGGGTTATTGTGCAACAAAATGCCAGATGAAATTCACTGTTGATAAAATGCACATTGAAAAACACAATCCCGTCTATACATACAAAATGATGGGGTCTAAATTAGCTGTTACCACACATGAAAGAGATCTGTGAGTCATTGTGGATAGTTCTTTGAAAACATCTGCTCAGTGTGTGGTGGAATAAAGGGACAGACAATACTGTAGAAAATAGCACAATGACAGTACACGTATATAAATCCATATTATGAATACTGAATGCGGTTCTGGTTGCCCCATCTCAAAATGATACATTAAAAGGGGATATAAAGCAATACAGATGATTAGGGGTGTGAAGCAGATTCCATATGAAGAGAAATAAGACTGGGTGAGTTTGGTTAGATGAGTGAGGTGGGGGATATGACTCAGTCTGTCAACATACAAATGGTATGGAGAAAGTGAATAAGGAAGTGTTGTTTATCTCTTCACATAACACAAGCAGCAGCAGGGGTCACCTAATGAAGTTGAAGTTAATAGACACCAGGTTTAAAACGTACATAAGATGAACGATCTCCCATAACACAGTCAACTTGTGGTACTCGTTGCCACGGGATATTGTGAAGGCCAAAGGCATTACTGAATTTTAAAAAAAGAATTAGATAAGTTCATGAAGACTATATCCATCAATAGCTAATAGCCAAGATGGTCAGGGACACATTCCCATGCTCTGGGTATCCCCTAAGCTTCTGACTGCCAGAAGCTGAGACTGGACAATAGGATGTCAGAAAACGGGATACTGGGCTAGCTGAGCCTTTGGTCTGACCCCAGCATGGCTGTTCTTATGTTTTCAACTAGCTGATAGGCAAGCCATGTTTGGCTGTTGTTTTTTTTAGTTCCGTAAGTTATAGGATTCCTTACTGGGTTTATTTAGAAACAGAAAAACAATAAAACAAAGGGTCCAGCTGCATTTTACACTGGAGGACTAAAGCATCACTTCTAATTCAACAGAATTACAATCATTACGGTCTAGGTTATTTAATCCCATAGCACCTTCCATCTAAGACTCTCAAAGCACTTCACAGACATCAGGGTCCCAAGTTTGTAACCTTTATTCATGTGCAGTAGTGATCACTCCCATGAGTAGTCCCCCTGCACATCTCTTTCGCAAGACCCTTCACGGAATAGAGGTGGATTCTTTGTTAAAGATGAGAGGTTCCTATTTTCAAAAGTATCCTAGGCTGTGTTTACACTTGCAGCAGCACTTACGGTACACGTAGCTACCCAGCACAATACAAAACTGACTGCATTCACACTGTTGTGTGGAGCTACATGTGGTAGTGAGAGATTCTGGCCTGGAGGAGGCAGCAGGGAAAGGCACTGGCTTTTCCTGTTGACTTCCCTTCCAGAACTTTTCTCTGCAATGAGGTAAGACTCTGGGGCTATGTCTACACAGCTTCCCTCTTCCGCAAAAGCCTATGCAAATGAAGCGCAGATTAGCATATTCTCATGCTTCATTTGCATAATTAATTAGGAGCCGTTTTTGCGCAAGAGCCGTTCTTCCTCATTTTTTCAGGAAAAACGGCTCTTGCGCAAGAGGGGAACCGGCACAAGGACATTGGAATCAAGGCCACCCAGAAAGCACTATAAGGAGAGTATCAAGAACAGCATACGCTTTGGTGCAATACAACTGGATGATTTCGAGAGGATGGCATCAAATTAAACAAAATGGCGACACACAATAATACTCAGAGCTTTCCAAGACTTTGAACACGACAATCTATGGACAACTGCCAGGGAAAAGAGTCATAACACTATTACAGCTATCAAGATGCTCACCAATGATTTTGTCTACCCAATATGCTGATGAGAATGTGCAGCATGCCTGTTACTTCAGAACCCACAAAAAGACAGTACGAACACAAATGAACCTGTATGGCCCTTGCAATCTGGTTCACTGAGATATGGTCATTCTGATTATGCTGGGAAATAGAGGAAATTTGGGGAGGGGGAACCAATGACTGAATTTGTAGATTCAAAGAATCCAAGGCCAGAAGGGACAAATTGTGATTGTCCAGTCTGACTTCTTGTATAACACTGGTAATAGAACTTCAGCAAAATAATTCCCGGAGCATATCTTTAAAAAAATCCAATCCTGATTTGTAGATGTGGTGCCTGGTGTTGCGTGAACACATTTTTAGGCATGTGGCTATCTGAGAGTAGTCATGGAGTGGAGTAAAAACAGCTAGAATTATAACAAAAGTTCTGCTGTCATTGCTTTAAAAAAGGCCATGGCTAGTCTTTTTCCTTACAAGAGCCTTGAAAATGTTACTTGATGGAAACTGATCTCTAGTCTTGAAAGACACAAGCAGTTTGCCTCCCTTTCTGCAATAAGAACTGGGGGGCTGGAGACTGAAGTTCTCTTTCTCTCTCTCACACATACAGTCCTGCCAAATACATGGCCATGAAAAAATGCGTCATGAACCATCAAATCTGGTCTCCTCTTCTTCTCCCCTTCCCCCCTGAAATCTAGTCTTTTGTGTGCTTTTAATCCATCTGATTTCACAGGGGACACCAGCATTTCTCAAACTGACCCAAAAGGGAGTTACAGGAGAGATCACAAGCTTATTGTGGGGAGGGGAGGAGTCACGGTATTGCCATCCTTTCTGCTGTGCAGCTGCTTTCCGAGCTGGGCAGCCAGAGAGTGGCAGCTGCTGACTAAATGCCCAGTTCTGCAGGAACCAACTGGTAGCAATACTATACCAGTCCATCGTTACTTCTCTGCTACTGCTGGTGGCAGCTCGCCTTCAGAGCTGGGCTCCCAGCCAGCAGCCACTACTCTCCAGCCGCCCAGCTCAGGCTATGTCTACACTGCAGGTATTTGTCGGCAGAGAGTATACTAATGAAGTGCTCATTAGCATTTGTCACACCGTCATATGCATATTGTCTGCTGATGCTTTTTGCGCAAGAGGTTTTTGCGCAATAACAAGGAGTGTAGACGGGTTCGTTTTGCGCAAAAAACACCTTTTGCACAAGATCCTGTAAACCTCCTTTTACAAATACCTGCAGTGTAGACATAGCCTCAGAAGGCAGAGTCATCACAGAAGTAAATGGTACTGCAATTCCCCCAACAACCTTGCAACCCCTCCACAACTCCTTCAGGACCCCTACAGTTACAGCATTGTGAAATTTCAGATTTAAATAGCTGAAATGGTTAAATTTATTATTTTTTAAAACTTATGACCAAAATGGACTGTGAATTTGATAGAGCCCTACACATAGATACACATCTCTTTTATGAAAACCAAGTCAGTTAAGCGTGGGATGTGTCACTGCCCCTCCCATAAATCCAGAAACCACCTGTACAGAGATGACGTGATGGACAGGAGTCAGTTCTGCATGAGATGTGGTTTGGGTGGCAGAAACAGGTTTAACAGTTTACTGAGAAATTTCTTAGGACAGCTCTGTGATCTGCACTAGTGACAGCACTGGTGTGTTCACGGCTCTCTACCAGCATGTATGCCCTTGAGGACGTGGGACTGCGTGTTAATGCAGGATCCATCATGTCAGATAATCCTGGCCTCAACTTTGCTATTCTATTTCTACCCTCAGAATGAACGAAGGGATCCTGAGAGCCTGTAAGACTCTAATTACTAGCTCATCAAGTGGCTACACAGCACAGGATAGTGCTCCTTTAGAACAGACAGCAAAATAAATTAAATTTTAATTGCCATCAACTTACCCTATTTTTGACTTTTTACACAGGGCTGAGGAGCCTTTTCAGTGGCTCTCTAGTAATACTGCGCGTGGTGCTTTGAAAACAATGTTATATTATTGTTCTTCTAAGTAAATGAAGTGATCTCTGCAAGATAGGGATGAATCAGATAAAACTCTAACAGGTCTTTATGAAATAAAGGTATGTTAGACACACCAAATAAGAATAGAAAATTGAGCCAGCTTGAAAGAAGAATTCAACTGTCACGTGAAAATACAGTAAGAAGTGAAATTTGCATTCTGGAAACTCCAGGCTAAAGTAACGTGGAATGGAACCACATCAGAATAAGCAGTAACAGGCGACATTGTGTACTGGAAAGCACATGCCTGAAGTCCTTCAGCTACCCGAAAGTTGCCTCAATACCTTATCTCCTGGTACCCTGTAAAACTTCCTGCTGTTAGCGTCTCAGGCTCGGTGGCCCAAGAGAAGGAGGAGAAAATGTATGCTTCCATTATGAAAAAGAGTTCATACCTGAAAGATACAAGAAAATAGAAGGGAAAAGGGAAGTGCTGCTCTGGGGTGAGACATACTTGGTAGTCTCTCTGCATCCCGGTTTAAAACAGCAGAATTGTTTTAACGCAGTAAGCAGAGGGTCTCTCCACTGTTTTAGTGCTGAAGTTCCTAGCTGTGCACCCTCATGAGCTAATGCATGTAATAACACCAAAAAACCAAACCAAAAACAAAACCAAAAACTAACCAGTTACTTTGGCTCATCAGTGTGTATAGCCATGCTCTAAGCCATGGAAGAAATTCCAGGGGGGGGCGTGAGGCAACCCAATCCTCCCATCAAGTTTTGCTGCCCTACTCAGTTCCTTTTTTTTTTTGATCAACAAGTTTTTTTGGGGAGGAGGGGGCATGAGGTTTTCAAAAATCAGAAAGGGGGGCGTGATGCTGAAAAGTTTGGGAACCACTGCTCTAAGCAATTGAACTTAACTACACTCAGGGTTCTGTTACCCACAACAACATATGACCTGAGAACAGTAGATGATATTGTGTTATCCGCTCAGCAGTCCTCCCACACCACTATTCAGGGACAGATGAGCCTTCATACTAAATATCCAGCTATTATTCTACTCTCCTAATGAGCTTAGGACTTGGATTTCACTCCAAGAAAAACTTCCTCAGGCTGTCTTAACTGACTTGTCTTTCCCCTCAGGAAAACTTCTAGCATGTGCACCCTGTGAGTTTCCAATGGCAACTGACATGTAGCCTGCATTGCACTCTATAGCACAATTCTCACAAGCAGCCCGGAATTATGGAGCTGCCCTCTGTGTGTGAGCAGGGAGATCTTTGACAGAGACTGTGCGTGTGGCTGAGACAGGCATTGACTGTGAGACTGTACGTTTGACTGTTGTTATGATGCTGAGATAGAGACAACAATATGAGTCACTCAGTGGGAAGAAAAGATCAAAACCAAACATCTAAGATGCTAAAGATCCCTTCCAAAATTGTCACACTGCTTCACCAAGGTAATCGTGCAAACCCAGGCCAGACGCTTATCAAGTACACAATCAGTCAGGTGACCATATATCACTTTTGGGCAGGGACAGTCCCTTTTTTAAGCTCTGTCCCAGCTGTACCAACATTTTTTGCAAATGGGACATTTGTCCCATTTGCACTTGCCAGATGATCAGTTCACAAGAGTTTTTGTCAAAAAAGTGGGTCCGACTCCTAGTGGAGCACAGAGAAATACCAGGGGAGGGCAACTGGCAATGCCAGCCCCAGATGAGAAGTTGAGCTTGGGAGAGCAGCATGAGCCAGGCCACAGGAGAAAGAGCTCAGGACAGCCTCTCAGGCCCAGGTTGGCCATGCACATGAGGGCGGAGAGCAGGGGTTGGGCCAGAATGAGTGGTGTCCCGTTTTCTCTTTGGGAAAATAGAATCACCATAGCAATTAGTGAACGCAAACTAGAGATGGTAACCGGGGGAAACCAATGCAGTGCAGGCCCATGCAAAGTGACAGAGACGAGATTGAAGGGGAAAGATACTTATTTACCCCAGAGTTCAAACACACGGGAATGTAAACCAAGTGTTCCCACAGGCTATTAGAAACAACAGGAGACTTTCTGTCAGAAAGCAAGGAGGAAAACCTGCATAGCCCTAGACAGAAGAAGAGAGAGTGTATCATGCTGCGTAGAAACTTGCAGATAATAATGGCAACGGTCAGAGGTGAAGCCCATTCAGTCTGCTGCAGGAGGCTGTTCTGAATACTGCGCACACCCAGGGGAGCCGACAGCCACGCCGGGCCCCTGGGTAAGGAGGGGGGTGGGCCTGAGGGCAGAAGGGGTAGGGACAAAGGTAGCTGACCCTCAATGCCACCTGAACCATGGCCCCCCTCCCCAACACTTCCTGGAGTGGGCTGCATGATGCCCCCACCTCACTAGGCAGCCCGAAGATCCCACCGCTGCTACTGAGGCTAGAGCCCCGGGTCTCTTTGAATCACGAGGCCTCAGGACAACTGCCCCATTTGCTCCTCCTGTTGATAGGGCTGTGCACACCACTTCCTTCTAGGCCAGTGTTTCTCGACGTGGGCTGTGGGCTTGCCCTGAGAAAGCTGCTAACAGGCTGCTCCAGTTTCTTTACTTCATGGCTCCGCAGCCACGTGGCTCCCATTGGCTGTGGTTCACTATTTGCAACTAAGGGGAGCCACAGGAAGCAGTGGCCTGGGCCATGCCACTTCCCGCAGCTTCCCTTGGTTGCAAATAGCAAACCACGGCCAGTGGGAGTGCAGCTGTTCATAAACGAACCGGAGCGGCCCACTGGCCTGTTTCCCAGAGTGGGGCTGCAGCCCACTTTGAGAGAGACTGTTCTAGGGACTCATTTCTACTTTGTGTACCATGGGCGCAGGGGCAAGTGCTATAAACACCAGGCTCTATCGCTGTGGTTCTCAACCTGGTCATCAGTGTGGGCCACAGGCCCGCTGACAGGGGGTAGGGGCCAATTGCTTTCAGGCCCAGCGATTTAAAGGGTCACTGCCACTTCTACTACAGCAGTGGCAGGTTTAAATTGCAGCTGGAGCCTGCAGAGCAGTGCTCTGAGGGCAGGAGGCAGTGCTGCAGTCCAGCCCCTTCCACACAAGGCCCTGCCCCTTTTGGGGCTGCAGAGCTCTGCTCCCCACATCTTGACCAGAGGCCCATGGAAGCTACCAGCTCCCCTAGCAGGCCACATATGCAGCCCACAATGTGTTGCCTGAACTATAAGCTAAGAACCACAACGCAGCCCTGCCAAACGTCCCCACAGTCCCCCATGTCCGACACCTCCACCCCCACCCAGAGCAAGAATGGGAGCAGAGCTCTAGGCGTTGAGCTGGGCAGCCAGGACACGCACCCCATGCTGTGGAACCAGGCAGTTGGCCCCCAGATCCTGCAGCAGGTCCTGACTTTGGACTGCAGGACCCCCTGCGTGGCCAGCCAGCTGGACCGTAGAACCCACAGACTCTGCCACGAGGGGCTGGGCTGCCTGCTCCCTTACAGAATTGCTCCCTGACCAGGCAGCCAGACCCAGGACCACATGGGGACAAGCAGCCAGTAGATGGACCTGGACCCTGCAGTGTGGGGCCAGACAATGGACCCACCCCCGAAAGTGGAGTCCCACCTCAAAACTCTGATTCCTAGTGCCCTCCGCCCCTTCACTGCACAGAGTTACCCCTCTCCAACCTACCACACACCCACTCTCTCATTCCCTGTGGCACTTACCAGCCTCCTGCTGGCAGGAGTGCTCATGAAGGCTACAAGATGGTGTTTCCCTCTCAGCCAACTCTACCCTCTGCCAGACCAGGTGTCACATTATTGGATTTTAAAGTGAGCAGCCCAATCACTGTTGCATTCACGGGTAGTATTTGCCCCCAAATTCTGTACAAAGTGGGCCATATGAGGTGTCAAATGGAAGCTTGTGCTCTATTGATTCTTTGATACTCAGATACTTGTATGATTTTTGTATGTGAAGTTATGAGTATGGCCTCTGTTCTTGTATTGTAAATGTTCTCTGTCTGGGAGGGAGCAATGGGCCTGTGCTGTCTATTGTGAGGAAGGATTGTTCAGTGAATGGCTGTGCTAACTAACACCGCTGCATGGACAATGGCTCGCAGAGTGGCCAATACACACCTGAGGAATGTGTCTGGAAGCCTGCAGACCAGCCAGTGCATAATGACTACTTGCATGTGAAACACAGACAGGTCACTTGATCCTGTGACCAGCTCCAGTTTGGGAGACACCAGGAATATAAAAATCCCATGAAGCCATCTCAATCTTGTCTTCAGTCTTGCTCCTGATTGCAGATGCATCGTTGCTAGGGACAGAGAGCCGGGAAGGATTGCTGACCCATCCTGACACAGGATGTGAACTAGATACTTTTAAGCTAGCAGTTTGTAACCAGGGGTGGCCTGTGACTATAGGCGGACTCAGCTGCTGCCTAGGGCGCCGCTGCCCGGGTCATCATGGGGTGCCCGATGATGATGTCAGTCCATTGACAGCCCTGCAGGCGGGAGCGCCAATCATGCATTCCGCCTGGGGTGCCAGCTGCCGCAGCCGGCCTCAGACCACTCCTGTTTGTAACATCTCTGCTAAGAGCTGCATCAAGAACTTGGGGACTGATGTATGTAATGTATTCTCCTTAACAATCTCACTCTCAAATGTTTCTTTCTTTTATTAATAAACCTTTAGATTTTAGATTCTAAAGGACTCGCCCAGCATGCTCTTGTGGATAAGATCTAAAGTGTACATTGGCCTGGGACTATGGCTGGTTCTTTGGGACCAGAAGGATCTGTTTGGAGTTGGTGAGAACCAGTTTTATAGCCGCTCACCTGTGTGAAAGGTCTGGGGCTGATTGTGGCACAGGGAAAGCTGGAGTGTCTGAGGGGTTTTGTTTGTGAGGCTTCCTGCTGGCCAGATTGGCAGCTGATGCACTCTGTGTGACTGGTTTGTGGCCTATTTGGGAAAGGTTTCCAGTTGAGGGCTGTAAGTAGCTCTGGTTTTGGGCAATTCGCCCTGAGCTGATGCCCTCAGCAGTGCCTAGCCCCAGCCTGGTCCCTTGCACCAGGGTGCCAATTTTCTTTTTTTTAAGCACAGGGCAGGACTGCAGCTACTGCTAATTGGGCTGCAGATTAAAAACAGCTGTTCCATTGGCTCCAGCTCTCAGGTGTTCCCATTAATACTCAAGTAGTTCAAGTAAGTAACAGGGTTGTTTGGCTGGGCAAGCAAAAGGAGGAAGTGGAAATATCCTAAAGATATCAATGGTTCCAACAAAAATCAACACATAGTTTCTAGCCCAGCTTCCAATTGAGTACAGGGCTGTAACTGGAAAAGGGCCTTAAATAGGGCCTTCTACACTAACCTTTCCTGCTACCCATGTAATTGCAGGCCTCCTGCTCTCATGCCGCTGCCACGACAACTGCAGGAACAGGCTGCTTCCCTGCCTAGCTTGCCCCTGGTAGTCCCAGTTTTGCGTCTCTGCCCAGCACAGGATTGCAGGAACAATGTGTATAATGGAAGTGCTATGAGCCATTGAACCAAACTGTAAACCACTCCAAGCCAAAGTGTGTAGCAGCACCCTCCTCACTCCAGCATCTATGTCTCAGCTCTAAGGCTAGAGCCACAAGCCAGCTGCTCCAGCTCACACTCTGCCCCTGATCAGCTAGCATTCCCCTGAGCTTACTGCCCTTTTCCTGTTCACCTATATTATGGAGCCCTCCACTAGTGGAGGCTGAACATGGTAATGCAGCATTGTCCACACCTCTCCCTCCACCTCAGCCTGGCAGGAGGGAAGGGTATCCAGTTGGTTCATTCCTATAGGCTCACCGCCCCCCTCCCCACCAACATGCATAGCCCCATCTGAGGCAGATACTTGGGCTATGTCTACACTCGCGGCTTCTTGCGCGAGTAATATGCAAATGAGGCAAGCGTGGAATATCGCCAAGCCTCATTTGCATACCTAATGAGCCAGCATTTTTTTCAGAAGAGGCTCTTGCGCAAGGAGCGTCTACACTGCCCCTTCTTGCGCAAGAACAACCCTCTTGCGCAATGCCGTTCTTCCTGAAAAGTAATAGGTGTAACGGCATTGCACAAGAGGGTTTTTCTTGCGCAAGAAGGGGCAGTATAGATGCTCCTTATTGCACAAGAGCCTCTTCTGAAAAAAATGGTGGCTCATTAGGTATGCAAATGAGGCTCGGCGATATTCCACGCTTAGCCTCATTTGCATATGACTCGCGCAAGAAGCCGCGAGTGTAGACATAGCCTTGGGGTATGTCTGCACTGTAGAAAAGGCATGTTCTTAAGCTGGGTTAGCTGACTTGGGTTCAAATAGCGGGAAGGACACAGCACTTCAGCTTTCACTCAGGTTAGCAGGTTGAGTTCAACAGAAGGCTGCCCCTTTGGGTTTACTGTGAGCTGCTAACGAGAGTTACAAGAGGAGTTGCTGTGTCTTCACTGCTATTTTAACCTTGCCCAGCTCACATAGGTCATGACTAAATCTTTTTTTGCAGACATACCCCACATTTGCAGAGTGACCCCTACCCCCGCCCCCTTAGCAGATGCCAGCTGTACTGTTTCTGTTCCTAACAGCTCTTTTCCCCCTTTTCCTTTTGCACCGCTAGCCAAGGCAACTGAGTAGTTGTTGGGACACTGTAGTTGTATCAAGACTAGAAAGCTAACTGGGGCTGAGGCAACAGGATTCACTACAGGTCGTCCCCGACTTAGGAACGCGTTGACTTACGACTGTTTGTATTTACGACCAACCTCCCATTAAGCTGGTCCCTGAGTTACGAACGCGATCTGCGCTTATGAACAGCGCGGTCACATTTAAATGAATGGGTTCTGACTTATGAACAGATCGAGTTACGACCAAGTGTTTGGAAGGTAACTCATTCATAAGTCGGGGACAACCTGTATTACCAAGTACAAGAGAGAACAAATTATGAGTTGGATCTTCAAAAGTCATGAACTTGGACTCCAAATTTATGAAACTTTTTTTTACAAAAATTACTACATTGTGGAGTTTTGATCTGTTTTTTTTTTTCAACAACTTCTGCCCATCTTGTGTGAGAGAAACAATTAGTGCTGCCAGTACCCCAAATATACCGAGTAAGGGGATTTTGGCCTCTGCTAACAGTGCTCTAACTCTAACCCCTGCCAACCTTCACCTCTGCTCTTCCTATGGTGCTTCACCATCCTCTCCCAGGCTGCAGGAGGGGCTACAGCAAGATCCCATCTTCTCCTTCCAGGATGGAACAGGTGGTGGGGTAGCTCCAAGGGTCTGTTCGCCGCCCCTCCCCTCCCCGTGTCTCTCCCCAGAGGGATGGAGAGGGGGAGAAGTAGGGGCAACAGCCAATCCTTATTGCTCACAGGCCAGGAAGGAACAGTCGAGTGACTGAACTCTTTTGCTCCTTTTCCCTCTCCTCCGTGAATGGCTTCAGGTGGCCCATTTTTAACACTGTGTCATCTAGAACTGCAGGATCACATGACAGAGTGCGTCAAAGGGTAGCAGGCAACCTCGCTCCAGCTGCTACATTAGTATTTCATTTTTACAGTACTGCCTAGGCCCCTTACTGATTGGTGCCGTACCACCAGGTAACAAGGAGACAGACAGCCCCACCGTATTGTGCTCGCTCTCCACAGGACAGGGAGGCTTTCCCCCAAAATTGCCAGTCTTGAGGCTTCATAGGGTCTATCATAGTCATAGCTTGCATGAGGGTAAGAGAGGGCTGCTGTGATCTGATGCTGTGTGCCTTTAAAAGACTTTGTTGCTGTAGCATTTTGTGCATCGCCATGTCGCTAGCAGTGTGTGAGTGTTGCTGTCACACTCCCTGCAGTCTGGAGATGTGTTTTGTTTTGTCTTGTGTCACTGAACGTATGTGTGTGTGATAGCAGTGCTTCTTCTGTGTTGCTATTTGTATGTTGCATTGCTCTCTGTGGTAGATGCAGGGATGATGACTCTTTCCTTATTGTGTGTAGTTGTGTCTTGTCTTATATGGCTATGTTACAGTGACTTGTGACAGAGCCTCTCTTGTATTACTGATTCGTATGGCTATGTTGTCACGTGATGAGGCTGTGTGTGATTGTCATTCTATATATGATAGAGTATTTGTCTGTATGGCTTTGTGAGGCTAGATTGCTGTATTTGTAGATCTGTGTGTGATTGACATGCACTGTCTGTACAAGTGTGTGCTGTGGTGTTGCAATGTGCATTCCAATGTGTGCATTGTTGTGGTGCAATATGTATATATGCAGGGACTGTTGTAGTGCAGTATAAGTGCATATGGATACACACAATTGTATTGCAATGTGTGCGGTGGTGTAGGATACAGAGATGGTGCACTGCATGTGGCAGTGGTGCAGGGTCGGTGTGCAACAGTAGTATTGTATATGGTGATGGCACAATATGTGTGTTGCAGCATGTAGTTGTGGTACAGTATGCATTGCAGTTGTGGTTGTGGTGCAAGTAGCATTACACAGTGTGATGGAAGTGCATTGGTGGTGCATTATCTGGTTGTTGTGCAAGGTGCATTACATCATGCAATAGAGGTGCAGTGTGTGGTTGTGATGCATTGCATTGTGCAGTGGGGGTTTGGTATGTGGTTCTAATGCAGTATGTGGTTGCAGTATGGTGCAAAATATAGTGTGCAGATGTGCTGCAATGCACAGTGGGAGTGCAGAGTGCGGTTATGGTACAGCATGCGGTGGGAGTGCAGTGTGTGGTTGTGGTGCAGCGTGCACTGCAGTGTGTGGTTGAGGTGCAGTGCAGTGCAGTTGAGGTGCAGTGGGCACTGCAGGCAGGGGGCTGTGTGGTTGTGGAGCAGTAGGCACTGCAGGCGGGGGGCAGTGCGGTTGTGGAGCAGCGGGCACTGCAGGCGGGGGGGCAGTGTGGTTGTGGAGCAGTGAGCACTGCAGGCGGGGGGCAGTGTGGTTGGGGTGCAGCGGGCACTGCAGGCGGGGGGCAGTGCGGTTGTGGAGCAGCGGGCACTGCAGGCGGGGGGCAGTGCGGTTGGGGGCAGCGGGCACTGCAGGCGGGGGGCAGTGCGGTTGGGGGCAGCGGGCACTGCAGGCGGGGGGCAGTGCGGTTGGGGGCAGCGGGCACTGCAGGAGGGGGGGCAGTGCGGTTGGGGGCAGCGGGCACTGCAGGCGGGGGGCAGTGCGGTTGTGGAGCAGCGGGCACTGCAGGCGGGGGGCAGTGTGGTTGTGGAGCAGTGAGCACTGCAGGCGGGGGGCAGTGTGGTGGGGGCAGCGGGCACTGCAGGCGGGGGGCAGTGCGGTTGTGGAGCAGTGAGCACTGCAGGCGGGGGGCAGTGTGGTGGGGGCAGCGGGCACTGCAGGCGGGGGGGGGCAGCGGGCACTGCAGGCGGGGGGGGCAGTGTGGTGGGGGCAGCGGGCACTGCAGGCGGGGGGGGCAGCGGGCACTGCAGGCGGGGGGCAGTGCGGTTGGGGGCAGCGGGCACTGCAGGCGGGGGGGCAGTGGGTTGGGGGGGGGCAGTGCGGGGGGGGGCAGCGGGCACTGCAGGCGGGGGGGCAGTGTGGTGGGGGCAGCGGGCACTGCAGGCGGGGGGGCAGCGGGCACTGCAGGCGGGGGGGCAGTGCGGTTGGGGGCAGCGGGCACTGCAGGCGGGGGGCAGTGGGGGGGGCAGCGGGCACTGCAGGCGGGGGGCAGTGCGGTTGGGGGCAGCGGGCACTGCAGGCGGGGGGGGCAGCGGGCACTGCAGGCGGGGGGCACTGCAGGCGGGGGGGGGCAGCGGGCACTGCAGGCGGGGGGCAGTGCGGGGGGGGGGCAGCGGGCACTGCAGGCGGGGGGGGGCAGGCGGGGGGGGCAGCGGGCACTGCAGGCGGGGGGGGGGGGGGCAGGCGGGGGGGGCAGCGGGCACTGCAGGCGGGGGGGGCAGCGGGCACTGGGGGCAGCGGGCACTGCAGGCGGGGGGGGCAGCGGGCACTGCAGGCGGGGGGCAGTGTGGCGGGGGGGGCAGCGGGCACTGCAGGCGGGGGGCAGTGTGGTTGTGGAGCAGTGAGCACTGCAGGCGGGGGGCACTGCAGGCGGGGGGGGCAGCGGGCACTGCAGGCGGGGGGGGGGGGGTCAGTCTGTGCGTGCCCGGGAGAGCAGCGCGGCCGGGCTCTGGCTGCAGGTGGCAGTGAGGGGACTGATCGCTCCCGCACGTCGGCGATGACTTCAGCAGCCGCCCGTCCCCCAGCCCAGCCGCCGAGGGCTCCCGCCCCGCGCCCGCCAGCGAGCCGGGCCGCCGGGGGGCCAGGCCGGCGCCGCCGCAGCAGCCGGGGCAGAGGCGCCGCACGCAGCGAGGTGAGGGGGCTGCGCAGGCGGGCTCAGCCGGGCGGCCGGGGGAGGGGAAGGCTGCGGTGCCGGGCGCGCCAGGGGCCCTGCGCGCTGCCCCCGCCCGGGGAGTCCGGGCCCCGCTCCCCCGGCCGCAGCGACTCCCATGCCCGGCGCAGGGCAGGGTGCCCCCGGGCGTGTGCGCGTTGCGGAGCCGGGGGGGGGGCGGCTCTGACTCGGGCCTGGCCCTTCTCGCAGCGGCCGGGGGAGCTGTGGCCTTGCCGAGGGGAGGTTTAACCAATGCGGGTCCCAGCCCCCGGGGCCGAGGTGAGAGCCCGGCAGCTCCCTCGCCTCCCTAACACCTGCACTTCGGACCGCGGGGGGCTAAGCTCCCTGCTCTGACTTTCTCTCTTCGGGGTGTTTACAGGCTTCGCCCACCATGGACTCCCCCTGCCCCACACCGTTGAGTTGAGACGCTGGACTCCCCCATTGGGGGTGGGGGGTGTGTGTTTATTTTTGGGAAGATGAACCTGACACACAGGCTGCAGGACTGGGCCAGCCAAAGGCTCCTGGATCCCTTCAACACCTCGCGACAGCGGCTGCACGCTCTGAGCGGGAACTCCACCTCTTCCTCTTTCCAGGGGGATCTCCAGGAGATCATCCACACAGCCACGCTGGTCACCTGCACCTTTCTGTTGGCCATCATCTTCTGCCTGGGATCCTATGGCAACCTCATTGTCTTCTTGTCGTTCTTCGACCCAGCCTTCAGGAAATTCAGGACTAACTTTGATTTTATGATCCTCAACTTGTCCTTCTGCGACCTCTTCATTTGTGGGGTAACTGCCCCCATGTTTGCCTTTGTCTTGTTTTTCAACTCTGTGAATGGTGTTCCTGATGCTTTCTGCTTCACTTTCCACCTCACCAGCTCTGGCTTCATCATCATGTCTCTCAAGACAGTGGCTGTGATAGCCTTGCATCGGCTCAGGATGGTCCTAGGGAAGCAGCCCAACCGAAATGCCTCCTTCCCTTGCACCCTCCTTCTCACCTTGCTCTTGTGGGTCACAAGCTTCACCTTAGCTATCTTGGCCACCCTGAGAACCCGTAAGTCACGCCTCTGCCTCCCCATGTCCAGCCTGATCAGTGGCGAAGGGAAGATCATCCTCTACTTGTATGTGAGTGATTTCATCTGCTGTGTAACTGTGGTCTCAGTCTCCTATATCATGATAGCTCAGGCCTTGAGGAGAAATGCCCAAGTGAGGAAATGTCCCCCCATCATCACAGTAGATGCCTCCAGACCACAGCCTTTCACTGGACCTCCTGCTTCAGGAGCGGTGGATGGGGTGCAGTGTGCTGTGCCTGCTTTATACAGGAACCAGAACTACAACAAGTTGCAGCACATCCAGACCCATGGCTACAGTAAGAATCTCAGCCAGCTGCCAGCTCCCACAGCCACCAGGCTCCAACTGGTATCTGCAGTCAATTTGTCCACTGCTAAAGACTCCAAAGCGGTGGTGACATGTGTGGTCATTGTCCTCTCTGTCTTAATTTGCTGTGTCCCCCTGGGGATCTCCTTGGTGCAGGATGTGCTTTCCAGTAATGGTGGTTTCATCCTCTACCAGTTTGAGTTGTGTGGATTTACCTTAATTTTTTTCAAATCTGGATTAAATCCTTTTATATATTCCCGTAACAGTGCCGGACTTAGAAGGAGAGTTCTTTGGTGTCTCCAGTATTTAGCCCTTGTTTTTTTCTGCTGTAAGCAGAAGACAAGGCTTCGAGCCATGGGCAAAGGGAGCTTGGAAGTCAACAGGAACAAATCATCCCATCATGAAACCAATTCAGCATACATGTTGTCTCCAAAACCTCAGAAAAAGTTTGTGGACCAAGCTTGTGGTCCTAGTCATTCTAAGGAAAGTGTGTTGAGTCCCAAGGCTTCTGTTGGACATCAGCACTATGCACAGAGCAGCTCAACTCCCATGAATACCCGTATTGAACCATATTACAGTATCTATAATAGCAGCCCTTCCCAAGAAGTCAGCACCCCTAATAGCTTACAGCCAGTGAAATCTACTTTTGGATTTGCCAAATCCTATATTGCCATGCATTATCATACCACCAATGACTTGGTGAGAGATTATGACAGCACTTCAGCTAAGCAGATTCCTATCCCCTCAGTTTAACTTGGAGTATGTCAGAGAAACTTGTCCAAACTTCATCTGGTTTTCTGTCTCCCTTTTATTTTTACTTGTGATTATTCTAAACTCAAGGTATAGTATTATATCTGATTTTGCTACACAGTTGCCAATTTACAAATTACTATTATTGTTAATATTCGGTGATTTAGAGATGAACTAAGAAGTAGAGTATGGTTTCCATGATATTTTCCTGAAAATTTTATAATTTGTCATTACTAAAAGGGCATCTTTTGTACTTGGAATACATTAGAGTGTACTTGGAATACATTAGAGTTATATTAGAGTGTTTTAGTTATTAAATTTTATGCTGACTACTGTACATGTGGAAAGTGTAGGTTTAATTTATATCATGTGACAAAGTATGTAAAAAAACAGACTTTGCCAGCATTATGGTTTGTTATATATTTGCTCTATTTTTAAGAATGCGGAAAACCGTGTTTCCAGTGAATAGGGTGGATGCTTAAGGATTTATTTTTATAAACTAAGTAAAAAAGTTTGTTTTATTGTAGGCATTGAAAGAATGAATAATATTCCTATAATAGGTGTGGCCTGATTAATTTTTCTATGGTAATGTGAATTCCTGGCTTTATTGAAATCAGTGGAAAACTATCGCTGACTTCAGTGGGACCAGGGTTTGACTCATCATTAGCCATAAATAATGGTATATTACTATCTATTCAGAATGATCTTTGCAAGAGGCATTGAACCTTGTTATATGGTAATCTTAATTTCTCTTATTGTAGGCACTGGTTTAATAAAATACGATTTTAGTGGCATATGGAGAAGTGATTTTCAATTGATAAAAGTTAACTTACAATGCCTAATTATAAGTTTTACTTGAGGTACAAATGACTATTGCAATGTCACAGTGCTGCATTTCTTGCTAATGCAATAGCCTATGTAATTTTGTAATTTACAAACTGTTACCTGAGGAGCAGTGTTGTTGTTTGTATTTTGTCTATGCCTTTATATATTTGGAGGATTAGGATATGACATTGCCATCAAATGCGGGTAGAAATGACTAATACCTGAAAAAGGACTACCAAGTAACCATAATATTATTAAAAGCGGCCAGGAGTCCTGTGGCACCTTATAGACTAACTGAGGTGTAGGAGCATAAGCTTTCGTGGGCAAAGATCCACTTCGTCAGATGCATCAGTATAGACCTACACCTCAGTTAGTCTATAAGGTGCCACAGGACTCCTCGCCGCTTTTGCAGATTCAGACTAACATGGCTACCCCTCTGATACTTGACATAATATTATTCTTTTTTCAGATTTTCTTATCTACTAAAACATTTAAAAACATTCTAGTGATAAATTATTTATCATTAAATCAGATTGTCTACTTCTGCATTTTATTTATAGCCCTACATGAGGAACAAAATGTAGACATTAAATATTTTTATATTACCGATAAGTAGTTTTATTGTAACATGTGTATTATGTCAAATCCCTTTTGAAACAGGATGGTTTAATTTTAAAATAAAGATTTTGCTATTATATCGGAAGCCAAAATGTTCAAATTGGTATTCTTAAAGTCTGTCACTTAAATAAGTAGTCTATATTTCAAAAGTGTTTAACACCTCTGAACCCCTGTTGACTTCAGCAGGAGCCCAGGAGCTCTGAAATAATTAACCCATTTGAAAGTTTGGGTGCCTCATTTTAGCCACCCAAGTTTGAAAAAGTTGGTACCTTTAATTAACAAAATTAAAGATACCAACTGTTGGGTTCCAGGGAAATTATTTACTATTTAGAAATAAGAAAAGCATCCTTTCGTAGTAATGTGAATTGTTTTAGCTGGCTTTTTTAGAAACTAAACTATTTTACGGTGTTTCCATCGAAGAATGTCATTTAAATGAACAATTTTCTTAGACAAAATAAAGTGTAATAATCAGTAACTTAAACATAAGTTCTTGCAATAAGCAATCTAAGCAAGTTTCTATCACATGTATAGTTGAAATAATTTCAGTGGTTCTTTTCTCGCTATCCAGATATTTTTCTCTGTGAATGAATAACATGGTCCTTGCTAAAGTGATGATAAAATATAACTAATTAAAATGTCTCATGTTTGTTTTTTTGTCTTTGGGTTACTCCTTTCCACGATGCCCTATACATTGTTTTGTATGGGGGGAGATGATGCTATGGTCTTGATCCTGCAGCTCTCAGACACAATGGCTGTGTCTACACTGCACCCCTTTTCCGGAAAGGTCCCTTATTCCTGATTTTAAGAGGAATAAGGGACCTTTCGGAAAAGGCTTTATTTTCCGAAAGATCCCTGTCTAGACTGGCGCTTTTTTCCGGCAAAGCCCCAAGCTGGAAAAAAGCGGCAGCCATGTTCATGCAAATGCAGCGGGGAAAATGTAAATCCCCGCTGCATTTGCAATTCCGACTTGTCTCATCTGCACCCCTTTTCCGGAAAAGGGGTGCAATGTAGACACAGCCAATGACTTCAGTAAACGACAGTTTTTCTTGGGAAAGGATATTAGGACTGAGCCCCAACTCTGGGAAATGGTTGCAGGATTAGGTGTTATATGTACTTGCACATCTCCTGTTTGGCATTTCTGGCATGTCCAAACCTCCAACTGAAGTCATTGGGAATTTTGAGTGTGCAAGGTTTGCTAGATCAGGTCCAGTGATTGATTTGTTTATGTTCTTTAAATTATGCATTTGCTTTGAATCATGTGAGTTCTATAATGTGACTAAGGGTTAAATCCCGATCACTTTGCTCATAAAAGTAAATATATTGAATATTTGTGTGACGAGTAAAATGAGAAGGATTTGTCCCTAAAACAGAAGGGCCAAAGTTTTATTACTTTCTCAAGATGTTTCACCAAGACACAAAGGAATTGAAATATTTTCAAAATATTTTGTGATATTTTTTCTTAAGTTAATTGCTGATATAACTTTGTATTCCTAATATTTTTTTAAATGTTTGCAGTGTCAGATAATAAAATGTAGAATTTCTGAACTTTTAATTGCAATAAGAAGATTGTCCAGTATGAGTTGTCCTACGCAATAGTAAATAGTAAAGCATTTTATGGAGCTGTATGGATGTGATAATTAGAAAATATGTTATGTTACTGTGCTTTTCGGAAGTAATTCCTTAATTTAAGACTCAGAAGTCTTAGTGATCACAAAGAAGTGATTTTTTATCTTAAGAATGTCTTATTTATTTGTACTATAGTAGCTTCATTAGATCAGGACACCATTATGCTAGACACTGTACACAGAATAAAACATGGTGCTTACTTCATAAAAATGACAGTCTGAGACAAGATGCAACATGTGAATGGTTAGGGAGATGGACCACTCATATTAAGAGAGATTGAAAAGGAAGGAAATGAATAAGAGAGGACATGATAATATTATATAAAATACTGAAAGAGAAGGTAGATCTGGAACTATTGTTCTCTCTGTTTTATAACACAAGATGAGGACATTTGGTGAAACTGAAAAGTGGCTTGTCCTTTTACTGTCACACAGAATTAGACTGGAGAATTCATAGCTGAACTGTCCAATGTCATTGAGTCCAAGCGTCAAAGAGGGATTGGACATTTATATGGGTAATAAGAATATTCAGAGTTATATTAGTTAATGTCAAGACATTTTTGGAAAGGATATGAAACTTCCCGCTTCAGGGTTTAAATCATTTTTTGAGTTAAGGGTTAGGATAAAGGATAGATTATTCCACATCTTCCAAGTGTGGCACTACTTTGCCTTCCTCTGAAACATCTGGTGCTAGCCATTGTCTGAGATGGGATACTCTGTAAAATAAAAGTAAGAAATTAGGGGGGAAACAATAACAATATTAATCAGATATTTGCACAGCCAGATTATTTTCAGTTGTTTAATTTATTTCATAAGATATACAGTAAATCCTTATTGGTTATCTACCTAGTGGTATAATTTTGGCAATTTCTCATAGACTGCATTGAAAAATAGATTTGGAGAGGAGACCCATCAGGGGCCAAAATAACATAGTAATCTGAAGCCTGAGCTTTTAGGGAATAGCAAAGCAATTTGCCTTCATCAGCACCCACATCCCCAAACCTATTAAACTCAACACAGAAACAGAGCACACAGTTGCAGAGGATGGATTCTCCAAGAAATTCTGAAAATTTAAAAAGATAACTCACCAATAAAAAATTTTCTTGTTCACAGCATGGAGAAATCTCTCAAATGCCAAGTGAATTCATGAGAGCCAAATTAGGCAGAAGTGTAAGTGCAGAAGAAAATCAAATGGCAATCAAAGCAGACATTCTGGAGAAGAGCTCTGAGTTTAAGGCAGGGGTGGGCAAAATATGACCTGTGGACCGGATCTGGTCTGTCTAATATTTGTGTCCAGCCCGCCATGACTCTTGGTGAGGCCAAATCTCGGATATTGCGTCTAGTTTTGGCCCCCTATTACAGAAAAGATGTGGACAAATTGGAGGGAGTCCAGTGGAAAGCAACAAAATGTATGTAAAGTTAGAAATATGGAGTATGAAATGGTGCATGGTTTTAAATGTGCAAATGAAAGCCATCAAGGGTGTTTCCAGTGCTCTAACACCTTAATGACTGGGTGATCAACTTAAGACTTGAGAACAACCTTGTTTGTCCTTTATGTGGTTGGTCTCAGAGGCTATGTCTACACTGCAAGCTTCTTGCGCAAGAACTTTTTGCAGATGAGATCTTCCGCAAAAGTTCTTGTGCAAGAGCGCGTCCACACTGCCATGTGCTTTTGCGCAAGAGAGCGTCCACACTGCCATGGATGCTCTTGCGCAAGAAAGCTCTGATGGCCATTCTATGAATGGCCATCAGAGCACCTGTGCTTTTTCCGATAGGGGTTTCTTGCACAAGAAGTCTTGCACAAGAGCTCTTGCACAAAAAGGCTTATTCCTTTTAGAAAGAGGAATAACTCTTGCACAAAAAGCCCTGTCTTCTGATGATCTACTGTACTTTTTCTTGCGCAAAAACACACTTGTAGTGTGGATGTGCCATGAGTTTTTGCACAAAAACAGCCGTTTTTGCGCAAAAACTCTGCAGTGTAGACGTAGCCAGTATGTGATCATCTCAGCTGGTAGGATACCAGTTTAACTGGGTAATTTTCCATTGAAGGTAAGCGAGAGAACAACAGAATCTGTAAAAATAATGGGATACTATCCATCCCTTGGTCTTGATGGCTTTCATTTGCACATTTAAAACCATTCACCATTACATACTCCATATTTCTAACTTTACATACAAGAGTGATACATACATCAAAATAAGATAGGGCATGTCTACACTACCACCCTAGTTTGAACTAGGGTGGTAATGTAGGCAACCGGAGTTGCAAATGAAGCCCGGGATTTGAAATTTCCCGGGCTTCATTTGCATCTCGCCGGGCGCCGACATTTTTAAATGTCCGCTAGTGCGGACTCCATGCCGCGCGGCTACATGCGGCACGGACTAGGTAGTTCGGACTAGGCTCCCTAGTCCAAACTACCATTACTCCTCGTTTCAAATCCCAGGCTTCATTTGCAACTCCGGTTGCCTACATTACCACCCTAGTTCGAACTAGGGTGGTAGTGTAGACATATCCATATATAGATCCAGCAGATTGTGACATTAAAATTGATAGATTACATGAGTTATTTTTGAGTTATGCACACGTGTATACATAAGACAATTTCATAAATCACACTTCAGCAAATGGAAAAAAGATCTGGAGTGCTGGAAAGTATAGAATTTGTAGGTTCTAGAAATCAGAGTCAAGTGAACATGGTGCTCTTGCTCTGAGAGTGGCAGATAAAGCACTAGTGAGAATACAGATGATGTTTGAATCTATATGGCATACAAAAAGAACAAGAGTGCAGATACTTTGTATAGACTTATTAAACAGGGTGGAGGAGTAAGTGTTCCAAGTATTCTAGGGTAGTATCAATCTGGCCAGCTCAAAGTAGCAGTAGACTGGAGGTGCTCTTCTATGGGTGCTCTAGCAGCCAAGTACTGGATCTTTATTAAACAACAAAATTGCAGCAGTGTAAACATTGCTAAAATACTGTGGATCAACAACAACAAAAAATCTTGTCCTCAGGAAATATATATACCTCCTTTAGGTTTAGAATAGAATTAGAGATGAGTTAGTTTTTTCCCCTCACCAATGACATCCATTGGATATAATTCAGATTTTAATTCAAATTGCAAACTAGAAAGCTTCAAAGGTTGTGAGAGCCATAGAATATATACAATTGGCCAATAATTCTGTAAAGAATTTTTCTAACTTTTGTAGAGATCAAAACTAAGTTTGTGACACACTCTTTCTTGGTCCCAATATTTTCAGACATTATGTTTCTTAACTTTAACAGAAATGATTATTCATGATCAGTTAGGACACAAAAATAACAAATTAACATAAATCTTTGAAGAAAACTTTCCTGGTAAAAAGGTTCCATATATAAAACATTGGGGAAAGACTGTAACTCAACAGATTATGCCAGATGAATGGAGTTTCATGTGAAAAATAGGACTAGCAACCTCAATCTGTAGCACTATAAAAGCATTTTTTTAAGATTACTATACCAATGGTCAGGGCTTGACAAACCGCAGTGAAATCTACTCGCCAGCCCCGCACTGCGCATGCGCCAGACCCGCATTGCGCATGTGCGTGCCACTGGTGAACGGGGTGACCGCCTGAAATCTACTCGCTATGGGCGAGTAGATACACTGATTTGTCGAGTCCCGCCAATGGTACCCACAATAGTCTGGTTAAAATATAGATAAGAACATAAGAATGGCCATATTGGGTCAGACCAAAGGTCCATCTAGACCAGTATCCTGTCTTCCGACAGTGGCCAGTACCAGGTACCCCAGAAGGGGTGGACCAAAGACAATGATCAAGCAATTTGTCTTCTGCCATCCTTCTCCAGCCTTTGACAAAGAGGCCAAGGGTACCATTCCTTACCCCCTGGCTAATAGCCTTTTATGGACCTAACCTCCATGAATTTATCTAGCTCTTTTTTAAACTCTGTTATAGTCCTAGCCTTCACAGCCTCCTCTGGCAAGGAATACGACAGGTTGACTGTGCGCTGTGTGAAGAAGAACTTTCTGGGTATGTCTACACTACCCTCCTAGTTCGAACTAGGAGGGTAATGTATGCATACCGCACTTGCTAATGAAGCCCGGGATTTGAATTTCCCGGGCTTCATTAGCATAAGCGGGGAGCCGCCATTTTTAAATCCCCGCTGCTTCGAACCCCGTGCAGCGCGGCTACACGGGGCTCGAACTAGGTAGTTCGGACTACGTTCCTATTCCGAACTACCGGTACACCTCGTTTCACGAGGAGTAACGGTAGTTCGGAATAGGAACCTAGTCCGAACTACCTAGTTCGAGCCCCGTGTAGCCGCGCTGCACGGGGTTCGAAGCAGCGGGGATTTAAAAATGGCGGCTCCCCGCTTATGCTAATGAAGCCCGGGAAATTCAAATCCCGGGCTTCATTAGCAAGTGCGGTATGCATACATTACCCCACTAGTTCGAACTAGCGGGGTAGAGTAGACATACCCTCTTTTATTAGTTTTAAACCTGCTACCCACTAACTTCATTTGGTGTCCTCTAGTTCTTATATTATGGGAACAAGTGAATAACTTTTCTTTATTCACCTTCTCCACACCACTCATGATTGTATATCCCTCTATCATATCCCCCCTCAGTCTCCCCTTTTCTAAACTGAAAAGTCCCAGTCTCTTTAGCCTCTCCTCATATGGGACCCGTTCCAAACCTCAAATCATTTTAGTTGCTCTTTTCTGAACCTTTTCTAATGCCAAAATATCTTTTTTGAGGTGAAGAGACCACATCTGTACACAGTATTCAAAATGTGGGCGTACTATCATTTTATATAGCGGCAGTAAGATATTCTTGATCTTATTTTCTATCCCCTTTTTAATAATTCCTAGCATCCTATTGGCTTTTTTGACTCCTGCTGCACACTGCGTGGACGTTTTCAGAGAACTACCTACGATAACTCCAAGATCTCTTTCCTGATTAGTTGTAGCTAAATTAGCCCCTATCATATTGTATGTATAGTTGGGGTTATTTAGATTGAATGAATGGGGCTAAATTTTGGAGAAATTGTGATGAAAGAGAGATTTTAGGCATGTATAGTGGATGTGTCTAGAGAGTATTGGGATGCAATTGGTAATGAAATATCACAAATTGTTGGATATCAATTACCTAATGATCTCTTGGTACTCTTTTTAGGGCTCCCAAGTGGAAATGGTCACATAAGAGGAAATGCAGAATTAATTTACCATCTGCTAAAAGCTGCTCAGCTATTTAAAAGAAAAAAAAACTGTTTCTTGCTCCTCTTTAATTCCATTGTCTCCTTAGACCATGAACTCTTAGGATATGGCCCATCACTACTTGTTTTTCTCAAAAGAACTAGTACAGGTTGAACTTCCCAAATCTGGGACTCTCTGGTCCGGCAAGGCCATGGATGTTGCTGTACCAAAGAGTCCTGGAGGAAGCAGGAGCAATGCAGACCTGGGGAACCTCAGCTGGGCCAGGTAGCATCTGGGGAGCCCCTGCCCTGGCTGGGGAACCCTGGCATCAGCAGGGACAGAAGGAATTTGGGGAGCTTCCAGCGTGGCTGGGAATCCCCAGTGTTAGTGGGGCCAGCCAGCAGCCAGGGAGCTCCCACTGCAGCTAGGGAACCCCTGCTGTTAGCAGGGCCAGGTGACCGGGGAGTCCCAGCTTCAGCTGGGGAACCCCTGGCTGCAGCGGGGCTGCCTGACTGTAGGCAGCCCTGGCCAGGAATCCCAGCAAATTCCCACTGGCAGTGGGGCTGGAGTGACCCGGGCAGCCACTGCCGGGGAATCCTCCCTGGCTGAAGCAGGGCTGGTGGAGTTCGGAATCCCCAGTAGCAGCAGGGGCCAGCCCTAGTAGTGGGGCAGGGCAGCCAGGTGCCCCAACAGTGGAACCCCCAGCAGCAGTAGGTTCAGTGGCACTGGGTGGCCCCAGCCAGGAACTCCAGGGAACAGGAACACCCTGCGATAGCAGGACTGGCAGCGCCTAAGCAGTCCCCACTGAGAACCCCAGGAGACCTTGGGGCAGCAGGGTGGGGAGCCGTGCTGGGCCAGTGTTAGGGGAGCCAGCAGCAGGATAGGGATCCCCAATGAGAGGAGCCTGGGAGTGGGGCAGCCAGCAGGGGAGCACTGACCTCTGCTGATCCAGCAAACTCCCTGGTCCAGAACAGCTCAGGTCCCGAGGTTGCTGGATCAGGGAGGTCCAACCTGTATCATAAACAAATGACTAACACTAATAGTTTGTGCCTGGTGTTTTATGCATGAGGTGGCATGGAAGAAAGCAAAAGAAGTTTGTGGGATAAATGTACAATCAATAGTGACTGCCAGATAACCTGTGCTTATTTATATGAGCATAATTATAGGTTATAATTAAAAAAATGTTTATGATATTGTAGCAGGTTTTTCAGTTCTTCACTTCCACTGGTTATGATTAATTTCTATTCACATTAGGCTGTTTGATGACATAGTGTTTCTCTGTATATATTTTTCATTTCTGAACTATAAAATCTGATGTGTCATATAATTATTCAAAATAGAGTACTTACATGAGGTTAAGAAGTTATTAGAGAAGACTTGACACTTCAGTGCTATTTGTGGCCTCTTTACAATAAAACTAAGATAACTTCTAAACTGAAGATCTCAGGTCTGAAGGCCTGGGTTTTCTACCCCGATCTCTATCTACAGTCTAGTGGCACGTAGGTCATGTCCACACTATAGTGTTATTTAGAAATAACAAGGTGAGCATCCACACAGCAAGCTTGCTATTTCTAAATTATTTCAAAATAACAGGCTTCTCATTCCAGAATAATAAATCTCCATTTCACAGGGAATAATGCCTATTTAGAAATAGCTGTTCTGAAATAGGGGTGTGTGGATGGTGCAGTTGTGCTTATTTCAAAACAATTGGCCTCCAGGACTACGTCTACACTGGCCCCTCTTCCGGAAGGGGCATGTAAATTTCACGAGTCGTCGTAGGGAAATCCGCGGGGGATTTAAATATCCCCCGCGGCATTTAAATAAAAATGTCCGCCGCTTTTTTCCGGCTTTTAAAAAAGCCGGAAAAGAGCGTCTAGACTGGCCCCGATCCTCCGGAAAAAGTGCCCTTTTCCGGAGGCTCTTATTCTTACTTTGAAGTAAGAATAAGAGCCTCCGGAAAAGGGCACTTTTTCCGGAGGATCGGGGCCAGTCTAGACGCTCTTTTCCGGCTTTTTTAAAAGCCGGAAAAAAGCGGCGGACATTTTTATTTAAATGCCGCGGGGGATATTTAAATCCCCCGCGGATTTCCCTACGACGACTCGTGAAATTTACATGCCCCTTCCGGAAGAGGGGCCAGTGTAGACGTAGCCCAGGGCTTCTCACAGCTGCCCTGGTGGCCACTCTGGTCATACCCCTCAAAACTCTATAGTTTCCCTCCCCCTGCAGGGTTTAACGCTGCAGCCACAGAGGAAACAGCTCGTTGTACAATGCAGGCCGTGACAGTCCTGTGCCACACTGCAGGCCCCATTTCTTCAGCAATGATTGACCCCAGGGCTCCCACCAAACCCCCCAGGGCTGCTAGTGAGCTGGCAGCCAATTCCCAAGCCCCTGCCCAGGGGTGGAAGAAGAGGGCCCCTTCCTGGTATGGTATAGAGATCCTGGATCTCATTGAGGTCTGGGAAGAGGAGGCTAACCTGCAGGATCTTCACACCGGACACAGGAATGCCAATGTGTACAACTGGACGGCTGCCAGCCTGAGCCAGAAGGGCCCCATGTGCACCCAGGAGCAAGTGTGCATGAAAATTAAAGAACTCAGGTAGGCCTACATGAAGGCCAGGGAATGGAGTTCCTGCTCAGGGGTGGCACCCTAGTTGTGCTGCTACTTTGAGCAGCTGCACTGCATCCTGGGAGGAGGATTGGTCCCTTCTCATCTCCCCACCCTCCTGTTGTGGACTACTGCCTGCAGACACTCAGCGTGAGCTTCCTGAAAGGAGGGGCTGTGCTCAAGGAGGACAAGAACAAAGTGGAGGAGGTAGATGAGGTCAGCCAGGAGGTCATCATATAAAGCACATGAGATCTTTTATAGGGGAGAAAGAAGCATGCCACATGTATTGAGAATTCAACAATTAGCATATGCTTTTCAGTCACCCACACATACATACACCATGTACACAGTTCCGCCAGTCAATGTTATAGTTACCACTCCAGAGTCTGGATCAATCTAATGGCCAGACAGATTGATCGCGGAGAGGAGCCGGGCTTTGTCGATCGCAATCTGAATGCTCCTGGAGTTGAGGGCAAGACGAACCCCAAGTCCCATGGCAAAGCACCTTGTTCTTATAGTCCTTTTTCTCTGTTGAAGTCTATGGATTGTGCTGTGTTAGTTTGTGACTGGTTACGTTAACATTCCACAACACTTCTGAGAGGGTCCTCCTGTCCTGGATTGAGTTAATCAATTGTCTTAGGGGTGCCAGTCTCCACCTTAGGGTTGTCAGTCTGCCCTTCCTTAATCATGGATGCGCGTTGATGGTTCTCTGGCGTCGATAAGTCTCTTAAATTTCTTCACCCCCTCCTCTCTTGAGCATCTGGTTTTAACAATGGCCTTCACACCTTATCTTTTTCTGATGCATACATTCCTCATTCACACAAACAGTCTTTTACAGAGATCTTCAAAGGTATACAAACAGCAGTGTTTTATACTGAGCAATAAAAAAGCATTGTAAATTAAACCTTACTAAATCTTGTAATCAAAACAGTTCACATTGTGGCCCGGGCCTTCAACATTCCTCTAATCTTATTAACATAGACACAATACAAGATCCTGTCTCTCACTAAACCTTAAAACAAAGAAATGTATATTTAACTAAAGGGCCTAATGGTCTGTCCCTGCCTGAACCTCAGTACAGTCACTGGCAGTCTGTCAGATGCGTTTCTACCAGTGCCCCAGAGGGTCACAAAAAAGGGTGGCTGGCTGGCTGAAATTAAGTCATACATTACTACATTATTAAACCTGAACTATAAATATAAAATCCCACTCCTACACTGTTGACCGCCTAGTTTCTGCAATTGAGTGGACCAGCAACCGCCCTCCCCCCACATCCACTCCTTCCCATGTCCCCCCTATATCTACTCTGTCCCAAGTCCCTCCCCACACCCACTGTGCCCCTACCCCTCTGGCTTGTCCCTCTAACCCTCCTGGGGCCATCGAGGCCACACACGAGGAAAAGGGACCACCCAAGGGAAGCACCAGTTCCATTCCCATCCCTGAGCCCCTCCTCCCCCTGGCAGCTTCTTTCCCCAGTCTCTCCCCAGTTATATTTACTCCACATTTTAAAAAAAGACAATTTATTGTTTCAAACCAAAACCCTGGTTTATTTTATCTTCAGGGAAGGGAAGGAGGAGGAGGGTGGGAAGGGAGGGGTGGGGGATGAAAGACACAGACAGCCATCAATGGCCCCCCAGTGCAGTTGGGGACGCCCATGGAAGCAAAGCCGGCGATGATGGGGTCCACATCATCCAGGATGATCACTCTGCACAGCAGGATGGTGTTGATAGTCCCCACCATCTGTAGAAGGATAAAAACAGAATCACAGAGTTGCCAGAGCCCTTGGGAGGTCCCTGAACCCAAACCCCTTCCCATAGCAGGATCAACCCCAACTACCTCATCTCTGTGACGGGTGGGACGGAAAAACCTGCAGGAGGGGGAGTCAACCCCCGCTTCCCTAGGGAGCCCCATTCCAGTTTTTCACCACCCTCCTGGGACAATCGTAGTAGAGTCACACCTGCATGAGCATGGCCCCGATGGTCGATCTCTCCACACGGAACTGGTTCCCGACGGAGCGGTAGCTGTCTGGTGTGGTGAGTTTCCAAATAGCAATGACAACATGCTTCTAGAGAGGGATGGTGGGGTCACATGTGTGTGTCCCATTGTCTGAGGGCGGAGCGAGCCACTCACACAGCTCCAGGAAGGTGTCCTTCTGCATGTGGAAGTTCTGGAGCCACTGCTGGTCATCCCACCATTCCATGATGAACCAGTCCCGTCAGTCGGAACTGGTGTCCCAGTGCTAGACATGGTGCACAATGTGCAGGGGAGAGTGGAGGGGCTGTGGCGCATGACAGGCTTGTGGAGTGGGGTGAGGAGGTGCCCCAGAATGAGCTGCTGGTCCTGCAGTGCCACATGGGAAGCCTGCATTAACTGTGCCAAGAGGTGCAGCATGAGGCCTAAGAGCTGGTGAATGCTTTGCAGCAGGTCCGGTTCCATGGCAGAAGTGCTGTGGTGTCTGCAAGGGCAGCCAGAGCACACAGTGAAAAGAGTTTGCTCTTCCTTGATGAGGTAGGCAAAGGTGAAGCGTCTGAGATATGGCTGCAGAGGGGAGCCCCTTTAAGCATAAGCCTCAGCCTCAGACACCAGCTACAGAAGTGAATGCTGTCCTGATGCCCTGCCCAGAGTGCTTTTGGGGGGGCCTTAAATGCGATTCAAGCACCAATGTGGATGTGCTATTTCGATGGGTATTTATAGTGTGGACACGCTATTTTGAAAATAGTTATTTCCAGAGTTATTTTGAAATACAAGTAAACTTCCGATAATACGGCACCTTTAGGACCCAAGGGGTGCTGGATTATCACATATGCCGGACGATCGGAAGGGGGGCTATGAGGGGTCTGGGGGGGTAAGGGGATGCCATCCCAGACCCCTCATAGCCCCCCCTTCCGATAGTCCGGCTCTTCCCCAGGCATCCCCGATTCAGCCGCTGCTGGTCAGTTTCAGAAGTGGCTGAATGGGGAAGCCGGGGGCAGAGCAGCTGGGGTGCTGCCGAGTTGGTCCCGCAGCCCCGAGGGACAGCGCTACAGGACCAACCCGGCAGTACCCCAGCTGCTCTGCCCCCGACTTTCCCATTCAGCTGCTGGTCAGTTTCAGCAGCGGCTGAATCGGGGAATCCGGGTGCAGAGCAGCTCCAATTGTCCGGCTGCCCGGAGCACTTTCGGGTTCCCAATGGTGCCAGACCATCAGGAATGCCGGAGCTTTGGATGCCGGACCAATGGAGTTTTACTGTAGCTTATTTTAAAATAAGTGTATAGTGTGGACATACTCTTAGAGACCAACAAAGTATATATATTTTCTTGTATATTGTTAGTCTCTAAGGTGCCACAGTACTATAGATATAAAAGCCCTTATTTCAAAATAAACTCCCCTTATTTTAAAATAAGAGGAGCATCCACACTGCCAAGCCCGTTATTTCAAAATTAGGGATTGATCATTTCGATATAATAACTCCCTGTTTTCCACGAGGAATAACGCTTATTTAGAAATAGTTATTTCAAAATAGTGATAGTGTGGATACTCCACTGCTGCTATTTTGAAATAACTCCCCAGAGTCATTCAAAGTAATTGCTCCCTAGTGCTTCCTGGGGCTCTAAGTTGAAGTAGCATGTCCACATTAAGGGAGCCTGTATTGGACTAATTTTAAGGCCTCCTTATACTGTGGACATGCTAATTCAAAATAGTTATTTCAAGAGTTATTATTTCAAAATAAGTTATTTTGAAATAATTTCCTAGTATAGACATGCCCTAAAGGGCCACAGGACTATTTGTTTTTAAAGTTACAGACTTGACACAGCTACTCCTCTGAGACATCTATCTACAGTCACATCAGTATGTGTGTTGTGGTGGAATCTTTACAAAGCAGAACAAGAGAAACTATGAGAAAATCTTCAGGTTCAGTGAAAGCCACAAACAGTAAGGCTGCGTCTAGACTGGCATGATTTTGCGCAAATACTTTTAACGGAAACGTTTTTCCATTAAAAGTATTTGTGCAAGAGAGCGTCTATACTGGCATGTGCCGTTGCGCAAAAGATTTGCTTTTGCGCAAAAGCATCCATGCCAGTGTAGACACACTCTTGTGCAAGAAAGCTCCGATGGCCATTTTAGCCATCGGGCTTTCTTGCACAATAAATTAACATTGCTGTCTACACTGGCCTTCTTGCGCAAGAATACTTGCGCAAGAGGGCTTATCCCTGAGCGAGAGCATCAGAGTATTTGCGCAAGAACCACTGATTTTGTACATTACAAAGTCAGTGTTCTTGCGCAAATATTCGTGGCCAGCATAGACAGGCGGCCGCTTTTGCGCAAAATCATGCCAGTCTAGATGCAGCCTAAGAGTGTTTAACTCTAGGCACACCTGTGTAGCTTGGAGACTTTGACCTAAGAACCAAATGTAAGGTTTAAATTTGAAGCCATTGAAGACTGACATAGCCAAGCACATCAAGTGCAATGAAGTGAAAGCTGCATTAGAGAGAGAACTGTACTAACAGCCTTGGTATGAGTTATTTACCCTGGCTGCAGTTGGTCTGTCCAGCTTGCTTTCCTGGACAGAGAGAGAATGTAGTGTTGTAATGGTGTAGGCTGGGTACATGTAAACAGCTGGGGCTAAGGTAGGGAATGTGGTTGGGGAGAAGAGGTGTTAACCTTGGAAGCCAGACATAGTCCAAGGTATATACCACAGAATATTTCTGATTAATCAAACAGATTCTATGTAAGGCAGAATTTAATTATAACTTTGCTAGCAAATACAATTGAAAATTGTAACTCCGCATTCTTCCCTACAGAACATTTTAGTTGAAATCCTCAGCTGAGTAGAGTTTAGAAAATAGTTTCCAAAATAGGGACTATATACCTCATAATTGTGAAAATGATATATGTAAATGCCACCATTTCCTTTTAAAATATCAGCACTCTAAACCTAATGGATCAAATTCAGCTCAGGGGTAAGAAAGAGCAACTGCCATTGAGCCAGTGTGCCTACTCATACCTCACACCAGGCTAAATGTGGCTGGTTGTATTCACTTGCTGATTAATTCATAAGGGTACTGTTTTTGCTCAAATATAACTCAGTTACTCCAGTTTTTATACTGTTGGTAGGGATTGGAGAATCAGCAGCACTGGTGGAATGGCCTCACAGTAGGTGCAACCCTGCACTTCAGCCCTGCACTGAAGCTAAGGGAAAGACCTTGGCCCAGCTGGCTGAGAAAGCCCTGCCCCCACAGCCCTGCTGGGCATGCTCCCTCTGAGACTATAAAAGCCTCTGGAGCAGTTCAGTCAGGTTGGACTACTGAAAGGAAGGAAGCTCAGGGACAGTGCTAGAGATGGAGGAAGGAGCGAAGCAAGACCACCGGACTGAGAGGAGGCCCAGAACTGGAATGAGAGCACAAAGAATGCAGCTACCAGAGGATGGTAGGAAGTAACCCAGGGTGGGAAATTGTTCTCTGGGTGCTTAGTGTGTTGTGGCAGGATTCCCAGCTGAGCAGGCAGTGGATCATGCCACTGCCATCAGGATCTGGGGCTGGGACCTGGTGGTGTAGGAGGGCCTGGCTCCCCCATCCCCTCTATAGCTAACTCATGGGGGTGATGTTTTTCAACAGGCCTCTGGACTGGGCCTCTAGGCCCTATTACCCCTAGTAAAGGGGCTTGTGTATACACTGGCTACTAGACTGTATTACCCTTGGGGAAGGGGATGTGCCTCGAGGGGCTCTGAGGATAGGCTGCCCCTTGACAGTAGGACAGGAGTATTTCTGACTTGCAGTAACACTGAGGCTGTCTTATAATCAGTAGTAACCATAGTGCCAATTCTTCTGTGGCACCAGGCCCATCTCAGAAGGGGCCCATATCTCTTGCTTCCTCCCCGCTGTGTAGTAGGAGCCTGCAGAGCATGATGGGGTGGTAGCGGAGAGCCCAAGATACCCTGGGAGCTGTAGTACTTTGGCCAGCTCCCTGCCTAGAGAGCAGGGAAAGGATTACATTTCCCAGTATTCCCTTGGTCTCTAGCAACAGGAGGGGGAGGAAATGGGGAAGCTGTGAGACTTGTGCACAACACTTGCTGTGAATGGAGAGCTGGCTGCTAGAAAGGGGGCAGTGTTGTGAGTGGGGAATGCGTGCACAAGGGAGTAGGCAGGTTTGGCCCAGATATCCCCATCAGAAGACTTCCCCAGACTGGTTTAGGGATGCTGAGGGCCTCAGTTTGCCTCCCCAAAGAAGGAATCAGGTGGACTGAGTGGTCTGTGCACCTCTGATTGAAAACTAGCAAGGGAGCTTTTTGGAACCCACCAGGAAGGTTAATAAAGTAAGGGAGGGAAGGCTTTACTAGAGGGCCTGGGCAGCTTTTGGTACAATATCAGGCACACAGGAGAATTTGACTCTTTCCACAGCCATGGAAACAGAAATTGGCTTTTCCATTCCATATTTATCTAATACTCAGAAAGGAAATCTATCACCTGCCTTCCAGATTTTAACGTGAGTACTCAAGTTGAATTTGGGTTGCTGTTGCATCTTTTCTCCAAAATCATATACTGATCCACTCGCAATTGTTGTAGAAATAGTAGGATGAAACCGAGCAACAAATGCTGGCATCTTCCCAGTGGTAACTGGGACTGGAATTCCTATTTTCAACCCCCATTACCATTTGTTTTAGTTTTCTTCTTTTAAAAAGACTGTAATATTGCATTGGTGATTTCACCACAGAAACAAAGAGTGGAACCAAAGAACAACAAAGCACCTGAACTTTTCCTCATTATATGGGACAGTCTTACAGTATGGATTCAGATATTCTCCAATCACACATACTGAAAATTGTTCCACTTTACTGCAGTCTTGTAACCATGGAGGAGCTAGTCCTGTGTTCTGTGCACTTCTGAAGTGCTTTCCTTTTGAAACCATAGTATGTGGTATTTGCAGCCCTTGTAAACTAATTGGGTGGGAGGCCTCTTAGAAAAAGTTAAGTGCTGCAGGAGATGTTGATTATTCACTAAGTAATGTGAGATCCTCCTGTTACAATAATAGTGCAGCACAGAATGCACTTTGCAGCTAGAATTTAGACTGGGTCTTTGCTACTATGAAAAGATTCTCACTTCAGCAGGCTTTGGGCAGAGCTGGTTATACATGGGGTAATGCGATTATTTACATAAAGTCCTGGTCCCACAGTGGAGGGAGGTGGTGTGAACTTATGACAGAGCTACTGCTCAGAAGTGGGAATCTCTTGGCACCCCAGCCTCCAAAATCATTCAGGCTGCCCTTTCTGCATGACTGGGTGCTAACTGAGGGGTGCATGGATTGGGGGCTTCTGTTGCAGGGTGTGACGGCGCATTGAGGGTCCCCCATCTCCTGCACCCCGAAATGGCACAAACAGACTGCACCAGCCGGTGGAATAGAGGAAGTTTATTGCCTCTCCAGGTTACAGCACAGCACAGATGTAGTCTGGTCACAGAGCTGGGCTAGGATGCCTCAGGCCCCCTTGAGATGGGGGAGACTGGGCCCCTAAACTCCAGCCCCTTTCCCTAGGCTGTCTCCTCCATGCTCCCAGCCAGCAACTAACTAACTCTCTTCCAGCCCTGCCCCCCAGCCAGGGCAGCATTCCACCTTCCTTTGTTCCTCTCCATGGGGGGTGTCTGGCCATACTGGTTTGCATAGTGACTCATCCTGTTTTGCTGGGTCGTGGTACCCACCGCAGCCAGTGGGGGTTACCCCAGAGCCAGCAGCATAGAAACCAGCCAGGTACCCCCACTACGTCACACAGGGCATCTCAGGTACTTAAAGCCATGGCCTAGAGGGAAGCACTGAACTTGTCTGACACTTCCTAGGGCCAGTGCTGAGGATTTGAGTCCCAAGTGCTGCCATTTCAAGTTTAAAATATGCTCAGACTTGGAATTGCCACGCCTCCCATAGCTATTAGCTGCAGCTAAGGCTGGCAGCTGGCATTTGGCCCCATGACTGTAGCCCGAGATGTGGCAGGTGGCTTTTATTATTGGGACCATTAAGCTAGGAGCAGGTAAAGAAAGTGGAGTTAACTTTGGTGGTCACCAGCAGGAAAGGAGGGTGAAGGGGAGCAGGAGAGAGGTTGAAGGTCAGGCTTGCAGGGGGTAAAAAAAGTTCCAGCTGACTAGGGAGCATGTCCAAGATAAAAGGAAAACAAGCAGGGGGAAAGGAGGTGGTAACCAGGTACAAGACTAGCACAGAGAAAGGAACAGGAGGAGAAAGGCAGGTGACTTCAGGTTCCAGGAGCTAAGTGCTCACTTTGGGGAAATGATGTTTGCTCAAATAGAAGGATGGCTTGAGAGGATTTGTCAGAGTTGAGCAGGTATCTGCTGGCTGTTGAACTTTATGGAGCTGAGACCAGGACCACATAGAGTGACTTGTGAAATAGGCTGGTCCTAGAGACATGGCCATAGAATGTCTTGAGGAAGGAGATAAACCTATGGGCTGTGTCTAGACTGGCCATTTTTTCCGGAAAATCAGCCACTTTTCCGGATAAACTTGCCAGCTGTCTTTACTGGCCGCTTGAATTTTTGCAAAAGCACTGACTTCCTACTGTAAGAAATCAGAGCTTTTTGCGGAAATACTGTGCTGCTCCTGTTCAGGCAAAAGTCGCTTTTGCACAAAACTTTTGTGCAAAAGGGCCAGTGTAGACAGCTCAGATTTGTTTTGCGCAAAAAAGCCCCGATTGCGAAAATGGCGATCGAGGCTTTTTTGCACAAAAGCACGTCTAGATTGGCCACTGACGCTTTCCTGCAAAACGTGCTTTTGCAGAAAAGTGTCATGCCAATCTAGATGCTCTGTTCCGAAAATGCTTTTAACGGAAAACTTTTTCGTTAAAAGCATTTCCGGAAAATCATGCCAGTCTAGACGTAGCCATGGAGTGTTTCCCTGGATTATGAAATTTCTGCTCGCTGTGGACACCGGTAAACCCAGATTTAAGAGGGCAGACTATTGTCAGCTCTGTTACTTAAGATTCTGATTCATGGGAATATGACAATTTACTGGTGTGGCGCTTGCTGTGGAACGTAAGAATCAATTCAAGGCTGTACAAAGCCCTTCAGATCTAGACAGGCTTGCTCCAGTCCCTAAAAGACTTTCTCTACTAAGAGAGGCTTGGATTAGGGCTTAGTTGAGCTAGATATAGAGGTGTACAAGGGGGTGTATTTCCTTGTTCAATTCTGAAATCGATTCTGCATCCCTGACCTGGACAGATACAGGAAATACAATCTTTGACTTCCAGAGTTATGGAAAATAACCTTCCTAACCTCTTTGGGTATGTCTATACAGCAGGGCTAACTCTAATTTTGTATCTTAAATCGAAATAGTTTATTTTGAAATTGGGTATGTCCACATAGCACTTATTTTGAAATAGAGCACTCTTCCTCCGTCTTCCTTTACTACTCATACAATGAGGTTTACAGAAGTTGGAGTAAGAAGCCCGTTATTTTGAAATAATGGGCTTGCTGTGTAGACATGCAATATGTTATTATTTTGAATGTCAGTTATTCCAAAATAATGCTGCTGTGTAGACATACCCTTGAGGAAACAATCGTAGAAACCCTGCTGTGCATTACCTCCACTTAACTAAGTGGAATATGACAAGGACTGTCATCCCTGATGTCATAAACGACAGGATTTTGTTTGGACAATGTCAATATTGCACCAAGTGGTGCTGCAACCAACTTGTCCCCATCCTTCAGTGACACCTGCACAACACTCTCAAAAGCTGAGCCTCGGAGCTTAAAATCATGGTCTGAACAAAGAAGCTGGATTGATTGTTTATTACAACAATCTGTAACCTACTACCACCCTACCTTTGTTGCTTCCACTTCCTTTTTCCTCCCTATGACCAGAGGGGTATTAATGAGTGTTTCATCTTGTATGGTTCCTTGAAATGTGTGTTAATTCCTTGTGCTAAACTGTCTGTTCCACGCTGTATTTAGCGGTGACACTGATTATGTTTCAGAGACCTGAAGAAGAGCTCTGTGACAGCTTGTTGCTCACCAATAGAAGCTGGTCTAATAAAAACTATTACTGTACTCACCTGGTCTTGCTTATGCATAAATATTTAATGTTTTTGTCGCTTCTCAGATTCATAGGTGATGATAATCTAAATTAAGTTAGACTTTGACTATCAGTTGCCTTTTCTTTTTCTGGCTGTGAAATCCCTGCTGTAGTAATGCAATGAGCTTTGAGTCAATGTATAAGACCTGACAATCATAGGGTTCTTTGAAACTGGAATTTCCTATAGAAGTATTTAATCAGTCAGTCAATGAACAGGATATGGAGATTAGCATAATTCAATTGAACTATTTGGTATTGCATATAACGCCATCATTTACTCACTCAGCCCCAAGATTTTAACATGTTGGTTGGTTGCTTTTTTAGAAAAGTGCACATGTTCCTCAGACGCAGCATTGCTTTTCTGGGATACCTCCGGAAAAGCACTGTAGTCTAGACATGGGCTACATCTAGGGCATCTGCTTGTTGGGTGTATACATATATTGTTAGCAATTTGGATTTTATATAGACAGTTTTTCCAAGACTCTGCTTACCATATACAGTAATGAGTAATCTTTGTAATGTTCCCTAGAGTGCTTTAACATAGTGCCAGCTCAACCATTACGGTGTTAAAGCACACTAAGAACGCTGCTCGTTTTTACGACATGGATTAACAAACATGCTTTGGAACACACAATGTGTGCTTTAGAAGTCATACCACCATTATATTACACCAATGTACACAAGCCTGTAGATAAAAATAACCATCCTCAGTGTTTTGTGGTGTTTAATCCAATAAGTACCAATTTCTCTGCTCTTAATTAAAAAAAGTAGCTGCTTTTGCGGAAAAACTTGCCAGTCTAGACACAGCCTGTGTGTGTGTGCTGGATCCTTGTTTGGTTCTACTTCTTCTACAAACATGAACGAGAAATATACTAGGAACAGACTTCAAAGGGTGTCGGGGCTGGGGGCTGGGCCAGCAGGCTGAGTGTTTGTAGGTTTGCCAGGTGTTTGGTATTTTCTGATTTTTTTTTTTAACTGGACAGGAGGCGAAAATACTGGACATGTGGCAAGCCTAAGCGGAAAGGGGGCATCTTACCTGGGATTTCCATACAATGTAGGTGGAGGGGTAGCTGATGGCTTGGAGTGGAGAGGCTCTCAGAGGTAGGGGCTGCCGGGGAGGAGCAGGACTCAAGTCTAGGAGACAGGGTCAGCCAGCAGGTTCCGGGGCCAGGCGCACATGGTGCCAGTGCTACTGGCGCAGTCACGGCATCTCCCGTGCCCCTTTAAATGGGCAGGGCGGGGCTAAGCATTGCCGGGGGAGGGCAGGAGCAGGAGAGAAGACAGGGGCAGCTTCAGGGTGCATTGGTGCTGCCAGCTGGCTGCACACAGCCGCTGCGTTTCCTGGCATTTCCTGGGCCGTGGCCCTTTAAATTGGCAGGGCGGGGCTAGGCTAGGCATTGCCGGGGCAGCACCAGCTGCTTACCTGAAATGCCGCTCCTGGCAAAGTGCCACCCCAAGCACCTGCCTGATTTGCTGGTGACTAGAGCCAGCCCTGCTTCCTGTATAAACAACGAGAAGTCCTGTGGCACCTTATAGACTAAGATTTATTGGAGAAATGCATCTGACGAAGTGGGTCTTTGTCCACAAAAGCTTATGCTCTACTAAATCTGTTAGTCTATAACGTGCCACAGGATTTCTCATTGTTTATACAGATTCAAACTAACAGGGCTACCCGTCTGATACTTCCTGTAAAAATACTTTAATCTCCTCTATTAATAACAAATTCAATGATCTCAGAAGCTCACATGAGAACAACCATGCTGGGTCAGACCAAGGGTCTATCTATCCCAGTGCCCTTTTCAGTGACCAATGAACAAAACAGGTAATCAACAAGTAATCCCTCCCATCACTCATTCCCAGCTTCTGGCAAACAGACGCTAGCAATGCCATTCCTACCCATCCTGGCTAATAGCCATTGATGGACCTAACCTCCATGAATTTATCTAGCTCTTTTTAGAACCCTGTTATAACCTTGGGTTTCACAACACCTTTTCACAGAGTTCTACAAGGTGACGATATTGTGTGAAGAAATACTTCCTTCAGTTTGTTTTTAAACCTGCTGCTCATTTTTCATTTGGTGATTCCTAGTTCTTGTGTTATGAGTAAATAGCACTTCCTCATTTATTTTCTCCATACCATTCAGCTGTTGAACTCTCTATTAGGAGTGGGCTATGGAACATTAATTAAAAGTAACCCCTTAAAAGCTGATGCTTTACCCTTATAGATCAAGATGTCCCACAACATTGATAGAGAACTTTCAGTAATCATTTCAAATTAAAGGACAATATTTTAATCTTTAAAAGTTTATCAATCTCTTATATACACATATACACCAAGTGGTTCATGAGTCCCTCCTAATATATATTCTGCTGGCAAGGTTGGCTGGCGAGTATCTCTTGGCTTTCTATGAATCTGATTCATAGATTGCATTGTCCTTTTAATTGGGCACTGAAAGGAGCCCATTTTCATCTGCTGTATCCAAGATCTTACAGATGACTGGAGATTCCACCTGAATAAAAACAAACCCCCCCACCAAATGTTAGGTGCTTTGAAACACAATATTGTTACAAAAGAAAATGCATAAAAGTAAAATGGGCATACTATCTCACTTACGCATCACTATTTCTGTAACTCATTGGGATAGTTAATGTATCTGAAAGCTGTAAATGCTCAGTGCTTTATTTGCAATAATGAAATCAAAGTATCATTACTGTCCCAAAACAAATGCAGACTGACAAAGGGACCACTTTTTTTTTTAAAGCACCATTCAGTGCAAGACATCCCAAAAGGAGCCTGCATTCAAGAACTTAAGTCAAGTCCACAAAAGACAGTCAGATCTCCCAGTGCTCTTTTTGAAAGTTACTTACTAACCTGTGAGTGAGTCAGAGTTGCTACAGAGAAAGTGATGGTTTGGTGGGAGAAGATCTGGTAATAAAAAAATTCTATACTATGACGTTATTTTCAGGTCATTAAGAAACTGAGATTTGTTACTAATGATTACAAATAGATTACTTTAGAGAAAATTCTAGATGACTGAGTTATTCTAATTATTTATGTAATGATTTAAGCTGGAACTCTTGTATTCTGATGTTAGAATTTTTTTGATTAGATAGATTTCGATTATATAGAGATATAGAGAGTCCTCTGACAAAATTTGTTCCTCAGAATTGCATTGCAAGTTTAAACCACTTTTCCCATAGGAATCTGATATAAAGGGGGGGATTGGCCCCTGAATAACAGCTTGATACAATCCAGATTTTTGTTCTTAATGAATTACAGATCACTAATGTAGCATCAGTGTATTTACTATGGACTGCATTTTGTAAACATATAAAGTCATATAAGCTTTGACTTTCCAGACCTGAGCTGGAAGGGGGTCCTTCACCATTACTTGTCTAAATGGCTTCTATGGCCATAGTAGCTTGTTCCCAGGTAGCCTTGCTACTTGATTTTGACTGGCTGAGCCCATGGCTGGGAGCCAATGAGTTTAAATAATGAAATCAAGTGATTGGCTAAAGGCTCAGCATGTGATATTTGTTTTCCGTGCTGGCCTTTGGGCTTTTGTCAAGTGTGGCAGAGGTGAAACAGACAGTCAATTGAAAAGTGTTTTAAGGGGTGTCCAATTTAAGTCAGCATCTTAAATTTCACTCCCTGTTCATTTAGTGTCCTAAGGAACTAGATCTCCATCTCTAACTTTATCATAATCAAGAGTGCACTCATTCAACAAGAATGAGCCTAACTGGCATTTTTAGAAAAACAATATTATGAGTCATATTTGTCAGGGGCCTCATCAAATCACATTAGTTTTATTTTAGAGACTAGAAGTATGAAAATCCAACTAGTTTAATAATATACTGAATGTCTCACACAAAGGAAATTTTTTTTTTCCAGGCTTAATATACTAATGATTTAGAATTCTTTTAAATTTTCTTCTGAATGCTTTATGTAAGGTTACCTACAATGTATTACAATAAGACTAGTTTAAGAGCTCAAGCTGTCATGTGCAGACACCACCTTCACACACAAATATTTTGTTTTCAAAGTATCAGACAATCTAGTGCTATCCTTACCAACTATGACCAAAGTTAGGGTTTAATGTTCCACTTCTAATGATTCATTACATCACTAATCCCACAAAAACACTATGGAACAAAAAAAAATTCCTGATTTCTGTAATGCTTCCAGAGGCAGTGGTGGAGTCATCAACTTATAAGCAGCAGAAACTGTTTGTCAAGTTGTCAAGCTTAATGTACCTTTACACCTCTGGCAAATGCAAGTTAAAAAGGCCTACTCACAACTGAATATGCATAAATCAAGTGCATAAGTGAAGATGCCTTAGTGAAGTCATGCACCTTGAGAAATCCTATTAGCTAGAAAGGGACAGGGCTGAGTGAATTCAAGCTTATATGTTTACATACCCCAAGAATGTACTGACAAGAGTGAGGCTCCAGCATGTATACTGTTACAGCATGAGGGGAATCTGATTCTTTACACCTAAAAATAGGAATAATTTGTGTAAGTGTTCTAAAAGCACTGAACTCTATCAGTGGGGTAAAGAGTCAAAATGTATGACTAGATGGTTTACTTAAGAGCATAACTTACTTCAACTTCACAGTCACCTGCCTTGGCTTGTCAGTTAAGTCACAAACATCTCCGTTTCCATAGAAATGAGAGACCACTCTGCCAGAAAAGTTCGGAATTAGATAATGTTTTCTGAGTTCAAATTCTTATCACCTTAAATGTAGAAGCAAGCTGAAAGGTGTGATTAACTCCACTCACACACTCCCACCTCCTTGAGCACCAGAAACTTAAATATACATGAGGAAACAGAAAAAAGGAATAAAACCCTGACAAGTTACATTTGTCTACTCCTACAGAAGCAGATATGACCATGATTAACAATACTTTTCTCTTTGCATCACACCTAAGAGACAGATGTTGAATTATAAATAGCTTCTTTTGTATTTTCAGTGAAATGAGTTCCTTGTTCAACCTACTTTGATAGTTTATTGTATTGATTAGATTATAATTTACATAGCCCTGAAGTTTGGACTATGGAGTGTGTGAACTGCAGTGTGAAGTAGCCTGTTGTGGTATAACTGCCTGGGGTGGATGCTCCTAGTGCAAATTAAGATCTAGTTTGTGTTAACACATATCCATAGCCCAAACTGTGGGGGTTCTGCAGACATGCCCTTAGTCTGACAGGCCATGTCATTACAGCTTTAAGCCTCTACATTTCTCTTCCTCTGCAACAGTAAATTCAAAGCTAATTCTAGCACTCAGATATCATGATCAGCGTGGCTTTGTTGAAGGGGACTTGATTGCTTTAATGATTAGTGGCTCTAAAGACTCCAAACTAGAAATGCTAACTTTAAATCTATAACTTTCATAAGGTAGCTCATCCAAAGAAAGATTAAAAAAACCTTTCCCATCAAATTAAAACAAATTATGTGCACCACAGAACACACTCTCAGTTGTGTCAACAGCAACATGAAGCTAAAGTTTATGGGATAATTCAAAAGTGCCTACATCACAAAGGTGATTTTAAAATTTATACAAGCTGAATTTTATACTAAAACTGTTTTCAAACTAGTTACAAGATCATATGCCACAATTATAAGTTATTTTAAGGACAAGGATGAGAATCTAGTTCTGTTTTTAGAATGTAATATTTTCTGTTCAGAATGGAAACTATGAATAGTTTATCAGTAAATGGTTTCTGAACAGCAATTCAGAGATGCTCCACTCAAAAAACAACCTCATCTTTTCAACATATCTAAGATGTATCCAGTCAAATCTAACTGACTTACTTAACTGTTTGCATACCATCTTCTCGGAGATGATGGGCTCTAGCCACATTTTTCTTGGCCCATTCAATGTGTTCTTCTTTGTTCCAGGTACCAACAACTACAGAAGTTTTGCCACTTTCCTTATCCTAATATAAGAACAGATGATAAAACTCTTGTATCATGAGGTTTAATGAGCTTGCTGTAGAGAACATTATAAAGGGGAGAAGTAGTAGTCAAACTTTTAATAAGAAAATCTTAACTAATTATTGTCACAATGTTACCAAACTCAGACAGCTGTGCAAGCATCCTTTACTTATCTACAACAGCTCACCAGTATGCCTCAAAAGACATAAGATTTGTCCTATAGCAGAAGACTTTCATTTCTGATGTTGATACAATTGGGTTCCTGCATTCATTATATGAACTGAAATTGGGCCATCATGATATAAAATTTCTCCCCCTGAAGTCAGGTGTTTAGCCTGGTTAAAATACATTGCTTATGGGCTTGTATTACACAAACATTTAGTTCATAGCAAGCTAGACTGAGAATCTACCCTCTCATTAGCCTGCTGCATGCTAACTGTCATGTGGACACTACTGAGGCACATTAACAGTTAGTGAGCTTTACTGAGGGGCTGGTCTTTAGTAGAAAATTAAATTGACCCAGCTACATTGCTCAGGGGTTTGAAAAACGTGACCTAAGTATTCATGTAGGCAGTGCTACTTTGATGGAAGAAATCTTCTGTTGAGCAAGCTTCTGCCTCCAGGAGAGACGGGTTTGCCAGAATAACGGGAGAACCCCAGTGTAGTAAAAGTCTACACTGAAGTGCTACAGCAACACAGCCGTAGCATTTTAAGTGTAGACACAGCCTAGTCTGCTTCGAAATGGAACTAAATCAATGTGCACTATTGAACTCCTAATGCACATCAGCAGGCTCCATATGGACAGCTAGTGTGGAACTGAATCATACTTGCCAGAAACAGTGTTTGTGTAGACAAGCTGTAAAAGATTTTTTTATATATAAATAAAATACATATATGGAAATATGGTGAAAAGAATATTTCCTATGGCTTTATTTTAACTGTTCACTATCTAGTGGCAAATTCTTCTCTTATGGTCAAATTTATGTATTCATCATTTTTCTCCTAGACTCCAACAAACAAACCAACCAACCCAATCCACCTAACCCAGCCACAGTAAATAGCTCCTGTAGAGATTGCTGTTCTTGTACAATGGCCCAAAACACATGTTGATACTAGAAAGCAGCCATGTAGGTTCAATTACTACAGGCAGTCCCCGAGTTACACGGATCCGACTTATGTCGGATCCGCAGTTACGAACGGGGTTTGCTGCCCGTCTCCCTGGTCTGCTGGAGACCAGCAGACCAGGGAGACGGGAAGCAAAGCCTCTGAGGACGCCGGCAGCGGGACAGCCATGGCGCGTCTGGGCTGTCTGCTGCCCGCGTGCTCCCCGGCTTTGCTCCCCATCTCCCCAGACCAGGGAGACAGGGAGCAAAGCCGGGGAGCACGCGGGCAGCAGACAGCCCAGACACGCCGCGGCTGTCCCGCTGCCGGCGTGTTCCGTGGCTTTGCTCCCTGTCTCCCTGGTCTGCTGGAGACCAACAGACCAGGGAGACGGGGAGAAAAGCGGAGCAAAGCCACGGAGCATGCGGGCAGCTGGACAGCTGCGACGTGTCTGGGCTTTCCAGCTGCCCCCGTGCTCCGCGGCTTTGCTCTGGACGTTTGTGGTACAGCAGCTGGGGCGCTGCCGGTTGGTCTCGTAGCGCCGCTCTGGACGCTACTGGACCAACCTGGCAGCACCCCAGCTGCTCTGCCCCAGGCGTCCTGATTCAGCCACTGCTGGTCAGTTTCAGCAGCAGCTGAATCAGGACGTCTTGGGCAGAGCAGCTTGGGTGCTGCTGGGTTGGTCCAGTAGCGCCGAGGAGTGGCGCTACTGGAGCAACCCAGCAGCACCCAAGCTGCTCTGCCCCTTGCATCCCCAAGTCAGCAGCTGCTGAAACTGACCTGCGCTGACTACAGGAAGCCGGAGGCAGAGTTGCTCTGCCCTGGGTTTCCTGAAATTAGCCGCTGATCAGTTTCAGCAGCAGCTGACTTGGGGACGCCTGGGGTTCTTAAGTTGAATCTATGTAAGAACTGGCGTCCAGATTCAGCCTGTTGAAACTGATCAGAGGCTGATTCCAGGAAGCCCGGGGCAGAGCAACTCTGCCTCCGGCTCCCTGTAGTCAGCCGCTGGTCAGTTTCAGCAGCGGCTGAATCTGGATGCCAGTTCCAACTTACATACAGATTCAACTTAAGAACAAACCTACAGTCCCTATCTTGTACGTAACCCAGGGACTGCCTGTACTAGAGAAGATGAGGATGAACACTAACGACTAACAGCTAAGAAAGTCATGCCAAACAGCTTGAAATACTGTCACTTTCAACAAAAACCTGTATAAACATTTAAACACAATTATCCCCTTATTCCATGACTGATGGGGACTCAGGTCCAGGGAAGAGAAAGGACATAAGGGCTCTAGCAGAAGAGCTTCCTAGGGTAGAAGAGGGAGGAGTCAGTATCTGTGACATACTACACCCTCTGTAGAATGTGGACCTCTCCATATCAATTAATGCTCCCTGTTGCTGCATGGAATCTCTGCACCCACATGCTTGCCCTTCACACACTTTTTTTAAAGTGTAAGGCTATGCCATTACAGGAATATTTTCAGGAATAACAGCATTGTGCAAGAGGGGTTTGCTTGTGCAAGAAGGGGCAGTGTAGACGGCTCCTTCTGGCGCAAGAGCCTTTTCTGCAAAAATGGCGGCTCATTAGGTATGCAAATGAGGCTCAGGGATATTCCACTCAGCCTCATTTGCATATTTATCATGCAAGAAGCCACAAGTGTAGATATAGCCTAAATGTGCAATGAGCCAGAATAAAAAACAAAACAGAAAATCCTGCAAGACATACAAAAGAAGTCTAATATTTTAGAAACTAAAAAGGAGGCGAGGAAATAGTAACAACCATCTCAGTTAGATCAAAATAAAAATGTTAAGCTTATAGCTTTATTCCTATAGTCTGTCCTTTCAGGTATATGAATTGTATGACAGATACAATAGAGAGCATATTAGCTTGACATTTATGGTATTAAATGGTTAAAACTGGCATTGTGTTTACAGTAAAATGAATTTCAATTTGGATCTCAAACAAAATACATATCAATTGATGCTGCAAAGCCTGAATGAAACCTTCAGAATTCAGGTTTTCTTTACCAGTAGATTTCTATTGTCTGAACTCACGAGCACGGTCATAAAATCAACTGTTCACCATCTAGTGGCAGACAACTGCACCTGCTATTCAGCATACCTCATGATACTGGTGTACATATTTGCCATAGCAGAATTCATACTTCCACCAACCAACACCCTGGAAAAATAAATGAGAGTAGAGTAAGTAACATGAAATACATTTTTTTTCCACTTATCTTATAGTAGCTTCAGAACTGTGTAATATGGAGCATTATGGCTTTACACATGTGCCACCAATAGCACTCCATCTACATATGAACTTCTGGAAATTTGTAAGTACCCAAAGCAGTGTGGTCTTTCTATCTTTTTCCTGAAACTTTCATATTTCCTCTTCTTTTAGAAGTAGCAATAGCCACAGACTCCCCCTTTCTTCTACTTACCATCCCATTTTTTGTCTTCCTGCCTCTTTCCCAATTCTGGCTACCCACTATTGTCTATTTTACTGGGGAAATCAATTTTCACATTCCTACTTTTCCCTTACTCTGACACATTTCGTTCTCTAATAGAAGTGTTTAAGACTTCCCTCCTTATTTCATGCCACACCCATATATGTCACCATCCGTGCTTCAGATGACTTAATCTGAAACACTAAATGAAGTCAGAGAGCTTAGTAGAACTGTTCCACTTTCTATACACACTTATTTAAATTTTGCTAAAGCAATAATTTAGCACCTCACAACAGTGTTAAAACATTTAACAAATTGGTACAAATTTGTTAATCTTTGAGGACCAGAGGTGGGAAATGTCACTGCAGAAGAGAGTATTCTGGCTATCCACTTTGAAGACCACAATGAAAGTCATTTCAGATCTTTCAAGAATAAACTTATCACCATCTCATACACAACAGTCTTTCAATTTGTTTTACAGAAGTATCACATTTGGTAGAATTACTCTACTAGTGTTCCAGATTGGAAATAATAAGAAATCAAGTGAGCTTCTGAATTTAGTAATAATAAAGTCTTCAGGTTAATCTCTAGTCACTGGCAAATTACTGTGAGAAAACACTGATGATACGAGAAACATAGCAAGTCTGAGATGACAGAAGGTTTTCTGTTATCCAAGTCCACAAAGGAGAATGTGAAACAAATATGTATTTAAAAAGGCTATTTTACACAGTTAATTTCTCACCCCATGGAAGCAGTAAGAACCACTAAGAAACTCCTTTATGAGTTGGTCATCAGTCAATTTGGAGATGTGTGTTGTTCCAACAGTTAGCAACTGCTGGTGGGATCCAACAGCAAGTGGCTTATGGATGGAGGAAAACTTCTCCTCTTTTGTTGAATGCATTTCTTCCTGAAATTAAAATTCAGGAACATTTAGATTTTACACGCCCCCTACTAACCACACACTTTTCAACATCCAGTTAACTAGTATTAGAATAAATATCAAATGAGATGAGTAGTTGATAAATGTGCAAGAACTTATCAGGTCACCCAATTGACTGCTTTTTGCGTTAAACATTTGCATCTAAAAACAGCAGAAAGAACAAAGATTAAAAACCATGGAGAGATTGGGGGTCATAGATTAGTAGCCCTAACTTTGACCTAGAGATTTTTTTTTAATATGACTGCAGCTATTGACAATTCCTGCTATTTGTCACAGGCTATTTGAAAGAATAATCATGTAGACCGAGTGACAATCAGGGATAGAACTATGTTACATTTAAGATTACAAGTGCTGTAATAATGACAATTAAAAAAAACCAACTTGCCAGTTTAAACTTACAAAACTCCTACCTCCTTAACTCTTCTAAAAGGCATCTTCAACATTTCTTGCTGTTGTTCTAGCTGTTCCAGATTATGTGGTTTAAGTGGAGATCCTGGCAGTGATTGGCAAAATATGTCATTCACAGGAGAAGCCCTGAACCTGTCCAAACAAATTTTACATATCACCTGTTTTTTTTTGTAACATATATTTCCACTATACACAAAGGTATGCCAGCACAACACATTTGTTTTCAGTTTAAAAACTAATACAATATATTAACACTACAAGGTTAAACTTTGCATGCAATGTCAGATCAGGATCTGCTTTTTATTATTGCTATAAACAAAAATGTCAGTTGTAGAAATTTAAAGAAAATAAAAGTTCAGTTGATCATAATGTTTAACACTCGGGTTTGTTAAAAAATGCTTTATTAAGAAACCCACTAAGTGACTGAAATCTACCCTGTTTTTGTTTTCCTTGGTTTCTAAAACATGTTCCTTGCAGAGAGGCAATTTTGCATGTATTGTTAGTCAACTTTAAGGGTAAAAAAATAAACACCCAAAAGTCAAGAAATTCAGAAAGTTAAGATTAAATGCTCAGCCTTAACTCAGCCTTCTTTTTACACACACACACACACACACACACACACACACACACACACACACACACACATTATTTTTATCAAATACAATTGAACACAAAGAAGACTTACACAATCTGTCATAGTTCATATACTATGTATGTTGCTTAGTTAAAATTGTCACCGAATATTTCAGTAATTCTTTTGGTATTATATTGTAAATTGAACCTTCATGTTTCAAACACGTTCTAATACAGAGTTCTCATAGTATTCTAGTTAAACCCAAGAGAATTACATTTGTTTCTAAACATGTTCAGAACATTCTAGGGCACTTATCTTCAACAACACAATCTTCACAAAATGTAAGTTCTTGGATCAAAATCCAAGTTCTTGGATCAAAATCCATTGTGAGTGGCTACTTGGGACCCTGTTAAAAAATGAAATCATAATGCCCCCTGAACAATGAAAGTCCAAAAGGCATTGGAATATTTACATGAGATGGTTTCAGAAGTCACAATACCACCATTCTTTCCTTATTTCATACATATTAGGGCCTCCTAAAAGCAGCTGGAAAGCCCGAATGAAAATTTAGATGTACTAAATATAAGTTGAAATATTTTTACAATACTATTAAATAAGAGTATGTTTGTGATCTGTTTTCTACAGTTTCACATTACTTTATACTCATCTCTTTTGTAAAAACACTTCTAGCAATTTTCACAGACTTACAGGTGCTTTTGAAAAAGGAAACGGATTTCCTGGACTATCATTATTATGCAATAAAATATGTATGCTGTACAGAAGAATGTGTACAAAATTTCAGTTTGTATTTAAGATAATGAAAGTTGCTTCCTGATTAATAAGCAACTACTTACTAGGTTAAAGGCCATTGAGTTTGAGAATGGTGTTAATCAAACAGAACGAACAAACAATTACATGCAATTATATCTTATGGATGTAAAGGGTTAACCATTTATCTGGTAAACATCACCAGGGAACTGGTTAACCAATGGACCAGCCCCCCAACTCTAGTACAGCAAGCCTGGCTAGGGTGTAGAAGCGGGTCTAGGCTCACCACGCCACAGGAGCCCATTTAATTAACTTTTAAAATGGGATTTTATATTCTTAATATTTCCCTTTGTCTTTCCTTCCCATATGTCAGGCATGCTCTACCCCAATTCCTGAAACACATTCACGTGCTTAGGGAAAAGAAAGATTGTGCCAGTAATAAAAAATATACACTATTTTTACTTAGAACTAGAGTGCTCTTACTTTACAACTTCAGTTGCATTACTAAGCAGTAAAGATGTGAGAATGAGTGGGGAAGGATGGAATCATGGCCGAAGCACTATCCTGAGCCACTTTGGGGAACAACATTGAAGGTCTCTACAGGAAGGAAAAACCATTTTTAATATCCCCTCCCACACACACCTGTACACTGCTCTGGGTCTTTGGGTGTGCTACGCGTGCCTTTGCTAGTTATCAGAATGACTAGATTGAAAGAATGAGCTCTTATTCTCACTCACAGCCAAGAAGCCCTTCTCACCTATATGGCAATAAAAGGTTTTGGGCAGAACATATATGATGGGGGAGAGGAAACAAACAGCAGTTAATGGGTTTAAAAAAAACAAACCAAAACAAATAAAAGTTTCCAGTCCATTCTTCCTTCTTCTAGACAGTTTTAATATGCTCATGTAATAATTGAAGTACTTCTAATTTGTCACTTTAATGGAGGCGGGTGAGGTGGACAGATGTAATCCTTAAATAGAATTTGAAAATTCTTGAGTGAATCAAGAGCAGAATAATTATAGCAATCAAAGTACAGCAATGTAAACATTCACCAGTCAGCCTCTGAGAACTGTATTCTGTACAATTGTTATGGAAATCTTCCTGTCTCAGAACATGTCAGATATATTAGCTAAGTATGGGATTTGCATACTGTAGTACTAGAGAAGAACGGCAGTAATTATGCCATCATCCTCCAGCCTGAATGTATGCATTTGCATTAAAGAGAAAACTCTACAGCTTTATTTGAAAGGTAGTACAATCACACTGACAAACTATTTGACAAATATAGGACTGTGGATTTACCCGAACTAAGCTTTATTAGCTAGTTCTGCTGCATCAGAAGTAGACACCTCTGTCTGCTCATCTTTATAGGAGGTGGCGAATGGCAGCCACCATTTTGTTCATATGAAGAAGCTACACTGTAAAGTATCCTCCTCTAGAACAGATTATATGTTATGTATTCAATCTTGTTTCTGGTATTTCCTGAATGTAGAGTGATTAATCTCTCAGCCTTAATTCACACACAATTTTCCCTTACTTTTGAAAATAATGAAGTAAGAAAATCTGAGTTATCCATAATCCAGTGCTTTTCACTTTGATTTGGGACAATCTGGCTCATTGACTCATGAAGAAAACCATTATCAATTGAGGTCTGGTACTTCAACTGGAATTTTTATTAACATAGTATGCTATAATACATTTGCACACACTCCCAATTTCTTCTGGAGACTGCAATAACATTAACTCCTATTGTTTTACTAAAGGATGCTGCTGAGCTAAATGGAGAGCAGCGAATATTAAATGTGCCTGATTTAGCAATCAAAAAGGGTACTGCATCTGAGCCAAACTTCAGATTTCAAACAGTTAACTACAGGTACTGAACATTTTCTTTAAACCAGGCCCAGTCTGAAATTTCTAACTTCATCTCTTTTTGAGTAAAGGTAACTCTCTTTAAATGTGATCATTTTCTATATTTTAGTAATACAAGAGTGGGCAAACTGATTTTATTCAACATCTTCAAGAAAAAAAAAAATCTTATTCATATTTGAGACCTGCCTGGAAAAACTTCAATCTTCAATAAATTGGAGGACATTAAGAACAAATGAAGGGGAGAACAGGGTGGGTTTAAAATAAGAGCAGGAATTTAAACTATAGCAGTGCTTCTCCAGCATACAAAGTCAAATGACCAATTAAAACTAGTTAGCAAATAATGATTCAAAGGTGTAACTACTTATTCACGGTATCTTGCAACACGTTTGCATAGTGCATGACTGATGTTCTTACATTAGAGAGTACTTTGATATCAATCTAGCTATTCTAAAACAGGCTACAAATGATGCATCTGTCTGTCTACTCATCTCAGAGCATGTTGCTATGTCAGTGGAATTTAAAAGCAAATATTTATTGCTTCCAACTTCACCTTCTTGTCAATATCTGAGTTTAGGATTCTGTGTTGAGCTGCCAATAGCTGACAGTTGATAGACTGAAAGCACAGGGAAGATTTCTGTTAGGGATGTGTTATGCCAACAATTTGTGCTGGGAAAACTGAACCTTGAACTCAGGTCACAGAAAGTACTGGTAAATAGTGGATGAACTAATTTTCTTGTTTTAAAACTTTAACCTATGATTAAACCTACACATACTAATGAGGGATCTTACACTTTTAAATAAAGCTATTAGATCACAGAATAGGATTAAAGTCTGCAAATAACTAATGTTAATACAACACAGAGGTGGGCAATAATTTTTGGTTGGAGGCCACTCCAAGATTTTGGAAAGTAGTCAGAGGCTGCACTTTTCTGTTGAGAAGATGCGGGGTTTAGGGTGGAGTTTGGGTGCAGAAGGGAGAACAGGGTAAGGGACTGTGAAGTCTGAGAGGGAGTTTGAGTGAAGGAAGGGGTTGTGACCTGGGTCAGGGGATTGGACTGTAGGGTCAGGGAGGGTGTATGGGTGCAGGAGAGCATTCTGTCTTCAGGGAGGGGCTCTAGGAGGAGGTGCAAAGTCTGGGAGTGAATTGTGACCCCATGCCATATTTTAGCCAGCCCTGATGCAACAGAATGTGAAGTCCCAGTTCTAAAGCCATGCACTCTGTGGCAAGTGTATGTAAAATACGCACGTGTAAAAATGAGACATGATTTCTAAAGTTAAGTTAACAAAAGTGAACATGGAAGCAGAAATTAGATATCTTATCTGTGCATACAGAAGGGGACTTGGGTAAGTGACCTGTGCATGTAGTTTAAGAAGTCTTTTTTATTTTGAGTGTGTGGGAGAGTATTTTCTACTTTTATTTTTCAAGAACAAATGTTGGGGTCTTTTTCCTTGTCTAAAGAACCCTCAGGCTGCAGCCACTTCACATTTTAAATTTTTTATTTGCAACCACAATGGCTGAAAACTTACCTTAAAAAAACAAACCTACGAAACCAAGACTCATTTGATGTCTTCACTCCAACAGTTGGGAGTTTTCAGAAATACTCCAAATATTGTGATGCTCAAGTTAAAATTGCAAGAGTTGGCACTGCTGTATATGCACACACACAAGAGAAAGCTGACTGAAAATTTGGCTCCATATATGGAAAAGGATTATTAGAGCCAAAATGTTAGCTGAAATTTGGAAACTGTACCTATATTTAGGATGGTTGCATAACAGAGGTGTCAATATGACCACTTCATATTCACATGTAGTAACTTCTGCTACAGACAGGATCTCATGTTTAGCTTCAGGATGACAGATATACATCACTGTACTTGATCTGGGCAGGCTTTGTCTCAAACTACAAGGTGTACCATTTCCCATTCCTACAGGATAATATGGGGTCATCTGCCCTTCTATGTTCTTTGTAGGAATCTAGGTGAAAGAGGAAAAAAGTTAATTAGAAACTGCAATAGAATTGCTGGTTCAATTCACTGGAATGACAACACTACATGCAGCTCATTAGACTCCATGTTTCAATAATGTTTTAATCATTTTCATTTCTGGATTTTCTTCTCCTGTTGCCAATAGGTAAAGTGTGGTAGCTAGTGGGAAGGAGCTTCACAGGTAGAAGAAAGTAGATAGTTAAGAATCTTAGTGTACATTGACACAGCAGGGCTAAAGTCAAACTAAGCTACGCAACTTCACCTATATCAATTGCATAGCTTAAGTCAAATAGCTTAATTTCGCTTTTGGCGCTGTCTACACAGCAGGAAGTTGAAGGAAGAACACTCTTCCTTCGACTTCCCTTACTCCTCATGAAATGAAGGTTATTATGAGTTGGAGTAAGAAATCTTCTAGATCGATATGATTTGAAATAAAGGCTTGTTGTGTAGATGTGCACTATGTTATTTTGGAATAATGTCAGTTATTCTGATATAACGCTGCCATGTAGACGTACTCTTAACATACAAATAGGTCAAACCAGTGAGTTAGCAGTAATATGATTAAATAAGATAATGTAAAAGCCTAGGCAGACTTCAGCAATAGATTAATTGAATTGAAGTAGGGGAAGCATGGATAAGCAAATAAGTGCTACCAGAACATGATTACATATATGTCAACTTTTAGTGAAAGAGTTAATAGGTTCTCACCTATCACGGATCTGTCTTAAATGTAAAGATTTGTGGCATCACTAAGAGTGGATTTTTTAATATAAAACCTCAACAACAAGAATGTGGAAAGTGATTTGTATAAAAAAAAAAATTAACTGTCACCCTAACCTTAAGGTTCAGTGTCTTAGGACTGGACTGGGCAACAAACTCATTGGTGGAAGAGAACAAGTAAACGTCTCAAACTGTACTAGTGATTAAAAAGGGAAATGAGCTTAGTTTCCTACTCACATCTGGAACATTTAACCATATCTACATTTAAGGTACCTCCACTGTTGAATTCAAAAGTGAAAGCAATGTTTTACACTTGCCTCTTTTGGATTTTCCTTTCCATCTTGATCTACAGAATAAAATCAGAATGAGAAAAGTGTAAAGGTCTTTAAAATATATAAAATAATAAAGATATGAAATAGCTTTCTTTCTAAATTGAATCGCCTATTTCCTTTCAACACACCAGCCCTGACAACCTCACACTGAAAGTGTCAATATGGTACAAGCAAAGTTTGAATACAGTATAGTTATTTTTGCTAAATACCGGTTTTCACTGAAATTATATTTGTATGTTAGAAGAATGTTGTCAAATATTACATGGCAAACTCTTGCCCTAAAGTACCATAAAAGTTTAATAATGTAATGTGTCAAAATTTCCCTTAATGTAAGTTTTTACTTATTTTGATAGGTCTGTCATTTAGGATTTTTTCCTTTTAAAATGGATTAATTTACATCATATTTGTTCAAAGATTGTACACAAAGTACTGTCAAATACAAAGTATACTAAAAGCAGTCAGTTTCTGTACTTAATCTCACTATCTGTACGAAAAGTAGGAGCAAGAAGAAAACGCAGTTGTAAAACAAATACACTGATAAAGGGGCTGTAGCAAGCAGAGTAAACTCTTTTAAAACTAGCCAATTAGCCCGCCATAAGACGGGATTTTCAGGTCTCTCCTCCACGTCAGTCTTCTCTCCTGAGCCTCCAGTCTCTCGCTCGGTCTCTCTCTCTCCTCCTCCTACTGCCTCCCCCTCTCTCTCTTTCAGCTCTCCTCCCCCTCCTGCCTCTCACTCAGGGGACCGCAGAGCCCAAATGGCCTTTTGGGCTCCACACTCCTCGTGCTCATGGAGGTGCAGGGCCCAAATGGTCACTTGCGCCACTTGCTCCCATGTGGCAGCCTGGCTGAGCAGCGCAGAAGTCAGCCGAGCGCCATGGCTGGAGGTGAAGGGGGACGGGGCAGTGACATTCACGGCCAGGGGCCAGGGCCTGGAGCCGCTGTCATGCCGCATGTCATCGCCATGGCACTCGGCTGACTTCTGCGCCACTCAGCCGGGCCACCGCGGGGGAGCAAGCAGCCATTTGGGCCCACACTCCCCATGCAGCGCGGGCCGCCCAGAGGGAACAGCCAGTATTTCAGCATTACAGACTCTCAGACACTGGGCTACTATATATATGAAGACTAGTTTCAAAGTCAGTGTCCCTTAAAAAAAAAAGCCTCTGATATTTGGGAACTCAAACTAGATTCTGCTCTGGGGTAAGGTTCCTTTGTGCTCGAGCAGTACCAAGTGAACTTACTGCTTTTCTAAAGGAGCAACTGACCACTTGCTTCATAATAAGGGAATTCTTTTTGCTGGCACAACAGACAATGCTCAGAACTCCTGTCTTTGCCCATGCTCTGTGCTTAGGGAGCATGCTGGTAGGGAAAAGAGTGTACTGCATGCCAATGATCACCACTTGTTTATTTATGTAAGTTGTTACAGGTCTCAGCAACCTTAGGATTCTTTAACGGGCGTGAGAAAAGGTTAAATCATTGCTAGGGTGATAAAAAAGGAGACTGAAGGCCATCCTGATATTTCTCCATAAACTGCACCAAGCTTGCACCAGGACACCTGGGGAGTGAAGTCACAAAATGTTTTGGGATTTTTTTTAACCTATTCAGGGCTATCCTGGCATGAGTTATGTTAATAAACAAGAATAAGGTGAGCCAAGAAGTTTCAACTCCGTATGAAGCACAGGAAAAAAATAAAATGTCTCCTAATGGAAAAGGACAGAAATGTTAACATCCTTTTCTGAGTTGTTCTAAGGTCCTAGGTCATTGATGGCGCAAGTTTTACCATTGTACACTAGATTTTACTCAAAGTTTGGCAGGTTCTGTATAGAACACACACTCTGCCCTGAAACACTTAGAATTTTAAACTCAAAGAATAGTCAAAAGCTGAGTTAATAGGCTACAGCATACAAGCAGAGGGACAATGACAAAAAACTGGCACTCAGATTCATTTTAAAATATTCTGCACATATGCTCTATCTCTGACTGTCCTTCCACCTAGCCATAATTCTTGTAAGTGGTCCAACTGAACTGATAGGATGAGGTGCCAAGAGGAAATTACCACAAAACAATGGAGTTAGAAAAAGTAGCATTCTACAGTATTCTACTTTTTTTCCCCCTCTGGAAAACGCATTGCACGTATTTCTATACATAAATTCTAGAATATTTTTGTGAAACAAATACTACCACAATGTATACATACATCACCAGAATTAGGAAAAACACCACAAGCAAAAAGACAAACCTGGGTCTGATAATGGGCTCTTTATCAGCATGTTCCCAAGGAAGTACTCCTGGATGTTTATTTTCTGCAACCAAAAACAAATACAATTATACCTTTGTTTTTTTAAAGCTAACTTTCCCTACATAAGCTTCAAGGGCATTTTCTGTTCAGCCCTGTCAGAATTCATTTGTGGTAACTTCAGCATCAAAGTGTCAGTTCTAAAGTCTTCTATTTTTTGTTTGGGACTCATAAGATTGTAGACACATACCTGGCCCGTTTCTTTCTCTTCATGGTACTGACGAATATGTTTTCCATGACAAACTTCATAAGTCCAATAAGATTCAATCTAAAAAATATTCACATTTTAGTCAGCAACACAAGAGTTGGGCAATCAACATTTTCCAAAACTTTGACATAATTTTGATCGACGGGTAGCAAAATCAACCCCTTGACAGAAGGACGATTTAAGTAGCAAAAATCTGCAATGAGTTCTCTCAGCATTCTAGCAATATTAACTGTGTCCCATATATGAATAATGGGTGAAATTACTGGGGTTTTCCCCCCTCATCTTTCATGTGGTGGGAGGCAAATACATCTCCACCAACACGGAGCCATATTGTGAGTTAGCAGCATAAACCTGCTGTGGCCGCTGCTATGAACTATAGGCTGAATTATTAGCTGCAGCCTACCTCCCTTCCCCTGCCACTTGCATGAGGGCGTTGGACCACCGTACTGGAACAGTAATAGGTATTGAGTGTACTCTTGACGGTCCATTCTCAGTGCTAGCTTGCTTGGAGGCAGGTATTTAGCTCACCTACACCCAATCCAACAAGTTGTCCCTACCCTGCTCATAGCCTACTCTGCCTAGGACAAATGGAGAGAGCTAGGTACCCTGGTGAATTTCATCCTGTAAAAGAATTCTAAATAGTTAAGGCCTGTAATGGTAAGTGAATCTGCTCCATCCCACTTATCAGGGTTTATTGGGCAGGTTTAAAAATGCAACAACTTAAAAAAAAAAGTAGTAATATCAATAAGCAGGGCTTGACAATTAGTGTAATGTACTCGCCCGTGGCGAGTAGATTACAAGCCGGCACAGCTGCACAGCACGGTAAGCGCATGCGCAGCGTGCCGAACTGTGTGGCTGGTGAGCGAGACTCACCGCCTCTTGGCGAGCTCTGTCAATAAGTTATGTTTATCAAGACAAACTTCTGGGGTTTCTGGAGGCACTTATCCTTTAGCCTTGTTATACATCCAAGGCAGGCTTTGTAACCACAAAATGTCCTGTAGTGTGGTTTGCCATACTGGAAGCATGATGACAAACTGTTAGTATATTCACTTTATCTACAATTACTTAATGTAGAATGCAATTTTTCAGCAATAATATTAAATATTAACACTAATGAAGTTTATAAAATATTCTTGCTTTAATGGCTGAATGGAATCCCACATACATATTTATTAGAGTTGACTACAATAAACATTAAAATAGGTTGAAATGTACATGGTTTAGGGATGTAAGTGACTACTGAAGTCACTACTCAACTACTCACTTCCCCGCCCTCTCCTCCCTAATCCTGGGCAGGGGAGGCAGAGCTGCAGCAGTCCTTGAGCTGGCACAAGCTGGGACTGCTCAGTCCTGGCTCGTGCCAGCTCCGGGAGCCACTTATGCTGCAGCTCTGCATTTTAAATGCAGTAAGAGCCTGGCAGAAAACTGTGTCAACTACACAATTTGCCAAATACCTGGCTCCTTAACATCTGTAACATGTTTTATTCTGGTAATTTTCAAATTTGAGTGAAAACAGAAAGAACATACTCTATATGAACAACTACTTTGTTTGAAAAGAGGTTCCAACAACTCTCCTGGACTAGGCCCTTTATAATCTTTTTCTTCTTCCTAGAAGAAAAAAAAAGCATCACACTTTTAGCTATATATATATATATATATATATATATATAGTCTTAAAACTTAATGTCAGATAATTCACTTGAATAAGAAAAAACACTTGCAAAGATTAAGATACTGAAATCTCCAATAATATGTTGTACGGTGATTAAAATAATCTTTAAATTGTAGCTATTAGGAAGGGACACTGAAGAAAAATATAGTCATAAATAAAGCAGTCAAACAAATCCAGGAATTACAGAATTATAGAAATGTGACTTTTTTGTATTTTTAGAAGTACTAGCACTCAGCCTGATGATGACAAAATAATATACAAGCATTTAAACTTCGATGTGAATAATTCGTTTCCAAGGGAGGAGCATGGGAAGGCAGGTGGGAGCGGGTATGTGCAAAAGCCAGCTCCCCATGTGCACCAGCTCCTGGAGAGTCTATTGCTGCCCGCATATAACTGTTGACATTTTCAGTGGCTATACAGTTATTTAATTACATACATTTTAACATCCCGATTGAAAATGCCAGGAATATTTTGATCTGCCTTCTCCAATGCAAACACAGAGCTGCGTATACACTAAAAACCAATGCCCTACCAAAACACAACATTACACACACAATTGTTTCTCTGCAGAGAAAATGAGTGACACACAGAATGTTACTCACACTTCTTAATGCACTAGTAGTTGAAGGTGTTCAGATATTAGTGAAGAAGATAGTATAAGTATCTGCAGCCCTGGAGTTAAGGGACATAACTGAGACTAGCTAATTTATCAATTATTCTGTCTAAATAAGGCTATCAGGACTAGTTCACACCAAACCCATCAAGAGCAGAACTACCATATTGTCTAGAATTAGGGCTCTATCAATTTCATGGCTGTAAAAAATTGTGTTAAGGACCATTAAACAAGCTTTTCGCCATGAAACCTGATCTTCCTCTTGCTGCCAGGCAGCCCCAGTCAGGGGGCTTCTAGCTGCAAGTCCCAGCAGGGCTGGGGAAGAAGAGGACTTGTTCTTTCTTTGCATGGCAGCTCTGAGAAGGGCAGGGATATCAGATCCATTTCTGGGTATCTTTTGGATTGGGACTTCCCCAGTTACAACACAGTAAAATTTCACATTCAAACAGGTTAAAACATGAAGCTGACTACTTTTAACACCCCCTTCCAACCACTAAATTGATCAAAGTGGACCATATCTACAATTAACACATTTAATTATAGAACTGCCATTTTGTGAAATATTTTGCACAGGAATTTTGTTTTAAAAAGAAAGAAAATTTTATAGATGTGTCACTAGCAATCTGTAACTACAACTAATTGTAACAATGTAAGCTTACCTCATCTCCATTTGCTATCAGTGGAAGTATACATTTATACTTTTCCTTATCGACAGTTGTCATAATGATGTAATTATCTTCTTTGTACAAAACACCAGTTGTAGGCTAAAAGTACAACAAAAACAAATCAAATAAACATTTTAAAACACTACTACAAAAACAATTACTAGTCCTAGACAGCAGGGAACAGACACTGCAGGGTAATAATACTGGAGCACAGCCTCTAGTTACCCTTTCCCTGAACTCTAAGCTACCCCTTGTCCCCACACAATCCCTTCCTACCTCTTTCCTACACACTGAGCTACTCACTGTCTGCACACAGCCACTAGCTAACCTCTGCCTGAACCCTGAGCTACTCCACAGGCACATCGCCCCAGATACCTTTTCCTGCACCCTGAACTATCCCCGCCCTATACCCTGAGCTACTCCCTGTCCACACACAGCCTCCAGCTCCCGCTCTCTACATGGTAGGCTACATTCAGACTGCACGGCCGGTAACAATCCCTCTTTCTACACCTTGAGCTACTCCTTCCTTGCACCTTGTTTTGAAACTCTTTGAGCTGCCCCCCACCTTTACATTATACTTTTTGGTTGAGCCTCGCTGCCCTGCTACCACGGAGACAGGCTGAATGGCTTGCCAGGGTGAATCTGGGGTGGAGGTGCCTCCCCTGACCTGCCATAAGGTTTTAGTCCCTGCCCCCACATGAGGAGTCATGCTGTGCCTATGTCCAAGCCGCCTGCCCCAGACGCTCCACACCCTGGTCCCCTCGCCGAGCGCGTTGCGGGGCGGGAACGGGAGAATTCAGGTCACTGCTCTGAGCAACGGTGCCAGGGGTCCCGCGCGCAGCCCAGCGCAAGCCGGGCCCCGAGGAGCCATTCGTGTCGGGAGAGGGAGGCGGTGGGATGAAGTCTGAGGAGCTCTGATCCCGGCGCTCCTCTGGCCACAGCCCCCCCCGCCGGCCCGGGCGCTGCCGCACTGACCAGGCTGAAGTCGGTGCCCGGCCAGTTCACCCTGAAGGGGATGTCATCGCTGAGCTGCGAGAGGGCGCGGCCGCCGCCCCCGGCCCGAACCCCGCCCAGCAGCGCCAGCAGCGCCGCCAGGCCCAGCCGGCACTGCCCCATTCCGCCCGGCGGGACCGATCCGGAGAGAGCCGGCAGCCCCCCAGCCACCGGCCACGTCTGCTTCCGGCGGAGCGCCCGACGTCACTTCCGGGGCGGGCTCAGCCCACATCAACATCCGGGACGGGGGGGGGGGGCGCCTGAAGAGATCCGGAGCGAGGCGGCAGCTCGAGCGCGGTAAGAAGGGACGGCGGCTGCCCCGCTACAACCTGGACCTTGTGGTGGGCGGGGCGGTCCAGTCCGTCCCCAGCGCCTCCCGCAGGAGAGACCCGCCCCGCTGCTCGGCGCTGTACCCGGAGCCGGGCCCCTGCCACCGATAGTGCGCGGGGGAGAGCCCGAGCCCGTCCCGTGCGCCGGCAGCGAGCCCGCTCTTGGCAGGTGGCTTTGCCTCGCAGTCAGGTGGCTCGGGGGTGCGGCGCGGCCCCTCGCTCGCTCGCTCCCTGCCTGGGCACGGCTCGCTGCTGCCTGGCAGTTCGCAGGCTGGGAGGTCCCGGGGCGTGGTTCAGTGTCACTTCCCTGGTGATCTTCGGAAATACTCCTGCCTCTGGGCACAAGAGCCCCTCGGCTGGCTCGGGGTGCGGCTAGATTGTCTCCCCCTGGTCTATTAGCGGCCCTCCCATTGGTTGCGTTGCAAGTGTAACTTCTCTGGCACACAGAGGTAGTGAGAGTTGTCTTTTGGCTGAAAGATGCTGCATGTCCTCTTCTCCAGTGAAGTGAGTGGGAGTCCAGGGCTCCCCGCACTTCACAAGATTTGTTGGAGGGAGGGAGAGAGAGAGAGTGAGAGAGTGAGAGTGTGTGTGTGTGTGTGCGCGACCGATCGACCTTCGTGCTAGTTGGCGATTTTCAGCTCTTCATAGAAGACACATCTTAAGCAAATGTAGTGAAACAAATTAACAAACTTTTTACTGCCAATTTGTTACAGGTAAATCCCAGGGACTCACTGTTTGTGGAAGTGGCCTGTGTTATTAAGGAAGACTAGTGTCACAACAGGTAGGTACTCCGTTTTACTTAAGCTGCGAAAGGGATAATAGAAGTTGTTTTCAGGTCCTGTGCTCAAAAATGGACTATTGGTGGAACTCTTCTTTTATTAGAGTACTCCTTAGCACAGTGGGGCTGCCCTTTTTGTCCCCAAGGTATTACCTCAATAAATATGTTTAGTAATACTGTTTATTGACCAAACAGTGGGTCTTACCCAGAGTATTACTTGAATGTAAAATGGATGGGTTCATCACAATGTCAGTTTTGTTACTTATCAACATGATATCAAAATTAGGTGTTCAGGTGCTATTGTGATGGCTTTATAAATACACTGTAAAGTATTCAATTATATTATTCTGCAGGGATAGAAGTGTGTTTTACGAAAATGGTTATCATGTAACACTGATACCTTTTAAAAAGTGTTGTTTTTGAATATATGAATATTGTATGGTAAATACCGGTTAAGCTTTACTTTCTGAGACCTGTGATGTTTTAATTAGGTAGGTTTTATCAGGTCATTATCTTTACAGACTTGTGCAGTAGTAATACATTTATTTAAAAAAACCTAAAATTAAATATTTATTGATGTGCACCTGCTACCGCAAATAAATATGTTTAGGAGTACTTGGCATGCTTCTAATGAACTGCACATTTACTGTTCCCCTTCTCCCTCTCTGAAATACAATATGCAGACTTTTTCAGTATTTCCTGTTTGATGCAACACCATAGCATGTATTGTTCTGGGTCATTACACACTTGCCATTGAACAGCGATGGAGACTGAAGCCTGTCTGCATTGCTGATTACTGCTTCCTCCCACTCCACTGACCTATGCAGCCACCCACTTTGAAAGTTGCTTTATAACGAAGTTAATATAATGGCAAGATTAGGGAATGTGGAAAACAAGATTTTATGTTCTTTCTTTAGGTAGACTCTGGTCTCCAATAGTGTTCAGTAATGGATCTGTTGTTGCAAGCAGAATTTCAGCATTACAAGGCACTTCTTGACATGGAGACCAGACATGGACAATTTCAAGCTTCCAAACTGAAACTTTTTAAGGACATTTTGTAGGCACTTGGAAACAGATCTAAAATGGATACACATATGCAAGCTTAACTCTTGCTGTAGTGTTTAGTATTTTTCTCCCTTTATTACATGGGATATTTACAAGGATACAGAATTTTTAAGAGTTAATCTGTATCTTCATTTTCTATTATACTGTAGTTGTTAGCACTAAATATGATGGTATCACTCAGAGGCTCCAGTCAGAATAGGAGCACTGTTATCCTAGATACTAGAAAAGAGAGAATCTTTTCCCTGGAGTAGGGGTGGGCAGTAAGTGGCCCCATGGACTGAATGTGGTTCACCGGGGTTAAAGATGCTTTATTTATCAACGCGTCCACAGGTTGGACATTCCTGGCCAATAGGATCTGTGGGAAGCTGCTCTAATTGGGACACCCCTTCCTGCAGCTCCCATTTCCTGGGGAAAAAAAGGGAAGGCACTCTCATGGGATAACTGGTTAAAAGATAGGAAACAAAGGGTCAGAATAAATGGTAGGTTTTGAGAACAGAGAGAGGTAACGACCCTGTAGGGGTTTATACTGGGACCAACCCTATTCAACATGTTCGTAAATGATCTGGAGAACGGGATAAACAGTGAGGTGACAAAATTTGAGGATTTAATAAACTATTCAAGATAGTTAAGTATGAAGAACTTCAAAAAGATCTCACAAAACTAGGTGACTGGGCAACAAAGTGGCAAATATCAAAGAGGCAAATGAATTTGAATGTTGATAAATGCAAAGTAAGGCATATTGGAAAACATAATCCCAACTATACACATAAAATTATGGGGACTAAATTAGTTATTACCACTCGAGAGAGATTTTGGAGTCATTGTGGATAGTTCTCTAAAAACTCAATGTTCAGCAGTAGTTAAAAGCAAACTATGTTAAGAAAGGGAGAGAGAATAAGACAGAATATTGCTTCAATATAAATATTGCATGCAGATGTGGTCACGTGATCTCAAAAAAGGTTTCTTGGCATTGAAAAGTTCAGAAAAGGGCAACAAGGGTTTGAAACAGCTGCCATATGAGGAGAGATTAATAAGACTTTTACCTTAGAAAAGAGGAGGCTATGGGGGGATAAGATAGAGGTCCATAAAATCATGACTGGGGTTGAGAAAATAAATTAGGAAAAGTTATTTACTTATTCCCATAACACAAGAACTAGGAGTCATTACATAAAATGAATAAGTAGCAGGTTTAAAACAAACGTAAGGAAGTATTCCTTCACACAGTGCACAATCTGTGGAACTCCTTGCCAGAGGATGTTATGAAGACTAGGACTTTAAGAAGGTTAAAAAAAGAACTAGATAAATGCATAGAGGATAGGTCCATCAATGACTGTTAGCCAAAATGGGTAGGAATGATGTCCCTAGCTTCTGTTAGTCAGAAACAGGGAATGGCTCGCTTTATGATTACTTATTCTTTTCATTCCCTCTGGAGCATCTGGCATTGGCCATTGTTGGCAGACCGGATCTTGGGCTAGATGGACCTTTGGTTAAGGGTGAGGCTTAGCAGTGAAGGTTAACCAGCAGGGGCTGGTGAAAACTAGTGCAAAGTAAGTGAAAAAATGTTTTCCCATGTTAATTGTAACATTTTATATCTCATTAGCAGCTAGTTCTAGTCTAAACTTGAAAGTTGTTATACTTACATAAATATTTCAGATACAGATGTGAATTTTTACTGAAATAATTATGTATGAACACAAAGTGTTACAGAGGTGCCTTATACCAGTATAGTTTAAAGTGTATTTTCTTATGAGAAGGAAAATAATGGTATAAGCACATTTATCTCACTTAACTATGTTTACTTCAGTTACTTTAACTACACCCTTAGAGCTGAGCAGCATTTGTGAGTATATGAGCATGAAGTCTTCAAGTAAGAGGCTAACTCAAAGTGAATTTGATGAGAATTACACTGAAAAGGAAACAGCATTAAGAACCCCCAAATTAGTATAGTAAGGGCCAGTGTTTAGATTCAAGATGAGCATAATCAATTTAACCCAATAAAATAACAGACAAAGGAGGATGAGAAAGGAAGTCAGGTAGACTCCTCAAATTAAGAAATTAGCTATTGGATGTTCAATTAACAAATATAATTATTTTGTAGCATTTGATTCTCTTGAGGGAAAGACAGATGCAGTTGAGTTTTATCTTTCATAAATGGGAGTTGACAATAATTTTCCAGTCATTCTAAGTGAACTTTGAAAATGTATTAGAAACATTTACAATGACTATTTAATGGTTACATCACCAAAAAGACTAAAAATTTATAGACACATACACTTCCTTTTCAACAACAGGGTATCCAAATACATTATTTTGTATTTACTTAATTTGCATGTGCAAATTTCTCTAATTGTATACCTACATTTCTAGGCATAATTGTGTATATGTTTTTGTGTATATCTTCTACCTGTTTTGAAATTTTGTTTCTGTTGCTCATCTACATTCACTTATTTTTAAATTGTTTATTTAAGTCCTGATAATTCATACAGAACAAAATATGCATTTCTGAAATGTAAGTCAGGAAATCATAATTACTGTGTCACAATTTTAGGAGCTGAGATAGTTGAGCGTCTTGGGTTCTTCACAATCTGTTACTCTAAAAAGTTTTGACAATCCTGTCTTGTGGCTCCGGTGTTGTAGGATCCCACAAGTGGCTCAGTGTTCTGTTCACATATCTGGAACCCTGCAGCACTGTGAGTGAAATGTCCAGTCATGTGAGCATTCACCTGCATCATCGGACAAAACAGAAAGCATTAGGCAAACAGTCCTGTTGGGGGAGCTGCTGCATTTAATTTTTCAGCCTCTCTTCTGCTTTCCCTTGAGTGGAGCCTATATTAGGGATGTTAAATTTAGATTAATTGGGTAATCGAATAGTCAATGCAATGACTGTTCAATTAGTCAATAAGAGTGCCTCTGACTTTGAAGTATAACAACAGCCTGAGGGCTGTTGCTACACTTCATAGGCGAAAGCACTGCAGGAAGCATGGGGCCAAAGCAGGGACTCAAGCAGTCCCTCGCTGGTCCTGTCCTCCCCATGGTGTTTCCAAGTGGCAGTGCCGTATGAAGCCTGGGGCCAGCAGGGGCGTCCCCAGCTGGGCCTGTGCTGCATGCGGTGTTTCAAAGTGGCAGACCATGGGCTCTATGTGGTGCTGCCGCTTTGAAACGCTGCATGCAGCTCCCAGAGTCCCCAGCTGACCCTGTGGTCCATGTGGCACTGCTGCTTTAAAACACTGCGGGGAACCCGGCGTCAGGCTCCACACAGCGTTTCAAAGTGGCAGCTTTGCATGGAGCCCATGGTCAGCAGGAGAGTCCCCAGCCGACTCCGGGCTCCACATGGTGCTGCCGCTTTGAAATGCTGTGTGAAGCCCCCAGCTGGTCCCAGGATGCACGCAGCATTTGAAGTACCTCTTCCCCTTCTCTCCCCTCCCCTCCCCCCCGCCGCCTCTTTTTGATAGAGGCAGCAAGGGTGGGGAAGCAACTAGCTGTTTGTGTCGGCTATCTGATAAGCATTTGCTTGTCAGATAGTCAACTAGTCATTCATATCCCTAGCTTGCATCCAGCCACATAACTTCTGGTGAAGAACTGACATAGTGGGCTAAGAAATGGATGTTTGGAGGCTTCATGGAGTTGGAGGAATTGGGGATGCAGATCTTAATTCGTTACAGGCGGCCCCTGTCGGGGGCATCGTAACTCAAACCCACATTTACGATAGATGCCGTGTGCCATTGTTAATGCGGGACGAGGATGTAAGTCGGGGGTTTTCAGCCCCTTCTGCACTTACAATGGCCTGAGTTGTGACTCCCCGCACTTATGACCATTTTTGTAAGGCGGTGGTTTCCTGTAAACCGATGATGTGATGTACTGGATAACACCATGTAGTACTGTGGCACCTTAGAGTCTAACAAAAATATACTGAATCATGAGCTTTTGTGGGTAAAACCCACTTCATCACATGAGTTGGAGTGGTACTAACAGAAAGCAAAATATATACAACAGCAAAAAAGGTACCTGTAAATCATAGGACCCATGTGTTCTCAATTATTGGCACTGGAAGACGGTAAGTTGTGGCCATGTTTGGTCTGAGATGCTCCAGCTTTTAAAGGTAAATAGTAAGGAACACTTTAGATCAGAATTAAACACAGACAGTAAATTGTTCAGGCTATTTTAAGTAAAGTGTATGAGTCTCATACATCTTTCATATTTCAGGTGAACTTTTTCAAATGTAATATATTTGCAATGGCAAACAACCTACTTTGTTCAGATTTGAAGTGTACATCTGTAGGATTGATCGTAGGAGACCTATGCCAAGAGTTCTAAACTGGTTGCCGTGTTACAACTCTTCTAGAGCATAGTTCTATGCTTTTAACGAGAAAAATGTGTGTTAGTACGCTAATTTTGTTGCATCTCTTTTCTGAATTCTTTTGGCTGCTTAAATAATATGTAACACATTCTTCTGCATGGGAAAACTAGATTGTTAGTCAACCTTGCCTAAAACAGATCTTCATCAGATTGTCAGCTTCTAACTAGCAGGAGCCTTTCTATATGCTTATAATAGGAGAAAATACAGGGAGTAAAAATGAGAATATGGGAAGAGTTGAGAAAAGGATACATGGGCACTGAAGTTTTTGTAAATACTCTTTCTCCTCCCTCCCCATAGCTGATGAACTACTACTGCTTTCCAGACATTTTTCATTTTTGCCCTTAAATTAAATTTGATCTTCCCAGTTGCAGGAATTGGCTCTTGCAGAATGCCCTTAGCCTAAATGACGAGTGAAGATCTAGTTTTCTATGTGTGTTTAAAAAAAAAAAATTCCAAGGGCTACTTTGATTGCTCTTTCATTATATATGTTCAGGGATTCTTCCTCTTCTTTCCACATAGCTCTGGTTCTTGGTCCCCATCTCTTCTCCCTCCAATTTTTTTTTTTTGGGGGGGGGGGGGGGGGGGAGGCAGGTGTGTTAACTTCACCTGCAAACACAAATTCATCTCTGCACAGAAATAGTAGTTGTACCAATCTATCTGTTCCAGACTTGTCAGCTTCTGTCCAAGCTAAAGTCTCAGCCTGGCCCTCTATCTCTTGGACGTTGTTAGCTCATGATCAATGTAGCTCTTAATCTCCCACCCTCACCTCCCCACAAGCCCTTCCTGAACTCCACCAGCCTGCCTGTCACTCATGCTTGCAACTTGGGAGACATCTTCAACCAGGATATCTCTGTGGGTCCTCCTACCCAGCTGATATACAAGTCTTACGGATTCTTTTTGCATTGCATCTCTAAGATACAACCTTATTTTGTCCTCCATTCAACTAAAATTCTTGTCTGGGTTCTCACCATCTTGCATCTCAATTACAGCTATCTATTTTTCTTTGGCATTGACAAATGCAGTCTTGCCCTCTTCACATCCATTCAGAACGCTTTGGCAAAGATCATTTTCCTAGCCTGTCACTTTGACTAAGTCAGCTCTCTTTTTGCATCCCTTTATCAGTTCGTTCTTCTCTGTTGCACCAAACTATACAATTTGGCTTCTCTTTTTAGGTGCTTCACAGCCTACCTAGTCTCTCTCATTCAGTAATAAGAACTTGACTCCTGCCTCCAGTTGCCCATGATGACATCCTCCATTGCCCGCTTGTTAAATTTTCAAACAAGCATCTTTATGTTTTCTCATGTACTACACCTTGCATGAGAGGAACACCTTACAAACATTTGCCAAACCTCTTGATTTTTCTCCTTCACTCCTCCCCTTCTCCCTTAAACTTTGCCATGATTCTTACAAAAAACTTGACAATGCTTAGGCCACTGGTGTTTTGAGAACATCAGCTATCATATGATCAGTATTATCTCACTGTTTCCTAGCATCTATTTCCTCTTTGTGGCAGGTGCTGCTTTTTTTTATTCTGCATTTGCATAGTGGCTTCAAGCACAGTAGGGTCATGGTCTGAGATGTGGTTCCTAGGTCAGCATTGGGCACCCTAGACCAGTGAGTGGGCTGCCTTCCTTCATTTCAATGGACTACAAGATCCTAAGATGATCTCCTGGGATAGATTTTAGTTTTGCTAAGTGCGCTTGTGTACTTAGAATTTGCAGAGTGTGCCGATTGATCTGTGGGGGTATGTCTACACTACCACCCTAGTTCAAACTAGGGTGGTAATGTAGGCAACCGGAGTTGCAAATGAAGCCTGGGATTTGAATTTCCCGGGCTTCATTTGCATAAAGCCGGGCGCCGCCATTTTTAAATGTCCGCGCCGCGTGGCTACACGCGGCACGGAGTCTGCACTAGCGGACATTTAAAAATGGTGGCACCCGGCTTTATGCAAATGAAGCCCGGGAAATTCAAATCCCGGGCTTCATTTGCAACTCCAGTTGCCTACACTACCACCCTAGTTTGAACTAGGGTGGTAGTGTAGACATACCCTAGCAGTGCTTTAATTAGATGCAGGTTGGGCCTGCTGTAGATGGGGGGCTGCTCCGACTGGGCTGGAGTGTTCCCTCCTTTCCTACCCCCTGCACATCCTGGCCTGGCCCAGATAGCTGTGGATGAGGGCTGCTCTGTCTGGGGCCCGTGGAGCTGAAGCAGCATCCCTCCCTGTGATGGGCAGGTGTTTGCTCCAGCCCCAACCACTTAATCATTAACATCCCTACTGCAATCAGCATTGCATCTCACTTCAAGTGTCATTGCTTTGTATGCGTGTCACTTTAGTAATATCAGTATGAAAAAAATGACACTGATGGAAAACAGCAGAATCTGGCAATCTTTACCATTGCTCAGGCACAACAAAATGTCTTGTATGCTGCGTATAGAACGCTGAAGCACCACAGGTGGCCTGAGACTGGAGGATGCCCACAACTGTCCAAGGTTTTATGATTATACAGCTAATGACAATGGTTAATGTAAATAATTCCTACTACATTTGGGAGGGGGTTGTACTCCTGTATTGTAGGCTGTGTGATCAAGTAAATGGAAGATCCTAAAGCTAAATCAATGTGTGTGACATCCTCCCCCCACTGCCCTAGGTCGCTTCCTCCCCCCTTCTCACCAGACTCCTTGCCCTCCTGGGGTTCCTTCAAGGAATTTGCAGTCCTCAATGCCCATCCCCCCTGTAGGCTCCATCCCCTGTCTTTCTCCTCTGTGCTTCTTTTCTGCTCCGCATCCCTTTGGTTCCTTCTCTCTCTCTCCTCTGCCTCCTCCTCTGACCCCATGTGTCCTTATTTACCTCTGGGTCCTCTGCCTCAACTCAGTCCCCCAGCCTGCTGCCTGAGGAAGCCCACTCTCTCCCTGCTGGGGAAGCATTTGGTCGCCCGGCAACCATGCCCCAGCTGGCCCCTTGTGTGTCCGCGCTGGTGCAACTCTCCTGCCACCTTACCTCCTGCTGCAGCTGAGCCGTGCTCCTGGAGTTCCGCAGCCCCGGCCACACTGCGCGACCTGCCGGCGGCTGCTTTCTGCTTCCCTGCTACTCTTCAAGACCCAGGAGAGAGGGATCGCAAGTGAAAAACTGAATCTAGCTGCAACCCCCCGCTTGGGGTCGTGACCCACAGTTTGAGAAACACTGTCCTAATGACTTCACTATCTCTTCAGTTAGGGTATGTCTACATTGCTTTCGTCTTTCAAGAGAGGAATGCAAAGCAGATACCTTTAGTTGCTCACTTATTTTGTATGTCTACACCGAATTCCTGTTTCGAGAGGGGAATGAAAATGCAGCCGAGCGAAATTGAAAATGAAGCACGGATTTGAATTTCCCGTGCTTCATTTGCATAATTGCGTCCGGCTGCTATTTCGAAATGCCCTATTTCGAGATAAAACATGCCATATAGATGCGGTTATTTTGAAAGAACCCCCTTTTTTTGAAATAACGCTTCTTAAAAAATGAGGTTTAATGGTTATTTCGAAAGAAGGGGTTTCTTTCAAAATAACTGCATCTACATGGCATTTTTAAATTTCGAAATAGGGTATTTCGAAATAGCAGCCAGATGCGATTATGCAAATGAAGCATGAGAAATTCAAATCCGCACTTCATTTGCAGTTTCGCTCGGCTGCATTTGCATTCCTCTCTCGAAACAGAATTCAGTGTAGACATACCTTTAGTTGCTCACTTGCTTTGTTTCTTGTTCATCTCCTGGAAATGTGAGGCAGAGAAGAAGTTGAAAGACGAAAGCAAGAAAATGAATTAGTTATTAGGGAAGTACAAAGAATCTCATAACTTCAGATCTTCCCTGCTTTTTCATATTTTCTCATAACAAGCAGACAAATTGCTATAGTTTACTTGTAAAAGTTTCTGGTTTACATTAGATACCAACAAAGGTAGATGTGAGGTACCTCTCTGTTAAGAGTTAATAAGGGTATGAAAAAAATATTATATTGCAGTTTCAAGTTAAAGATTTAGATTGCATAGTCATGTTGTTGCTGTAATTATACATTTTAATAACTGTCTTTAACAAGATCACTAAAAATGTTCCCCTGGATGTAAAGAATTTCAGGAATAGAAAAGGCTCACTTCTTTATAACAGTGGTAGAAATGTAGCCGTGTTAGTCTGGTGCAGCTTTATCAACACATTATCAATAAACTACAGCCTATACTGGAACAGGATACTGAAGTCCAAGACGCTCTGGGAGACAGACCCATAGTCTCCTATAGACAACCACCTAACTTCAAGATGATTCTTACCAACAACCTCAGGACATACCACACTAATACCAACCCTGGTACCTTCCTTGAAACAAACCCCGTTGCCAGCTTTGTCCACGTATTCACTCTGCTGATACCATTATTGGACCCAACCAAGTGAGTTATAAGATCAAGAACACATATTCCTGCGCATCCAGAAATATAATTTATGCAGTCATGTGCCGAAAGTGTCCATCTGCTATGTACATTGGACAAACGTCTCTCACACTTCGCCAAAGGATCAATGCCCACAAAACAGATACCAGACAGGATCACAAAGAAAAAACAGTTTCTTGCCATTTCAACCAGAAAGGACATTGTCTCAATGACTTGATTACCTGCATCCTGCTTCAAAGACCTTTTAAGACTTCACTTCGAAGAGAATCCTCTGAACTGTCATTCATACTTAAATTCGACACTTTACACTCAAATTTGAATAAAGATGCTAATTATCTTACCCATTACAAAGATAGCTTCCCCAATTATCACCTCTAATATCACTAGCTCACAGACATTTACCTCCCCCTCCTCCATCCCCCTTCTGTTCTGAAATTTGATTTGTCCTTTTCATGTGTTCATTTTTTTTATTTGTATCCTTTGGTATATATGGTTGAGACAATTTTCTTCCACTATTTGATCTGAGGAAGTGGGTGTGGTCCACGAAAGCTCATCACCTATTAAACCATCTTGTTAGTCTTTAAAGTGCTACACAGTCCTGTTTTTTGTTTGTAACAGGCTGCCTTCTAGCTTTACTTCAGTTTGCAGCACAAATAAAGATGAGTTCTGTTATCAGTACTGTTCTTATGCTTATTTGAATTTTTACAAAAATCATTTGTATAGCACCTTTTATTTTAGGCGTCCTCCATACAACACTAGGAGAATGCATGTCTTGACCTACTATAAATCCAGCTCCTCTTACTAGAGGACCACATCAGATAAGATGTACTTCACAAACTGCACAATATTTGTTTAAGCACTTTCGCGGGCATGAATGGTTTAGGTGACCATTTTGGGATTTGAACATGTGATGCCAGAAATTAAAAATCTAACACTTAGACCTTTATACTCTCTCTCCATATTTTTGGAAAGAAGTTTAGAGGTAGATTAGTGGTTGGGTTTTTTCTTTTCGGTAAATATATTTAGGATAGGATTAGAATCTCTAATTTCATCTCACAGATTAGGCACAATACTAACTAAAAGGAAGAAAATAACAAGCATCTAATGTATAGAAGATGTACATAGAATGGCTTGTGGTCTGACCTGATGGCATATTCAGGTCCAAGTACTACACCTGATTTTGAGAGGCACAAAGAAGATACTCTTAACACTAAATTTGTTTTTTTGACTCCCATACAGAAAGGGAAAAGTGTTTTAACTAACTGAGATGTGGACACATCAGACTATTTTCTATGAATATAATAACATCTAGCTCTTACATAACCCTTTCTCTGGAAAGCTCTCAAAATGCATCACAAAAGGAAGTAAATATCCTAACTAAGGCATTTATTATCCTAATCAGGTATTTTGAAAATGTCCCTCTTGGTTCATTCTATTCTAAAATACCTAGATAAAGTTTCTGAAAATCGTCAACACCATTAAATACACGATGCATTTTATTGTACTGAAGTTATATGCACAAAATGGAATGTATTATTACAGGTATTATTGCAACTGTTATGAATCTGGAAAAGAGATTGAACCAACAGTATTTTGGATATGAATAGAATTACCAAACTTAGAGCCATACAGGATCCCAATGCCCCGGCACTAGTGTTTAAATAAGCATATTATCATTGATGCAATTAGGGAATTATTGAACTGATAAAGGGGTTTATACACTTCCCCTTCAATCTCTTGACAAACAAAAATAAGCCTTTGACTGAAGTGAGAAAAACTAATGAAAATACATAATTTTACAACTCCATCTGATGTACACTTTACATTTTACAACTGTGTATTCAAAGCCCAGATATATGCAGAACGAGAAATGCTGGCCTTTTTGGAAAACAAAAATTGCTCTGCAGTGTTTACATACTCTTTAAAGAGTGCTATATGTAACATTTCTATGAAACCGAAGTATCCAATTAACACTTTGCAGTTATTCTTCACGTCAATGGGAATAACATCTTTAAAGGATCTTGATACATTGATGTAGGCAAATATTTTCAAAAACTTTGATGCCTAAAGTCCTATACCTACATCTTCCTACACCAGAAGTGACTAGATTTTTCAGAGGCTCCCGTTGGAGTTAGCAGAGATTTATGTTCTCATCACTTTTTAACATTTGGTCACTTATTTAGTTTGCTAAAATTAGCTACTGAAGTCTGAATATTCTGACCCTGTATCCTACTGTTTAGCTGTATTTACTGGGACTGATTCTTCCTTGCATCAGTGTAACATAGTGGAAAATAAAGACTTTTGAAGCCAATAGGATCCATTTCTCATAAGCTAGCAAATAACTTAAGCATTAATATGAGAATAGGTCCTCAATATGAGGCAAATACCCTGTTTATCTGATTTAGACTGGTCCACCAAGTTTGATATCTTTTATACTCCTAATACAGTGGACTTCAAGCATTAACCTCTACTTTTGTTATGTCACTAGTAGCTTCTGAAAGTTTAACAGGTAAACTTTTTTTCCTAGATCCACAGTCCTTTGATAGGTGTTAGAAATATGGTGACTGAAATGACAATCCTGATCTTAAATCCAAAATCTTTGATGTATTACACAAAATACATTTGAAACAGTTTATTTCAGCCTACTTATGGAGGTGCCTGACTTAAAAATGTCATTTTGTAAAATTCAATTGAAAATGTGTTTGCTATAATTATACTTTGTCACCTATAGAAATCAGTCATTTTGGTGACTTAATTTTTGGTCAGCTACAAATATAAAACTGAAAGGAAAAGACTACCTGTGTACACAAACATAATAATGGAAAAAGATTTGATGGAAAAATAAGACAGGTTTTTGTGTGATGACTGAATATACACACATACACTTGCTGTAGGATGTGGTACTACATACATTTGAATGAGGACATTTTATATATTTAAAATACAAAAATATGCTTTGTTAAAGGCTTAAAGAAAATAACTTAAACTCTGAGAAGCAAGAAAATTTATAGTTGGGACGGAAACTCCTTATGCCCTTGTATTGCAATAGTTAGGCCTGTTGGGCTTAATTCGGCTCTCAAAAGTTTGCAAAATACCCTTTTTGTTTCCCCAGTGGGATTTATGTTGGCATATGAAGACAAACAGTGATTTTAAAAATGGGAGTTTCGGAACATTCTTGCTATATTGTGGATTCAAGTCATATCCTCGGTTACTTTAACAGTTTGTTTACTTTTGTTTACAGTAATTTTAAAATAGAAGAAATGAGGCACTGATATGGTATGGCTTATTTGTGTCAATGTACCATATTTTGTTTATAGGGGTTTGACACCATTAATAAGCTAATGCATCAAGGGAAAGAGTAACTTTTTATAGTATAACTGTTTGCCCATTGTGTCTAATGACTAACTGATCTACTAAAGGTAAAACTATTGATTCAATGGAATAACTTAGTTTTAATGGAGTTGAACCTTTTATACAATAAATGTTTTGCCATGTACTGTGAATGTACAGTAGCTGCTTAAAACATTTATCTTTTAGCTGATTAAGAACCCAATCCTGCAGTCTTGACTCAGAGAAAACCACCACTTCAGTCATGGGAATTTTGTCTGAGTGCAGAATTTTGTCCTAAAGGTAGTTTAAAGACAACTATTTTTAGAACAACTTAAACCTGAAGTCACAGGAAAAAAAAACTTCCCTCAAACAAAAATAAAGAAATAAAGGGCCAAAGTTGACTTTCTTCAAATTTTGAAAAAAGAAAAAATATGTTCTTTGGCTCAAACCTTGTATACCAAATTCAAACCTGAAACACTGCTGCCCTCCATTATTACAAACTCCTGAAAATATGGTTTTACAATGAAATCTTCTAATGACCCTTAACTACATTGTCTTGAATGCAACATTAAAATAAATAAGATAGTGTAGTACAGATAAACATGCCTCCAAATCATATACCCGTTGTACAATGAAACCATTATTCTGAAGATGAAAGGAGAAGCTTATTTGAAACTATGAAATGATTTTTATAAGCAATTGAGGTTTTGATTTCTTTCCAAGAGTTCCTTTACTAGTTTCTCTAGAGAGAAGAGATGCTCATCGACATCTTCTGGTACGAGGTTCCGGATGGAATTGGCAAGTTCAAACAAATATTCTGTATTTCTTCCACTAGGACCAACTGCATTAAAAATCTGTTCAGCAATGTCTTCTAGAGGTGCTGGACCAAGGTAGTTAGGATTATCACAAGTTCCAATATATAGTAATACATTAAATGGTTTTATTGAGGGATCTTTTGGATAAAAAATGACAGTTGTAGTCCTGTAGCCTCCTTTCTCTCTGAAGTCGAGGTATGCTTTTACTTCAACTTCTTGTCCTGCAGGCAATCTGTAAGCAACACCCCATACACAACCCTGTGAAGAACATAACCAGAAAGATGTAAATCCAAACACTGCAAGAACACTAGCACACTTAATTTAAAACCTATTTTGTGGTTAGACCATTTTCTACAAATAGTATGCCTTCCTTCTTTATTTAGGAAAAAGCTGAAATCAAAATTCTTGTTTAAGGACTTTCAGTTGAAGTTAATTATGCCAAATTCTTTGAGAACCCTAATCCAGTTGTTACATCTAAATTTAGAGCACTAACTACACAGGTTTATTTCTGTTAAATGTTTGCTAGTGTCAGCAGAGGGAGTACAAAATTAATTCTCAGTCTCACAAAAATAGATAAATTCCTTGGATGGAGTGGTAGATTTAAAGTAATTTTTATCATTCTATTTAGGTAAGTTGAACTTCTTTTCTAAAACCTTGAATATTGCTTTATTCTGATACAAATCCTTTAAAATATATTTATTTTAATGAATATGTACCACGGTATATAGAATTCAAAGCAAGAAGGCTATCTTAAACTTTAGGCTTTCTTTTCTCAGAACTAAATCCTGTATACCAGAGCACTCTACAACACCATTTGCAGAAATGGCATTAAAACATCTCTAAGAATCTGGATGTTTAACTGTTCCACAGAGCTGGATAGGAATTTTCTGAATAAATGTTTTAATTGGAAAATGCTGATTCATTAAAACCAAAACTTCTAATGGAAATATATGTCTCTCCCCCCGCCCCCACCTTTTATGAAGATGGCTTAGGTCCAGGATGCAGCCAACAGTTTCATGCTTAGGGTGCTCACTAGGAATACTTATTAGCTAGAATGAGTAGGAATGGTGTCCCTAGCCTCTGTCTGTGAGGGGCTGGTAATGGATAACAGGAGAGGGATCACTTGATGGTTACCTGTTCTATTCACTCCCTCTGGGGCATCTGACATTGGCCACTGTTGGAGGACAGGATACTGGGCTAGATGTATTTTTGGTCTGACCAAGTCTGGCTGTTCTTGTGTTTTTATGGGGGGGACTCAAGTTTAAGACTCTGGCTTGAATCGGACTGAGTAGGGATTTGAATTTGGGTCTCTCTCATTCCAAGTGACCGTCCTAACATCTTGGGCATTTGGGGTAGTCTCGCTTTTTGTCTCCCTCTCATTTTGGAGTTTTGGATACAGAGGAGCATTGGTTCAGATGTCTAAAGGAAGGGATAATTGGACAGGTTTTTTCTATTTTAAAATAATTTTCAATGAGCTACAAAGGGAGAGAGTTAAAGCCGTTCTCCAAAACAACTAGTAGTCCTGTGGCTCCTTACAGACTAACAAAAATAAATATATATAGTACCATGAGCTTTTGTGTGCAAAACCTACTTTCTCAGATGAGCAGAATCTCATCTGAGGAAATGGGTTTTGCACCATGAAAGCTGATGTAAGGTGTCACGGAACTGCTCATTGTCTGTAACTTTAAAAACAAGCCGGGCTACCTCCTGAGACTTTAAAGCATGGAGTTTGTAAAACATTTTCAAATTAAAGTTACCTCTCTACTTCTCATTGTTTTGTTTCACAGTCATTTGTGCTGAGTTTAGAATTAAACAAATCAACTGTTGAAGTAATTGATAGTCTCACTACAGTGAGACTAGTCTCAAAATAACTTAGGGTTGTATATAAATCAAGATTTTAAAAAAAAAAATCTAGTGATTTGCTTTGGGACTCCTGCAATCACAAATAAGTTAAACAATACCAATATAGCAAAAACAAACATAACAATTCTTTGCTTATATGAGAGTGTCTGTAACATAATGGTATCCAACAGTACTGTAGTGTTTAAAAAAAAAAAAAAAACTTACCAGAAAGGTACAGAAAGTCATTGATGGACACGTACTACATTGTACTTGTTTTGTCAGCTACAAAAACAGTTGAAGCTTATTTTTACTGTTACATTTACCTCTATTCATTGCTACCGTTTCAGAGAAATGTCAGCGGTACAAGTATTTTCTTTTGTTTGAATAATTGAAGATTCACTGTACTTTTAATGTTATTTCAGGCACAAGCCCTGTTTAGACCAGCTCTCTCCAAGTTGCTCAAGCCCCAGCACATTATGTATGCTGGCTACACATCAATTTCACCCTAGACCAACTGTGACAACTAGTTTTAACACATATGACCTAAAAAACAAAAGCTACCTCAGCTCTTTACAAGGAGTTTATTTAATTGAGCTCCCTTCCTCTTCTCACATCACTGCTCAATAGTTTAGTGTCCTCCATGTCCCTAATTCAGTTGTATTTGAGAATTCCCATCCTCCTACTCTAAAATAAATGGAAATCTAGGATTTTTCAGGGAAGTTATTAATGGACTATTGCTTCTCCTTCCTCTTTTAGCATTGCTCTTGCTCAAACATTTCCTCCATGACTGACTGACTTAACAGTCAAGTAGGTAAGAATCTGCCTACCATCTCCATCCTTCCCAGCGTAGTGGAAAATGTTCAATTGAGCCCAGGAACCATGTTTTTCTGGCAGCAGTGCTAAAGCAAAAACCTGTATTATTATATTAGAGGGAAATCCCTTTTGAAAAAGGAGCAGCCTTTGGGTTTACATATCTTGGAAGGCTCATGAAGCTGTAATGTAATCAAGCAGGGGCAGAGTGAAGGAGACAGGAAGCCAGTCAGTATCTTCTGGGACAGGATCCACAGGGAAAGGCTTGGACTGTGGTACAAAAGGCTACACAGGGATGTGATCCCGTCTTCCCCTCCCCCCTTCTTCTTTTCTCTCTCTGAGAAAGGGGAATCATTGGACATTGGGAAGGGAGCTGGGAAGTCCCTACCGACTATATGAATAATTGAGTCTGACTGGCCTGCCTTCCACTGGGAGGGAAGCAGATGGCTGTGACCTAGCCAGGGTTCCCTTTAAGCTGCGTGCTTGCGTTTGCGCAGAAAAAATCTCCCCCCTCCCTTCCTCCTATGCGCAGCCATGTGGCGGGCGGCAGGAGGCTGCTGCGGTGGCGAGGGTCAGAGGACCTGTAAGCCATGTGGGAGCTCAGCTGGGAGAGTAGCGAAGCAGGTACCAGGGTCGTACCAGAAGGGGAGACAGAGGGGCCAAGGACAGCGGGGACCTGGCACAGAAGATGGCTGGGTGGGGGGCAAAGGCACCAGCTGGGTGGGAGGTACTGGATGCAGGTAAATTCTGGGGTTTGGAGGGAAAGGTGCAGGTTTGCTCAGAGACATGTACACAATGGGGAGGGAAACAGGCGATATGTGGGGCTAGGGCTGTGGGCCCTAGGCCTAGGTACTGGCTGTTTGTGTTTGGGGGCAGACACGTGGCCCTGGTACATATACTGGTGGCATATGGCGGGTGTGTCAGATTGCAAGACTAGGCACAACTACAGGGTGTGGGGGAAGGTGTAGATAGTTAGCCAGGCATATACAGGCACCAGCTGGCTGTGTGTGATCCTGATGGGGGCATAGGCAGTGGGGCACACACAGTGTGTATTGGAGGCAGGGATCAGCAAGCTGGGTGTTTTTCAGGGTGAGTGCAGGGTTATGCACCTTGTTAATTATCTGTTGTGTTAGCATTTTTTCTTACATAACTGTGTGTGTGTGTGTGTGTGTGTGTGTGTGTGTGTGTAATTTTGTTAGTAACTAGTGCGTGCCTCAGTGGCACACGTCCAAAAAGCACACACACTGTCAATATTGGTGCACAAGACAAAACTCACTCTGCTTGTGGATGGAAAATCTTAGAGTTAAAGCTCTTGGACTTCAGCCTCGAGCATATTGGCCCCGGTGACTACTCGAGCATTTGCCTGGAGCCAAAGGAAGTCCAAGCCAGCCCTAGCCACCCCATTATAATGGGGCTGCAACCCACTTTGGGGGTCCAACCCACAGTTTGAGAACCAGTCATCTTGTACTGAGGCTGTACATTTGTCCTTTTTTGCCATGGTTCCATATGTTTTATTCTGCAAATATTTCAATGGGACTTTTCACAGAGTAAGCATACCTATCCGGAGTAAGGCTAGCAGAATCAGGTTTGTAACCATTTCCAAAACGGAGCATTTGTTTAAGCTCACAATATGCAGCAGCTTATTTTTTTAATCAAAGAGTTTAAGTAAAATTTACTATTACTTATTTTTGACATATGTCCCCAGGTTATATTTTAGGGAGGCAAGCATACTGGCTGTTCCATCAGAACAGTCTCAAACTGGTAATACAAGTTGGACCTCCCTGTTTGTGAACCCTCGGGACCCGACTGGTCCCAGATGAGGGATTTTTCCCGACCACGGGAGGTCATTTCAGGCCCCCTGCTGCTGGACTCCCCTGCAGGATCCCACACAAGGCTTCCTGACTCCCCTTGCAGACCAACTGAACTGTGTGCTGAATCCTGCCCTTCCCCACATCGCAGCCCAGATGAGCTGTGTGCCAGCTCCTGGTTCCTCCTGCCCACAGACTAGCTGAGTCATGTGCCGGCTCCTGGGCCCCCACACCCCTGCAGCGCATCGGGACTCTGATCCTGGAACATCCATGGTCATGCCAGACCACGGATGTTGCTGGACCAAAGAATCCCGGATTTTAGAGGTGTAACCTAAAGTTTCTAAGTTATATACATTTTACAGCAGGAAAACCATTTAAACAAAAGTTTAAACTATGACTATTCAGGAAGATGCTTAAAACTGTCTTCTATAATCTTGAAGCCAAAGCCCCTCTAGTTGCTTATAGACTAAATAAATTAGATCAATTGAAAGCCATTATTTGCACAATTTTGTAGAAAAGATCCAGATTCTAAGAACATATAGCGAAGAAAGAAAAATAATCCGTTATCTACACGAAGATTAAAAAATGCAGATTCCTAGTAGGAATGTTAAAATTAGTGTAATTTCTAACCATTTAATCGCTGAAAAGCCAGCTCCCTGCACGTACCTGCTCCCAGATGCCGCCTCTGATACAGAGGTAACAGTGCGGTGCGGCAGTTGGCTCCCCAGGAGCCACGTGTAATCGTTGGTGTATTTGATAAGTTCATGCTCATCGGTTACCCATTTAAACAGCTACACTGTTACATCCCTAATTCATAGTGCCCTGAACAATTCCCAAATGCAGAACATTCTGTATACTTGGAATAAATATTACGTACAAAAAAAGAAGTACTATACCTCAGGATCCTCAACAAGAGTCACAACTCTTCCAGGCTAAAAGGAAAAGAAATATTGCTAGTTCAGTGAAAAGCTTTTTTTTTTTTTGTCAAATCATTAGCAAAAGTAAACAGTAAAAAATATATGTATATTTAAAAAGTGGAGCAAGAATCATAAAGAAGAGTCTCATTGAAGTATCTATCCCTTTAAAGGATTTGGGCTCTGGTGTGTGTGTGTGTGTGTGTGTGTGTGTGTGTGTGTGTGTGTGTGTGTGTGTTTGGATAATATTTGGGTATGTGGTGAAATGATCTGTATTATAAATCAGTATGAGAGCTAGTTGGTGGTAAATAAAACTTTAGCCTCTAAGTTGTTGTGGTAGGAACACAGAAATAAAGCTAAGGTTGGGGTATAGGAACAATTCTGAGTTCCTTAGTTAAAGTCCAACAGACTCATCCCTTTCTTCCTCCTAATTTTGACTTTTTTGGGGGGAACTTTCATGTTACTCCTTTGCAGTATTCATTAGTCACATCTACTTCTGCTTCACACCATTACTTTCAGATATTTGAATCTTCTGGGGTAATCTCCTAGTCTAAATGATGGACTTTCTTTCTTCTCTCATCTTTAAGTATATCTTCTAATAGTCCACTTCTTCCATGATGACTGAGAACCACAAAATCTCTTCTTCAGATCCTCATTCCAAGTGTTTAATACTCAAATTTGTGTTGATTCTTCAGTTTGGTAGCAGTAAATGCTCTGTATCCAAACAACAGATGCTAGACTTTTCAGGGATCATTTATGATCATTTTCTATTATTGTTTGTCTAATAGATTAGGTTTTCCATTACTTCTGAAATTCTAGGGATCAAGAACTTTCATTAGGAGTGCCACCAAACTATTAATTCAGGAACATGGAATGATAGCTGATTTCAGTGGTATGTAATGAGAGCTCTACTAAGGTAAAGGCTATTAGACCAGCATACATTTTGAATTTTTTGTCAATATTTTAGAATGAGTGGGCACCCCATACATTGGAGGTGGGGAAACCTATCTGCCCCCCTCCATGTGTCAGTGGAGGTATTTAGATATTTTTATTTTCACTGTTTAAATATGTTATTTCTCTTGAGTTGTGCGTATGTGTGTCTTCCTTTCCTTCTCATTCTTTTCATGAAATTATACTTGTGTACAGGGTCTGTATGAGAGCTTATATTTCTGTGTCATACTTGTCCTCAAGCTGAATTCGGTTTTGTGCATTTTCTACATGGCTATTCAGTCTGAGAACGCTGACCTATGTAGTATTGTGTTTAATCTGTTAATATTGAGGAAGTGGTAGAAGACTATTATATAAAAATTAAAAACAAGTGTAATTCAAAATCTGTATATTTTGTGTATCTTCAAAAGCTGAGAAGATTTTTAAAACTTTACTGCTTCCATATTTTTTCAACTCCCTATTCTTGAGATCTGGTTATAAATGTCTCTGTAGGAAATACAATAGCTAATAAATAGCTAAACTTACTGTATGTTTTATTTTAAAGTTTTACTCACCTCAGGTGAGTAAAAGATGGACTTTGAGACACATAGCTGTGACCAAATATCAGACTCTGGACATTCTACTATTTTCAGTCTAGTGTTTTTGTATTTTCCTGTGGTCAGTCTATAATAGTTTTATATTAATGTGCTCAGTAGTGTGTAAGGGCCAAATTCTGTCACTTGCTCTGTGGAGTGCCTCGGGTCTCTTGTAGAAATCACAAGGATGTCTCAAGGTATAAAGCACTATTTAACATGAGTAAGATTGGAAGACTCTATACCATTGGGTAAATCAGAAATTGCTAGACAAAGTATATAAGCAGACAGACTAAGGCTTCACTTCCTAGTGATAGAAATGTAGCCGTGTTAGTCTGGGGTAGTTGAAGCAAAATGCAGGACAATGTAGCACTTTAAAGACTAACAAGATGGTTTATTAGATGATGAGCTTTCGTGGGCCAGACCCACTTCCTCAGATCAAATAGTGGAAGAAAGTAGTCACAACCATATATACCAAAGGATACAATTAAAAAAATGAACAAATATGAAAAGGACAAATCACATTGCAGAACAGAAGGGGGATGCGGGGGGGGGGGGGGGAGGAGGAGGAGGAAGGAAGGTAAGTGTCTGGGAATTGATGATATTAAAGGTAGGGAGAGTGGGATGTTTGTGAGTTAATGGTATTACAGGTGATAGGTCCTTTGGTATATATGGTTGTGACTACTTTCTTCCACTATTTGATCTGAGGAAGTGGGTCTGGCCCACGAAAGCTCATCATCTAATAAACCATCTTGTTAGTCTTTAAAGTGCTACATTGTCCTGCATTTTGCTTCACTTCCTAGTGGAATAGAATAAAATTGGTTTGTGCGATGGGCATTCTACTAGTTCCTTTCCAAGTTTGATATTGATAGCTATTGCATACTTTCATACAGACAGATGTTTAACTACTCTTTTAGTGTTGCATTAAACACATACAGGGGGCCTACTAATGTTTTTAAAAACATTTAGTAACAATGCATATGAACATTGTTCTATGCCATTTCTCACGTATAGGGTTGCCAGATGGTTTAACAAAAAATACTGATCCCCCCCCCCCCAAAAAAAAAAACCAAAAAACAAAACAAAAAAAACCCACACCAGGGAAAAATTCTGTCAAGGGGGGGGGGGGGGTTGGAAAGGAGTGGGGACACACACACCAAAGTTAAGCAAAAGTTGCACCACTCCCTCCAGTTTGGGGCCACACACTAACCCCCAATGTACCCACCCCTCCCTCTGAGCCAGTCCCCCCCATCCCAATGGACTCACCCTTCCCCCAGACCCAGGCCCCGCTAGTGCTCCCCCATCCCAATGCACTCACCCCTGCCTCAGAGCCAGGCCCCCTGCAGCATCCCCCCATCCCAGTGCACTCCCCCCACCCCCTAAGCCAGGCATCCCCAGTGCATGAAGCGCCCCATCCCAATCAAATCCGCTCCCTTCCCCTCCCCTCACCCTTCCCAACAGAGCCAGGCACCGGAGGAACGGAACAGCTGGGTAAGTTAATCTTACTTTTAAAGTGGCTGCTTTTGCCACCTAGCCTGGCTGCCTCAGCTCACAGTGTGTAGAGGGAAGCATCACGTGGCCAGCTCAGAGGTCTCTACTGGTCACGTGGGCCAGAGCAGCATGCATGCCGCTCCCACCCCAGCCTGGCGCCCCCTTACTGTAGCACCTGGCAAGTGCCCCCTCTTGCTCCACTTTGCTACGCCTCTGCTGTGCTCCTCACTCCCTTGCCCTTGCCATACTCGGCAGTGGAAAATTGTCCCCGCCGGATTTCTGTCCAAGGGAAACAGGAAATACAGGAGATTTCATTTGTCCGGTATTTTCTGTTTTTTTTTAAAGTGAACGGAGCTGCAAATACCGGACTGTCCGGGTGAATACTGGACACTTGACGACCGTACTCATGTAGTAATGAATACGACTTTTTTATCCTCTGAGGGATTATTCATATGTCTATCTAACAATAATTCTGTAAGTTTTTTGCTTTATTTATGTGTATTTTTAAAAAATGGGTTCTCTTATGTAACGTTATTAATAATTGGTGGATTAAATTTATTTTGGATGGGAAATTCACTGTATCTAGTTTGTATTTTTCATTTTCTTTCCAATCGCTTATTTTTCTTTCTTTTTGGATACCTGAGCAATTACATATTTCAGTGCCTCAGGTTCTGCATATGTTTCTTTGTGGATCTATCAAAGTCAGACACACTAGAAAAAGAGAGAGAGGTTCCAGTTTGCTATTTTATGTAGTAGTACTTTGAGTATGTGTTAGTTTATTATGCTTTAGTACAGCAGCATCAATAGAAACAGGCGCTAAAATGCATGGCTATTCATCTTGATGCATACTCTTCAGGAAGTAAAGTTATGTCAGAGGAATGAGTTTATCTAAAGGAGGTGCAGCTTGTTTCAATTGTTATATAAAGTGCCTGTCTTACATAGATACTCATGACTGACTGCTTTAAATATTTACTTATGGTCGCTATATTGATGTATTTTGCCACTGGTATGGAGTACGACTTCAGGAAGATACAGGAATCTCCCAGGTCATCTTGATGGTTGCAATAGGGTATAGTTTAGAGATGGCCTCTCATAACCTTATTCTAAACCAGTCATAGCTTTAATGGTCTCTTCACTTCTGAAGTTCTAGTCCAGAGGCACTAGTCCATATGCTTGAGCCCACTTCACTCCAGGTGTACAGCCATGTTCTACACAAGCCGGAGTTTCCAAGTGAATTTGAAGGGTAAAATCTCATGCATAGCAGCCTGGAAGTGACAAGAGGCATGGATGACATCAGCGAGGTCTGTAGTAAAGTGGCCAGTTATCCACTCACGATTGGAAAGGTGTTAAGACAGGGAGAAAAAAAGTTGGGCTGGGGTGGGGGGTGGGGGGGGGGGTTCGTAGGTTATAGATTTGTTGTCATAAGTCAATGTCTCTTCACCTTGACTGGTCCCTTTAAATGCGTTAGCTACTTATGCTGAGCAATCTGTCCCAGCTTGTATTGAACAGAGACACTCTTGAGTACATTTCCCAGACCTGAAAAGGAGCTTATACTGAGCTCCCCTTTCCAACAGAAGTTGGTCCAGTAAGAGATACATGAGAGACAGTATAGGTGAGGCAGTATCCTGGATCTACAAGGTTACAACAAAAATGCATATAAGAAATTATCACACTTTAGGAATTTCTCCAAATCCACTTTTTCTAAAACTCTCTTCTATGTTAACAGCATGGTAGCAGTTAGGGGAAAACATTAACAGCTTAAACTGATTCTTTAAGAAGAACATAAGTGTGTGTAGTTAATTAGAAGGAAAAAAAAATTCCAGATACCAGACCCATGCCTGACTTGCTCGGCCTGTTTTTAAAGCTCAACCGTCATTTTGTTTTTCTCTCATCATTGAAAGAACCCTACAATAGGGAGAACGGTCACTATATAAATGACTATATAGACTAAACACAAGCTGACAAGATGTCAAATGCACACAGTATAACTACTAAACTGAGGAAAAATATACTCCGATCTTTTAGTTGTAGTCATAGATGTGACTTTTTAAATAGTGAAGCATTGGCAAAATGTGATGTTGGTGTCTAAATTTTCACTATTAAATATATATTTTATAGAAGACTCAGTGAATGCAAAACCACCCTTTTTGAAACATAAATGAGGACTCTGGCCTCCAGTACTTCCAAAAAAACTATGTGAAATCTTGTTGACAAATGAGGTTTTGTCTAACCAGAGTCTCTTAAAGGTTTGGGGCATGTCTCTCTTATGAAGTGTAATGGTCTCAAACCATTCTTCATGCTTTACTCTTTAAATGGTTTAAAAAAAGTCAAGTTTGCTAAAAGTAATGATAAACCATATCCTTTCTTGTTTGTTACAAACCATTACAAGTAAATATTAAGTGGCTGGCAAAATGGGCTAAAAGAGCCAAAACAAGAGCAAAGATGCAGCTGAAACACCATGAAATTTACAGGGAAGATGAAAAGTAAAAGATGATACAGAGTGGGAGAGCAGATGCCAAAGGAAGGAGTTTAACAAAAAATGGTTATGGAGAGGGATTGGACAGTGTGAGAGCAAATGATCACGTCTGATAACTTTTAAATTAAAATATAAGATGACTGATTCTCTTCATCCCACATGTCAACTATGAGGTCAGATCCTGGGTGGGTTTTTTTTTTTTTTTGTATTTTGTACAGTAGAGGAAGCTGGAGCATTTACCTTAGGTCTTAATTTTGCTACAATTTTCAGTTACATGTAGGAAAACTTCCAAAAGATGGACCCTTGGATGTTCCTAGATGGGAATCCTACCCCCAAACTACCAAGTTTCTACCTTCCAGATATAAAATTGATTGACTAGTCCCAATCAGGCAAAACTCAGTAAGTGCTCTCACCGCTACCGGAATTTTACCAAAGCCACCATAGAGCCCTGAAAATCCACTGATATCTGCTTTATATTGCTGGGTATCCACATTTGCAGATGTGAATACAGATATCCATGGCTCATTTTTGCAGATGAATACAAATTTTTATCTTCATGAAAGGCTCTAACAATTGTTCTGCACAATATACATCTCTAGAATCTTTTTGTTTATAATAAAAAGTCAAATATTCCCATTTGATCAGTGGGAAAGATGCATTTGTCTGTAGGCATTGATGCTTACTCTCCTACACTTTAGTTGGGTTACTGAATTCTCATGTCACATGCTTTGGAAACATGAACACCATTCAGTCCATTAAGAAAGTCTGCCAGGTAATCACATTCTCTGGAACATTATAGTTTTACAGATAAGAAAACTGAGGCACAAAGACAACAGCAAGTCTGTGGAAGAGCTAGTAGAACTCTTGACTCCCAAGTTTGCACTTTAACCTAGCCAATATTTATTGTTAAACATGCTAGTATAATTTATTGAAGACCTACAGAAAGGCATGGAATAAGAAATTTATTTCATGTTCCACAGCAGGTTAGGAAGTAACCTTTGCTTTTTCAAACTGTATAATTCTTACATCTTCACTAGAGCTGCTCTCTCTCTGTCTCCTGTTTTAGCTTGGAGATGTCTATGGTGTGTAAATGAAGTGACTGCTTGGGAGTAAAAAATCTTCCAAGAACAAATGAAAAGAATTTAATTAAAATTGGCATTTACAGTTTTTCTTTCACAAAGTAGGGAAACATATTTGGTTCATTTTCATAAATCAAGCCCAGTGTGGTGATTATCAGTTAAGTATTTCTGATGACTAAATCATTAGCCACATATGCAGCTGTAAATAACATAGCTCTGCCCCATCAATGTCATTCCCCTAATTTGCTAGATGTTTCTGTAACCTATTGTTTCCTTAGCATTTGTTGAGCCATTTAGAATTATATAAGGGGGATAGCTCTTGTAAACTGAGAGCGATGCAGGATTTCAAAATGCAGTAAAACTATATTATGCTTTTTTCTGTTGCTTGAAAAATATAGGTGTCCACAGGAAATTGGAAAGGATGCTTACAACTGGACATTTTTTAATGTTGTTATCCTGTGGTTTGGGGTTTTCTTCTTTTTAAACATGAGATGGAAAAAAAGGATAATCTCTGCTCTTTAAAAGTTGTAGTGTATGGAAAAAACTAAAAGTCCACATAAAGTAGTTTGCTCAGATCTCTGCTTTGCTTTGGCTCCCTATTTGTAAATTCATACTTCCCCCTTAAGATTAAACAAAAATTAAATTTATTTTCTTCTGTCTACTTTGTTAGATACATATTCTTATTTGGGATAGGTTTCAACTACTAAAATTAACTATTTTTGGTTATTCTTGCTGCCATTACCATCTTACTCTTGCATTGCTTAAAAGATGTCCTACATTGTGAAAATCTACAATTTAGCTACAAAAATTGACTTGAGGAGTCTCTGAACTATAATGAGCAGTTAGCACCTAATACACTGTTGGCATCATGCTGAAATGGTCACTTCCTAATACTCATAAAAGGAAACTAGAATAATGTGAAGCAGAAGGCATGACTTACTCTTAGGATGTATTTAGTTGTGTGTACAAGGTAGACGTATTTTCTTAAATTTTGAAAAAATGCTGAAAGGATCAGTAAAATTAATAACAGATTCCACTAGGCACTCCCATTTTAAGTGATCACTTAAAGTATTTCCTTATCCCCACGTTTGTATAGTACCTAACACAATGGAATCTCATATTTCTCCGGGATCTTTGGATGATAACTTTTATTGGCCCCTATGTTGGCTTAAGGTAAATTTAATTTAAGAAACAGATCAAAATCAAATGCATTTGTCCCAATATTGATATCATCATCCTTGTCTTCTCCTTTTCCCCTCCTTCATTTTGTTCTTGTTGCATTTTGTCCCTATTTATACCCAGTTTCTGCTGCTGTACCCAAAGTCAGTGAAGCTCCACAAGGACTTCCCTGTGCCTATTTGTACTGAGGCATTTGCAGATAGAGATCTTGGACTATAAGTTCCATGGGGCAGGAATTGTTTAAAGAGTATATTCAGTACCCAGGGTGGTGAAGCCTTGGTCTTAACTGGGGCCTCCAGGCACTAAGACTATGATATAAAAGTATAAGAAATACACTACATTTTGGTGAGTTTCATAGAACAAGAGAACTCCAAGGGACCTCAAGAGATGATCAAGTCCAATCCCCTGCCCTCACAGCAGTATCAAGCACCATCTAGAATGATCATCCCTGATAGTTGTCTGTCCAACCTGCTCTTAAATATCTCCCGTAATGGAGATTCCACAACTACCCTCGGCAATTTATTCTAGTGTTTAACCACACTGGCAGTTGAGAAGTTTTTTCTAAAGTCCAACTTAAACCTCCCTTGTTGCAATTAAGCCCACGGCTTCTTGTCCTATCATCAGACACCAAGGAGAACAATTTTTCTCCCTTTTCCTTGTAACACCCTTTTGAAAAGGTTAAACATTTTATGGTTTGTTAAAACCATATAGAATCTAGGTTCCTTCAGGGAATATCGAGTGTGCTGCCTGCATAAATGGCAGTGGTGATGGTAATGAGATGTTTTTTACATGTGATGACCCAGTGAAATTGAATCCACGTATAACAGGGAAATATTAATTTTGTAGCTTTGCCTGCTTATTGCAGAGGCTCTTTCCATATTGGGAAACCCTTCAGCTATCCTGAAACTACTGGGATACAGAAATGGATCAAAGAAAAGTCAATTTACTTATTTCATGCCAAATGGGAATTCATATTAGTAAACAGTATTTTGGATCAGTAATTTCATTAGTAATTGCATCATTGCTTGAGGTGAGAAATGGACTTCTGTTGAAAGCAGCAGAATGGATTGTTTGGGAGGCTACAAAACTAACATTACAAGATTTGATGCTTGGTCTACTCTACAGTTTATGTTGATAAAACTAATCCATGCTCCTGAACAACACAGTTACACTAATCTAATCATCCAGAGTAGATGGCACTGTATGATGGGAGGGGCTTCTATCAACATAGCTATCACTCTTGGAGAGGTAAGCGCTCACATTGGCATAGGTAGCGTCTTCAATAAGTGCTACGTTGGTGCAGCTATGCCAGTGCAGTGCTGTAAGTATAAACAAGCCTTAAGTATTGTACTGAAAATACATTTTCTAGTTTTGGGCCTTTGAATATGCTAAGTTCTTTGGAAGTCACGTGTCCATCTCCAAAGTCCTGACATAGCTGGCATGGCTTTGAGATTTCTGAGGTATAACTTGTTACTGTAGCACAACATTTCTCAAATATAAAACAAAAACCAGTAATTTAAATAGTCAAAAGCAGTTTAAATATTCAAATCATTAGAAGTACAATGTTATGATCTTCTGCATGACTAGGCAATTATTCACCCAAATAAAGGAATACTTTGCTTCTTTGAACTATGCCATAGGAGTGAACCCCCTTTGTTTCAAAAGTTTAGTTTTTTATTTCAAGAAGACTAAAATGTAGAGATTGTGCATTTATTACACTGCTCTGACACCTTCCTTCTTTAAAGTGGTACTGCTAATTTTTTTAAAAAATTAAGCAATTAAAAAAAAACAAGTTTCAACAGAGCATTATTTTAATATATTCTAAAATCTTTAAAAAAAATCCTTTTAAAAACCGTTTCAATTTTGGGTTTGGATTATATAAGGATATTTTTAACAGAGTTGAAACGGAGGGCCCAAATATATAAACACCTGAATGATTCCATAAGAAGTCCCATGTAAGTCAAAAGTACGTAAGTAACTACTCATTTGTAAATGCTGGCAATATTGAATTTTAAGACCTATCTTGCAAGCTGTTTCAGCTCTCTTCCCTCCCAATGCCAACCCTCACAGTGTTCATTATTTTGCTCTGCATAGGGTTTCCCCAGGCAGATAAGCTTTTGTTAGATTGGGGCCTTAATGACTATAGGGGGAAAGGGTGACACTAACAGCACAGAATGCTGACAAATGCACAAAATAAACTAGGGGTGGGGGAGAATAATAGCCATTTTTGTTCTGTTAGTGTGAAACAAAAAGCTGTTACTTATAACAAATAGTAGGTATAAAATATTCAGTCCAATGTGATTTTTTTCCAGTTGATGGTGCAAAAGATTATCCAGTAACTGCTCATGATAATGATGTAGGAAGGTAAAAGAGGTGGTGCTTTATACAGAGCTAGAGGTAGATGACGATAGTTATATATGTGAAACTGGTATTAAATATGATGCAGTTGAAAGGCAGAGGAGGTAAAGGGTATTTACTTGTAGAGAGTATCTTAAAACTATTAAGTTTTTGGGGACCTGTGTTAGGAGAGTGGAGTTTGATTGTGTTTACTGTCTAAATGGGATCTGTTTGTCCATGAGAGAATGGGAGAACTGTGGAAGTATCCTTTGGTGCAGAGGACTGTTTGTGTGAGGAAGAGGTGTGTGCCGGGGTGTAAGGACCCGCATTTGTTTGTGTTGGGGGTAGGTGGGGCTGTCTGCAGGAATTGCGTGTGGGAAGTCCGGGATCCATTCTAGTGGGGGGAGAATGCCTGAACTGAGAGGAGGGCAAGTGTATAGATGCCCAACCCTCACATGGAAGGGAACTGAAGAGCGGCACGTACCTGTATGGGGGGGGAGGGAGATGGAGGGGCTGAGCGGTGGGCTCTGGGTTACTTGCTGTATAAACGGAGTGGGGGTGAGCTCAGTGCTCCCCGCTTTGGGTGAGATGTTGGGTGGCATATCGCCTTCCCCCCTCGCCCAGTGGATTAACTATGGCCCGGGGAGGAGGAAGAGCAGCTGCCACCGACATTTCCCCTCTCCTGCCCCCTGGGGGCGGCTGATGGGTGCTTCCCTCCCCAATCGGGGCACCGGCAGGACTCGCTCTCTGCTGCTAGCGCTCACCTTGCCCGGCACCCCGCGGTGGTCTGTGCTGCCCTGCCAGAACCTCCGGCTGTAGCCCGTGATGTACCCGACCATCTTTTCCTCGTAGGGGAAATCCACCTTCCAGATGAGGGAGCCGTAGCCAAACACCCACATGGTTCTCGCCCTGCCCGCGTCCCGCCGGCCGGCAGCCGCCCCTGCCGGTCTCTGCTGCGCTTTCCCCGGAATAAGGGCAGAGCGGCCCCGGATTGCTGCGTGGCACGGCGCCGCCTGGCAAAGCACCATGGGGCTTGTAGTGCACGGGGCCCCTGGGCGCCTCTCCCGCCCGGTGTCCCGGCCCTGCCCCCGCCCGGCGGAAACTGCGGGCAGAGGCCAGGCCAGGCCACCGCATCCCGGCGGGGGCTGCGCTTTAATGCAGCCCCCTGCGCCCCTCTGGGTAGCGAGGCCGCCCCGCCCCTGCGCTCCTTTGGCGGGGTTGGCGAGGCCGGTGGAACGACGAAAACTGAAACCCTGATTTTTTGCGCCTCATTGCATTTTCCGCCATGCATGCATGAAATTCTGGGCTACGGCTCAGGACTTGCTACCTGGTACAGTACAGGGGTTGCTAATTCTGAGGGACGGGGTTCCGTTGTCCAAAACTCTCACAGTTTGCTCCCTCCTTGCTAATGGCCACAGCTGCTGTTTGTGTTTTGCCTTTTGGCTCTAACAGTAGACAGGATGGGGTCTTGTGGTCCAGGGGTTGTAAATTACAAGGGATGTGGTTCCCTGGTCGAAAACACTCACCATTCACTCCTTGTACCACATCTTCCCCCACCCACTACAGTTTGAGGCCGGGCTTCTCCATGCACTAACCTGCAGGTGGAGATGGAGGAGGGTTGGGCTTGGAGCAGAGAGGCAGGGAGGAGGCTCCAGCTACCGGTGGCAGGCGGAGTAGGAGCACATGAGCTGAGGGATGACAGGGGGAGCAGAATGGGATTAAATTGGCGCCTCCCTAGCATGGTGCCCAGGGGCAACTGATCCCTCTAGGCCCCTTGCTACGCCACTGCCTCCCCCCCGCAGATCTATCATCTTATGCATGTGCAAGATCTGTGAGAGCCATCCCATGCATCTGCAGTTAGTGTCTGTGGCGCCTGTTTCTGGGTGGTGTCTCAATGCTGCCACATTCACCTCCAAAGAAGGGGCTTCCCAAAGCAGGCTCTTGCTGCTGACCCCCAAGGCGTCCACAGGTTCAGTCTTCTTTCAATGGGCCCACTTCCCAGGGCTCATTGATCTTGGATCTGGCTTCCATCTCCTCTCCAACCTTTGCAACTGCCCAGAGGTGCTCACCTTCCACCTTATCCATTCCCAACTCATTCACCCCACAGGGACAGTCTCTGCTTCACTTGTCCTAGGGACTATTCCACCAAGACATAATACAAAGTTTCCATGTAAAAGGACTCAATACAAAGCTAAAAACTTCAATGAGAGAATGATTAATACAGAGACATGTCTACATCTGCTGAAGGGAGACACCTCTGCCTGCCTCCAGCCCTCTCCCTTGGGTTGTGTCCAGACTCAGGGTTTTTTCCGAAAAAAGTAGCCTTTTTTCGAAAAAACTTCACCTGCGTCTAGACTGCAGCCGCATTCTTTCGAAATTAAATCGAAAGAATGCGGCTTTTCTTTCGACGGTGGTAAACCTAATTCCACGAGGAAGAACGCCTTCTTTCGAAAGTGCTCTTTCGAAAGAAGGCGTTCTTGAAAGCAAACAGGCTTTTTAGAAAGAGAGCATCCAGACTCACTGGGTGCTTTCTTTCGAAAAAGCGGCTTGCTTTTTCGAAATTCCGCGTGCAGTCTAGACACTCTCTTTCGAAAGAGCCTCTTTCGAAAGAGGCTTGCAGTCTAGACATAGCCCTAGAGTCTACAGCTCCATTGCAAAGCAGGGGAGGGGAAGGAAAGAGGTTGAGGCACATCCAATCAGACTGAAGCAGTCATGAGCAAGCCATGCCTGGGAGCCATTCTCCTGTCCGTTGTTGGTGCTTCAGGCATGCTGAAAAGCAGTCACTTCTAGGGTGGGCTGGACAGCTGTTTAACACCTGCAGTCCCAGGGCAGGCAGGGGGCAGTGCAGGCTGCCTTCCTGCAGGGCCCCCATCAGAACCACTGTGCCCTCCTGGCTTAGGAAAAGAATAAACAGGAGGACTGGAAATTAGCCCTCCCAGTCTCATATTCTGTAGGCAGGGAATGAGCCCCAGCTAGAGTATCGTGTCCTGTTCTGGGCGCCACATTTCAGGAAATGTGGAGAAACTGGAGGAAGTCCAGAGAAGATCAACACAAATGATGAAAGGTCTAGAGATATGAGGCAAGGCTGAAGGAAATGGCCTTGTTTACCTTGGAAAAGAGAAGACCGAAAAGGGACGTGAGATCAGCTTTAAAGTTTCTAAAAGAGTATCATGAGGAGGAGGAGGAAAAAATTGTTCTCCTTGGCCTCTGATGAGAAGCACTGGGCTTAAATTGCAGCAAGGAAGGTTTAGGTTGGACATTAGGAAAAACTTCCTGCATGTCAGGGTGGTTAAACTCTGGAGTAAATTGCCTAGGGAGATTGCGGAATCTCTGTCACTGGAGATATTTAAGACCTAGTTAGACAGACACCTGTCAGGGATGAGCTACTCAACTTTGGAAGTCTCAGGGGCCACACTGATACTTACAGAACATGCTGAGAGCCTCAACTAAAGTGTGGTTGAATATGCAAGCAAATATATATAAATAGCTTCTCTCACACGGACAGGCATGAATGCAAAGATTAAGGCAATACTTCACAACACACAGGCCCCATTTAAGTCAGTTCTGCTGATATTAATAAAATTCAACATTTCCCTGATTTCTACCCATGTGACAGCACTTTTCATGAGCAATGACAGTCCAAGAATTTAACTACTAAAACGCATCTCAGCAGAAGATCATTTCACTGACTACTTTTTTGGTTTTGGCTCCCACTCGCTAGCCATGTGTTGATCCCCACAGAAACCCAAACTGCACCGCAGGGCACAAACAAACTGGCCATGGACAGTGACCCACGGGCCATTTATTGAGCAGCCCTGGGTGCTTGGTCCTGCTGTGAAGGCATGGGACTGGACTTTATGACCTCTTGAGGTCCCTTCCAGCTCTAGTGTTCTCTTATTTTATACTGCCCACATGGGGTTAGATGGGGGCTGGTGCCCCCTAGAAGGGACGGATCTCCAGAGCCCATCCATACCTCCGTGAGCCAGCCTGTGACCTCTGCCCCGGGACTGAACCAGAGCCAGTGCTCCCTAGAGAGGCCCTGTAGCCTCCTGAGTACTACTGAAATTTTGGCGCTAGAGCCCTCCCTCAAGTGGATCCCTTGCACTGGGGGTCAGGTCAGGTCCTGTTTACTCCCACACTGTGGGATGCCAGGGGTGGTGCCTCTAGGCCAGTGTTGCAGTGCGAGGGGAGTGAATTGGCTAGTTCCAAAGCATTCCCCCCACAGGCCTCAGCAAGCCTGGGGGCAGGGCTGAGCGGATGAGAGAAGTGGGGGTAGGAGGTGGCTGCCAGGTCTCAGACTCTGCCCTTCGCTGCTGTTAGTTGGGCTGCACCGCGGGCCGGCAGGCAGCTCCCAGGATTGTCTCTTTCGAACAGTGGTGGCTTGATCGCAGATGAGCTAGACAAGGCATGATTGCTGAAGCCCCCCCACCCTGCGGTTGTTCCCGACATTAATCAGATTGCAGCGAGCCGGGTTATGCTGCTCTGTGCTGCACTCACATCTTTGCTACCCATGTAGACAGCCCCTGAACCACTGGAAACTGAGCTTCTAGTCAAGCCTGGTGTGTGACCTCAGGCATGTCACAGTCCCCACTGTGCCTCACTTTCCCCAGCTGTAAAATGGGAACAATGTTGGCCTCCGCGCTAAAGCCCTCTGAGTGTTACCAATTGGCGGAGCAAGGGCTGGCAAGGACAAGTCTTGCTTTGGTCACGTGGGCTTGGCACCATTCCAGTGGGCGGATGGTGCTGTCAGTTGCTTGATAGCACTTTATGTCCAGATGAAATCAAGTGAGGAGGTTCAGTGACAGACGGGTGAGCGGCTGAAAGTCAGTGTGTAGGGAACCGGGTGCCAGGCGGCAGGTCACTGGCAAATTCAGCATACGGGGAAGGGGCTCCCCACACCTCCACTCCCAGCACTTGCGGGCGGAGTTCACAAATGACAAAGCTCTTTTCCTCACTAGCCTAGCCGTCACTTTACTCCGGGTCTTTAACACATGCTGTCCCTTGCCTTGGGTGGGCACTGCACTGGTGCGGACCCAGCTCTCCTAGCCCAGAACCACAGAAGTGCCCAAAATGTGGGGTTGGGGGGCACAAGCACCCAGACCCGTCATCCCTCACCCTGCTGTTCTTGCCCCAAGGCCCCCCCCGCACTCTGTCCCCCTCTGCAAAAATGCTCCTGAGCTACCTCTTCCTCCCAAGATCCAACCCGCACTTGTGATCTCCCCCTGCCATTGCCTGCCCTTTCACGCCTCTGGCCCCCCACCCCCTCTCCATGCCCCTTGGCCCTGGCCTGCCCAAACGGGATGCCGCTGGAGACTGGCAGGTTTTCTACCAGCTGATGCCTGAGCCAGGCACCCCCAGCACCTCCCACAACCAAATCCCCCTCCCTCAGAGACAAGAAGCCCTCCACTAAATCGCCCTCCTTCAGAGCTAAGCAACCCAGCACCCCCCCCCCCCCGACCAAATCCCCCTTTGCTATGCTTCTTCTGCAGAGGTATTAACAGAGCATTGAACATGAAATGATCTTTAACAATATGTTCTCACTACTTATATTAAAGAAATCCATTCCACCTTAGTTAGTAGAGAGAACTCTGATTGATAGGGTTGCCAGGTGTCCGGTATTTTACTGAACAGGTGGGTTTTTGGGCCCTCTGTCCGGTAAAAATATCCGGAAAATACCAGACATGTGCAATGCTGGCCAGGGGAAGGAAGCCTGGTGGGAGTTAGGGGAGTGGCTGGGAGACGGGGCGCGATTGACACTGCGAGCCTCTGGTTGAGTCTGACGCCTTGGGGAGGAGGAGAAGCCCTGTCCTTGCTTCTCAGCGTGTTGTGGAGCCGCAGCCGGACTCACTCATGCTTCACCAGGACTATGTGCGGGACTGACAGCACCCCAGGATCTGCATGTGCCCGGGTCAGTCTCCCCACCGTCTTACCCCAACCCTTCCCGACCAGCTCCGCTGCCCCCAACCCTCTCCCGGCCACCACTACTTCCTGCTGGCCAGTTCTCCTCCTCCTGATCTCCTCCAGCCAGCAGTGCTGCTCCCGACCCCCCCGGGACAGTTGAGCTGCCCCACTCTTCCCCCCCCCCCCACCCGCATCTCCCCTGGTCAGCTGCACTGCCACCCCCATCAAGTGTGTCCATTATTTTTTCTACACCTACCCGGTAAGCCTATTGACCAATAAGAATCTGGTGTTGCAGGCCCCCATAGTGCAATCTATATTTGCTTCTCCATTGTCAGTATAGCATTTATTTTGGTGAGTTCTGCACACAGATGCAGGAATGTGGACTTGAGCATCCGAAAGTTTTGCAGCCACTGCTCATCAGCCCAAATCTCCATTGTTGCAAAAGATTTTTGCTTTTGGGAAGGATGTGAGATGACACAATATAATACACATAGGCTATGTCTACACTGGCGGGTTATTGTGCAAGTACGGCCATTCTTGCACAAGAATCCACAGAGCGTCTACACTGCCCATCCGCTCTTGTGCAAGTAAATTTACAGTATGGCATAGTAAGAGAGAGCATCTTGCGCAAGAGCTACGCTCTTTTTTATCAGGTGTAAGCCCTCTTGCACAGGAGCTCCTGCACAAGAGGGCAGTGTGGACGCTTGGCAGAGATTTCTTGCGCAAGAGAGCCCTATCGCTAAAATGGCCATCAGAGTTTTCTTGTGTAAGAGAGCATCCACACTGCCATGGGAGCTCTTGTGCAAAATCACAGCGCGCACATGGCAGTGTGGATGTTTTCTCGCGCAAGACTTCTTGCACAAGAAGCCACCAGTGTAGACATAGCCATAGTGAATATTTGTGAGTCAACGTCTACAAAAAAGCAATGACTGTGGACATGAGACACTAGGGGCTGGATTCACAGCCACGTTAAATGCAGCAAAAGGTAATCCTCATTGCTTGATCAAATGCAAAGGAACTGTTGAAAACAGGACAGGAAATCAGTTATACTGGAAGTCACATGACCCAACAAAATAAACTTGTGCTATTAAAAGAAAAAGAAAAAAGGTAGAATTAAAAACTCCTAATTACAAATCAAAGTACAAAAATCATAGCAAGTGCTATAATAGAAACACAGAGGGAATTCCTAAAACCAATAACAACTATTTACTTAAACTTTTTGGATGAGCATTAGCTATTAAAATAAAAAATAAACAGCACATTCATTGCAAAGTGATAATACAGATTAAATGACAACGTGTTCAGAGTAATAGAAATAACATTTTTAAAGTTGCAAAACTATAATTAAAATAGTTTACAAGAAGAGAGTGCAATTCAGGGAATCACATCAGCAGATAAAAAACAAATTGGGAACCGTTATGAGACTTCACGTAGACATATATTGAGTGATAAGACACTCTTTAAAATTTTCAGAATGTGACACACAGAGTTTGAGGGAATGTAGGTAAATTATTTCACTGCACCAAGTCTCCTGTAGCAGTAAAGTAGCACCAGGGACAGAAGAGAGGGGGTTTGGCGTCACTACCGGGTTTACAATGGTGCCAATGGCACTGTGGCACCAGTTCCACCCACATAGCTGGGTCTGGCCCCTCGCCTCTTGTCAGGGCTGGCTATTGTGGATGGGGGGTCCAGGTGTGGGAGAGTAGGTCTCTAGAGGGCCGGGGGGGGGGGGGTCCTCAGCAGTGAGGGGCTGGAAGGTGCTTGGCAGTGGGGAAGGCTTGTTTGTTTTGGGATACTGGGCATCCACACACCTGCCCCGCAGCGTTGGCAGCTGCCCTATGGGGAGCAGGGGAGAGTGCAGCCTCAGGTCCCCCATGGGGATTACTGGAGGCGCCGCTCCCGGACCTCCGGTGGAGGTTCCGGGGCGGTTGCACACCCACAGGGGGCTAGGGGTCGACGTCGTCGCCCCAGGATGGATAACCAGCGGGGATAACCATCAGGGCAAGCCCCAATTTTGACACCCTTTTCGAGAGTCCCATACCGGTCTCCCGCCCTGGCCCCCCGTTTGGAGCCAGGCTATCCCTTTTTGCCTGTGCATGGGCTCTAATTACATCGGATGCCTGGGTTCTGAACATAATAAATGGAGGCTATACTGTCCCATTCCTGGGCCCAACCGCCTTCAAAACCCCCTTCTCCGTCTTTAGTGAGGGATACCCCTCACAAACACGTCGGCTACGTCTACACTGGCCCCTTTTCCGGAAGGGGCATGTAAATTTCACTAGTCGTCGTAGGGAAATCCGCGGGGGATTTAAATATCCCCCGCGGCATTTAAATAAAAATGTCCGCCGCTTTTTTCTGGCTTTTAAAAAAGCCGGAAAAGAGCATCTACACTGGCCCCGATCCTCCGGAAAAAGTGCCCTTTTCCGGAGGGTCTTATTCCTACTGTTGTTCTTCGAGATGTGTTGCTCATGTCCATTTGACTCCCATCTTACCTCCCCTTCGTCGGAGTGTCCGGCAAGAAATATGATTTAATTGGGATAACAGAGACTTGGTGGGATGACTCGCATGACTGGAGCGCTGTCATGGAAGGGTATAGATTGTTCAGGAAGAATAGGCAGGGGAGAAAAGGAGGAGGAGTTGCACTATATGTAAGAGAGCACTATGATTGCTCTGAACTCCAGTATAAAGAGGGAGAAAAACTTGTTGAAAGTCTATGGGTCAGGTTTAAAGGAGCAAACAGCAGTGATGTTGTGGTTGGTGTCTGCTACAGGCCACCGAACCAGGTGGATGAGGTAGATGAGGCTTTCTTCGAACAACTGAGCGAAGCTTCCAGATCGCAGGCCCTGGTTCTCATGGGGGACTTTAATCACCCTGACATCTGTTGGGAAACCAATACGGCAGTACACAGGCAATCCAGGAAGTTTTTGGAGAATGTTGGGGATAACTTCTTGGTACAAGTGCTGAAGGATCCGACCAGGGGCCATGCACAGCTTGACCTTCTCCTCACAAACAGGGAGGAACTAATAGGGGACGTAGAGGTGGGTGACAACCTGGGAAGCAGTGATCATGAGATGGTAGACTTCAGGATCCTGACCAAAGGAAGGAAAGAGAGTAGTAAAATACACACCTTGGACTTCAAAAAAGCAGATTTTGACTCCCTCAGAGATCTGATGGGCAGAATCCCCTGGGATGTTAACATGAAGGGGAAAGGAGTCCAGGACAGCTGGCAGTATTTTAAAGAAGCCTTATTGAAGGCACAGAAAGAAACCATCCCGACGCGTAGCAAGAGAGGCAAACCTGGTAGGAGACCGGATTGGCTTACAGGGGAAATCCTTGGTGTACTTAAGCACAAAAAGGAAGCTTACAGAAAGTGGAAACTTGGACAAATGACTAGGGAGGAGTTTAAATGTATAGTTCGAGAATGCCGGGGGGTTATCAGGAAGGCGAAAGCGCAAATGGAGTTGCGACTGGCTAAGGATGTGAAGGATAACAAGAAAGGTTTCTACAGGCATGTCAACAAGAAGAAGGTGATCAGAGAGGGTGTGCAGTCCCTAATGGATGAAGGAGGTAACCTAGTGACAGAGGATGTGGGGAAAGCTGAAGTACTCAATGCTTTCTTTGCCTCTGTATTCACGGACAAGGTCGGCTCCTGGACTTCTGTGCTAAGCAACGCAAGATGGGAAGAAGATGGACAGCCCTTGGTGGGTAAAGAACAGGTTAGGAACTATTTAGAAAAACTAAACGTACACAAATCCATGGGTCCAGACTTAATGCACCCAAGGGTACTGAAGGAGTTGGCAAACGTCATTGAGGAGCCTTTGGCCATTATCTTTGAAAAGTCGTGGAGATCGGGCGAAATCCCGGATGATTGGAAAAAGGCAAATGTAGTGCCCATCTTCAAAAAAGGGAAGAAGGACGATCCAGGGAACTATAGGCCGGTCAGTCTTACCTCGGTTCCTGGAAAAATTATGGAAGGGATCCTAAAGGAATCCATTTTGAGACACTTGAATGAGAGGAAAGTGATCAGGAATAGTCAGCATGGATTCACAAAGGGCAAGTCGTGCTTGACCAATCTGATTAGCTTCTATGATGAGGTAACTGGCTCAGTGGACATGGGAAAGTCAGTGGATGTTATATACCTTGACTTTAGCAAGGCTTTTGATACGGTCTCCCACAATATTCTTGCCAGCAAGTTAAGGGAATGCGGATTGGATAAATGGACGGTAAGATGGATAGAAAGATGGCTAGAAGGCCGGGCCCAGCGGGTAGTGATCAACGGTTCGATGTCAGGATGGCGGTCGGTTTCTAGTGGAGTACCCCAAGGTTCAGTTCTAGGACCGGTTTTGTTCAATATCTTTATTAATGACCTGGATGAGGGGATAGATTGCACCCTCAGCAAGTTTGCAGATGACACTAAGCTAGGGGGAGAGGTAGATACGCTTAAGGGCAGAGATAGGGTCCAGAGTGACTTAGACAAATTGGAGGATTGGGCCACTAGAAATCTCATGAGATTCAACGAAGACAAGTGTAGAGTCCTGCACTTGGGACGGAAGAATCCCAAGCATAGTTACAGGCTGGGGACCAACCTGTTAAGTAGTAGTTCTGCAGAAAAGGACCTGGGGGTTACAGTGGATGAGAAGCTCGATATGAGTCAACAGTGTGCCCTTGTAGCCAAGAAGGCTAATGGCATATTAGGCTGCATTAAGAGGAGCATTGCCAGCAGATCCAGAGATGTCATTATTCCCCTTTATTCGGCTTTGGTGAGGCCACATCTGGAGTACTGTGTCCAGTTCTGGGCCCCCCACTACAAAAAGGATGCGGACGCATTGGAGAGGGTCCAGCGGAGGGCAACCAAAATGATTAGGGGTCTGGAGCATATGACCTACGAGGAGAGGCTGAGGGACTTGGGTCTGTTTAGTCTGCAGAAGCGAAGAGTGAGGGGGGACTTGATAGCAGCCTTCAACTTCCTGAAGGGAGGTTCCAAAGAGGATGGAGAGAGGCTGTTCTCAGTAGTGACAGATGGCAGAACAAGGAGCAATGGTCTCAAGTTGTGGTGGGAGAGGTCCAGATTGGATATTAGGAAAAACTATTTTACTAGGAGGGTAGTGAAGCATTGGAATGGGTTACCTAGGGAAGTAGTGGAGTCTCCATCCCTAGAGGTGTTTAAGTCTCGGCTTGACAAAGCCCTGGCCGGGTTGATTTAGATGGGATTGGTCCTGCCTAGAGCGGAGGGCTGGACTTGACGACCTTCTGAGGTCTCTTCCAGTTCTGATTCTATGATAAGGGGATGGTTGGATGAAATAACATGATCTTGGTAACTAATTGACCATTCATTACCAGTTGGAAATAGGTCAATGGAGGGATGATAGGAGTTGCTATAGGGAACTTTCTGGGTGTCTGGCTGGTGAGTCTTGCCCCCATGCTCAGGGTTTAGCTGATCGCCATATTTGGGGTCAGGAAGGAATTTTCCTCCAGGGTAGATTGGCAGAGGCCCTGGAGGTTTTTCGCCTTCCTCTGTAGCATTGGGCACAGATCACAGCTGAAGGACTCTCTGCATGTTGGGGCCTTCAAAGTATTTGAAGGCTTCAATATCTGAGACATAGGTGAGAGGATTATTCTAAGAGGGGTGGGCGAGATTCTGTGGCCTGCACTGTGCAGGGGGTCAGACTAGATGATCATAATGGTCCCTTCTGACCTTAAAGTCTATGAGTCTATGAGTCTATGAGAAGGAACTGAGGTGGGGCAGCGCCGGCAGGGGTACTTATGCCCCGCCATAGCGGTGCCACTCCAGGGGGCGCCCTGCCGGCGCTACGGGTACCGCTAGGGAAAACGCTCTGGAAGACACGGGGCACGCGGTGCGCACACCTACTTCGAATGGACATGAGTAACACATCTCAAAGAACAACAGTTACAGGTAAGTAACTGTTCTTTTCTCAAGCAATATATTTCTACTCCTCCCTAGTCATCTGTCCAAGTTTCCACTTCTTGTGAGCTTCCTCTTTATGTTTAAAAAAACACAGAAACATTGGCCGGTTTCCTGTCAATAGGAACTGCCTGTTCTCAACTGGCAGCTTGTGAACCACCAACTCCTTCCCTCAAGCTTCGGTAGCTGTTTAAAAACCACATGGCCCCTGCAGCCAGTGTGGGGGTAGGACTGGCAGGGAGTCTGCTTGAGAAGGCTGCTGGCTGGGAGTCAGTAAGTCTCCCAGCCAGAGCCTGCCTCTTGCATGCCAACCCCTCTGCCCCCCATCCCACATAACCCGAATCCTCTGCCCCCATATCCCCTCCCAGATCCTGCACCCTAATCTGCTGCTCCAGATCACAGCCCAAACCACTCCACCCCCTTCTGCACCGTAGTCCCCTTCCCCAGGTCACAACCCAAACCCCTGCACCCCAGTCCCCTAACCCAGGTCACAACTACTTCCTTCACCCAAATACCCTCCCAGACCCTCTCCTTCACCCCAGTCCCTTTATTGTAAGGTCCCTTCTGTACCCAACCTCCATCCCAGACCCAGCACCTCTTCCATTAATATGGAAGAGTGTAGCCCTTGACCACTCTCCAAATTCTTGGAGTGGCCCCTCTGTCAAAAATTATTGCCCATCCCTGCTCCAGAGTGTCTGAGAGACACTTGTCAGATGTTCTGGAGTCTGGTCAGAATTTGACATTATTTAGAAATGTAAATAACATTTAGTGTGAATGTACTTATTTAAATCAACAATGCAATTTAGCGGTTAGGTCATCAGAGCAATCTGGAATAATGTCTCAGTTTTGATGCTGACTCATCATGATGTTGTGTACATTAGGGAAACTTTGCAAAAATATCCCCCTCTTGCTCACTCCAATTCTGTTCCATTGTTGTTAGCAACATTGGAAAGCATAATGTAGACAAGTTGCTGGATGCAGCTGATGTGTTAGGGGTTTTCCCCACAAATGGGTTTATTTCAGACTAACTTGGCATTTTTTCAAATTAAAATGGACTGCATGAACTGGGGCAAGAGGTTGCATGGGGGGTGGTTCAGGGCAGGGGGTGGGTGGTGAGGGAGTTAGGGTAGGGGGTTGGAAGGTGTGGGAGGACTCAAGGGAGGGAGTGGGAGTGCAGGAGTTAGGGTAGTGGATTGGAAACTCAGAGTGAGGGAGGAGTGCAGAATTCAGGGCAGAGGGCTGCGAGGTGTGGGGTGGAGTGCTCAGGGGAGGGAGTTCTGGGGCAATTATAGCAGGAGGAGGGAGTGTAAGAGTCAGGGCAGGGGGCTCATGGCATGGAGTGGGGGTTCAGGAGTTAGGGCAGGGGGTTTGGTATGGGGGCTTGTGGTGGGGTTGCAGTAGTCAGGAAAGTGGCTTGGAGGGGTGGGGGGTTCAGGTTGGTGCATGGTACAATAGTTAGGATGTGGGGCAGGGGATGGGGTTGCAGGAGTCAGGGTAAGAGCCTGGTTTTGCAGGGAGCTCAGGGCAAGGGATTGTGTGTGTTGGGTCAGTGCTGCAGTGCTTAGCCCCGGCATCTCCTTGAGGCCCTGGAGGTGTGGTGATGGGAGGGTATGGATTGGTTTCTGGCATTGGAATCTTCTTCAGGAAGTCTGGGTCTGCAGTTCCTGGGGTCTTCTTTGGGTGGAGGCTGGGCCAGGCTGTGGCTTATGGGGTGGGCCCCCCAACTCCATGTAGCAGGCTGCAGATCTCAGCTCCCTGTAGTGTCTGCTCAGGAGAGGCAGTTTCAGGCTCCCCCAGCAACTGCTGCGGGTGTTCGGAGGTTGGGCCGCGCCATCTATATTGGCCAAACTGGATAGTCTCTATGACAAAGGATAAATGGACACAAATTGGACATCAGAAATGGTAAACCTGCATAAACCTGTAGGGGAACATTTTAACCTGCCTGAGCACTCATTAATTAATTTGAAATTAGCCATTCTTCTACAAAGGAAGTTCACTAGCCATTTTACAGAGAGTGGGGAATTAACATTAATCTGCAAATTTGACACTGTTTTCCTTGGCGCTAATAAAGACATTAAGTGGCTGTCACATTATAAAGCCAGCCTTCTCTGCATTTAACACCTCATTTTTACATCAAAAGCTTAGTATGGGACACTTCCAGCCCACTTAATTACCCTCATTAGCACTGGTCCTTCAATTGACAGGTACTTTTTCCCCTTTCTTTTTCTGTTCTAAATTTTCAGTTTCTGTTATTCCTCTCCAGCTCATCTGATGTGGGTCTTGCCCACAAAAGCTCATGATACTATATATATTTTTGATAGTCTCTAAGGTAGTGGTCTCCAACCTTTTTACACCCAAGATCACTTTTTAAATGACAGACCAAGCCAAGATCTACCGCCCCGCCCCTTCCTTGAAGCCCCGCCCTCTCTATTCTCCTCCTCTCCATCACTTGCTATCCCCAATCCTTATACTGCTAAATTCCCACCATTCCTCGCAGCTACTCACCTGTGCTGTTGCTTGGTGAGTAGCTGCTCCTCAAATGAGGAAATCTAATGTAAATGTACTGCACAGGTGCGCAGTTCAGAGAGGGCTCAAGAGCTACTCTTAGAGCCTCCAAGATCTACCGGTAGATCGCGATCTACTGGTTGGTGACCGCAGCTCTAAGGACTAATCATTGTTTTCCATGGCATATAGTAGAACAGGTCTTTTCTTTAATTCAAATGTCGTGTAAGGGCTCGTCTAGACTACGCTGAAGTTTCGAAAGCAGGGCTTCCGAAAGTGCAAGTAGTCGTGATGTGTTTTTTTTTCCGGCAACTGCACCCTTTTTTGAAAAGCTCTTCTTCCTCAAAAAATGTTTATGCAGCTTTTCGAAAAAAAGGGGGGGCAGGCTTGCCGAAACCCCCCACATCTTGAGTACTTTCACTTTTGAAAGTGAGATCGGAAGAAGATATGCAAATTCCATAGGAATTTGCATATCCTCTTTCAAAATTTCAGCGTAGTCTAGATGAGCCCTAAAGGGCTTTACATCCCAGGGGATTAGAAGATAAATTTGGTCTCCAAGGGTATGTCTACACGAAAAGTAACAGTTAATTCGAACTAAGGATTTAGTTTGAATTAACGTTTCACTGCCACTTGTAGCCGCGTGGCAGTGAGTTCGGGCTAGTGAAATTTCAAAATGGCAACCGGATGGGAACATGCAAATAAAGCCCGGGATATTTAAATCCCGGGCTTCATTTGCAACTCCGGTCGCCTCATTTGCCTACCTAACTCGAATTAACGAGTTAGTGTAGACATACCCCAAGAATGGTGTAGAATTAGAATACTATTTAGGTCCATAGAGATCCTGCCGCAACTTATTCCCAATAACAGAAGTGAGTTTTGAAAGATTCCATTATCATTGACCTTTCCAGATGAGGGATGTTGAATGGCATTTAATCAGCTAATCAACTCATGGAATTTCCACCAGGCTCTTAATACATTTAAAAGGCTGAAGTGCAGCTGGGGAGACCGGGCGTGAGCTGGGAATCAGCTGTCCTGGCTTGCGCCTGGTCTCCCCTGCTGCGTTTGTAATTTTAAAATGTATTAAGAGCCGCCCGCTCCCCTTAGCACTGTCTGCTGCCCCCCCCCCCCCCCGCTGCCTCTCTCTAATAGAGACAGCAAGGGGAGAGGGAAGCAATTAGTTGAGTCACTAGTCAACTAGTTGCTTACATCTGTATTCCAGACCACCCCACATTAAGAGTGTTGAACCTGCCATAGTAATCAACTGCACCATAGAGAAGTACTCAATATATTTAATGAAGTTTCAGCTGTGGTGGGAAGACACACCAATGTGAGGTATCAAGGCGTACGCTATCAATGTACTTCAGTGATCCAGTGGTCCAGCAGAAAGCAACCAAAATGATTAGGAGGCTGGAGCACATGACCTGTGAGGAGAGGCTGAGGGTTTTGGGCTTATTTAGTCTGCAAAAGAGAAGAGTGAGGGGGGATTTGATAGCAGTCTTCAGCTTCCTGAAGGGAGGTTCCAAAGAGGAAGGAAAGAGGCTGTTCACAGTAGTTACAGATGGCAGAACAAGGAGCAATGGTCTCAAGTTACAGTGGGGGAGGTCTAGGTTGGATATTAGGAAAAACTATTTCACTAGGAGGGTGGTGAAGCACTGGAATGGGTTTCCTAAGGAGGTGGTGGAATCTCCATCCCTAGAGGTTTTTAAGTTTCAGCTTGATAAAGCCCTGGCTGGGTTGATTTAGTTGGGATTGGTCCTGCTTTGGGCAGGGGGCTGGACTCCATGACCTCCTGAGGTCTCTTCCAGCCCCATCATTCTGTGATGCCAGCTTCTTCCACATTTGGTGTTTTCTTCTGTTATGTGCCCTTCTGTGCAATCTTCCATGTTCCCTTTTAAACCTGTTCTCAAAATGTATTTGCTATGTCACCTCCTTGTCCACATTGTTATTAAAAATGTAATTCTTGATAAGTTGCCTACAAGAAGAAAATTAATATAACTGACAAACAAGCAATCTAATTGAATGGAATCACTAAGTTGTACAATTATGTTTCCCAAGTAATCTCATGATCATCTTACTGTAACTCCTGTCTCTCTGAAGTACTTTTTACCCTTACTGCTGTAATAACACAAAGGTATTTGCGACGAGGAGTCCTGTGGCACCTTATAGACTAACTGAGGTGTAGGAGCATAAGCTTTCGTGGGCAAAGACCCACTTCGTCAGATGCATATCATGCATCTGACGAAGTGGGTCTTTGCCCACGAAAGCTTATGCTCCTACACCTCAGTTAGTCTATAAGGTGCCACAGGACTCCTCGTCGCTTTTGCAGATTCAGACTAACACGGCTACCCCTCTGATACAAAGGTATTTGAGGCATTGCTCTGCTCAGCATTGGAAAGCTAAATCATTTAGAAAGCTAAGTCTCCATGACTTAGTCACTTTTTGAAATAGGACTTAGCTGTTTAAGTCACCTTAAATTTTGCAGTGACGAGCTGAGAAGTGCCTTAACTACTTTTTAAAGATCTGGGCATCTCAGTCTATAATCATCTTTGTGATACTCCTCTGAGCAGAGAAGTATGATATTGCACCGAGACTGAGGCCTGGTTTATGTTAATGAGGGAAATTGATCTAAGTTACGCTAGTTATGTAACTTAAATCAACATTGCTTAGATTGATTTACGGAGGTATTTACACTTTATGTTGACAGGAGAGGCTCTCATATTAACATAGCTTCTGCTTTTTGGGAAAGTGGAGTACTGAAGTCCATGAGAGAACATTTGCCCATCAGTTTACCATGTCTTCACCAAATAGGCTAAATTGATGGTCAATGCATTAATCACAGCAGCTTGATTTAGCCCCCAGTGAAGATAAGCTATAAATGATTTGCTCTAGGTCACATGGAAGGTCGTGACAGGGAAGGGAATTGAAAGTTGATTTTTGAAGTCTTAGTCTAGCTCTCTAACCATTTGACAGTCTTGAATCAGTGCGGTAGCCATGTTAGTCTGCATCTTCATAAACGATGAGAAGTCTTGTGGCACCTTATAGACTAATAGATTTATTGGAGCATAAGCTTTCATGGGCAAAGATCCACTTCATCAGATGCATGCAGTCTTGACAGTCTTGCTTTACCCACACTTATTTTCTGTTTATCATCTTTTTCATGTTTTTATATTTACCTTGATTCTGCAATCAGATTCATGGAGAACCTGTCTGAAACATGTAGGGTGACACATGGGTGGAATAGTCTGTCCGTGCACCTCTAATTACAGGATCAGGCCAATAATTTGTAAATTCTTTTTGGCCCAAGATTGTGTCTTGTTAATATGATGTATGTCTGGAGCGTTCAAAAATTTTTAAATTTTTGTAAAGCATTTGAGAAAAGGTTTCTTTCGTTCAAGAGTAAGTGCAAAGTATATATCACCCAAGACAGCCAAATTTCAAAATAATTTGAAGGAAGACTTTAAATGTGACTGAAATACAAATCAAATCAAGCAGGATGGCAGTATTGTCAATACTACCTAAAATTAACCCCAAGAAAGGAAGTATCCATAAAATGAATAAAACTGGGCAGGACTGACAATCTTGGCTTGGATTTTAAGAATATGTTGTTTGTTGTAATTGTAGACTTGCTGGACTAATGTGAGCGGTAGAAGGATGGATTTCACAGAGGCCTATTCTGATAGATGCTCGAGTGTTGGACTTGCAGCTAGAGAAGGAAATGTCAAAAGTCTGAGGAAACTGATTAAACAGGGATACAGCATTGATGTTCCTGATAACAGAGGCTGGATGCCAATCCATGAAGCAGCATTTCACAACTCCAGTGAATGTCTGAAGCTGTTAATTAATGCAGGTAAGGAAACTTGATTTAAGATGAAGCAAGATATTTTCATTTTCTCTGCTCACTTCCCCATAAATAGAACATACCATAAGATAAATCAACCTCATTCACTTTTTGATTTTTTTTGGTGAATTTTAATGTGTGATTTTTTGTGTGTGAATTTTAATATAAATAACTATATATGATCGGGATGTAAAAGGATAGTTGATTATTTGAGTCACATTTCCTTCCCCCCGGCTGCCTCTATATCAGAGGCAACAAGTGGGGAAAGCAGGAGCCGGCTTAAAAGCTGTTTCTCCCCAGCATAAAAGGGGGGGGGGGACCAGGGGAGGCAGAGGAGCAGCAATGCTGCGGCTCTGCCTTTTAAATGTAGTAAGAGCCAAGAGCAGAGGTGCACTGTGGGACCCAGTGTGAGTCAGAAATGATGCAGTCCAAGCTTATGCCAGGTCTGGGTGGCTCTTACTACATTTAAAAGGCAGAACTGTGGCAGTTCAGACCCGGTGTGAACCGGGACTGTTTCAGTCCCAGCTTCTGCTGGGTCTCTGGACCTACCCCTCCTGCACCTCTGCAATTTAAATGTAGTAGGAGCTGGGTTTTTCTCTGGTGTCTTTTAAGCTACATAGGCGGTAGTGTGGAAGTGGCCGGGGGGAGGTGGCTCCGCAGTATGTGGGGTGGGTATGAGGGGAGGTGGCTTCCCACGAACTGATGCTTGCAACTGCAGTGACTATAAAACATCACACTAAGTTCTTAACAAAAGTTGTCTCAGATGAATCATTTAATTTAAATGACAATTTTCCTGGTAGTCTTTTGCCAGCCTCTCTTGAGCCAAGGAGAAGCCGAACCCTTAATGCCAGGTTGTTTGTAGCATTTGCAGATAGGATGAAAAGTCAGACAGTAGACATTCAAAAATTGTCTGGATCAGTGTTTCCCAATCTTTATGATACCTGGGACCAGCTTTATAAATTGTGCCAAAGAGATCTTAGGCACTGATGCCTAGTACAGACTGATTTTTGAAAAAACTTTGGTCTAGATCAGCATGCAATGTTTGCCTCAGACTTTCTAGAGGGATAAGATGAGCCATCCCATTAGGCTATTGGGTGTAATGCCACTTGCCCAAATTCAACATGGTTCCCATTCTATCTGACGGTAGGTAACCAAGAATGAAGTTTCAGGAGAGTGCGGGGAGGGAGTAGCAGCAGCCATGTGCTCCGGGATGCGGCTTCCTTTTCATCCCATTCCCTGGACTATGAGGGAATGAGGAGAAAGTACTTGAATGCCTCTAAAACCTGACTGGTGAAGGGAGCTCACCAGCCAGGTATCAGAGGCACACACGGCATGCAAGTACTTTCCCCTCACTTCCTCATAATCTGGGGAAAGGGATGAAGAGGAAGCTGCATCCTGGAGCGCACAGCTGCTGCCCCCTCTACTAGGGATGTTAAATATCGGCTAATTGTATAGTTGATGCATTTTGCATTGACTATTTGATTAGTCGATAGGGTGATTCCGGCTTTGAAGTGCAGCATCAGCCCTAGGACTGTTGCTACGCTTCAAAAGTGAAAGCCCGGCATGGAGCCTGGAATCAGCTGAGGACTCCAGCTGATCCTGGGCTCCACATGATGCTGCCACTTTGAAATGCTGCAGGGAGCCTGGCGTCGGGGAACCCGGGGTCGTCGTGGGCTCCCTTGCTGATCCCGGGCTCTATGTGACGCTGCCGCTTTGAAACACTTTGAAACACCCCAGCTGGCCTTAGACTGAATGTGGCATTTCAAAACTGCAGCGCCGTGTGGCGCCGGGGGTCTGGTCCCAGGCTTCAAGTGATACTGCCACTTTGAAGTACCCCTTCCGCTTCCCCCTCCCATTCTGCCTCTTTCTGATAGACTATATTAAATTGTGCTGAGGTATAGGTAGTTTAGATCCACCCAGGCTTGTTAGAATCCATTCCATCGAGGTGCAGGCAGCTTCAATGAAAAGCATCACTATCTCTATTTTCAGGGCAGCTATATGGAATGTATTTTTCAGTTGAGACCTCAAAAATCTGATGCCTGCCTTGGCAAAGCTGTCCTTTAATCATTATTGAAGTATTACTTCTAATACCATCCTCCTGACTGAAGCCACTTCTTGCTAGTCATCAGAATTTGAATCCATGTGGACAATCATTCAAAAAGCAATTAATTACCTTACAATAACAGTGTCTCTAGAGATGTATTGTCTGCATTGATTCTACAACCTGCCCTTGTTCTCTGTTACCATGGAGTCTTATAGCATCTGGATTATGTCTTGGTGAAGGAACTAAGGGATGGTTGAGCCTGCTATGCCCTTTGTGCCTTTGGGGGAGGGCTATGAGGGGATCCAAGGCACAGAAATCAGTTCCTGTAAGGTAAGTGACTATTATTTTTTGACTTTTATATTAGAAATCATCATTGACATCAACATGTTCCCACTACGCCTCTGGAATTTAGGCGGTGACAAATTTCCTCCACTCCTTTGAAAAGGAGCCCTATTTCTTATATTTTCAGGGCAGCTATGTGGGATACTCTTTACATTTTTAGTTAAAATTATTCCTCAGTTGAGACTTCTAAAATATTTCAGTTATTTCCCCAGCTGTACTCCAGGTTTTTCAGTTCAGCTTTCAGAGCTTTTTGCCATAGTATTTTTGGGTGATCTCGTTTTCAGGTGTCCATCTTACTGCTATTCTGGTGATGGAATCAGTTTCCATACAAAGCACATGGCACATCCATCTCCGACACCTCCTATATATAATGATGATATTCATATAATCTTAGATGGATTGTGTGAATTGATCCCATTTGTGATAGTTCTAGAACAAAAGATATGGAGGGCTTTTCTGAGGCAGGTTATGGGATGAAGACAGTTTGGACATATCATGCTTTATCATTCTCCAGCATTCTGCATCATAACATAGTGTTGAAAAAGCTCTGATAAATCTTGAGTTTGGTTTTTATGTTGTATTTTGATGCTTTCCGAACTCGTGTTAATAAAATCTTCTTTACTTCTTATTTTTAGCTCCATCTGATAACTACACAAAATCCAAGACATTTGCAGGTACATGTGCATTACATCTTTCTGCAAATCATGGATGTTTGGAAAGCGTCAAAGTTCTCTTGGAGGCAGGAGCTGAGACCAATGAGGTTACTTATGAAGAAACTACTCCACTATTCTTAGGTGAGTGTGTATGTGTATTTTTAAAAATTAGACCATGTTGGATACCTACAAAATTACCCCACAATTTCTTCATTATCCAGCAAGTTTCATATTCTTTTGTGGTCTGTGCAGTGACATGTTTTTGGAATCTGAGATGGAGACATAGCTGAAAACTTCTTTAATTTTTCTCCTTTTCTGTCTCAATGCATCTGCTTCAAACAATATATTTAAAGGAGACCACCAAATTGAAAAACATATTTTATGCTTTTTTGTTTGTTTGAAAAATAAACAAGGACTGAAAGTTTTGACCTTAAATTTGTCCTTTTTGTTTTGTTTTATTCCTGCCTACTCTTACATTAGAAATTCAAGTCTACTCACGCTTATTCCTAGAAGGCTTATGCATATTTGTTTATACTATTAGCTTGCTGGTATTTTTGATCTATGCTAGGGGGTTGTTAGAAAAAATTTCCTGTTTTTAAATTGCTAACTTCCGTGCACCTCCAAGTCAAAATTCTTGCAGCTTGCCAGCATTTTTTGACAACCTATTGATTAGACTTTTCACAAGCTGATTGGGTATTTAAACATGGTATTTAAAGAGTCAGTGGCTGCGGGAGCCTTGTTTATGATAGTGCTTTTACTGTCAGCGTTAGCTGTGGATCCTCACTGCAGTTAGCAATGGTGAGGCATTTTTACTACCAGAAAAATCCATACCGTATACAAAGCCAGATGACTGGAGGGTGAGTAAGACTTATGAGGTCATAGAAGGAAGAAAGCAAAACTTGAGCAACTGATAGGAGAGGGAATTTTTAGTCAGCCTTTTAAAAACCATATTCTACTTGATTTCATTTTGTGTTTACACTACCTAACTCAAATGCCTGATAAACAATTGGGAGGACATTTTTCTATTTGTGAAAGATTCTGCATACTCACCTCTTCAGCTGAGAGGTGTTCCTATTCCAATCTTCTACAAAGTCCCGCAGAAAAACATGGACAAGAGAGTTTAGGAAAAAAAATCCCTAATGAGGTCTTCAGCCATTTTTTGCCATCTGCAACCATGATTTTGCCCTCTTTAGATTTACCTTATTACTTATCCATAACTCCCATGCCTCTTCATTCTCCACATGGAACATACAACCTTAATTCTCACCACAAACATCAGCTATTGAAAAAACATAACATCCCATACTTATTTACTTATATCAGCTGAATAAAACAATTAGAAATATTACAAATTGTCTAGAAACTCCCCAAAATGAGCAACACTATTAAAGACTGTTTCCACTTAAATCAGTTCTTTCCATTTACCATATTGTAACACAGCACTTAAATATAGCTCTCAATTTTTAAAAAAGTGACGTGCATCTTAACCAGCTATTCCCGCAAATACTAATTCAACAGTCTGAAAAATTGTAAATTTTACATATTAAATTATTCAGTATGGTTACAGTTAAAAGTTGCATGTTTTGTGTGCAAGTCAAGGACAGAGGCACTTACGCTATGATGTTGGCGTGTCAGTATGGAGAAGGTAAAATCATGGTTGCAAGGCTCAGTCCTGCACAGGAACAGGATCAAAGAATTGGAAGGATTTCCTGGCTTTTTTGTGTTTATATTGGTGGCTTATGAATCTGAGCAACTGTTAATGATTATTTTTAGTAAAGTTATTTGTTATATTTATATTCCTCAATCAATCTGGATTATGTTATTCATTGAATTAGATTATATTTGTGTCTACTTTCATTAGTATTGGAAATTGTGGAAGATCTGATGTTTGCAAGCAGTTATCATTTAGTCCTAGGTATGTAAAATCCCATTTAATTGGTTGATCAGTTGAATGTATTGTTTAACCGGTTAACTAGTTAAAGGGGAGGGCAAATGGGGGGCATTACTCCAGCCTGACTGGACCCTGGCTGCAGCTGGTTGGAACAGCTCCTGCCTGCGGGGCACCTGAGTCCAATGCATACAGTCAGAATACCACAGCAGCCCCTGCTGGGTGCCCAGCAGGCAGAGGCTGCTCTGTTGTCCTGGCCAGAAATGGCCCCTTCCTGTGGGGTGCCCAGGCCTGCCACAGGCAGGGGAGCAGTCCCAGTCCACAGTAGGTCACACTGTGATGCTGGAGCAGCCCCCTATTGTGGCAGGTGGGGAGCTGCTCTAGCTCCCACTGGTTAACTTTAACCCATAAGTCTAACCGATTAAGGCTTACTGGTTAACTGGTTAAACCTTCATACCCCTAATCCATACTTCATTTTTTCCTGCCGTCTTATTTTGCTTTTTCTATGTCATTGGTTTTTCTTTTGCATATGTAAATTGTGAGTTCCATTCTTTATATAATGCAGATTTGTATGAAAATCTCATTATCTATTGAAAATAGTTGTACATATTAATTCTTTCTGTATTTGTAAGAGAATTGAATTAGTCACATACTGAAGGGAATATTTTTTTTGGCCTTTACTGGTGGATGATTTCACTAAAAATGCTATGGTTTTAATGAATTTGAAAAATATTTATTTCATTGAAATACTATTTTTGACTTTGTAAGCCTGTGGGGTGTGCCAGTGGTCTTCTGAGAAAAATACTGCCAATGCACTGAATTGTAAATGCAGCTTGACTTGTATCAATTTTCACTTTATACCTACATTTTCTAACTTACACAATATAGGTTGCTGATCAACTCCATTTTCCATTTCCTATAGGCTTTTCTAATTACCTATTGAAGGTAGCTGTTCATCCAGCTGGATCTGAAGTCTTTCCCTATACACTTCCTCCTTTCTTAGGATACAAATTTCAGATAGTTTTACATAGCCGAAGAATTTCCAAGCTTCCTCCTTATTTAAATCTGTGAGGTCTTCAGTCCAGCTGACTTCTTCAACTAATTCCTTCAATTTCCCAAAGTCTGGCCTTTTGAAATAAATAATATTGGTTATCCCTCCATTTAATTTAGATAGTCAACTTGTGATCACTAGATCCAAGGTTATTTCCTATAATCAGCTCTGTTATGATACCCATGTCTAAAAGTGCATCCTCTCTTGTTGATTCAGTAACAGTTTGATGAAGAAACTGTTATTTATAACATCCAAGAATAACTGGGACCTATTAGTATTAATGGCATTCATTTTCCAGTTTGTAGACACAAAGGGTATGTCTACATTGCATTTCTCTTCTGAGAGAGGAATGCAAATGCAGACAAGTGAAATTGCAAATGAAGAGCGGATTTGAATTATTTCTGAGTAAGGGTTATTTCGAAGGAAGGGTTTTTTTCTTGAAATAACCCCGCAGAGACCACGTTTGTTTTCTTGAAAGAAGCTATTTCGGAAAAGCGGTTGTCCGCGATTATGCAAATGAAGCGTGGGAAATTCAAATCCGCACTTCATTTGCAATTTCGCTTGTCTGCATTTGCGTTCCTCTCTCGGAAGAGAAATGCAATGTAGATATACCCCAAGTTAGTCTCCCATTATGGCAGAATGCCCAAGTATTTTTCTCTCTAATATGAATATTAAAGACACCACTATCCACATCTGATTCTCATCATGGGACTCTGTAGCACTCTCCTAACACAATCGTTCCCCTAGCGATTTTGACCTAGCGGATTTTCTTCTGTCCAAACTATCGCTTTTTAAAAATTTCTTTACAGTTTATTACTTTGTTGACGTACGCCTCTACCCCATCACCTTTACTTTTATTCCCATCTCTCCTAAACAATGCATACCTTTCATTGTTTGTATTCCAGTCATAAATGTGATTTTTGCATGTATCTGTAATCCCTAAAACTTCTGGTTTGACCTCCTGCACCAGAAGTTCCAGTTCCTCCATATTGTTGCCCATATTGTTTGCATTTGTGTACAAGCATTTCAGATGCTTCCTTCAGACTACAGACAGTTTGCATTTGTATACAGCATTTCAGATGCTTCCCTCAGACTACAGACAGTTTTCTAGTTTGTAACATTCCACTATCCCTTACTAATCTTTTTTTAGCTAATTATTTTCACTCTTATGTATTGAAGCTAAGTGTGGAAATTTTACAAGTCTCTTTCCCAGTCTTCTTCCTTATCTAGTTTATGTCCCTTCTTATCTATCATGCGAACCTTGATCCCAAAAGATTAATACTTTAGGTACACAAGTGGAGCCCATCAATTGAGATGAGTTTTCTTTCAAAAATGCCTTCCAGTGGTCAGTCATACCAGAATATTCCTCCTTGAGCCATCTATCAATCTTGAATATCACATCACTCCTTCATCTGTCTTCTCTCGGGATCAGAAGTATTCCACTGGAAGTCACCCATGCTTCTATTTCTTTAAGCATCCTGCTCAGCTGAGTATAGTCATCCATGATCCATTCCATTGGGAGTATAGCAGCATTGTTTGTCTTGACATACAGCACTATCTGTAGATTTTTCCTCACTTCTTTGGAATACTCTTTAGCCTTATGTTCGCATCTCATATATTTTCTCCTGGCAGACAGAATATTCTTCCATTCTCTGGATTTATTCTGGTAACAGGTTGATTCTTCTGAATATAGAATCTGAACTCACAGACACTTGTCTCTACCTGGTGTTGATATGAATCTGTTTTATGTTCTCTCTTACTTCTCTGAACATTATCCTCATTTCTTCTTAGGTGCCGGTCCATATCTGTTTCCATCACATCATCATTTTTTGTTGGGTGCCGATCCATATCTGTTTCCATCATCTTTTCCTCCCTCTCCCCAGCAACGGTCTTCCCTTATGTCCTTTCTCACTACAGGCAGTCCCCGAGTTATGCGGATCCGACTTATGTCGGATCCACACTTACGAACGGGGCTTTCTCGCCCTGGAGCTCGCAGGCAGCGGGACCGCCGAGAGCGCAGCGGTCCCGCCACCTTGACCTCCGGGGCGAGAAAAGCTGCTCCGGGTGCCCCTGGTCTGCTGGGGACCGTCTCCAGCAGACCAGGGACACCCGGAGCAAAGCCGCCGCTGCCGCTTTGCTCCCGGTGCCTCTGGTCTGCTGGGGACCGTCTCCAGCAGACCAGGGACACCCGGAGGAAAGCCGCAGTGGCGGCGGGGTCCCACGCCTCTGAGGCTTTGCCAGAGCAAAGCCTCAGAGGCGTGGGACCCCGCCGCCGCTGCGGCTTTGCTCCCCATGTCCCTGGTCTGCTGGGGGAGGTGGGCGCAGCTAGTGCGCCCCCCACCAGCAGACCAGGCTTTTGTTGTGGACCCTGGGGTAGAGCAGCTGGGGAGCTGCCGGGTTGGTCCTGCAGGGACCTACCTGGCAGCCCAGCTGTTCTGTCCCAGGCTCGAGATTCAGCCGCTGTTGAAACTGATCAGTGGCTGATTCCAGGAAGCTGGGGGCAGAGCAATTCTGCCTCCAGCTTCCTGTAGTCAGCCCCTGGTCAGTTTCAGCAGCAGCGGCTGAATCTGGAGCCAGTTCCAACTTACATACAAATTCAACTTAAGAACAAACCTATATCTTGTACGTAACCCGGGGACTGCCTGTACTTCATCTTATGTCTGTTTCTCTTGATCATTCCTTTAGTGTAGCAAAACTGTTACTCAATTTGATGTCACCACTGCTATCTGGTCTCTTCCTTTGCCTTATTCTTGTGGTTATATTCTTCCATGGATTAGCCTTCTCTTCTGGCAGGGCAACCTTTTGTTTGGCAGGTTTCCACAAACCTTGAATTGACTGTTCACCTCTCTCTTCCCCTACATCAAACCTTCATATCCCTGTCTGAATGCCATCACTATCTCCAGCTGTATCTCTAATTCTTGAATCTTCTTTGCTGTGAGCTCTATCAGATGACATTTCATGCATAAGTTCCTTCCATCAGAGATCCCCTCAAGAATGATGTACATCCTGCAGTTTCTTCATTCAACCATCTTCTTTCTTCCTCTCTTTGGGGAAAAAAATAGGACAAAATTTATTCCTGGACACAGTGGTAGTTCACCTCAGAGCAAAGTTCACCTCAGAGCAAATTTTACTGACAGACTATGACACCTTGGGGAGAAGGGCTTTATAATAAATATTCTTACTATTAATATTAAGAGGCTTGAAGTAATGACATAAAATAGCTGAACAAAATAATAATTAAACTTATAATAACCTGTAGGTTTGACAATTTTATTTAAATGCCACCAGATGTCAGTATAACCTAGGGACCAGAAAATACTGCAGTGGATTAAAATAGCTTTCATTTAGGTGGGTTCTTTTAAAGAAAAACAAAATGCATTTTGATAGTGATGAAGAAAGTAGATATTTTTCTAAAGAAAACATGTATTTGTCAGTATGTGTAACCTATGTTGCACAATAGATGTTTGCTTTAAGCAAAAGCATCAGTGTGTCTAGAATTCTGTATTGAATATTTTGTGTGCTTATTATGTATGTGCATAAAACTTGAGCATAGAAACGGCAGTATGTGAAATTAGCAATGATTGGTACCTACTCATAGATCTGCTACAAATGTAAAGATTGTGGTAGTCTCTCAGCAATGTTTATCAAAACCTGAAGTTCTAGATGAGGCAGTATTTCTCATATATTAACTCTGATGCTGTGGTTTAAAATTGGAACAAATTGCATCTGTTTAGCTTTTGTAGTCTTTGGGGCAGTGTTTCCTCTAAGATTTTCCATCTGTGAGTGGAGAGAGTTTTGTCTTGTGCACCAATATAATGTCATGCACTTGTTTGGATGTGTGCCACTGTGATACCCACCAGTTACTAACAACATTTTTGGTAAGAGCCATGTGGCGGCTTTGGCATTGGCTGCTGGACCTGCCACCTGCCATGCAGCTCATGGCTCCTCTGGTCCCAGCCACTAGAGCAGCCACCTGCTGTCTGCCATGTGGTTGCGTGGCTCTGCATAGGAGGTGGGAAGGGTGACATTTTTTTGTGTGCATGGGCCAAGCGTTCAGTGTACAGGGAACCCTGCTTTGGGGTACTGTCACTGAAGATTTTCCCTAACTGTTTTCCAGGACATGCTTTGTTTGCTTGTTTGCAGGGCTTTGGAGCGGAGCCCGGAGCTGGAGCGCGGAGCAGTCAAGCTGCAGGTTTTTGCCCAGAGCTGGAGCGGAGCCGGAGCATAGAAAATCTTGACTGCTCCACTGCTCCAGTTTGTTTTTTTTTAAATTTCAATCGAAAATGAATGATATTTTAGCAAGAAAGTCCTAAAGGTGCCAAAAAGTTTCAGATTGTATAACAATTGATATTAACATCTACTTTACCACTTTACGTAATATGTCAGTTATTTTCACTTCGGCCGAAATCAAGATTTAATGTACAGATACAAAATTACAAAGTTTTCTGGAGATATGTTTTATTAAAGAATCAGATAATTATCGGCCATCCAGCAACACTGCAGACTGCTCCCACCCTTGTGCCAAGGTTAGGTGAGTACGTACTCGTGTAGATTAGTTAGTTAGATTAGTATGTGTTTATTTTCAACCTTGTAACATGTAGCCTCGTTATTTCCCAATAATTAATGTTGTAGAACAGCGATAGCACATACTAACGCTATGGCACATACCAAATTTCATTGATATATCTATATTAAAGCATTTTTGAGATATTAATTAAAAACTTGGAAAATATTTTGAATATTTTTACCGCAAAATTTCATAAGAAAAACTAACTTGCAATTTATAAATAAAAATTTATATTAAGTATGTATATTAAAAATACTTCTTACTTCATTAAAACGGCAAGAAACTTGTTAAAATATTAAAATATACTTTAATAATAATTTTGTGTAAAAAGAAAAATGTGATCATTTTTGTCCAGAAAATCCAAAATAAATTTGAAGTACCTTAAGTGGTTAAGATATCACAAGCAAGTACATTATAAAAAAAATGTAATGCTTTTGTCATTGCTTTTACAAGATTATAACAAGAAACATTTGGATGCGGTAGCCGCACAAGAAGATTTGGCCATGGCTTCAACAAAAAAATCAAATCTGCCCCGCCATGACTGATAACCGATTTACGGAAAAGGATCTCAACCACGTCTTTACTTTTGAATTGGAAAAGCCCAAATTTGGGCTTTTGGGAAAAGCAAAGAAGAAATCGGCAATATGCAAGGTGGAAAAGGAAGTGAATGGCAAGCTCAAACCATATAGCTTCAAGGCAAGTGAAGCAAGTGCCATGAAAAGTTTCAACCTTTGGCGGCATGTAAAACGTAACCATCCTGAAAACTATGCGGCTCTGGTTACAAAAAAGGACCAGGAAGATGAGGCAAAACAGAAAGCTGACATGGCTAAACGATGTTCGTCTGGGTCTTTGAAAACTGCTGGAGAAAAGATTTTTTGCGGAGCTTCATCTGAAAAGAAACCCAAAATTGAGCAAACAAAACTTGACTCATATTTGAAGTCCTCAAAGGTTACAGTCACCATGGATGCCAATACTTTCCATGGAGGGCTGATGGAAATGGTTTGCTTGAGTTCAACACCGCTCACTACCTTCAGGCTAAAGAACACTACCGCAGCTTGGTGTTTTGATGGGGCACGATGCAGTTCGTCATTTAGTTGTCAGCACAGCTGAGTCTGGTCGCGAAGAGCTCAAGAAAGCTTTGGAGCAAAAATTGTGCTATGTGAAAATGGATTCGGCAGTCTGTGGAAACAGAAATTTCCTTGCAATGAATGCTCAGTACTACGAAGAAGGAAAAGATAAATCTGTGGTAAAAACCTTGGACATAATTGACACTGAAAGGTGTCACAATTCTTCCTATGTGAAAAGTCAAGTAAAAGCTATTTTAGAAAAATTTAGGATCAGTGAAGTGCAAGTGCTGAGCATCTGCATTGATAATGCAGCAAACATGACGTGTGCCGTCAAAAATTTCAGCGAGAACAAGTAAACCATTTCTGCCTCTGAGAACAGGGATGTAGACAGAACTGAAGCTATTTTGCCTGATGAAGGAACTAAAGGAATGGATGAAATCAAACTCAACATGGATGCTGCTGCACAATGGGTTAATGACCCTAGCCTCATACTTTCAACATGGCTTCATGAGGACGACTCAGAAGTCCAACTGATGAGGTGTGGTATTCACACTCTACAGTTAACAATTTGGGATGGACTGAACAAATAACATGCAAAGAAATTTCTGGCAAATTCGACAAGTTGTTGTCAAACTACGAACCCCAAGTATTTGAAGTGTTCTGCTTGATCTACATGGGGTAACTCAATCATTGGATACTGTGACTTGCTGGGGTTCAACATTTGCGATGATTGATTGACTTCTCGTTGTTCAGTCTTACTGTGAACCAAGTGGCTGCTGCTGGAACAAGAGATTTCAAGTTAACAAAAGCTGAATGGGACGAAGTGCAGAACCTGCGAGAGCTCTTGGCAAAGCCAAACCAAACAACCGTGAATCTTCAAAGTTGTCAATATAACCCCGGGAGTTTTAATGAAGGAATGGCGAAAACCGTCAAAATTCTTGCAAGAAAATGGTGGACAAATTGCAGAAGGAATTCTATCCTCCATGCAGAAACGCGAAGAGAAGTTTTTTGACAATATTCATTTCCTTGCTGGAGTTTATGTTGACCCACGGTATCAGATTCTTCTGACCTCAAGGGAAATACCAAAGGCAAAGGAAAAGCTCCTTGATATTGCTCGACAACTCAAAAAACAAAATCTATTGCTACATTTGAACTCAGCAAAAGAGGTTGAAGAAAACGAAACACATCAAAAGGAGTCATTAACAATCGAACTTGCGGTTCCGGAAAGTTCACATCCTTCAGAAATAGGCTGTTCTCAAACTTCCGTCCCCTCTCTGAACTTATTCGAGCATCCATCCCTGAGATGTCTTCAACCATCACAGGGAAATGGAGATAATTCAAGCACCAGTTCTTCAGAAGATGATGACTTTGAAAAGTAATTGGATAAACAAGAAAGACGCCAGCGAGTTTCTGCGATTCATAATTGTAATGAAGCATTATTCGAGAGAAACTTTTGGGAAGATTGTGAGGGAATGGAGTCTATTGGTAGGCTAAAAGTTAAGTCTGTTTTTGAGGCCATTCACAGCTACCCACATTGCATTCAGGCTGCCTATAGAATTGCTTCAAGCATGCCAACACCTCAAGCTAGTGTAGAGTGACTGTTTTCGGCTTTAAAGTTAATTTTAAATGATCTGTAGCAGGCTATGAAAGATGACTTGATTGCTGCAATAATTTTTTAAAGATTGAATTATGAATGATTCTAGTTTGTATCATTGTTGATGACATCTAAATTGTTTTAAAATTCTGAATAAAAATAATGTTTTTTCAAAATTACAGTATGCACTTTTTTATTTAGTTAAAAATTAATTTGAGTCGGAGCGGAGCTGGAGCAGTCACTATTGGTGCTGGAGCGGAGCTGCAGTGAAGCAATTCAAAAATTTGATTGCTCCAAATCCTTGCTTGTATGATTTAAACAACATAATTTTTATTTTCTTCAGTTGTCTTTTTCTTATCTGATAAAAAAATCTTAAATATTTTGACAGATTTTCTGTTTAACATTTGTATGTGTGGGATATGGCTGTAGGTACAGTATGGATATCTGTGGGATTCAGGAAAGGAAGACTTTGCACATATTAAAGAGTTATAGAATCAAGATAATTGAAGATGTGGATCCTTTAGTGTTTGTGAGGTGATTAGAATTTCTTTGTGTATTAGTTAATATTGCTTGTATTCTTAAATCCTGTAAGATTTAATTTTTTTTTTAAATTGAGAGATTGACAAATATCTGTTATCTGAGAGAGGTGGCAGTTGAATAAAGGGGAGCAGAACTGTATATTTAGGGAAACTTTCAGGATAGAAAATTGCCCTCATAAGGTTTTACTTTACAGCATACATTCTGCATTTTTAGATACCTGGGGATTTAAGTCAGTTTAGGAGAATGTTTCATTATTGTATGATAAATTGTGACACTGGAGATGCCTGAACTAATCAGAAGCCAGATATTTAATGTACAATGGATTATTTTAGTTTATTTGTGTACTATAGTCATATTAAAAAAGCTATAATGCAATCGAAGGGTTATTTTAAAATATTTCTTTGGTTCAGTGCTGGGTTTGGAGAATAAAAGATATAAATACCAAGAACAAATGCATTTGGATATTAATTGTAAAAAGGCATTTTTAGTATTGTTCATTTCTCCACCGAGGATAGAATTTTCAAAAGCACCTATGGACAGTTAGGAGAATAACTTCCATTAGCACGGAAGATTAGATATGTAATTGATGTGATTTGTGAGAATGAGGGGAATTGTTCCTTCTGTGGATTCCAAAAGAACCCATCATTAGGGACTGATGGAATGTTGGCTAGGCAAACCAGGATATTTGTAACAAAATACAGGACTATGTAGCACTTTAAAGACTAACAAGATGGTTTATTAGATGATGAGCTTTCGTGGGCCAGACCCACTTCCTCAGATCAAATAGTGGAAGAAAATAGTCACAGCCATATATATACCAAAGGATACAATTAATACAAATACAATTAATTTGTGTGTGTGTAAGCCTACACATTGGTATGCAGCAGCCACAGGGCCATATAATCCTTCTGAAACTCTGTCATAGTGATTGGGGGACATGGTTTCTCAAATTGAGAGTCAAGTCAAAGGGAAGAAGTTGAAGGGGGTGAGTAACTTTGTCAGAACTCCTAATCTTTGGCCATCTGTTGTTTATCAATAAAGTTTCAGGTAGTTCAGACAAATTCCTGAATAATTTATTATGTATCTTCCTTTCCCTTTGTCCAATCAAGTGACGTGATTGATTATTCTCTCAGTGTGCTCAGTATTATATATTAATATTACGCAGTCTTCATTTTTGTTATGGCTTTCACAAAAACATGGATTCTGTGCTTTTCATGACTTTCACAGAATTTCTGACTCTGAATCATTGGCACTTTGGGATTTCTGCATATGGGAAGTAGATGCAGTGGGTGAACTATTGAGCTAGTTTCATTGGGAAACTTTAATTCAGTTGAGTCAAACTTTGAATTGCATTGGGAATAGGAGCTCTTCAGCAACATTGTGAAGCAGAAACTATCAGACCACTGAAATCTCACTGAGAGCTTGAATTCCCACAGAGGTGATGAAGATTCTTCTTCACTTTAGTTTGAAAACAGCAAAAAACTAATACTGGTTCAATTCTATGTCTTGTTACCTTAGCATAAGTATAATTCTTTGTTTATTTTTTTTCTCTAGCACAACCCCGTGGCATAGATAAGCATTGTACCCATTTTGTAAGCAATTAAGCTGTGTCACATGTAGGCTGTAGTGATTATCTGTCCATAGTATACCTTTTTGTCAACGGCTTAGTGAGGGAAGTCTCTCTCTATACCTATAATATTTGCAAGAGAAATACAGAAAATGACTGATTGGAAACAAATACTCTGAGGAATGTCCCTTTGCATGTTCTACTTTAGGGGTCTTGACGCCCTCCACTTGTTATCAGAGATTTGTGGTAGCAGCCCCAGGTTGGGATGCACATGTGCTGTTGCTGTCTCGTGCCATTCTGAGCAATTACATAGCAGTGCACAACCAACCATCTTTCAGTTCCTTCTCTAATGCTTTTGGCTTGAGTCAGAGAGAACAGCAGCACCCTCTTTTACCTCAGATACAATAATAGATCATAGTTGTAACTTGATACTATTAGCTGTCCTATCCTCCCATCCTCTTCTCATTTTTTTAGGTTCACTAAAAAAGAAAATTCTTTACCTTCCACTATCTCTATCTCTATGGCAGGCAGATAGCTTTAGCCTCTGGCAGGGTTTACTCATTTTTGTTTCTGTAAGAGACCGGCTCTCTGACATACCTGGCTCACTTGATTTTAAATGCAGTCTGACTAGCAGACACTTCATACCAACCTCTGACAGGCACTCTTGGTGTGTCTGCCGCCTTGACGAGACACACATTACTCAAATGTGCCCTCGCTGCAGAAATCTGACAGCCAGGGCAAGAAAAGCCAGGAATCTCAAGTGTAAGCTCCCCATGATGGAAAAATCTGTCAGGTCAACCTAGAACCCTGACTCCAGGACACCTCCAGGCCAATGGTCACCAACAGCAGCCTCTGACGGGTTCTGCTCCAACAACAGCTAGCAAGGAATCTGTTCCAAGAAATACTACCAAAAATGATAAACTTAAAAAACAACAAATAGACTGGTAGCACTTTAAATACAACAAAACACGTAGATGGTATCATGAGCTTTTGTGGGCACATCCCACTTGTTCAGATGACCAGAGTTTTGGATGTCCAGAACCAAAAATAAATAAGAAAGGGGGTGGGAGGGAGAGGAAAAAAAATGGGAGCGGGGGAAAAAAAGAGTCAGTGGGTATATAAATATCAAAGGGAAAGCCGAGCTAGCAATTAGAGAGGAAGAGTACTAACACCAGATTCTACACAGACAAAGAACCATTGGCACCTTCATTGTTTGTTTGATTGATAATGTCCCAGCCATCCGGTATCTCGATTCAGACCATTGGTATCAGAATTAAACTTGAGAATGAATTGTTGTTCCAACCCTTCCTTGTGTATTTCATTTGTGGAATTGGTCTGTAACAAAACAGCAACTCGAAGATCTTTTCATGAATGACCAGGCAGATTGAAGTGTTCACCCACAGGTTTCTGTATGTTCCCTTTACGGATATGATTTGTGTCCATTGATTCTTTCCCGTAGGGACTGTCCAGTTTGTCCAGTATATATTGCAGTGGGGCATAAATTGGCATTTGATGACATAGATCACATTACTGAGCCTCTGATTTGGTGGCGTATGTGATTGGCTCCAGTGATAAATTTGATTGTATAGGTATGTGGGCAGAGTTGGCACTGGGGCTGATTGCAGGGCAGGGTTCCTGGATGCTTCTGATGTAGCTGTGTAGCATGGTTACTGGAAATAATTTGTTTCAGGTTGGGGGATTGTCTGTAAGCAAGAATAGGCCTTTCCTCCAAGGCCTCTGAGAGTGAGGGATCATTTTCCAAGATAGGTTGGAAGGAGGAGTTGGAGGGGTTTAAGTTGTGGACTGTAGGTAATGACAAGTGGAATTCTGTTTTTTTTTCTCTTTTGGGTCCGTCTTGAAGTACTTCATAGCTGGGTATTTTTTGGCCCGTTCAATCTGTTTTTGCATTTCTCCAGGTGGGTATTTCAGTTTTAGGAATGCTCTATATAGATCCTGTAGGTCAGTGGCCACCAACCAGTAGATCGGGATCTACTGGTAGATCTTGGAGCCTCTGACAGGTGATCCTGATGGGTTTGACCAAGAGGCTGTGCCAGCACTTCAGCTGCTCCTTACCCCCACTGCTGCGCATCTCCTACCCTTTGCCTTGGAGCTGCACCTCCCCCTGAGAGTCTCCTGCTCTCTGTGCAGGGCAGGGGAGGGAAAAAAGGGGTGCTGATGTCAGGGTTCCCCCTCTCCCATTCTGTATCCTTTCTCCACGGGGCAGAGAGGGGGCACAACAAGACTAGGGATGGAGTTTGCTGGCTGCTTTAGGGAGTGGTTCAGGGCTAGGGCATGCGTGAGCCTGCCTTAACCCCACTGCATCACCACCCAGGAGCCACCAGAAGTGCCCAAATGGAGCCCACATCCCAAACTCCTACCCCAGTCTTGAACCCCTTCCTGTACCCAAGCCCTTATCCTAGCTCTGAGTACCCCTGCATTCAATTATCCTCCCAAAGCCTGCACCTAGAACCCCCTCCTACGTCCACCTGCCTGCCCCAAGAGCAGCTCAGAGCCATTCTCATACTACAGATCCCTTAATCCAAGACCAAAGCCTGCGCCCCCAACCCTCTGTCCCATGCTGATGAAAGTGAGTGAGGATAGGCAAGAGAGGGAGGACAGAGGGAGCAGGGGTGGTGCCTTGGAGAAGGGGTAGGACGGAAGCGGGGCAAGGGTATTTATATATGAGGTAGATCTTGGATTGCACTTAAATTCAAAAAGTGATCTCATGCTTAAAAAGTTTGGAGACCACTGCTGTAGGTGTTTGTCTCTGTCTGTGGGATCGGAGCAAATCCAGTTGTATTTTAGGGCTTGGCTGTACACAATAGATTGAGAAATGTGTCTGGGATGGAAGCTGGAGGCATGAAGGTAAGTGTAGTGGTTGGTAGGTTTTCGGTATAGGGTGATGGAAATTTGTCCATCATTTAATTGTACAGTAGTGTCAAGGAAGTGGATTTCTCACGTGGACTGATTCAGGCTGAGATTGATGGTGGGATGGAACGTCCCCCCTCCAAGAATTGCCTAAGAAAAAGCAATCTGCATCTGAAAAAATTTGCCCTGGTACGAATGGCACTGAGAGTGCTGGACTACTAGGCAGCAGAAACATCTGGTACTGAGAGTTCGTGAAGCACTAACAACCCTATGTGGCAAACTCAAATTGAGTTTCACAGAGTAAGTTCTATCTTTCAGCTTGGCACCTGCAGAGCTGAAGAAAACCTTGGTAATGAGCAGTGCAATGGCGCCACCTGCTGTGCCTATGCCACACAGCTCTAAATCCTCTGCCCTGCGGCCATCTCTGGCACAGAGCATTACAGTTTAGCAACAATTGATGAGTACGGGTCTACCAAATTCATGGCTATGAAAAATGCATCACAGACTTATGTCTCTCATAAGTAGGATCTTAAAAGGATTAGATTTGCTAATGAAAGGAAATTATTATGCAGTAATTAAAGGAATTAAACTTTCATATTGTTAAGGAAACAGTAGCTAAGCTCCCAATTCAGTGGGGCCAGAATTTCTCCCAGATGTATGCATAGGGCACCTGAACACAGGCATGTGCATAAAGAGATTGTGTAGACAGATTTTAGTTTCTCCATGCAGTGAGCCCCCAAGTCTCTCCCCTTGAGAAGAATACTGTATAAAAACCTGAGTTTTCCCTTGGTTTATCTGCCATTCCATATCACCTCTTACAAGTTTTTCCTTCAGGAGATGTGATCTGGGTTAAGAGGGAAAAGATGAAGGCTTGAGTTCTTCCAGTGGGAAAATGGCAGGACGCCAGCAGTAGCTAATCACTGGGGGAAGATGAAGTTGTTATTGGTTAACAAATGGCATAAAAGGACATAAAACATTCAAACAGAGTGCATGGGATTTATAGATTCAAGAAACAATTACAGCTACCACTTGGCAGGCAGAGGTGAATTTGTAGATGGATGGCCTGCAACCTGTCCACTTGCTACTGCAGAAATTCCTCAACCTGCTCACTGAAAATATACCTGTGTTTTGCTTTTTTACTTTTTTTTTTGTTAGTCTGCTTCTCCTCAGGATATATGGGGTTTGAATAATAACCAAAAAAACCATGTAAGAATTTTTTCTTTTCATCTCTAAGTTCTGTTACAGTATCACAAGTGCTGGTTAGAAATGTGAACATTAAAGAGAAATTACATATTTTCATTTACATGGTTATTTTGTCAAAAATGCATTAAGTTTGCTAGGATGTTGCCACAAAGACTTACTGGTATAAAAATGTCATTGATGTGTCATTGAGGATAAAAATCCATAAATAATGTAGCCATGGTACTTTATTTCCAAAGTAACATCATGTCTAAGAAAAATTGACACTCAGCAGTTTAATAATATACTAAATTCATTATTTCCAATAATATGGTGATATACTGATGAACAGATTGGCTTGTAGGGTAGTAACCCATTCAGTGATCAAAATTGAAGCTTTTGTGTGAGAAAGTTACGAGAGAAATTTTGAGGCAAAGAGCTTACAATCATTATTATATTACCTTATTTTCCTTTTGTCTTTGTCACTCCCTTCTGTCACTCTCCTTTTTGTTACTTAGTACCTTTTTTCTATTCAGGTTAGGCTGCAAACCTACAGGGGAAATAGTTCTATTTAATAGTATCTTATGTTTTTATTTCTTAATGAATGGCAGAGATCCTTCATTCATGCTGAGTGAGGGAGACTAAAGTCTCATAATAGAGCACTTTTATTATCATAGCCAAATTAGCCTGTCAGAAATGGGTGCAACAGAAATGGTGCTGAACACGATTTAACTGAAAGTGTAGACAAGGAATAGAGTTCAGAATCTGCGCATAATCTCTGGCTATAACCTACCTCACTTTCTGAACTGAGGGTGAAAAGGCATAGTCCTTTAAGCATTTGCTTCTAAACTGTGTTCAACACCAGTTTAGTTTCACTTGTTGGTGACACCTGTTGTCAGCAACAGGACATTTGCTAATATAGACAAGTTTTTAGGCAAGGACCAGCACTACTGTTCTTGCATAGTTTTGATTGTTGATAGTCCTTTGGACCTGTGTTGAACAAAGAAAGAAGATACTGTTCATCAGAGCGCCAACTTGTTTTTCCCTATATTCACTCTAATCCTTACTTTAAATATCATTTGCCAATAGTAACCAGTATTAGCTAACTGTATTTTTATGTTCCAAAGGCATCAGATAAATAAGGGAGGCCTTTGGCATGTAATTAAATCTAAACAGACTTTGTCTTAAATTTCAGTAGCCCACATTTTAACATCCCTAGTAGGTTACCCCTACAGGTTACCCCAGTAAGCATGCTAGTAAGGCAATGCTTACTAGGGTAATTGGTTATATCCTTGCTGTGTGGCCCTCTGATGTTGCCAATACGCTAGCCTGGTCTCTGTAGATACATGTATAGCTGTTCTATTTTAAATATAATTCCTGTGTGGATAAGTGGAGATTTTTAGCATCTAGAATTGTCCAAGTGAGTCTGGTTGGAAAGGGTGTTTTTTCCTTAAAAAAAAGAAAAGAAAAGAAAAGAAAAAAAAATAAATACTGTATATAGGAGAAAATGTTCAAGAACCATTCATCTCGCTGAATGTGACCCCTGTAATGCCACCAGTGACAGCAAGACTTATGGTGATAGCTTGGGCAAGCAGTAGCTGTGCACAGGGCTGCTTTAACTTTTGCACCTATTCAATTTTTCAAAGATTTAAAAACATTTTAGACAAGATAGTATCAACAGCTTGCTCCAGAGGCCACACTCTTTCCTGCTTCCTTGAGCTGGAAATGCATAACCTCATATCTCTACCAAAATGTCAAAATGTGCAACCCATGCAGGGAGGCAGAATCACAGCTTTTCCTCATTTGCCTCTCAGAACTACAAGTCATGAGTTTTAATCAACAGCTGAGAAGAGTGAGTGTGAGTATGTGGATATAAAAACGGAGAGCTTCTCACTTTGCTGTTTTTTCCTTCTAGTTCAACAATTTTGCTCTTAAAGCCAAATAGTTGTTTCAATATAGAATATTTTCCTATACTAACATAACATGTTTAATATAAAGTCCAGTTTTAATAATCTTGTAGAATTTTGACAGACTTTACAGTAGATCTGCATTCTTGCTATGTATGCCAAAGAATCTACCTAGTGTGATTTCAGTGTCCCAGTCCTTCCTTTATGACGGTTCAAATGATGGTACTGGAGTAACGGAAATGAATAGTCACTTAGCCCTCGTCTATACTAGGATTTTATTTTGAAATAACCCCCCTTAGTTTGAATTTATAATCGGAGCATCCACTAGGGATGTGAATGACAAGTCGATTATCTGATAAGCAAATGCTTATGAGATAGTTGACAGGATAGTCGACTAGTCGCTCCCCACCTTGCTGCCTGTATCAGAGGCAGCAAAGGAAGGGAGAAGAGGGAGGTACGTCAAAGTAGCAGCACCACACGGAGCCTGGGGTCAGCTGCACTGTGCGGCCCTGACGCTTTGAACGCCGCAGGGAGCCCGGTATCAGGCTAATCGCCGCATTTCAAAGCGGCAACACCATGTGGAGCCCGGGATCAGCTGGGGATTCCCTTGCTGACCCCAGGCTTTCCCCACCAGACGGGGAAAAAGTGGCCGGTATTTTCTGGTTTTTTGTTTTTGTTTGTTTTTTTTGTTTTTTTTAAACTGGACAGAAGATGTGATTTCCGGACTCTTCAGGCGAAAACCGGACACTTGGCAACCCTATATAGTCCCCAGGGGCATGGCTGGCAGCCTGTATCCTCTGGCCCCTCTCCCGAGGAGTCCCTTGCCACTCCACACTCCACTCTGATAGAGGTAGCAGCATGGGGTGGCAAGCAGCCCCTGATGGGAGAGGAGGGGTGTGGGGCATGTAGGAGGATGTGGGGTATCATGGGGCTGAGGGAAGATGTGAGGGGAGATACAATTTTACTTTGCAGAAGCTGCAATTTCTTTACTCCCCACTTCTTTGCCTCCTTCTCCAACTAGCTATTTGGCTGCATTCTTTCACCTTTTCTGAGTTATTCTCCAGACTCCCTCTCGTATCCCCATCCTGCACCCTCTCCTGCTGCCAAACTCTCTTCCAGACCCTGCCCTCTTCAACCCATCCTGCACCCCACCTCCCACCCAGATCCTGCATCCTTATCCCATTCGCTGGTAGCCCTGTCCTGCACATTGAACCCCTCATTTTTGTTCCCACCCCTGAGCCTTAGAGATCCACAAAATCTCCTGACTCTGGAACCCCAGAAAAGAAAATCTGGCCTATGGGAAGCCCTGAACCTCAGTCCTCCCTGTCCTTTCCCCTCATCCCATGGGGGCTGGAGTGCCACAGGACTGAGGTGTTTCAGTTGAGGGCCACATTGGTGAGGGTTGGGGGTTTTTGGAAAAGGAGGGTGGGTTTTTTTGTTTGTTCTTTTTGCTTCTCACTTGCGTGGTCCCCAACTGATTTTTCTGTGGGTCAGTCACCCCCCAACGGAAAAGAGGTTACCCATCCTTGCTATAAATAAAGAAAACATTGAAACCTTTTGTATTGGACATAATGTTTTACTTTGTTTTACCTTACAAAATGAACTTTGATAAACTAACATGAGAAAGTTAAAATGCTTAATCTGTTTAATAATTTGAATTAAACTGTTCTCAGCTGCAGCACTAGCAAAATGGCTGGGGTGTAATTATGGAATTAACAGTGAGTTTCCATTAGCAATTGGTAGTCCGTGGAAAGGTTTGCATTGACCCAGGTGGTCCACAGGACACATGGTGGAGAAAGATCTTCCTCCCAGAAAAGCAGCATGACCCACGGCAGGAGGGTTACATTTTGGCACACCAGTTCGAAAAGGTTGTTGACCCCTGCCGTAGCCCGTTCCACTGCCTGATGCTGGTCCTTTGCACCGTCTTGCATTCTGTCAACTACACCCTGCTCATACATTGCCTACCTGTAGGTAGCATTTGTCCTATCCTCTTTCCTGTACCTCCTCTCACCACCGATGCAGGAGTGTGTGGTATGAGACACAGCAACATATTTTGCATGCACGCCTGAATGTAGAGATGCTGCAAAAGCAACTACTATGGTTAGATGTAGGCCCTTGAATGTATTGCATTGGACTCCCGTTATATTAATATATCTAACAAAGCTGGGCTTCTTTCTGTGTCCCTGGTCATTGGAAGAATAGTACATTAGCCTGTATCAGCTGTGCGACACCCTGCCTCTGCTTACTTGCTTAATAGGGTGGGCCCCCCTTCAAGCTGAGACAGTTGCCAGCCTCTGTGATACCATGTTAAGGATTTTGTGGGGGGTTCTGTTTTTGCTTTTTTGCAACTCCTTAGAGGAACCACTAATACCCACAGTTATCACCTTTTCCATATGATATGGTATAGGACCCTGCAACACCTCTTGCAGCCTGTCCCCCAAGTAGATCCAAACACCTCTTCAAATTATGAATGTCCATCAGTTGTTGATTTAGCTCATCTCTGCCCTCAGTGTCTCCCTCTTCTATAATAACTGGAATGGAATGTCCTAGATCTAGGTGAATCCTTATACCTTGCATGGCCTGCAAAGTTGTGGAAACAACCTCTGATGCAGTAACCCTTGTCTACAGGCTCTGCCTCCACAGCTTCCATTGGCCACTGTTCCCTGTTCTTAGTTAATGGGATCTGTAGGGATGGTGCCTGCCAATGAGGGTGGTGCACAGACCCCTCTCTTCCTTCCCCAAGGGCTGCCGGGATGTTCTGGCTGCTTCAGTGCTGTTGCCCTGACTCCTTCACCCCCCATACCTCCAACTCCCTACCTTAAAGGACCTGAACTATACCAGGTAAATCTTCCAGTAAATCCCATAAAGTGCAAAATACAATTTTTAAAATTCCACAGAGGACCTCACAGAACCACACTGAAAAAAATACATTTCTCCCAAATGTATCTCAATGTTACATTTTTCTTACATCATGTTCTAAGCTGCATTATTGCTGCCTGTTTAGCACCTCACAGGTGCTCAAGGAACCTATCCAGGGACCTGCCACAACCAGGAGAGAGCTGCCCAACTCCCAGCTTCCAAGCTACCCCTGATCAGCCCTGGACCTTCTGTGACCCGGACAGCCCTCTCCCAGCTTCAACCCGGCCCCAGTTCAAACCTGCTCGGGCAGGGAAGGTGCATCTATCCTGCCACACCAGCCCAGAACTATTATAGTGGGGAGAGGTGCCTTTCCTCCTCCAAACCTAGTTGCTGCTGTGAGGAAAGAGAACTGAGGGGGGGGGGGAGTCCTCTCCTTCCAGTAGTCCTAGAGCACCCTCCTTCACCCCAAACTGCTCAACCCAGCCCCACCCTATAGCCTGCACCCATAGCCAGAGCTTCTTGAACCCCAGTGTTCTATCTTAACCCTGTGCCCCTCATCCCTGCACCCCATCCTGGGGTCCACAGCCGTAACTTCAGACACTTGCACTCCAACCCTCTGCCTCAGGCCTGAGCCCCCTCCCACACTCAGAATCCCTTGGCCACACCCCATCCTACAAATTTTGTTATGTGCACTAATATGAAGGTGATACGTCACACATCATTTCCATATTGGTGCATATAACAAAATCCATTCCACTCAGAGGTGGGAAAAATTAGAGGGAACACTGGTCATATTTACTACATTTTCAATCCAAACTGTTTTATTTTGCCAATCTCTCTTAGTCAATTTAGCTTTTGAAAATCAAGCTGGTTTGTACATGCTTTATACATTTATTGCTAACACTTAATAGCAAAAATGATTCCACAATCCAGACTTGGTTTTCTAATTATCAGACTGCAGTGGTGATATCTGAAGCCACTAGTCGGTTGTTAGTTTTTCTGGAGTTAGGTTAACTATATGAAAGAATGGAAAAAATTGCTTTAGCTATTACAAATGACACAGGAGTCAACACAAATGACAATATGTTTGTATATGTTTTGCATGGCTTCTCTGAAATAGCATCTCTAAACAAGATTGTGAGATTACAATCCTCATGACTGATAGAGGAAGAGAAGGACTTGAAGGAATAGAGCAACAGTAGCAAATTTATGCTAAAAACTTAACATTTAGAAATATTACTTTCATGCCAGCCTAAAGTTTCAGACTTAATTCAACAGCTTTTTTATCCATCATATATTTCCATTGGCCAGTAGGAGAAGATATTTGAACTAAATTCTCCCCTCATTTTTACTGTCACATTCGTAAATCAAATGGAAGTTAAAGGTATCCAGTATGTTAGAGATTAGGTTCTATGTTACTATATCTGTAACAATTTCTTTTGTTTTTGTCTGTAAATTTATAAAGGTTTGTCCAGACACAGCGATGCCAAAGTGCAATATTGAATATTCATATTTTGTTTCGGTGTTCTGGGGAAGGTTTTGTAATGTTTTATTTAGAAATATACATGTTTCTTCTGTTGTCACACTAACAAAAGTTACATTTTTGTGAATGTTGTTGTAATTAAAGAAATGTATGGGATCTTTTTCAGGGGGATAAGGCAAAATGCAACATTTATCGGTAATATGTATATAATAAATCAACACTGTATCATATGATATACTACACTCAGGCGCGCATGCGCGCACGCACACAAACACACTCTTTCTTTTGTCATTGTTATCAACTTGTTGTTCCCCTTAAGTTCATTGGCAAGGTGAGTTAGATGAGGGAGGGGAGGAGCCGGGCTTCTGCTGAGCTGGATTGATGCTCCAACGTTGACAAGACGAGACCCAGGGTCCCCTGGAAGACACCTTACATTTATAGTACCTTCCCTCATGCAAATCTGTCCACTTTAGCTATATCAGTTAGTCATCTTATGCAAAACTATGCACTCTAGCTGTGTCAGCCATCTGTGGCGCCTTCTTCTGGGTGTTATCCTCAGTGCTGCCACATTCATCTTTAAAGAGAGCTTTTGAATTTCCTCTAAAAGAAAGTGCTTGCTTCTGACTCCCAAGGCCTTCTATGTTTGATCTTTTCTCAATGAGCCCACGTGACAGGTCTTAGTGTCCTTGGGTTTGGCTCCTATTCTTCCCCTTTCCAACTGTTGCAGCTGTTCATCCTTGGAGGTGCTTGCCTTCCACGTCTTATTCATTCATCAGGGCCACATTCAAGTCAAAGGGGAGAGATCTATTCTACTTCTAATACAAAGACGTTTTCTTTATCTTAATTATTCCTAAGGACTATAAGACTGCGTCTACATAGCAACGTTATTTTGGAATAATGTCAGTTATTCTGAAATAACGTAGTGTACATCTACACAGGAAGCCCATTATTTCAAAATAAATTTGAAATAATGGGCTTCTTACTCTGACTCCATTAACCCTCATTGTATAGGAGAAAGGGAAGTTGGGGGAAAGGGGGGGAGTGCTCTGTTTCGAAACAACTGCTGTGTAGACAGTGCCAAAAGTCGAAATAAACTATTTTGACTTAAGCCATGCAATTAGTGTAGCTCAAGTTACATAGCTTATTTTGAGTTTAGCCATGCTGTGTAGATGTGACCTAACATTAGAAAAAGACTTTATAATATAGAAATTTTATATTAAGAGACTTAATATGAAGTTGCTACAATATGAAAAAACTTAATGCAAATTATGCAAGGACTTAATACAAAATTTCTACAATAAAGCATAAGAAGACTATATTATAAGGCTAATACAAAGTTTCTATAAGACATTATAAAAAGACAATACAAAGTTAAAAGACTTACAAAATTCCTATATTATAAAATAACTAATACAAAGATTTATCTTCAATATGGCATATGAATTGTAATCTCTTTCACTGTCAAGACGTAGTACAAGCAATTTGAGGAACCCGGTAAAGTGTTTACAGTGGGAAAATGCAAACTGGGTTGGGTACCAAAAACAAGCTACTTGGATCTTAACAAGAAATAATCTGTGGTGACAAGACATTGACAATAAATGTTGACTTGCAAAGAACCCCTGGTACCAACTTGGGCAAGGGTGTGCAAACTATGGCCCATGAGCCACATCTGTACTGTCAAGACTTTTAATCTACCTCTTGAGATTGCCAGTTTGGCAGTGCAGTGGGCTAAGGCAGGATGAGGAGAAATTAGAATTACTAGCAGGTGTTTCCTTAATGATAGTTTCCTTATACCTCCACTTGCTGGGGAAAGAGATGTCAGTTTTTCTGTACATTGAAATTTTTATTCATTGTGAAACTACATTATCAAATTGATAGTACATTATGTTCATTATCCATGTACTGTCAATATTCTTAAAAATAGCTATCAATGTCTCCATCTTGGATCTTATAAATATTTTGCTTCAAAAAGAGGCAACACTGGATATAATTTGTGTTTCGTATGCAGAGTCATAAAAGGTAGATTTTGTGTGTTTTGGGTTTAGATCAGACCATGAAATTCTTGTAATCAGAGCTGCACAGTCACTCAAGGGAATTGGTTTTGGTGAGTGTAAAACAGTTCTGACTACGGAGATGAAATTTGATGACAAAACCACTAAGCTGATCAGTTCCTTCAATTGTGTCTCTTTGGTAAGAGTAAATTTTTACTGTTCTGTTTGAAGCTGTAGAAAATGGACATGCAGACATTATAAAGCTTCTACTCCAACACGGAGCAAATATTAATGGATCCCATTCTTGGTCTGGATGGAATTCTTTGCACCAAGCTTCTTTTCAGGTAACCTATAAATTTATTATTTCATTTCCATGTAAATAGTGTGTTTTACCCTTTTAAAATGACAAGGTTGTACAGTTTTTGCTTCCTGCTCTGGTGATTTATGATTGTTAGGCTAGGGCAGAAAAGGCAGTCTAAATGCTAATGATCATTCTGAATATGTCATAGTATGCTACAACAGCTATAGAAAGTGTTGGGCAGCAATGATTATTTAAATATTAGAAGTACTGAATATACTTAAGAAGTGATCAAATATATTATTTGGGAAGTAAATCTGTTGTAAGATGCACTTCATTTTTTTGGAAAAGACTTTAATTGATGAGGCCAACCTGGTTTCTTCTTAATTTTTTTTTTATCCAGCATAAAAATGTATCAGCCTTATGGATCTAATATGCTAATTTAATTGTTTATATTTATTGGACTGAGTAAATGTGCAAGATGAAATTAAACCTTTCTAATGATTCTGCTACAGACTTTCAGAATAACATAGAATACGGAATGTGGTCCCTATTTTAGGTTCCTTCACAGAATAAGATTGAAAATGTAGGGTTCTATGAATTCCAGTGTTCTTTTTCTAACAAAACACAAATATGTTTATTTCAGGGACATACTGAAATAATACATTTGCTTCTTGAAAAAGGAGCAAACAAGGAATGTGTGGATGACTTTGGAATCACACCTTTGTTCATTGCTGCTCAGTATGGGAAGCTGGAGAGTTTGCAAACACTTATATCACATGGTAATTTTCACTTTAGTTAGTGTTACAATGTTAGTGAAACTGGCTATGAAATGGTATAAGAAATTATCACAAAACACTTACATTTTGCTATTGCAGTAACTTGTCTTGTTTTCCATTGAGTCAGACCAAGAAACAGGAAATAAAACTGAAATGCTACAGTGGCATGGTTCCAGCTGCACCACTGTAGCACATCAGTATAGATATTATATATACTAATGGGAGGGATTATGCTAGGTTTATGGAAAGAATTCTTGGCTCGATTTAGCATGTTGCTCTATGTGCCCTGGAAGTTAAAATTTTTTATACCTCTGACTAATTTTTGGCTTGATTTACCTTTAATTAGACCAAACCTAAATAAAGACCTAACCTGGGTAAAGATTAAGAGTCTGATTATGAAACCCTTAATCACACTGAGAAGTCCAATTCATTTACAGTAAACTTCCGATAATCCGGCACCTTTAGGACCCAGGGGGTGCCAGATTATCTGATTTGCCGGACTATCTGAAGGGGAGGTTATGAGGGGTCTCTGGTGGGGGGATGCCACCCCAGACCCCTCATAGCCCCCCCTTCCGATAGTCCGGCTCTGCCCCAGGCGACCCCGATTCAGCCGCTGCTGGTCAGTTTCAGCAGCGGCTGAATCGCGGTCGCCTGCAGCAGAGCTGCTGGAGTGCTGCCGGGTTGGTCTGGTAGCACCGACCCTTGGCGCGGCGAGACCAACCCGGCAGCACCGCAGCTGCTCTTGGGGACGCCTGGAGCAGAGCAGCTGGGATGCTGCCAGGTTGGTCCCACAGCGCCGCTCCTCGGCGCTACTGAACCAACCCGGCAGCACCCCAGCTGCTCTGCCCCAGGTGTTCCCAAGTCAGCCGCTGCTGATACTGATCAGCGGCTGACTCCAAGAAACCCGAGGCAGAGCTGCTCTGCCCCGCGCTTCCTGGAGTCAGCCGCTGGTCAGTTTCAGCAGCGGCTGAATCAGAACGCCTGGGGCAGAGCAGCTGGGGGGCTGCCGGGTTGGTCCCATAGCGCCGAGGAGTGGCGCTACTGGACCAACCTGGCAGCACCCCAGCTGCTCTGTCCCAGGTGTATCCAAGTCAGCCGCTGCTGAAACTGGTCAGGGGCTGATTCCAGGAAGCCAGGGCAGAGCAGCTCTGGCTCGGGCTTCCTGGAGTCAGCCGCTGGTCAGTTTCAGCAGCGGCTGAATCGGGGACAGCTGGGGTGCTGCCGGGTTGGGTCCCGCAGCCCCAAGGGGCAGCGCTACGGGACCAACCCGGCAGCACTCCAGCTGCTCTGCCCCCGGCTTCCCCGATTCAGCCACTGGTCAGTTTTAGCAGCGGCTGAATCGGGGAAGCTTGGGGCAGAGCAGCTCCAATGGTCCGGCTGCCCGGAGCACTTCCGGGTTCCTGATGGTGCCAGACCATCAGGAGTGCTGGACCATCAGATGCCGGACCATTGGAGTTTTACTGTATATGGATTACTTCAGGAGAAAGATATTACACAGCATGATTAAGGGTATCACAAAATGGTCCTAAATTCGCAGTAGTAATTTCTTCAGAATTTCAAACCAACATGTCCTGAAGTGCATCTCCAAATAGTATTTTCTCACTAGCTTTCCCACATAATCAAATGAAAACCAAACAATCGTAACAGTTAAACTGATGAACACCCTAAATTTGGCCAAAACATCCCACACTGATCAATAAATCTAACATCTCAATACTTGTGAGATACTACCTACAGAAAGTAATTTCAAACAAAATATTAGCTAACTCTTTTGCCATTTCTCCAAAGTGTCTACCTTTTATCTGGAATTGCCCTATTCTATTACACTCCGAGACAAGTGCTTTCTTTGATTTTTATAGTTGGAATAAGAAACTTAATGTAAAGTTGATTGGTAAAGGTGTAAGTAAAAGTAATGACTCTGTGGTTTATAGTTCTATTTACTATGTATCTTCTACTATCGATGTATAATGTGCTGCTAGTAATTTGCCAGAGTGCAAGCCTGACAATCTGTCAGCATAGCAGGTTTACTGGCATGTTGAATTCTGGGAATGTCTTTCTTTGAATGGAAGAAAGTGGTTCAGCTCTCCAACAAGTAATATTATTTTAGAGTTTGTATGCTTCATTAGTATTAATTACTTGGATTGTATATTTTTGCTATATTTGTGATTAACTTAAAATAATATTTTTATATCATTCATTCACACTGTAACCTCCTCAGGTTTCAGGTGACCCTGACAGAGAATTTTAGAGGGCTAGTATTTGACATCAATATTTTCTTCCTGTCAGATTTAAATGAAAATAAAAAGTAATTTGAGAACGTTAGTTCTAATCACTGTAGTTTAAAGGTATGGACAATTTGAAAACATTTGTATCAGATTAGTAAATTAAATAAGATACTTTAATACCTGTGGAAAAACTTCTGAATGATGAAGCAATTTTGTGAAAGCTAATGCCTAATTAATTCTGTAATTTGTTTATCTCCTTTTGTTTTTTTGCTTGATTATGATAATCAGGCAGCATGTTAAATGTTTTATTCTGTGGTAGGTGCAAATATCAACTGTCAAGCCAAGGACAAAGCCACTCCATTATTCATTGCTGCACAGGAAGGCCATGCCGAGTGTGTCGAACTATTGTTATTGAAAGGGGCCGATCCTAATCTCTACTGTAATGAGGAGGAATGGCAGCTGCCTATTCATGCAGCAGCCCAAATGGGTCACAGGAAGTAAGTGATATAAAAATGTAATAAATAATTTGCTTACTAAAAAATAATCAAGTGTGAGATTTTTCAGCTATAAATGGAAGGGAATTAATGGGTTATAGACTCTGTTTTTAGTGTGGAATTTCTAATGTTGTTTACATTACAGTTTCAATGCCTGACCTTGCAGCTCTTGTCCATGTGGAATAATCATTGAAGTAAGCAGGCATTTGTATCGGAGCCTGATCCAACTCCCACTGAAGTCTGTGGGTGTCCCACAGAGAGAGGGACTGCAAAATCAGACTTTACAAGCTTATTACTATTTTGTTTATTTTATATTTTAGGTGTAAAGAGTTTTGGTCAGGCATATTGTATCATTAGGAGCCCTTAATTGAAATTACAGTTGTAAATGATAATCATACAGCAGCAAGAATAATCATATACAAGTAATGAAAAACTGACTGAGCCAGTAAATCCAAGCAGAAGAACAGTTTCTTTAATCTACTCAGGAACATCCCCTCCCAATAAAAAACAGAACCCCCCTCCAAAAATTGGCTTTTGCAGTACGATAGGTCATGATATTTGAGCTATTACATAGAAAGGGAGGAGTGTGGGGTACAAGCAAGTTGGAGACCGCAAGGGTCTCACAAAGATCCTCTGCAGTAGCCCCCATCTCTTTTATACATAGGGGATCCAACTTGAATGGCTCCAGTGACTACAGTTTTGGCTGTATGTCACAGGGAAAGAGGCGCATGCTCACGTTCCATGCCCTTTATGGCTCTCTAGTTAATGATCAACACTTTAAACCCCACCTGAAGAGCCAGTGCAGTTCCTGGAGCGCCAGTGCCGCATGCTTCCAGAGGGATGCCCCACTCACTAAGCCAGCTGCACTCTGCACCAGATTCAGTCTGTAAATGATTTTAAGGTGTAGACACATGTAGAATGTATTTTATGATGCGAGGGGGGAGGGAAAGCATGGAAAACCGTGGCAAAGTCCATTTTTAAATAAAGGATGCAACTTCCTAGCCATCCTGATTATGGCTGTCTAACTCTGGGAGGGAGGGGAGGTTGACATTGCCTTTGTCTCATTCTCCTGCTGCTTCAAGCATGCCACCATCTGAGTTTTGTTTGAAATCAGCTTCAGCCAGTCACTCTCATCCATTTTCCAACCTCAAGAAACCATTGGCTGCGGCACTGAATCTTATTGTCTGGGTTAGACAAGATACATACATTTGGTTGTCATAGGTATTCTGAAAACACTGCACACCTATATACATCTGGTTTGGTTGAGGAGGAGAGATGTCCGTGTGACATCCTGCAGTACCCTGCACTTGTTCCTCTTCACAAAGGGCTATCAAGTGTTCATAATTATGTGCTGCAATCTAGGCAAGAGAAAATAAAGCTACAGAAGAGCAGAACTGCCCTCTCCCAGCAATGTTTGCCAGTGAATCAACAGGTTTTCACAATCAGTAGAATGTAAGAATACCATATGGGAGCCTGATCTTCATCCATTGCCAGGAGGAGATCATCGACCAACATGACCAGTTAAATTTCTGTGCTCAAACTGATAAGGAACAAGAAGGCCAGAGCAATCTAGATAGTGTGAAAGATGTCTCATCACAATTACTATCTTACTAAAAAATGGAAGATGAATTGGCAAGATTGCCAATGTCAAGGCATGGCTCCTAGAAGAAAGGCTGTGTTAGTGCTTCCTTTAAAGCAACAGGCAATTGGCACTCTAAAGAGCAGCTTTGATAATCTCCATCTGCAAAGTACCCAGTGCTTACTTAGTGATATTAATTAGTCAGGAACAATATGGTCAATAGTACAGATTATGACACCAAATTCGACACCTCACTGAGCACCATTGGACTGAATTCTAAAAGAGAAGGCATCCTTTGTCTATAATTTGTTAAACCATCCCCCTGGTCTCAACACCCACTCATGCTACATTGTAAAAGTCTAGATAACAAACTTAGCAGTGTGTAAACCAATCCTTTTCAAAAACTAATTAGAATCTGAGATGTTATTACGAATACATCAATCCCAGCTATATTTGAATAACAAAGCATAAAAGATGTTTAAAACATTATTTCAGTTTATGTTTGCAGATAGTTTTACATTAATGATACTGATAGTTCCATATGCTTAACCACATTAAATGTTTTTATGTAAAAATGACTGAAATGATTAATATTCTTTGTAATGTATTTAATTAAAAGGATGTGATTTTGTTTTAAACAGTAATGTCCATGGTGAAAATAGCCAGGAAAAATAACATCTAACTTTTCCATATATGTGAAAAGACTCCACAATAAACATAGTTTTAAATGTTACAGCATATTGGGACTGCTAATACCTGTTACTGATCGGACCTGTGACACAGGGAAAGACAAAGTGAGTCCTGTCTATTCAGCAGTTTATGGTGGTAATGAAGAGTGCTTGGAATTGTTACTTAAAGAAGGCTACTGTCCGGATGCTCAGAAGTGCCTAATCTTTGGCTGCATATCACCTATGTGTATGGTTTTCCAAAAGAAGTATGTATCTCTCTAGTGTTTTTAATTTGTAATAGTTTAACTACATTGCTATTTATCTCAGGCTTATTTTTAAAAGTATGGAGATTTTTTTTCCTTCTCAAGTCTTGAGACTACAGAGTAAATCTTAAGTACCTATATTGTGCATTGGTTTTGGGTCACATCCATGAGCTAAAGAACCTTGCTAAAATCTCCTTTGGGAAGCTCTGTTCTTTGAAAAGGAGTCTTGTAGAACATAATTGCAGTCTAGTTTCCTGGCTTTCAAAAGGCCTTATCAACCATCTCTGTCTTCTGGGGACTTGACACGGTGCTGTAATTGAATCAAACAGATTCTTAATTAACCTGATTCTTTTCAGTATGATTGCATTCTTGGAAAATACTGTTTTACTTTCTCTGTATGCCAGTCTTGAATGTAAAAACAAAGTAACATAAAATAATTTAACAAATGCACCTCAAACCTCTATCTCAGGATTCCTGGTACAAGACTGTCCCATACCCTGAAAGCAGAGCTTTCAGTATATTACAGTTTTTGTGAATTACCAACGAATTTATACTTAGATTATAAATCTCTTAATATCATGATCACTGTGTCCTATTTGTTGTGTATAGTGTGTATGACACATGCTGTTGGTGTTCAACAAATAGTAAAATAGTTATGATGGTTATTTGATATAACAGAAGAAAAAATATAAAATGTAACCCTGCTGTTGCTCACATTTACTTAATTTACTAGATACTGAAAGTATCTATATATCTATATCTGTATTAGTGTGTGTATGTCTGTCTGAGAGTCTGTTTGTGCTCCCACTTAGCCAACCTCCTTTTCCCGATGTGGCCCTGCAGCCCCTTGCCCTATCTCCATGTGCCCTTGAGCCTCCACTCCCATTCAGCCACTGTGCCAGTCTGTGCTGCCCCACTAGTTCTTATGAGCTGCAGTCTGTGATCCCTCCCAGTAACCCTACGTGCCCCAAAATATGTGCCTCTCCCCTCTCAATCTCTTGTTTCCTGACCTGACCCTGATGGCCGTCTCTTCTCTTCCCTATCACAGTTGGGGGGATTCTGGAAGCAGCTGAATTGTTCTAGCACCACAGTGGCCATTGGTGGTCAAAACGCATAACTGCAGTAACTTTTTAGCAAAAAAATTTTTCTTTGAGGGGGAAAAAAATTATGTATGGTACATGAATTATGCATGTACACACAATGGTGCAAAATTCACCCAGGAATAAATATTGGTCGAGGTTTCTTATTTTTAGAATCCTGTGTTTGAAAATATTAGACGTGTGTATAAAAATTAAGTTATTATAAATGTATCACACATTTAAATAGCTTTTAATTGTTTTCTCAAGCAATAACAATGGGGAGTCCTGTGGAACCTAAAAGACTAACAAATTTATTTGGGCATAAGCTTTTATGGGTAAAAACCACTTTGGCAGATGCACCATGAAAGCTTATGCCCAAATAAATCTGTTAGTCTTTAAGGTGCCACAGGATGACTTGTTGTTTTTGCAGATTCGGCTACCCCTCTGAAGCTTCTCAAGGAATGTTAGCCTGTGGCGATATATACATGCATAACTGTAAGCAGATGAGTAGTCCCATTGAAGTCATGGTGCTGTTCATATGAGTAAAGTTATGTATTGGTTGAAGTGTTTGCAGGATTAGAACCTGAATTTCAAGTTTTGTTCATCTGGAGCAGTTTTGTAAAATTCAAGTAAGATCCCATACCCTTATTGGCATTTTTCAGAAGTTGGGAATACACAATGAGTTCCTTTATAAATTGTAATCTAAAATTGTAATAGTATAAATCTTCAAAATAGCTTTTACATAATCTCCACCTAGTTATAAACATGATTTAGATCACTTAATTAAAAAAATACTATGGATTTAAATTGGCTTTATTTAAATTACTCCACCCTAACTTGATCATATTCATTACTTGGAATTCTCTGAGCACATACAGAATCTTCTGAGGGAGCCTGTCTGAATTATAAAAACCCTTCTAATTCCATATAGTAAATTTGAAGAATGTCTCCTGTGAAATCAATCGCGTGTGGTTAGTAGTTGAGGAAAATTAAAACCTGTTCAATATGATTGGTGTTCTATGAAGAAAGTGTGTTTCATGTGTCATAATCTCTTTCCTTCCTTGCTTTAGCTTTCCCCTAAGAATGGTTTTTTGTTTGTCCTTTTTAAGCCATTCCTTTCCATTTATATTTCCTTTATTTTGTTTTTCAGTTAGGGTTATACAGTAGCTTTGCCACAAATCCGGAGTAACACAGTTGTGCTACCAAATTGTGACTCTGAGTCCCAAGCCGATCTCCCATTTTCCACTTGCTCTCAGTGGGACGTAATTTATGACAACCCTATAAATGTCACAGGTTACTGACCATTGGCCAGATGGAGTCCAAAGTTCTCTCACTCTCTGCCCATTCTTGCTGCTATGGCTTTACAGATAGATCATACAGGAGAGTAAGAGACATTTATACCTCTTTGCTCCTCTACCTGGTATGTAACTAGAGTGATGATGATGCCCTTTGAGATTTTTTTCTCTCTACCTTTCCTTTCATCCCTCTTTGTCTCTTATTTTGCTTCCTTCTTTCCTCTGGTTTTCTCTTACTTGTCTTTCTTCTCATCAATGTTTCCTCTAGGGATATGAATGATTAGTCAACTAGCCGATAAACAAATGCTTATCGGATAGTCAACAGACTAGTTAACTAGTCGCTCCCCCGCCTCTTGCTGCCTCTGTCAGAAAGAGGCAGCAAGGGCGGGGGGAGGGGGGGGGAGAGATGGGGGTACTTCAAAGTGGCAGAGCCGCGTGGAGCCTGGGGCCAGACCCTGGGCGCCACATGGTTCTGCCATTTTGAAACACTGTGTGCAGCCTGACAGCGGGCTCTCTGTGATGTTTCAAAGCAGCGGTGCCGCATCGAGCCCGGGGTGAACGGGGGAGTCCCCAGCTGACCCTGGACTCCATGCGGCACTGCTGCTTTGTAATGCCATGGGGAGCATGGGGCCAGCAAGGCTGTCCCCCCGCTGGCTCCGTGCTCCTCACAGCACTTTCAGCTTTGAAGGGTAACAAACAGTCAATCGCATAGCTTAAGTGGAAAGCTTATTTTGGCTTTTGGCACTGTCTACACGGCAGGAAATCTGAAAGAAAGCACTCTTCCCTTACTCCTCGTAAAATGAGGATTACAGGAGTTGGAATAGAAGTCCTCAACCTTAACGTTATTTTGACATTATGTCGAAATAACCTGGCATAGTGTAGACGTGGACTATGTTATTCAGAAATAATACTGCTGTGTAGACGTATCTCCTATGCCAGTCCCTCGGATGATTTGGAATTTGCTCTTCTTAGTAATTTACTGCTGTGTCATTTGCTAAGGGATGATGCTTTCTTGAGTGCTGATTTTAAAGTTACCATAGATCTGTTTTGCCTTTGGTATGATGTACCAGGTATTAAAGCAACACACAATCAAATGTAATCAAATTATTTGTACAGCGGTTCACTAACAGGAGGTTATTCACTTCCTAATTACTAGCATATAAAGCATATGTCTATCTATGATCATTTCCTGATTCCTAGTATCAAGTTAGCCTTATCCAGACTACAGAAGACACATTTGTTGCCTCGTAGTAAGAGGTAATTTGGTAATTTCCTAGAAAGTTCTCTTATTTTTTAGCATGTTGGTCCTTGAGTGGTTGTAGCCTTTGATAGATAAGGAACTGGCAAATTGTTTTATGCAGAAGCTTTCAGTAATGTTGGAATTTGTTATCCCTGCCATTTCGATGTTGATATTGGCGTGTACATCCTGTACAAATTTGGTTTTGGCTACATTATGCTCAGATATTAAGATTTTCATGACACATTAAGAATATAGTTTGTGCACTGTATATGTGAAAATTGTAATGTGTATACGTTTCTCTCATCATTAATATTGAGTGTTACATATTAGGAATGTTAAAATGTGTTTATTTTGATAAACGTGTATCTGCTGAAATTTTCAGTGGGTACATGTTTACATGCGAGGGAAGGGGATAGAGTGGGGTGGGGGGAGGAGCGGCTGCATGTAACCATGAAGGTTAACCAATAAGCCTAGGCTCATTGGTTAACTGTTTACACTATTACATCCCTATTACGTATGCTCTTCAATAGGAGAGTTAACTCTTTAAAAAACCTCTCTAAACATATCGCAAATTGTTTTCACAAGAATCTCTCATGTGCCAGTTTGGTGATTTTTCCTGAAGTGAAAATGCTGCGGCAACATTTGGCTTGAATTTATTCTGTTTCAGCTGGAAGGGCATATTTAAAGGGAGGAAATCAGCAAGAACATAATTTTTTTTTAAACAGTGAAAGCATGTCCCTATGACTGTGCCTATTACAGCTAATGCTTCTCTGGTCAGGCTGCAAATGATTTTGAATTGCTTGAGGCAGGAACTCGTGCAGATCCTGAGCTGGGCATGTGAAATCATACATCTGGAAAATAGCCAGAATGTGCTCTGCCATGTCTCATATAAATTATGTATAAGGCTTGCAGTGAAGCAATGCCTAAGGTTTATTGTATTGAATTTCACTGCATACCTCTTAGACCATGACTTTAAAAAATCCATGAGTATCATTTCACTTTCTGTCCTATGTTTAGTGTTTAATATATCAGTTTTTAGGAAAAGGATCAGCCTTGCTAATGGTAGTCAATGTTACTACAAATGAGACAGGCACCAAATTGCCTCATAGAAGCAACATCCTATAATCACATTGTTAACTAAAAGCCATATGTTCAACCACCACAAATTATTGGTCATAATAGCATTCATTATCATAATATCATTAATAAAGATTAATCAGCATCCATTTTAAAATACATCTCGCTGATAATTTCAACGAGGGCAAAGAAAAGCTAACAATTTTGACATTATCTTTTTATTTTTTAAATGAATCAAAGGAATCTAAATTGCTATATAAGAGGAATAGACTATGTGGGTTAGGTGACCTTGTGAATATATGCACAGGTCTTTTAGTCTGCAAAATCTTGATTAAAATTCATTATAGAAAGAAATGGATCTTAGTTATGAGCTCTTGAGTTACAGCACTTCAGCATTCTAACACAATTGTCTCCTTTATTGAATACCACAAAACTTATCTGGACAGCAGATTTAAAAATTAAAAGCAAGATCTTTTTTTAACTATCTGTAATGGAGGAGGGGACTAACCTAATATCTCATACAAATCATGCTAAACATAAACCTTAAGGACAAAATGTTGATTGGCTAACTAACTGATACTATTACTCTAACTTCAAAACCCAGAAAGACACTAGAAAAAGCTAATTATCAATTTGTTAAAAACTGAAGGATAAAGAGTAATAGCTAGCAAGGATTTGTGAAGAATAAATCATGCCAAACTAATTTAATTTCTCTCTTTGACAGGGTAGCTGGCTTAGGGAATGGTGGCTTAGTTATCTAGACTTCAATAAGAGTTGATACCAACATGTATGAGATTTCGTTAGCAAATTAGGGCAGTATGATCTAGATGGAATTACTGTAAGAGAATACAACTGGCCGAAGAAACATACTCAGAATAATTATTAATGGCTCATTGTCAAACTGGGAGGTCATATCAAGTGGGATTCCACAGGGGTCTGTTTTGGATCTGGTATTCAAAATGTATATTAATGACATAGGAAATGTAATGAAAAGTATATGTATAAAATATAAGGCTATCATCAAGCTGGGAGCAATTTCTAGCACTTTGGAGGAGAATATTATAATTCAGAGTGATTTTGTTAAATTGGAAAATTGGTCTCAGATTAGCAAGATGAAGTTCAATAAAGACAAAGGCAAAGTACTGCACTTAGGAAGAAAACAATAAAATGCACAAATACAAACTAGGAAATATTTGGCTATGTAGAAGCACTGTGGGGGTTATTATAACATATCACAAATTGAATATGATTCAGCAGTGTGAAACTGTAGTAAAAACAGCAAATGTCATTCTGGGATGTATTAAAAGGGAGGGGTGTTGTATGTAAAACGTGGGAGAATTTTTCTAGTTTAATTAGCCTGGTGAATCAGCTGTTAATCAGCTGAAGTATTGTGTCCATTTTAACCTGGAGAGATTCTAGGGGGGAGAACAATAGAAGTGATTAAAAAAAGGCTTAGAAAACATGACTTCTGAGAAAAGGTTGAAAGAATTGGGCATGTTTAGAGAAGAGAAGTCTGGGAGGCCGAAAGCAGTTCTCAAATATGTAAAAGAGAACAGTGATCAGTTGATTTCCATGTTAACTGTGTGTAGGAGAAGTAATCACCCTAGTTTGCAGCACAGAAGATTCACATTAGATGCTAAGAAAAACTGTCCAACTATAAGGAGAGTTAATCATTGGAACAGGGTACCGAAAGAGGTTGTAGATCCCTGTCATTGCAGGTTTTTAAAAACAGAGTGGACAGATACCAGTGAACTATGGCCTAGGTCTACTTAATCCTGTGTTGGAGCAAGGATTGAACTAGACCAGTGGTTCCCAGCTGCCAGTCTGTGGACCAGTCCAGTCCACGAACTGCTGGCTGCCGGGCCGTGGTGACTGCCAGAGTTGAAGCCAGCTGTTCGTGGCAGCTCAGCTCCAGCAGCTGTGATTGCTGATTTTGCCTGACAGTGGCTCTAGGGCTGAGGTGTCGAGCAGGAGGAGGAAGAGCGGAAGGCCCCTCCCTCCCTTTTTAGCCTCCCACCCAGATAAGATGGTGGCCAGGGCTCTGCGCTCCGCCCACCCCCCACATCTACCCAGGGGGGTGTGAGATGCGCTTGCGGATGGAGGGGGCTTGCCACTACTGGCTGCTTCTGCTGCCTGTATGGCAGTAACAGTTATGCTCTGTAGAGGGAGCAGCCTTGCTTTGGCGAGTGCAAAGGGGTGATGGATGAGGGCACAGAGGGGTCATCAGGCAAGAGGGTGTTGGCATAGGCTGTAGGGGTCAGAGGTTCAAGGGTCATAGGGCATTGGGCATCAGGTGGGGGGGTTAAAGGGAGTTAGGCACTGGGGAGCAATGGTCTGGGTTGGGGCTAGGCAGACAGACAACATTTTATTTGTGTATTTGCATATTCACTACAGGCAGTCCCCGAGTTATCAGTTTCAGCAGCAGCTGACTTGGGGATGCCTGGGGTTCTTAAGTTGAATCTGTATGTAAGTCAGAACTGGCGTCCAGATTCAGCCGCTGTTGAAACTGATCAGTTTGAGCAGCGGCTGAATCTGGACGCCAGTTCCGACTTACATACAGATTCAACTTAAGAACAAACCTACAGTCCCTATCTTGTACATAACCCGGGGACTGCCTGTCTTTGCATAATGAATACACAAGTAAAATGTTGTTGGTCCACCAAAAAGTTTGTGACTGGGTTTGCTGATCCGCAATATAAAAAAGGTTGGGAACCACTGGAGTAGACAACCTTTCAAAGTCCCTTCCAGCATTACATGTCTATGATTCTGTCAATTACAGGACATTTCCAGGATTCTCAGAAATGGGGAGCATTTTGATCAAAATGTTATGTACATGGTTTATCAAATATATATATATATATATATATATATATATATATATATATATATATATATATATATATATATATATATATATAAAGTGCAATGATGAGCATATCCTGTCTTCTTGTAACAGACACATGGAAGACTGAATAATAGGACTAGTATTTAAATGGAGGCATTACTTCTAGGTTGCCTGTTTAAATGTGAATTAACAAGTGGTGGCTGAATATATGAAAAATGTGAAATGGATTGGTAGTCTCAGTTCAGTAGCTGTTTGATGCTGTAAAGAGACACCAATAAACTCCTATTAATTGTTAGTCTCAATAGAGAGTTCAGAGATCGATAGAACAACCTTGCCTGACCTAAGTGATGTATACAAAGCTGTTATGAAGCACACTGGCAGGACCACATGAGTTGAGCCCTGCTTGGATACAAAATTTGTATCTGCATCATATCCGCAAACAGATTTGCTGGGTTTTAAATATAAAATTTGGATCCACATCCATCCACAGTCCACAAACATGATCCTCTGATACCCACAATTATAGGCTGTAAAGCAGAAAGATATCGCAGTTCTTCTTCCAGTGATTGCTCATGTCCATTCAGTGTAGGTGTATGTGCTCATCATATGCACTGGTGCTGCAAGATTTTCCCTTAGCAGTACCATAGGGAAGCGGGCTAAGGCACCCCTTGGAGTGGGCACACACGTTTCTCTGTATAGTGCACCTTTGGCCCCCTCTACCCTCAGTTGTTCCTTGCTGCTTGGAACCTGCTTTTCTCAGCATGAGTTGTTGCCCATTTCTTATTCCCTGTAAATTGTTTCTATTGTTAGTTTACTGTTCTAAATAGTTAATTAGTGTAGATCTCTTCCATAGGGACTTGGCTTTGGGCCCGGGCATGCACCATTCCCCAGACTTCAAGTCATATCACATCTGTAATTGGCCCATGCCAGTGAGTGACCCCCACTGTGACTGTTGGTGGTGCTTAGGAGAAGCTCACAGAAGTGATAAGGGCCACATTTGGAAGTCCTTCAAGCTTTGCACCAAGAAGAGGGACATTAATCTTAAGGTTCTTCTGATGGCGTCTGCCTTAGCTTCTGTGTGTGAGCATTTGGATTTGGCACCAAGCACCAGCACGGCATTACTCACTGGCTCCCCACAAGCCTAGGCAAGGCAAAAGCAAGTCTCCTGGGCCAAAGGAGGACAGACCCCCCCCCCCAACGTTGACGCTAGTGGACTCTCCTGCTGTTGCTCAGCAGATGCCTCAGGTCTCTTCCAAGCATGGGTTTCTGTCTCACTTCCTGGCCCAATTTCAGAGTGGGGTCGAATAGTCCCAGATGCTATCAATGCCAGAGGCCTTGCAGATGGCTTGGACATCTTGTTCATGCTAGTGCTATTCACCATGGTAGTTGTGGGATCACACCACAAGGGAAAGCCATAGAACCATAGAGCTGGAAGAGACCTCAGAAGGTCATCAAGTCCAGCCCCCTGCCCTAGGCAGTACCAATCCCAACTAAATCAACCTGGCCAGGGCTTTGTCAAGCTGAGATTTAAACACCTCTAGGGATGGAGACTCCACTACTTACCTAGGCAATCCATTCCAGTGCTTCACTACCCTCCTAGTGAAATAGCTTTTCCTAATATCCAACCTGGACCTCTCCCACCACAACTTGAGACCATTGCTCCTTGTTCTGCCATCTGTCACTACTGAGAACAACCTTTCTTCATCCTCTTTGGAACCTCCCTTCAGGAAGTTGAAGGCTGCTATCAAATCCCCCCTCACTCTTCGCTTCTGCAGACTAAACAGACTCAACTCCTTCAGTCTCTTCTCATAGGTCATATGCTCCGACCCCCTAATCATTTTGGTTGCCCTCCGCTGGACCCTCTCCAATGCGTCCATATCCTTTTTGTAGTGGGGGGCCCAGAACTGGACACAATGTTCCAGATGTCGCCTCACCAGAGCCTAATAAAGGGGAATAATGACATCTCTGGATCTGCTGGCAATGCTCCTCTTAATGCAACCTAATATGTCATTAGCCTTCTTGGCTACAAGGGCAAACTGTTGACGCATATCCAGCTTCTCATCCACTGTAATCCCCAGGTTCTTTTCTGCAGAACTACTACTTAGCTGGTTGGTCCTCAGACTGTAACAATGCTTGGGATTCTTCCGTCCCAAGTGCAGGACTCTACACTTGTCCTTGATAAACCTCATCAGATTTCTTGTGGCCCAATCCTCCAATTTGTCTAAGTCACTCTGGACCCTATCTCTGACCTCAAGCATATCTACCTCTCCCCCTAGCTTAATGTCATCTGCAAACTTGCTGAGGGTGCAATCCATCCCCTCATACAGGTCATTAATAAAGATATTGAACAAAACCGGTCTTAGAACCAAAATTTGGGGCACTCCACTAGAAACCAACTGCCATCCTGACATTGAGCCGTTGATCACTACCCGCTGGGCCTGGCCTTCTAGCCATCTTTCTATCCATCTTACTGTCCATTTCTCCAATCCATATTTCCTTAACTTGCTGGCAAGAATATTGTGGGAGACCGTATCAAAACCCTTGCTAAAGTCAAGGTATATCACATCCACTGACTTTCCCTCGTCCACAGAGCCAGTTACAGTAGCTCATCATAGAAGCTAATCAGATTGGTCAGGCATGACTTTCCCTTTGTGAATCCATGCTGACTATTCCCAATCACTTTCCTCTCTTCCAAGTGCCTCAAAATGGATTCCTTAAGGATCCCTTCCATGATTTTTCCAGGAACCGAGGTAAGACTGACCGGCCTATAGTTCCCTGGATCGTCCTTCCCTTTTTTGAAGATGGGCAGTACATTTGCCTTTTTCCAATCATCCGGGATTTCTCCCGACCTCCACAACTTTTCAAAGATAATGGCCAAAGGCTCCTCAATGACATTTGCCAACTTCCTCAGTAACCTCAGTTGCATTAAGTCTGGACCCATGGATGTGTATACGTTTAGCTTTTCTAAATCGTTCCTAACCTGTTCTTTACCCACCAAGGGCTGTCCATCTTCATCCCATCTTGCGTCACTTAGCGCATTAGTCCGGGAGTCCATCTTGTCTGTGAATACAGAGGCAAAGAAAGCATTGAGCACTTCAGCTTTCCCCACATCATCTGTCACTAGGTTACCTCCTTCATCCAGTAGGCTGCACGCTCTCTCTGATCACCTTCTTCTTGTTAACATGCCTGTAGAAACCTTTCTTGTTATCCTTCACATCCTTAGCCAGTCGCAATTCCATTTGCGCTTTCGTCTTCCTGATAACCCCCCCCCCCGGCATTTAAACCCCTCCCTGGTCATTTGCCCAAGGTTCCATTTTTTGTAAGCTTCCTTTTTGTACTTAAGTTCACCAAGGATTTCCCCTGTACGCCAATCTGGTCTCCTACCATGTTTGCCTCTCTTGCTACGCATCGGGATGGTTTCTTTCAGTGCCTTCAAAAAGGCTTCTTTAATACTGCCAGCTGTCCTGGACTCCTTTTCCCTTCATGTTAGCATCCCAGGGGATTCTACCCATCAGATCTCTGAGGGAGTCAAAATCTGCTTTTTTGAAGTCCAAGGTGTGTATTTTACTAGGCACTTCCCTGGTCTCCTGTGGGACAGTCACCAGTGGGACGTTGATGGCTTCATCTCTTTGTGGCGAAAACAACAGAGCCTGCAGCTGAGCCTGGTTCCCCGATAGGGCCCAAGACCACTGAAGACAACAGGCAGGACTCCTCAGGAGTTTGGCGCAGATCCTGAAGCACACCCCCCATTGTAAATGGCGTGCTTTGGACTGGTATTCTACACAGTCTGAGTGTTCGAGGGCCAGGCCTCCGATGTGGCATTACACCTCTCCACAGCTTTCAGCTCCCCACAGCATGTCCACAAGAAGCGCAGATCCCATTCTACTTCACAGCACTGTGTTTTGGCTCATCAGCATCAGTCCTGCAATCATGCCCCAAGCCCGTTACAAGACGGTTGACCAGCCTTGCCCAGACCACAGATCCTGTAGACCATGCTTGCTGGAGGACCATTCCTGGTGTTCCTCTGCATCCCGGGTGTCAGCATCAGTGATCAATATGTGGTACCTCACTGATACCAGCCCTCATTTTTGTCCCCTCACACCAAATGCTCTGTCAGCCTGGCTTTGGACCAAACTTTGGCACCCCTGGCACAGTCACCTCATCTGATATCTCCAGTACTGCAGACAGGATTCCAGTTAGGCAGTGGCCGCAGGCCAGGCCACCTCAATGGTACCCCTGGCACCTGTGGGTGTTTTCTGCACCGTTCCAGGTATGGCACTTGTCAGCTGGTATACCAAGGGCACGATCAGCCATCTCCTCTTCCATTAAACGTCTCCTGGCACCTGAGGCTACCTAGGCTCCCACCCAACAAGAAGAGCAGGGGGGTTGAGACACAGACTCCGGCCCCTCCCTGTCCAGTGCAAGACGTTACCTCCTCTTCTCCAGATGAGGCCATCATGGGACTTCCTCCAGTGGTACCTCCTGATGCCACCTGAACTTCTACAAGCAGTCGACCACCAACTTAAATTTCCAAGTGGAGGAACTTGAAAAGTCAGAGGATACCCTCTTCAGGGTGTTGGGACAGTCAGTCCTGACCAGGGTGACCTTACCCCTCCATGACTGGGTGGCCAAGATCACCATGACCTTCTGGCAAAAGGGTGAAAAGAAAATACTTTGTCCTGGTGATGGGGCATGCATACGTTTGCTCCGACCCAGCCTTATCTACCAGGCTTTGGTATAAAACTTCCCCCAAAATCTTAAAAACCTAGAACTTGGGAACAAAACTTCTGCTGCCACCACCCAAATGTTGATAAAGAAATCAGGGGGAAGATCATTTGGGAAATCTCACCCCTAAGATAAAAATCAAGGCACACAATTAACCACTGCCAGGTTAATAAAAAGAAAAGAAAGAACTTTTATTATTACAACAATATTCCTGTTGCAAACATAATGACTAGATAGGGAGGTAACAAAATATACTCACGGAGAAACTCCATGGGCCTAGAACTTAGTTACAAAGAAAAGCCAAAACATCTTTTAAGCAGTGCCAGATCTCAGATCCCATACCCAATCCTTAAAACAATAAAACCTAACGAAACTACCTAAACTTTACCCTATTTACAGAAAATGAAGAATGGTATCTTGGAGAGAGAGAGAGAGACATGCTTGTCCCTCTCTGTAGCTGCAGAGAGCTCCCCCAGAGACACAAAAGGGAGAAAAGAAAAAACCCAAATTCCTTTGTCCCAGGTTGAAAGTCCCACCTACATTCCTACTGGTCACTCCACCTGGCTAGGTGTAGTTAACCCCTTAATTCCCAGGCTGCTGGCTAACCCTCATAATCATGACAACCCTCTTCAGGGTGTTGGGACAGTCAGTCCTGACCAGGGTGACCTTACCCCTCCATGACTGGGTGGCCAAGATCACCATGACAGTCCAGAGCGTCCTTGATTATCTTCTCTACTTAGATGGGTGGTAGTGCCAAGCCTTCCTCCTTCAAGTCCACTTGGCAGTGATCTCGGCTGTTCATCCACTATTCCAAGGCCAGTCCGTGTTTTCCCACAACTTGATGGCAAGACTTCTCAGAGGCCTTGAGTGGCTGTTCCCACAGGTGCAGCCTTAATCTGGTCCTCTCCAAGCTTACCGCTCCACCCTTCCAACTGATGGCTACATGCACCCTTCTTCACCTCTCCTGGACGGTGGCCTTTCTTGTGGCAATTGCAACAGATAGAAGTATCTCCATGTTGTGAGCCTTGACTGTGGAGCATCCATACAGCCTTGTATAAGAATAAGGTACAGCTGTGACCACACCCTGCCTTCCTACCTAAAGTGCTCTCTGCTTTTCATACAGACCAGGATATTTTCTTCCAGGGATTCTCCCTTAAGACTTACTTGACCACTGCGGAGAGCGGTCCTGCAAATCACCCCAACTCTTTCTTACCGATGCGAAGCAGATGAAGGGGTTCCTGGTATCCATGCAACAGATCTTCTAATTGGATAACCTCCTGCATTCAGACATGCTATCAGCTAGTGGGTGCTCAGCCACTCCCACTGGTCAGGGATGACTCCCCCAGAGTGCAAGCCTCCTCAGTTGTTGTTCCTATCCTGGACATTTGTAAGGCTGCAATGTGGTCATCTGTGCACACCATTGCTACTCACTATGCCCTGCTGCAACAAGCCCAAGAGGATGCTGCTTTCAGAAGAGCTGTGTTGCACCCAGCATGCCAGGGAACTCTTCCCACCTCCAGATATACTGCTTGCAGTAACCTACGCTGAATGGACACCAGTAATCACTCAAAGAGGAAAAGACACTCATCTGTTTCCGTAACTAGTGCTGTTCGAGATGTGTTGCTCGTGTCCATTGAACTTCCCGCCCTCTTTCCCCACTGTCGGAGTTGTTTGGCAAGAAAGAATTGAGGGTGGAGGGGACCTGTGAGAGACTGGGCCGTGTCTGGGCACAGCTGAGGGCATCCGCTCAGGGTGAATTGCTCAACTTCGGGGCTCCTTACAGTCCCCAGACTGGTGACCTCTTCAAACAGGCCACAAACCAGTCCCACAGAGTGCTTCAACTGCCTGCCTGAAGCCTCACGAGCAAAACCCCTCCGACACCCCAGCAATATCCATGCCCCAGATGGCCCCGGGCCTCATACACAGGTGGGGGTCTTAGCACCCAATCAACCTACCCCGAACAAGTTCTGTCCGGTTCCTAGAAACCAGCCACAGATCCCTGGTCAATTTACTCTCTGGACCTTACCCACAAATCACGCTGAGCCAATCCTTTAGCATCTAGCATCTAAAGGTTTATTACCACAAGAAAGAAAAGCATGAGAGCAAGGTTGTTAAAGGATAGTACATTACATGCATCAAATCTCCCAGTTCTCAGTGCAGGCTCTAGCAGAGATGTTACAGCTGCTGGCTTAAAAGTCCTTGTTGCGCATCCTAGGATCAGGATGGATCCACAGTTCTTCCTGGCTCTTCGATCCCTGCACTGCTGCCTCTGGAATGAAGTGCTGAGCTGAGGACTAAGATGGAGTCGACCACATGGCCTATTTATCCCTCATTCCTGGTCTCTTCTTGGCTACAGCAGGTCACCTGGCCAGCGGCCTATCCCTGTGTTCCCTGCTGGCAGCCCTCAGGTGTCAGCCCTCATTCTTTAGGTGTGTCCTTGGCCCATTGAGTGCCATTGTCCCACATTGCCTCGCTAATTAGCATGTCCATAGGCTGGGCTCTGCCCAATGCTCAACCACATGCAGAGAAATATTCAGTATCCACACAGATTACAGATTCCTAACTACACACACGACATTATACAATCACATGACTAGCATACATAGGATTAGCAGACAGTAAGCTTCTAACACACCACATGGCCCCCTTTTATACCATTTTTTGGGGCCAACACCCCCACCTATGGGTGCAGCAGTGATCTGGCTGCTTCCGTCAAATTCGGTAACGTGACAGGACCGATGATGCCTTATATGGCAGGGCACGTGTGTGTCACTCCAGGGTACACCTGAGCCAGCTCCCTTACGGGTGCTGGTAAGGGAAAATCTCCTGGCATCAATGTATGTGGCGAACGCACATAGCTACAATGAATGGACATGAGCAACTCATCTTGAAGAATATTAGTTACAGAAACAGGTAACACTCTTGCTTGCAAGATTCTAAGTATGAGAAGACAGCAGCAGGTACAGTTTTGATTTCAGCTGCCCTTGGGATAATCAGAAGGCTTCATTTTCTAGTGTTATCCTGATCCAGCATCTTTCCCAAACGTTACTTAAATGAAACATTCCTGTTCACGTAATTTAATTCAAGATTTGTTTATTTTTTCAGATTCAAAATTCAAAAGTTTTAAAGTGTAATACTGATCTCTTTTGAGAAATACAATTTACTTGAGTCGTGTTTAATGTGATGCTTTCTGGAAATAATCACAGTCACAGTAGTCTAAAATGGTTTGTTACAAAAGGTTCTCTTGTCTGATTGTATAATAACTTTATCAGAGTATTTTCAGTAATACGTTAACCAGATACCTTGTTTTCTGTGTGATCTTGCAGCTTTTATGGTTTAATTCCTATTCTTCTGAAGTATGGGATCCACCTACTTGGGATTAATTTAGGATACTGCCTGCACCACAAAAAGTTTTCTTGGTTTCGACACTTCTTGAAAGTGGGCTGCCCAATGCCTTCTGGGGAACACTCACTAGAGTTTACAAAATATGCCGTTAAAGCACAGGAACAGTACAAGGAGTGGCTACCATATCTGTTGTTGGCTGGATTTAATCCACTGAATCTCCTGTGCAGATTGTGGTAAGAAAAATAATTATGCCTTATATTTTATATGTTGTGTACTAAATACTGATCTCCAAATTCATGACTAACCAAGTTTAATAAATGCAATCACTGCACAACACATTGTAACCAGTGCTTATAATGTGCCTGGTGACAGTGGGCTTCAGACTCAGGAAATAAAAGTGCTAATCAGCAAGTCAAGTTCCTGAAGGATGGGAGGCACATTTTAGTACCTTTTGAGGAAAACACCTTCTGATTAGCTGGTTTGTCCACTTACCTGCCCAATAGGAAAGAGAAGCCAATCAGAGCTGCTCCAGGAAGCAAGTCAAGCTCTCCCCTCTTCTTTAAGGCACCCACACTATTTTCATGAGAGGACAGCAGGAAAAGATCAGCTGCTCAAGGAGACTGCCCTCGCCTCCTTTTGCTCATTTGTGAGCAATAGGACAGCTTCTGTGCTTCTTCCTTTTGCTTTCCCTGTTTTCTCCCAACAACACTTGGCCTGGGAAGGAGATAGGTGAGCCGGCTGCCCACACTCTGGTCTGGAAAAGGTGGCTGAAGAATTCCAGGAGCTGCAGGGAGGAGCAGAGGTAAAGCTGGATGAGGCAGGAGTGGGGAGGACTGAATTAAATGGGGGTACAATTAAGATGGGGCCTGGAAGAGGCTATATTGAGGGGGCAGAATTGATTTGGGAATTGTAGAGCAGAATTAATTTGGTCAGGGCACAAGCAGATGTAGAGATGATTATAGACCTCTCCACTTTTGTCAGATAATTTTAAGCACAGATCTTAATGCAGTTACTTAACTCAGGATTATGACTAATAGGGTATGTCTACACTGCCACCCTAGTTTGAATGAGGGTGGCTAATGTAGGCATTCGAATTTGCAAATGAAGCCCAGGATTTAAATATCCCGGGCTTCATTTGCATGTTCCTGGGCGCCGCCATTTTTAAATGCCCCATAGTTTGAACTACCTGCACGCGGCTACTCGTGGCATGGACTAGGTAGTTGGAATTAAACCTCCTAATTCGAACTACCGTTAAACCTCCTTGCAGGAGGAATAACGGTAGTTCGAATTAAGAGCTTTAATTCAAACTACCTAGTCCATGCCGCGTGTAGCCTTGGTCAGGTAGTTTGAACTACGGGGCATTTAAAAATGGCGGCGCCCGGGAACAAGCAAATGAAACCGGGGATATTTAAATCCTGGGCTTCATTTGCAAATTTGAATGCCTACATTAGCCACCCTCATTCAAACTAGGGTGGCAGCATACACATACCCATAGAGATTTCAAATGTCTTGCTTGAAAAGTTCACAAAGAAGGGCAGGGTTCAGTGTCATTAAACTTTTCCCTCTTCTCTGAGAAGAACCAAAACAAGGCTTGGTCTTTTTTTACTCCAGGGAAAGGGATGCTTCTGAATGTTTCACTGATCAGGCTTCCTTCCCTATCAGTTCCCCCTTCTTGTATAAGTGGTGTGGTACCCATCCTAAATTAATAGAAAGTAGGGAAATACAATACAGTATAGCAATGACATAAGAAAAATCTCAATGCACAGTTAATTTTGTATCAGTGTGGGAAGGGGAATCCCTCTGACATTAAATTCAGTGGCAGGGGGAAAAGGAAGGTGGATAAAATTCCAGATCGTCACTGTCACTTGAATTTTTTTCAATAGTACCATATATTTTATGCTTTATGCAACTCATGATTTAATTCATTTCAGATACAAATAACTGGATTGCCTGTTTTTTTATTTAATTAGTCCTCAAAATTATTCTAGTACTTAAAAGTCTGAATACATTTTATTTTGATTTTTCCCCAGTGTTTTTTCATGTTGTCATGCAGGATAGAAGCTTTGACTTTACATGTCCACATTTAGGACTTTAACAAAATAATTTAAAACTATACAAGCACATGGCATAATGGATTAGACATAGTTCACCGATTTGGTGTATTCACAAAACTTTGAATATCCTGTTAGTAATTCTACTTCCATGTAAGCTTTAATTTGTATAAAAAGTTACATTTTAGTGTCCATTCAGTTTTAATCATGGATTTATTTTAAATTTTGTCATATTTATACAGGTTGGATCTCACTGGGCCAGCACCCTTGGGACCTGAGCGGTCCCAGATGAGGGAATTTTCCAGACCAGGGAAGTCTCTTGCCACCAGCCTGCCACCCCTCCCCACCACCAGCTCCTTCGGCCTTGCTGCCGGCTGGGTGACATGGCTGCCCCAGCCCCGCTGCCATAACTGCTTCTCCAGCCCCACTGCTCGCACGGCAAACCTGGCCCTGTCTCTGCTGCTGTGGCACCAGTCCCACTGCTGGCTGGTATATGGTCCCGATTGGGCTGCCGACCTGTCACGGTCCCAGACGGGCCTCCTTTGCTAGGCTGCCATTGCCCGGCCAGGCTGCCACGGCTCTGTCCCCCGTGCTGGGCCAGCATGCAGCCCCACTCGGGCTGCCACAGCACAATCCCACTGCCAGACTGTCCTGCCCCACTACTTCTGCCGTTCTGCTGAGGCCCTGGCCCTGCTACCATCAGTCTCGCCTTTCACTGGGCTCTTAGCTGCTGGCCCTACTGCCCGGGGGCTCTCTCATTTGGCAACATCCATGGTCCTATCGGACCATGGCTGTTGCTGAATGAGAGAGTACCAGTTTAGGGAGGTGCAACCTGTAGTTGAATTTTTCATACTGCTTGCAATGTTAACTTCATCATTAAACTGGTTTTCTTGATTTAGTGAAATTTTAGATTCTCTGATTTTCTGTTCAGAAGTTAAAACATTTTAAGCCTGAAATGATAAATGATATTTGTGATTATACTCTATTTACATATGTGTATGATTACAAGAGTAAACACTAGAACAATCCCATTTTGTGATTCTTGTTCATTTGTATTATATATAACTTTTTATTTTCAGATAAACTACAAGAGCTTCTTTATTTGCTATTTAACTTAAATTACTTAAAAACATGCTTGTTAAAAAAATCTGCTTGTTACAGTGTATTCCACAAATTTGATACACTTTTGCAATCCTAAATATAATGCTTGTTCTCTCCCTCCCCTCCCCAGAAAATAATGGCAGAATAGTAGAACGCAAATGCCATCTGTGTATATGGTTGATTAACGGTCATTGGCTTATGATTGTACAACTGTACAATATAATGGTTATTGTGCTAAGTAACAGTACATTTTAGTATGAATATCAAAAGTGGTAAGCAAACTAATTATGGCATTAAAGAAAACAGTGAAATTAGATTTACCATTAGGGATGTTAAGTAGCAATTAATTTGCTAATCGAGTAGTTGGTGGAATTTCCATTGAGTACTCAACTAGTCAATTATCACTTCTGCATTCTACCGTTGAAATGTACAAGAGCCCCAGTGGGGGCTCTTGTTCATTTCAAAATTGGAATGCCGCGTGGAGCCCAGGGCCAGCGGGAAGTCCTGCTGACTCCGGGCTCCATGTGGGCGCTTCCGCTTTGAAATGCACAAGAGCCCCCACTTGTGCATTTCAAAGCAGAAGTGCCAAATGGAGCCTGCGGTCAGCGGGGGACCCACTGGGGACTCTTGTACATTTCAAAGCTAACATGCTGCACAGAGCCCGGGATCAGCTGGAGAGCCCAGCTGATCCCAGGCTCCAAGTGGCGCTACCACTTTGAAATGCCGCGTAGAACCTGGTGTCAGCTCCACCTGGCATTTCAAAGTGGCAGTGCTGTGCTGAACCTGGCTCCACGGGGTGTTGCCGCTTTGAAATGCTGCGAGGAGCCTGATACCGGGCTCCCCGTGGCACTCAAAGTTGCAGAGCTGCACGGAGCAACTGACCCCGGGCTCTGTGCAGTGCTGCTGCTTTTAAGTACCTCCCTCTTCTCTTTCCCTCCTCCCCCCCGCTCCCTCTATCTGTTAGAGGCAGCAAGGGGGTGGGGGAGAGCGACTATTCAATTATCATGTCAACTATCCAATAAGCATTTGCTTATTGGATAGTCGACTAGTCCTTTACATCCCTATTTACCACTGCTCTGTATTGTTTAAATAAATGCATTGAAATGATTTCCATGGTCATACCTGAATTACATTAATTCTGAAAATGAAATAATAGAAAATACAGAATAAACAAGAATTTTTTTTATTATTAGTTTTAGTCAACCAGTACATTTATGTTTCACATCTTTTTATATTTTAAACCATTGATTGAGTCAGATGAGCATGCAATAATACCTAGATGGCAAGGAAGTATTTTCTCAAAGTATGTGTACCGTGCACGTATTGTATTTCAGTACGTTTCCAATACCTTTTAAAAAAATAACTCCTTTAGACTTCTTGTGTAACCCACTTAGGCTGTGAAGGCTCTTGCTTGCCATTTCTTACACATTATCTTGGAGAATTGAGGTATAAATCACCCTAAAAACAGTCTGGCTACGTCTAGACTGGCATGATTTTCCGGAAATGCTTTTAACGGAAAAGTTTTCCATTAAAAGCATTTTCGGAACAGAGCGTCTAGATTGGCATGGATGCTTTTCTGCAAAAGCACTTTTTGCGGGAAAGCGTCCGTGGCCAATCTAGACGTGCTTTTCCGCAAAAAAGCCCCGATCGCCATTTTTGCGATCGGGGCTTTTTTTTTGCAGAAAACAAATCTCATCTGTCTACACTGGTCCTTTTGTGCAAAAGTTTTGCGCAAAAGGGACTTTTGCCCGAACGGGAGCAGCATAATATTTCCGCAAGAAGCACTGATTTCTTACAGTAGGAAGTCAGTGCTTTTGTGGAAATTCAAGCTGCCAGCGTAGACAGCTGGCAAGTTTTTCCGGAAAAGCGGCTGATTTTCCGGAAAAACTGGCCAGTCTTGATGCAGCTCTAGTGTATAGAACTAAAATCTTTAAACTTTCTTAGGTTTTGTGATTTGATTATTTTTAAAATTACATAAGTCATTAAACATTTTTTTCAGATGTGATGGAAAGCCAAAGCAATAATGCAAGACATTCATCTTGGTGTTGAGAGACCTTGAAAAAATCTTGATAGAGATGGAATAAGCAATTCTTGTAGAGAAAAATATTGCCTGTTACGAAGGCAGATACATTTTAGAACATACATTCTCTTACAATGAAGTTTAATTCTAAAAGTAATGGAGGAAGATCTAATTTGCTTTAGTAATGTGCTATAGCATCAAAAGTTACTTTAGAATTCCCTTTTGATGTTTTGTTCTGCATAGGATATTTCTAGGAACTTGTTATAAAAACATAAATCTTTCAATATTTTTCCTCCTCTCCCCCAAAATTATTTTTGTTTTGGTGTGTACACTAGTTCACTATGTTATGTAACTTTTTACTGTGTAGGATTTATTCTGTGAATGATGACCTCCTTAATTTCACACTGGAGTTCACTAACTGGAAAAGGCTTCCTACAGCTATAGAACAAAATCTCTCTGACCACAAGGAAACCTCCACCTGGGTTCCACATCGCCATTTTGGTAAGTAGAACAACCCATCAACCACTTTCTTCACATATACCCATTTCCAGAATTTAAGAGGGGAAAGCTCTTTGGAACTATATGTGAATTCTATAGACTGTAACATGAAATTGGATAGAAATTGTGTTTTAATTGTGTTTTAACTATTGGTGAAAACAATAGTTGTCTTAAACTAAGATCATATTTGAATTAATAAAATAAGATAGTAAGTGAAATATATAATGTGTTTAAAACTGGTACTTTTAGTCAGGATTATCTTCCCCATGTAATTACTGGTAGACAATTTTTTTGTTTGATCTGTATAAAGTAAATACTAGTTTTTAAGTGCCTTTAAACATGAAAAAAGCAGCAGAATGTCGTTATAAAAACTATATATCAGAAGAAATTCAGAGAACCTATTGTTTGGAAAGATTTTGATCTAATTACTTTTGACAGTAATTAAAAATATCAACAACATATGTGTTATAATAACACAAATCCAGCAGCCTGTCTTCCTTTTCATAGTTAAAATATAGTCAACTGAAACAAATGAATAAATATTTTCCCACAAATACTAGCTTTCACCACACACATCTTTCCCAGAAGCCAGTCAGAGCAAATGATCTGTGCAGTACTGGGCTATCTGAAAAATTATGGAGTCCTGTTTCATATTTATTCATTGTAAAACTAATTCCTTTAAAAAGAGGTGCTATGCCATCTGTAAAGTGATTGTTTTTATATTTATTTTTTAAGATTTTCCCTGGAGTAACTCTCCATCTTACATCAAAGCCTCCTTGATTTGAATGCCCCCTGTTGTGTGCCTCTTCTAGTTCCATTGTCAGGTTGCTCAAAACTGGCAGACGGCCGATCCACTTCATTGTTCCACCCCTGAGCAGATTTTTCACCCTGAGTCTCACAAAGATTACGGAGTGTAACTCAAGCAGTTATAACCATTGAAATGTTTTCCTCGCTTAGCTATAACCTGCCATAAAGTCATCACCAGCGCACTTTTAATCTGCCATTTGTACATTCCACAATCATTCTGCACCTGCTCAGCCTACTATTGAAAGGCTTCTTGCTGCTGTCCAGGTTTTCTGTGTAAGGATTCATGAGAGTAAGGGATACACTAGGTCTCCCAGATCATTGTGGGCATTTCAACACCTTTCACTGTAATCTTCTGGTTTGGAAAGAAAGTTTCTGCTTGTAGCTTTCTGTACAGTCAGTGTCCCTGAATATGTATGTGTCATTTACCTTCTTGAACCCACACTGTGTTTTAGTGAAATGTCCGTGGTGATCAACAAGTGCCTGTAATATTATGGAAAAGTACCTCTTTCTATGGAATGGTTCTGTCGTAAGATGGTCCGGGACTAAAATCAACTACTTTCTTCACGTATCCATTTCCAAAATTTAAGAGGGGAAGCTCTTTGGAATATTATTGATTTGAAACCAGTTAGTAGCAGTCTGACATCACCAATTTCCACGATCGTGAGGGCTGTTCTCATTTTGATGTTCTTGTGCCTTGGAACTGGAGGAAACTTCTGAAGGGTTTCCACATCCAAAAGTTCTGTAGCCACTGCTCATCATCCCAGACCTGTATAAAGTCAGTGCTTGTTTGCCAATCCCAAAAGTGACAGTTCAGCTGCTCTGTGAATGCCAAAAGTAATCTGATGTTGGTCTTTCCATAGCACTCAGCAGGTATGGCAGTTCTGATTCCTGTTCAGATCGGGAGCTTGTGATATGCTGCATGACCATCTGTGACAGCACAATCATAGAATCATAGGACTGGAAGAGACCTCAGGAGGTCATCAAGTCCAGCCTCCCTTCCCAAAGCAGGACCAATCCCAACTAAATCAACCCAGCCAGGGCTTTGTCAAGCTGAGACTTAGAATCTCCATCCCTAGAGGTTTTTATCACCTCCCTAGGTAACCCATTCCAGTACTTCACCACCCTCCCAGTGAAATAGTTCTTCCTAATATCCAACCTAGACCTCCCCCACTAACTGTAACGAGCCCATTGCTCCTTGTTCTGCCATCCGTCACCACAGTAGTGGAAAGCATTGCAGAGATGGTGAGTGCACTGTAAATGGGGGTAACTGAAAAATGCTTTGAAAAGCAGTAAGAAGCCTGTGGAATAATAGGACGAAAAGAACTTCAGGATGGGACATTGAACCAGCACTCATGATGAGCTGCGATCCACTCCAGCTTTCCACAAGTTCTGGCTGCAGAAGGTGGCAAGCAACGTGGTGGGATGGCTACCTACAGTACACTGCTCTCACTGTTGATACTAGAGCATCAGCTGTGGACAGCTCTCCTGATAGAAAGAGTGTAGTGTGAACATGTGAGAGCAATGTTGTTACAGCACTTTTTGGTCAGGGACATAACTTTTGTCAACAGAAGATTGTAGGAATTGTTTTTGGCCTTGGTGTCAGCATAAGGAAAACGAAAAGTGTTATCTAAGATCAGGATTGTAATGTGATGATACCAAAATATAGAGTGCTTCTAAATTTTCTCTTTTAAATAGCCTGCTGAGGAAGATGCGCAGGTCAATTCTGGATTTATGGAATTTCTGTGGGTGTTATTCCCTATTTCTTCCTCCCTCACTCTTCCAAATCTCTGATTTCCTTCTAAAGAGTTCAGAAGTTTTAGGGGGTAGCCAAGTTAGTCTGTACAGGATAAACTTAAACAACAAGTAGTCTGGTAGCACGTTATAGACTAACAAAACTCATGATAGCATTTACATGTTTCGTTAGTCTATAAAGTGCTACCAGATTATTTGTTGTTTTCTAAATAGTTGTGAGGGCTATGCTTATAGTTAGTCAGAATATGGGACGAGCAGCCTCCTCAAAGTTTAATACTACTGCTTTCAAGAGTAAAATTTTTCAAACAATGGCCGAGAGATTTTTTGGTGGGGGGGTCCCAATCCCTTTTAGAAAAGACCGTGTTATTGCATTCTGTAGTCTGTGCTATGTTTCGAATGGGACAGAACTTTTCATGAACTGTGGCAAAGTTGGCTCAGTTGATATGAAGGCTGCAGGTAATATCACTTTAAAAAAAAAAAAAAAAAAGTTCCACTTTTTAGTTGAAGATGCTGCATTTTTGAAAGTTTTAACCTTAAAAAAATTGATTTATTGGGAGGAGGGATAGCTCAGTGGTTTGAGCATTGGCCTGCTAAACCCAGGGTTGTGAGTTCAGTCCTTGAAGGGGCCATTTAGGGTTCTGGGGCAAATCTGTCAGGGATGGTACTTGGTCCTGTTGTGAGGGTAGGAGACTGGACTTAATGACCTCTCAAGGTCCCTTACAGCTCTATGAGATAGGTGTATCTCCATATATTATTATAGCTTTTAAACCGCTTTCCATTGCCCCTGCAACAAGTTCATGTTGTTTTTTACTTGAAGCTTTTTTTTAGGGAAATGTTTTTAAGTGAAATGAAAAAGTAGAAATGAAATGGAATTTATCTCTTTATAGTCAATGTGACATTTGAATTGTGTGCTATTTTAAATTGGTGGAGGATCATTGGTGGAGGATATATGGAAAATTTCAATATAACTGGCAGCCTTTTTGCTTTTATAGTTAAAAGATCTATTTGGGTACGTCTAGACTACAAGCTTCTTTCGAAAGAGGCTTTTTCGAAAGAATCTTTCGAAAAAGCCTCTTTCGAAAGAGAGCGTCTAGACTGCAACCTCTTCTTTCGAAAAAGTGAGCCACTTTTTCGAAAGAGAGCACCCAGGCAGTCTGGATGCTCTCTTTCGAAAAAGCCCTGTTTGCATTCAAGAATGCCTTTTTTCGAAAGAGCACTTTCGAAAAAAGACGTTCTTCCTCGTGAAATGAGTACCGCCGTTGAAAGAAAAGCCGCGTTCTTTCGATTTAATTTCGAAAGAACATGGCTGTAGTCTAGACACAGGTGAAGTTTTTTCGAAAAAAGGCTACTTTTTTCGAAAAAACCCTGCAGTCTAGACACAGCTTTTGTGTCTAGCATTTGTGAGGTGATAGTCAACATGTATGTATCGTATTAAGTATAAAACTGCACTAGTAGCATTTTACAAGAAATATAAGTGTGCTTTATGCCAAAATAAAAGTGATATTGACAATCTATTCTATATACATACTGTGGAACATATAAACATCATGAATGAAATAAGTGAAATTGAAGGCACCCAAGGCAAACATCATATTAGATAACCTTCAAGTATTGTATAGTTGGCTGAATATGAGTAATGAATTATTTGGAAATAGAAGATAAATACAGTACCAGTTCAAAGTTACAAACACTGGTTACCAACTGACCAGTCAACCACACGTCTCATTTGGAACCAGTGTTACTCAATCAGGCAACTGAGTTGAAAAAAAGCAAAAATTGTATGGTACAGTATTATGTTAAACTACCTTAAAAAAAGGGAAAGTTGAAGAAGAATTGACAACGTATGAAAGTTGTTTCTTTGTTTCATTTATATTAATATGATTAAAAGCAGGATTTATCTTCTGCATAATAAAGTTGCAAAGTGTATTAAATCAATGTTAAGTTTTAAACATTTGAAAGAACAATTATAATGGTTTGTTTAAAGTTATGAATATTTCAAAGTTATAAACAAACTTCATCTAGAGTCTAGAGTTTATTTTGGGAAAACTACTGTCTTTTGGATTAATGGTGTAATCCTAAGTATTAAAGTGCTGTGGATGATCTTCCTTAATTGAGACTCATCACAAATTGTTTTCTTGTGTGCTAAAATTCCCATTTTATATCTTTCATTCTGTGCCACAGCAAGATGTACTAATACGTGTGCTAAATATTTTGTATTTTACTCAGAGGGTTGTAGGATCTTGTGTTTGCCCATTGTAGAATTCTAGAATTAATACTGCTGTTAGGGTTGCCAGGTGTCCAGTTTTGAACTGGATAGTCCAGTATTTGAGTTTTCTGTTTGGGAAACAAATTGAGAAAACATAAATGACAAAATATAAATGTCCGGTATTTTTTAAATAAGATGTAATGTAGATTGTGATGTACTGTCAAGTGTGTCCAGTATTTTTGTTGAAACCATCTGGCAACCCTAACTGCTGTTCACAAAGGAAGGGAAAATTGCATGTCTATAGTAATTCTGTAACATTAAAAGTTTCAAGAATTTTGAGGATGTAGTCTTGCAGTACAAGTGTATTTAATGGTCAAAGTATTCAGTGACACATTGCAAACTATATTAACCTATAGAATAGACAATCCCTTAGTTATTGTGAGATTGATTCTCAGCTGTTAAAATGTCAGATTAAGGATCATGAACCAAAAGTCACGGTAAATGCTATAGTCTCAGTAGCAGAACTAAAACGATCTTATTGAAATAGTATCTTTACATTTGTAACACCATTTTGAGACATTTTGATCTGAGAATGGCATAGCTTTTCCAAAAAAATAAAAAAGAAAGAAATCAAACTCAAAGAACAAATATAAATTTTAATGACAGTAATCTACTGTGCATATAAAAGAGAATTAATCAACAATAACTGTATTTATCGTGTGTGTGTGTGTGTGTGTGTATATAATATATATAGCAGCTTGCAAATCAACAGTTTTGACTTATACATACCTACTGATGTGAAGTTGGGAATATGTAAAAAAGCTGTGCTCCATGGGGACATACATGTATTGCGATCCCAAGACCTTCAAAAGCAATGATTTTTCACCGTTGTACTAAACTCATGAAATGGGCTTAAAACTCAAGATTAAAATAATACATTTGGTTTTCATTTTATGTTGTGCCTTTTGAGTCTTTAGGATTCAGATTTTTAAGGCTTTGTCCACAAATAGGAGAGCTAATTTTTTTTTAAGTTGAGATTATGTAATTATATTTCTTCCGGAACTGGGTCCTGAAGAAAAACACTGAATATTCTGAGATTCATGATGAAGTTGCAGAGCTGGCAGCATTGCATGTGACCCTTTTCAGATATGAACAAAGGCTATAAAAGGAACTTTGGCATGCATCCAACCATAGCTGTTTCTACTACATTTAAAAAATGGGTGCAATAAATGATCTGCAGAGGCAATGTACCTAAAGAGCAGATATTGGCACAATAACTTCTTTCTCTTTTGCTTATTTTTCTTCAGATCCCAACAATTAAAAGAGATACAAAAAAGCAAAACCCAACATCAGCCATCCAAGAAAGAGGACAGAGAGGCCTAATGATTGTAGAAATGGTCTCTGAAGGGAACATTTTAAGAGAATAATTCCTGGCTGGCAATTCGGGTAGAAGTGTTACAAATCTTAGTCCTAGGCATGTTATGCATGTCACTGAAGCTTTAACCAGGCCTAGTACAGGTTGAAGCTCTCTTGTCCAGGACTCTCTGGTCCGGCAGGACCACAGATATTGCTAGACCAAAGAGCCCCAGCCACAGAAGTTGAAAGTGACTGGGAGCAGAGCCTGTCTGGGGGTGGCAGCCTGCAGGGCCAGTGACCTGGGGACAGGAAGCCCCAGGAGCAGCTGCCTGCTAGTGCGGGGCTGGATAATGGGTGCAGGGAGTCCCAAGAGTGGCTGCTGTCTTGTGCAGGGCCAGGCGGCCAGTGACACAGAGCCCAAATATCGACTGCCACCTTTTGTGGAATCAGGCGGCCCCCTAGGAGCAGCTGCCCCTTTGCATGGGATCGGGCAGCTGGGCGCAGAGAACCCCAGGAGCAGATTTCTTCCTGCGCGGTGCCGGGAGCAGAGTCTCATAAGCAGACTGAGGCCAGCAGAGCCAGGCAGGTGGGCCAGAGGAGGTTGGGTCTCTGGGTTCCCCTCGGGGCAGCAGCCAGGAGGGGAGCCCAGGGAGATCTCAGAGATCTGACCACCCCCGATCCTGCAAATTCCCTTGTTCGGGATCACTCAGGTCCCGGGAGTGCCAGATCAGGGAGGATCAATCTGTAGAGTGAGGTGTCTGGCTGTAAGGAACATCAAGTAGATATTACAAATCTGCATACAGGCAGTCCCCGGGTTACGTACAAGATAGGGACTGTAGGTTTGTTCTTAAGTTGAATCTGTATGTAAGTCGGAACTGGCTCCAGATTCAGCCGTTGCTGAAACTGATCGCCAGTTCTGACTTACATACAGATTCAACTTAAGAACCCCAGGCATCCCCAAGTCAGCTGCTGCTGAAACTGATCAGCAGCTGATTCCAGGAAGCCCGGGGCAGAGCAACTCTGCCTTGGGCTTCCTGTAGTCAGCGCTGGTCAGTTTCAGCAGAAGCTGACTTGGGGACGCCTGGGGCAGAGCAGCTGGGGTGCTGCTGGGTTGCTCCAGTAGCGCCGCTCCTTGGCGCTACTGGACCAACCCAGCAGCACCCCAGCTGCTCTGCCCCAGGCGTCCTGATTCAGCCACTGCTGAAACTGACCAGCAGCGGCTGAATCAGGACGCCTGGGGCAGAGCAGCTGGGGTGCTGCCGAGTTGGTCCAGTAGCGCCCAGAGCGCGCCTGGGCTGTCCCGCTGCCCGAGCCCCCCCCCGTGGCTTTACTCTGCGTCTTCCTGGTCTGCAGACCAGGGAGAGGCAGAGAAAGCCCCGGAGTACACGGGCGGCAGGACCGTGAGGTCCCGCAGTCCGTGTCCTCCGGGGGAGCCCCGTCCGTAACTGCGGATCCGACGTAAGTCGGGGACTGCCTGTATGTAGAATCAATTAAAAATATTTGAATAAAGCTAAGATTCCTTGTAAGAGAAAGGTGAAACGAGAGCATTTGGTTTTGTGATGCCCCTTTCAATAGTCTCAATTGTTATTATGCCAGTGGCTGCTAACCTATTCCTAGCCTCTGATTGGGTTGGGTGCATATATCGTAAAACTGTAAGAGGGCATTCTGGAAGGAGAATAAATTGTTAAGGCTGTAAGCTCATCTTTAACTCACAGCGTACGCTTTGATTTTGCTAAGATCTGTTGGTTTCTTTGTGATATCTGCTGCTGTATCTAAGAAACAAGAGCCCAACTGCATTTCTTTGCTTTTGTTGGATTTATGTCAGGCCTTTGGTATAGTTTTTGTGTGCATTGATAACTAAGGGTATGTCTACACTACAGCGCTAATTCGAACTAACTTAGTTACCAAGGGGACCTCAAAGGCAGGAGATTCCATATTAAACCCTTGGGGAGGCAACAGACTGGTTGTGGCCTAAGAGAGAAGAGACTCTGAGGTGATAGCCCAGGAATAGGGAACATGGATACAAGTTTGTTTTTTCCAGTCAGAGCACTCTTACATTTTATAAAAGCCCTTGTTGCTCTGTCACACTCCTGCTCTTGAGATAAAGGTCAGCCAATTACTTATGGAAACCACGTAGCCACACACCACCCATTGGGAGAGTGTGAGAAATAGCGTGAAGATACAGTATGTGATAGTCAGTTGCTAAATAGACCAACAGAAGAACGAAATACCATCTTTTAATAATGAAAAGGTTAAGTTCAATTCTGATCAGAAGTTGTTTTCCTGTCTTTTGTATGGGTTGGCTTGTATAATGTAATGTCTGCACCAGAATAGTTGTTTTTTTAATTAACCTTTACTTTTCTCTATCTTGCCCCTCTGTTAGCTCGCTCAATAGATAGAAGATCTCCTCTTTTAATCTGAATCTTTTTTTCTTATTGCACCCCCATTCAATTTTAAACTCCTACCATGAGCCTTGGATGTGGACTCCCTTTTCCTAGCATTTGAATTCTGAGACTTTTCACTAACTCCATTGCTTCTTCTCTTCCTTTTTGCCACTGAGGAATGTTGGCAAAAAATCTGGTGTGATGATTCTTTTTATGCTTTTAAATCTGCCTTAACTTCCATTCAGATTGTGCTCTTTGTGCTGTAAGCAAATCCTAATGTCATACTGAAGATTTGATATTTAACATTTAATCAAGCCCTTCACTTTCAATCAACTTTGGCCCTACTCATTGCATCCAAATTTATCAATCTTCCTAACAGTTTAGATGTTTTATGTTTTGCTGAGGCAAAAATCTTTTAGAGCATCTGAGGCAAATCTGAGAGATTGTAGAGTCCAAAAATGGTACATTCTAACTTTATGGATATCTTTCTATTTACTTTTTGCTGCTCATAACTCAAAAATGGCTTGGCCTAAATACTGCAGATCTGGTGTAAACCTTGGCTTTGGCAAAATTATTTTACTGCCTATACCACCTTGCATTGCCAGGTTGGAGGTAGGCTTTGGTAAAAATGAGACTCAGACCCATAAATGTTTAAATAATGATATTTTAGTAAGATAGCGACCAAGAGATTGACAGTGAGAATTGTGAGTTTAAAACAGATTTTTCTATAAAAATAAGAAAGGAAAGGCGAGAGAAGGCAGTGAAAGGAAGTAATTATATTAAGGAAGACTCATTACAGTAAAGTGTCTCTGCTATATTTTGGTTCTCTCCTGGTGTTTGCTATAAAAATTAAGCCTGCACTAGGCTTTGATATTTCTTAACATTATGAAGTATCTAAGGAGACACTGCTGTTTATTCACCTTCTAATAGATTGGTCACTCTTAATGAATCATATCTTATAGCAAAGTTATAGGTAAAGCAAAAGCTTAATGAATTCTGTGAAGGCTTAAAGCTGCATTCCAATGTCTCTCTGATGTATTTATTTGGTATATGCAATCTAGTTAAGCCAAGCTGCAGCATTCTAATAAACAATGTTCAAGGCACAAAGACCTCCAGGATGTTTAGTCATTCTGCAGTCTTTGACAATATAATATGTGTCAGGGTTTGTGGTTGCCCATATTGACATAATGGCCTGTCTCTAAAATGCCACCAAAATTCCACTGTTGCCTTTGTATGAAATACTAACAGCATATTACAATGTGTTTCTGTGTGTTAGTACATCTCTTGACCCTGGGGCTGCAATTTGATGAAATGCAAGAGAGGGATATATGGAAATGTAGATTTATATGAATATGTGTGAGAGAGAGGAGTTCAGACGGATGGTTTCTAATTTCTAATTTCTCAGTAAAACACATTATCCAACACAACAGGTTAACACAACTCATAAGTATTTTGTACAAATATGTAATCGTGAATCGTGGTTGATTAAAAAAAAGCTGACTAATAATAGCCTGAACAATAACAAGAGAAGATGACGATTATATGATCATTAACCCATTACTTTTGTCATCAATATTGACTCTTTTCTCCCCACAGTAAATCTGTGTCTCCATTGTTGACTTTCTTTCCTCTCGATTAATTGTCAGTCCCTGGGTGTAACATGACATCTGCTAATCTCTCACCAAGCAACTGGTGGTTCAGGCAGGTTAACTGTACCTTTTTAGTAGAGGGTAGGGATGTAAAGAGTTAATCAGTTACCTGGTAAACATGCCCCTTACAAGCATGCTTACTGGGGTAACCAGTTACCCAGTGGGAGGGCTGCTCTGGTCCCTACCACCCACAGCGTGGAGCGGTGGACCCACCTGGCCAGAGCAGCTCCCGCCCATGGCACAGGGCAGTGGGCTCGCCTGGCTGCAGGACTTCCCTGGCCGCACCCTTGCTCCAGTCCAGCCAGGCCATCCACAGCGCAGTGCAGCAGGCCCTGCCTAGCATGATGGAAGCAGCCCACTGCCCACATGCATTGCGGCAGGCCTGGCCGAAGCAGCCCACGGTGTGGCAGACCCAGCCACGCTGCAGCAGCCCCCTGCTGCAGGATCATGGTTAACTGGTTAAATGTTACATTAATCAGTTAGCTTTTTAATTGGGATTTTATATCCCTAGCATGGATTAGTTTTTCATGAATATTAAGATTAAGTTATTTTTATCCAGCTGATACAGAGACCTTCTAACATGCTGGTTTAAAATCTGCTAGGCTTCTTCGTGCATTAGAATTGTGATTAATCATCTGGCAAGTGGGTTATTTAATGTGTTTGGCTTTTTGTTAGCAAAGGAGAACTGCCTAAGAGAAGCAAAAATATAAACACATATCTTAATCCAGTAATTCTTTTCCTCAGATTGATTTTTGTTTCTTTAATTTTCCAGCCTTTATCCCTTCCTTGGCTCACCTTTGTCGTCTTGAGATCCGGTATATTTTAAAAAACGAACACCTACAATCTGACCAATTTATACGCAAGTTGCCATTGCCCACTTGTCTACAGGACTATTTGCTGTACTTAGATATATTGAGAATAAATGGCATTCCAGGACTGGTGGATGTTCAGGGTGAATGAAATGAAGGAACATTTTACTCAACTCAAGCCAGTTCAGAAGACCCCAAGAAGGGCAGCATATGGTGCTGATGCTTGATGGTCCAACTGCCTGAGATTGTACCCAAGTGGTGTAGACTTTATGAATGTCAATTAGCAAACAACACAAGACAGCTACTATATCTGCATATTTGTTAGTCAAATAAAGGTGTTTTTCACACTGCAGTTTTATATTTTAATTATAAGTATGTTACTAGTTCTGATCTCAACTACCTAGAAAGCTTTTAAAAAATGTGCTCTAGTCCCTTCATTTCTATTGTTTATTTCAAATGAAAATTCCTTGTTCTTATTCAGAAAAATCAACCTGTTGGTAAACAGTTTCTAGATTACTAGCTCTGTTGGTCACTAAATGAATGTGAAAAATCCCATTCTAGATACTATACCTACAAAACAAAATATGTATTAAAGTAAAAAAATATAAATTGAGTATTCTCTATTTGTATGTTGAGAAATGGCCTAGGTGAACCAGACAAAATCACAATGCCCACAAGAAAAGTGCTTGTTGAGGTAGATCTGTTTTTGTGTTAATGGACAATAATCTGTTTTAATTTGTATGAATTAATGGGTGTATTATTAGTTGCTTCTATTCTGCCTTCCATTAAAGTGTCTTAAAATATTCATTGTATTATAAAAATATACATAATAGTTTATTTGAAGAACACTAATACTTCTTCCCTCTCAACTTTAAAGATATGAAAATGTTGGTACAGTACTTAACAGATGTTTATGCATATAATTGATAACAGGAATAAAAACACTATTCAGATTAGTGTTTGAACAGCAGAGACAACAGTGCTCTTTGAAATTATGTTGTAGTAGAATGGAAATGATGCAATAATTCCAACTGCAATCTTTACATTCATGGACTATTTTTTTCTAGTTCCTTAGAAATTAGAGTACAAAAGGAAGTCAGGCCCAATATGAGTGTGATGAGTTGTCCTAATTATTTTAATTATCAGGAGGTTAAGTGCTTACGTGTTCAATGATCCCCTAGCTGCTGATGGCAAAGAGAAGTTTAAGCTACTGAATGTATTTATAATTTCTCTAATTACAGAGTATACACATTCTCTGTTTTGGTTGTAAATGACTTGAGTTCTGGTCCTGTTTGGATATTCCTGGAGATGGAATGTCTGTTCTTGCTGGCTATCTTCATTTCTGCTTTTTTGTTACAAGTCCCAACTATGTATCTAGAGCTGACCATGGTCAAGAATGCAAACAATGGTGGATATTATAGCTTACATTTAAAAAAAAATTATTGCTGAGTTGGAAAAAATAGCTCTCCTTCATAAATGGAAATGCAAACCATAAACATGAATGAGAGTAATATACTCAAGTTCCTTCTTGCCTTCAGAAGATCTTATTAGCTTAGATACCTTTATTTCCAAATGAGGTTTGTACTGACAGGAATTTGTTAACACTATGTAGAAATGTGTCTGTGTACTGTGCTGTACCAGAGGGCATCTGTACATTGTCAATATACAATGCTAATGATGTAATCATTGGCATTGCCTATATTGTCCATGTGTTATCAACTCTTTTGTCTGATTTAATAAACAGTTTAAGAATCTTTCCATATTGGTGATTTTTATCAAATTTCAACATGTATGCAGTCTAGTTTAGTCTCTCTTCAGTTATAATTTTTATAGAAGTGGTTCTCAAATGTTCATAGTGTGCACCACGTCTTAATAAAAACAGTGTCCTGGGTCATGTCCATTTTCTTTCACAATTGTGCAATCCGTTTTTCGCACTGCCAAGGGCCAGTGGCAACTATAGCAATTGTTTATGTGGAAAAGTAATAATAATAAAGTATCTAATGATCTATTTAGCTGTCTGTCAGTGAAAGTTAGCAGCTGGAAATAGGAGGAGATTGACAGCCAGTTTCATCTTGTTGTGGATTTCAGTAGTTGCTCCACAGTCTACCAATGGACCAAGAACCACAGCTGGAGAATCTGTGCTTCTGAAAGTTGTCATCTTTGGCTTCAAACTTAGAGTTGTTAAGTGTGAAATAGTAAAATGAGCAGATAATTTGAAGTAAAATATATCCTTTTTACTTGATGCCTGTACTAACATCCTTCAAATGCCAAAATGAGTGTGTCTAGTAATGTAGCGTGTAGGTGTGTATTTGATAAAATAGTAAAACAGAGTAATACAAATGCATTAATGAGATTTGCCCATCAGTCAAAACTTTGTCTCCTGGCTTGTGTCTCATGTTTGCCTAATAGGTGAAGTGGAACAGGTGCTAACTGAAGTGGAAACAAGAGTTTCACAAATAATGTGTTTGTCTCTCTTTAGCTGAGGCTTATCACAACATTTTACTAGATATATTTCACAAGAAGTCGCCTGCACAGTCAATGACAGTCCTACAGTTCTTTGTCTAGTTCACTGGCTAGCAAGTGATATCAAGAATTTTGACCAGTTTCAGAGTCTACACACAACACAAGCTAGCAGCAGATATGTACACAGCCTTGTCTTTGACAGATATAAAAACATCAGCACAAAAATGTCACAAGATCTAGCAGAGTTATACAAGCCACCAGGATGCATCAGTTGGACTCTACAGAAAGTTTTCTTAATGTGTATAAAAAATAATAAACAGTTTGATTTAATATAATTTTATAAGAATTCATTCAAGACAGAAGTTTTGCAAGTGACACAGTATATAGCACAAGCTAGATGTCACAGGGCGAGACAACAAGCCAGCTGAAATAGTGCAGGAAGAAGAAATGGCAAACTCACGTGAGGAAACTGACAACATTGTTGTTTAAGAAATGGGGATTGCAAAAGATAAATTGGTGCGAATATCAATGCTGGCATATTTGTCTTACTCTTATACCATCATCTTTAACAAAGCCTATCATTAGTGGTTATCAGTGTTCCCTCTAATTTTTTTCATCTATGAGTGGAGTAATTTTTGTTACGTTCACCGAAGCATGTGCAGATGTGCACCACCAATAGAAACACATGTTGCTGTCTGTGGGCGCTATGGCTGCTCTGCTTATCTGCTAAGCAGCATTTGAATCTCTCCTGCATGGCAGCACAACTGTTCAGCTTACAACAGACACTGATGATTATGGAACCCCAAGTCTAACAGACTGGTATGACAGAGATCCGTGCTACTGCAGAGCAACACTGGAATATTGTACCAGAACTGTTAGCTGATCATGCACCCTTAGGCTGTGATAAGATAACTTCCTGTTCTGACCTTGACAAACATACTGTGCTGAAGATTCTGTAAAAGCTGAATATGCCCTCTGTCTGCTGCATGACATCAATGTAGCAATGCATGGCTGCATGGTGCAGATAGTTGTGCCACCTGTCAGAGGCGTGGCAGGAATCTGGGCAGGGGAAACTGTCAAAAGTCTCAGGTCAATGCGAAAGCTGAAGCATTAATAGAAAATGTAACATCACGTATTTAAGCATGTATGTGGAAAAGCATGGATCTACATGCACCACCACTTGATCCACTGCAGTATGGAGGGATACACGATAACCATTCCAAGCCTGCTCCCAAAATCCTAACTTCAAAATATCTAAATGTCTGGTAAATCCAGAACTCCTGTGAGAGTGATGTACCTTGTGAACATGATGTTTGTTGCAACAGAGCTAAACTACCATATACCAAATTCTGTGCATGCCAAGGAGGTGAGCTATGTTGCTGAGATCTGATAAAATCAGCATTAGCATTTGCAGATGAAAAGTCAATATTTCAAAATGCTTAATGCTGTCAGGCAGATTCTTATGATGCAAGGCCTTTAAATACTGAATCCAGAAAAACCGTGTGTGGCCCCTAAAGCAAGGTTGACCAGAATGGCTGCTGGACTACAAAAGAGAGTTGAATGTATGAACAACTGACAGAATCCACTATGCTGTCCCATAAGCATCCCCAAAAGGCCATCCCTTGTAGAATAAGCAGGGATGGCTGAGCGGTACCCCCATGACTCAGCTCCTGCTTATTATTCTTCACTATAAGTTCATATAAGAGTTGAGTTCTTTGCTATTCCACACACCCACCCCAGACAAGTAGTAGCTGGTACAGGTCGATTGCCCAGTCACAAGTCTAAAGAGCCGTAAATAGGCCACAGTAACAACAGCTGTAGCGCTCACCTTTTACAATGAGCAGGGCATCTTCCCAAATGAGCTGGTCAGGAGGTTAGCTTGCAATAGTGATGATAAAATTGGATTCCCTCCATTCCAACCAAAGAAAAGGGATTGAGTTCATTAGTTACTGGTATGTCCTGCTCACCTCTTGCTACTACAGTTTGTCAGATGTGAGACAGCTGCCATTCAATGCAGCCCCAGTTCCCAAGGGAGATAACATGTATTGGAACAGAAAGAACCATCATGAGAGAGAATGCTACATTACTAGGAGGAGACTTAGCAATTTGCAGCATGGACCACCTGGAAAATTATGTGCACCACCTGTACATCCGGGAAAATCATATCTCCAGGAACAGATGGTGGCACTGGCTGAAAATTGCTGAACTTCTTCTTAGTATTGTACTGTGGAGCAGATGCCAAAAAGACTAATACAAATGATCTTGCCTTCCAGATGAACCTGCAAAGCACTTTAGTGCCTATGGAAACTTGCTGCTGTAGTCAAATTACTGTCATCACCATATTACTCACCAGAGCGGTATCTAATAAGCATGTTGAGGCATGGCAAGAATGGACTGGATTATTGTTTGTGATATAAAAAGACCCACTCTTTTATCCACTGTCTCTAAAGGACATGATGGAGAATGGAAATGCTGGCAGCTGAGTGGGACAATCTAAAGATGCTTCTGTCACATTGCTACTGCTGATGTAGCTAACGTTGTACAGGTTGCTACATAAAGACCTAAACTGACATTCCAAGATCATTTTGTTTGTGATTATGCAATGTAAATATATTGACAACACAATGTTGGAATCACTGACATACAGTGCTTTCTTATATTGTCTTTAGAAAGGTCTCTGTACAGTCTGCGCCTTACAGGAATGTTTGTTGACATGTGAGAGACCACCTATTCTTATAACATTATGTGTTAATTTCTCAAAGCACAAAGCATAATCTGCTTCTGATGGGGTGCTGGTCTGTTCTGCTTGGGCGGTGGTGACATGGACAGGACAGGCGGTGAAATTATAGTTAAATTACCACTAACAGGAGGAAGGAAAACTTGACTAGAATGTTAGGTCCTTTTTTTTTTTCATGCAAACAGAGCAATATTTTAGGATGGTTGGGATGTACATGACTACTGAAAAGCGAATTGAGAAAAGAAATGTGTGTTGCAAGGAATTCCCCAGAAACCTTTTAAAAATGAATGCTGTCAAAGCAGAAACAAACAGCTTGCAGCAGCACTGGTCTGTACTCAAACTAGCCCTTGCAGCTGTTGTCACTACAGGGAATTATTACAACACATCCAGTGTGCAGATGCGTGGGCACCACTCAGAGTGGCTGACAAGTAAGTCCAAATGTTCACCTGTAACAAACACCCAGTCTATAATGTGTACGTCAGTGGAGTTTAAATAAAAATTTAGCTAAGAAAAGAGATTTTTTAAATTGCATATTACTCCATCTTTCTGTCTGTCCATTCAGCTATTTATATTCCCTTATTGCTGTGGTATATGAAGCCTTGGTGGGTGGAATTTGAGGGAAGGAGTTGGGGCATTTCCTAGTACCTTAGCTCAGGAAGGACAAAGCCATAATTCACGATGGGGAAGCCATGGGATTAGAGAGGAATTAGTGATTTAGCTGATATACAGGTTGGTTGTTTATTTCACTATGTCAATTTAACCTGTCAGTAGCTCTATATGCAGTTGGAAATATTTGTAAATTAATTTAATTCAGACTTTATAAGGGCATTTTATAAAAACCTCCCTAAAATCAATTGCCAAATGAAACTCCTCCGAAATATGGTTTTGTAATTAGTGCCGGGCTTATGGTAACCCCTCTGAGTTCTCTGGAGTCGGAACATACACAAACAAGGCTGTACTGCCTTGGCTGGCTATAGGGCATGTACCAATGTAAATAGTATAAATGACTGCTAACATGTTAAACACATACAATGCCCCTCTTGTTTTTAGGCTGGCTGAATGTAGGGGTCATGATGATTAATACAACATAACTTTTGTGGCTTCTGCTACAGTGAAATGTTATGTAATTACAGGCAGGACCAGTAAAACTATCTATTATTAAGGTTGCCCAAAACGTCTCCTTATACGAACCTGTTTTCAGTTGCTTATAATTTTGTCAAACTTTAACCATTTCGGCTGAAGTTTTTTCATGATACGTCTGCCTTGGACTGTATGTTTTGTTTTTAACCAGAATGGTTTAGCCTTGTTCAAGAATGAAATTAGGGGGGGAAAGAAGCCTACTTAGATTTTAGCAGCTAAATTTACTGAAAATTTCATCTGTTTTGGGCATGCGGCGGCTAGGGATTAAGCAGGACTTCCCATGCAATTGTATGTCTGGGCTGTAGTGGGTCTAGTTTGGTTCAGTTTGTCTCTGCTGTACTCTCAGTGAGCTTTTGCTGGGCCCAGGCAGTTTGGAGGAACAAACTGCTTGAGTTGAATGCAGAGGGGTAGGAACTGACATATAGAAGTGATGGGTGATTAACTGGAACAAGGAGTCTTCTGAGGGGATTGGGTTTGGGGGGTTCTGGTGGAAGGACACTGGGAATTGTGGGGGTGGTGTATGGCACTGAACACTGAGATGGAATGGGGACTGTCTTGACAAGGAGATTGGAATTGGGAGCCAGTGAAGCCTGGGAAAGAGAGGAGGAAGGTAGAGCTGGTAAGGATCTTTAGGGAGTACAACGACATAGTTGGACAAAGAGAACCAGGGGTAGGAACCAGAGATTTTGCAGATTAAGGAAATGCAGTCGATCTAATCTACCTGGATTAAATAGGTGATGGACTGGTTAAAAAGTGAACTGTTAGGTCAGAGGAGGTAACTAGTGGAGTTCCTCAAGGGTTGGTTTTAGGACCATTCTTTTTTAACACTTTCAAATGGGAGTGTTCTAATAACATTTGTGGATGTGGAGAGATATTGCTGATATGGAGGAGAACTGGACTATCATTCAAGATCTGGACAAACTTGAAAACTAGAATGATAGAAATTGTATGAAATTTAATACAGGTTGAACCTCTCTTAACTGGGATTCTCTGGTCTGGCAACATCCATGGTCCAGATGGATGTTGCAGGACCAGAGTCCCGGTGGAGGGCCAATGGCAATGATCCCTGTGGGACTGGCAGGGCAGTGGGCTGCCCGCAACGAGCTGATGGTGGAGCTGCCCAGCATATGGCAGTGGCGCTGCCCAGTGGGGCGGTGAGACCTGGTATGTGGTTACCTGTCGGGTCCTGGAGCCCCAGCACAGCGCATGCAGCACGGTGTGTGCGCCTGCCTGGCAAGTCCTGAAACCCCAGCGCAGCACGTGTGGCTGCCCTTTGGGTCCATGGACTTCAGTATGGTGCGTGTGCCTGCCTGGCAAGTCCGGGAGCTTCAGTGCAGTGCGCATGGCTGCCTAGTGGGTCCCAGAACCACAGCAGTGATGTCTGCCCAACAGGGTCGGCATGGCAGCAGGAAGTGGGGAGCCAGCTAGAAGGCCAGAAGCTAGGCAGGGAGGGGGACAGTGGCAGGGGTCCAGAAATGGCCTCCCCTGGTCTGCCAAAATCCCTCATCCGGGACCAGTCAGGTTCTAAGGGTGCCGGACCAGGGAGGTCCAACCTGTAGTGCAAAGTGCAAGGTCATGTTGTATGGCACTGACACCAAGAATTTTTACTATAAGCTGTGGATTTCTCAGTGGGAAGTGACAGAGAAGGAGGAAGACCTGGCTGTAATGGTGATCACAGAATGACTGAGCCACCAATCTGATACAGGTAAGAAAAATGCTAATTCAATCCTAGGACTCATCAGGTGAGATATTTGAAGTAGATAGTAAGTAGTATTGACATTATATAAGTTACCAGTGAGACCTTATCTGGAATATTGGGTGAAGTTTTGGTCTCCCATGTTTAAGAAAGATGAATTCTACAGATGATCAGAGGAATGGAAAACGCGTCCTACGAGAGGAGACTCAAAGAGCTTGACTTGTTTGACTTAACTAACAATGAAGGCTGATCCAGCAGATGGATAAACACCTCGGCGTGAGAGAAGTTATTTAAGTTGCAGATCTATGCTGGCATGAGAACAAACTGATACAAACTGGCCATTAATAAGTTTGTTTGAAATTAAATAAAGATTTCTAACCATCAAAGGAGTGAAGTTCTGGAACAGCCTTCCAAGGGGCCAAAAATTTTTTTTTAAGTCCGAGCTTGATGTGATTATGTAGAGGATGGCCTGATGACAGTGCCTGCAATGGGATATGGCCCATCCACAACTGCTATTAGCAAATATTTCCAATGACTAGAGCTGGGACTCCTGTGGGGGGGGTCTGTGAGTTACCACAGAGTATTCTTTCCTCAGTGTCCATCTGGTGTGTCTTGCCCTTATACCCAAAATCTATTGACGTATTCGGGGTCAGGAGGGAATTTTTCTCCAGGTCAGATTGACAGAGATCATGAAGGAGGTTCACTTTTCTCTGCAGAGTGGGGCACAGGTCATTTGCTGGTCAGAACTAGAGAAAATGGTGGATTCTCTGAGACTTGAAGTCATTCCATCAAGATTAGAGGACTTCAGTAATAACTCAGCACAGTTTATGGGCCTACTACAGGAGCAATGGGTGGTCTGCAATATGCAGGTCAGACTAGAATATCAAGATGGTCCCTTCCGGGCAATGGTATATAGATAGGGAGAGACTGAAATTGGATGAGGTATCCAGAGAGGTAGATTAGGACCGGGAACCAGTTGGGATGAGACTGAGTTGAAGAGGTAGATCTGGAGAAGTGGTTGATCAGAGGGGACAGAAACAGATTGGAAGGGACAGGGCATAAGGGATTACACTTTGGGGAATAGACATGAAAGTGTGTATGCACTAGAGCACACACCATTCCAGAATCTGGAATAGAACCCACATCACCATTCCTATGCTATCAGCAAATATCTGCACCACTTGCTGCCAACGCTTGTCTCATTCCCCTCTCCTGCTGGTTTACAGGGAAGACGACAGCTTACTTCTGCTATCAGTTACTCCATTAGCTCAAGTGGCAGAGGTTTGGGCAGAGGATCTAAAGGTTCTAACCTGCCCATGACCCAGAATGGAGTCAATGTGAAGCCAAAAGATGGAATTTCTGTGTTTTCAGTTTGCTCTTTAAAAAAAAAAAAAAAAAAAAAAACTGCCAAAATTATATTGAATGAAATTACTCCTTAATAAGAACCCTAAACTAAAAGAACTTGAAGGTTGCAAAGTCATGCACTCACAAATTAGGAAATACCACAATTGAAGTTACTTGTAGAAAATCATCTGCATAATCATGTGGAAGTATCTCTACGTGAAGCAGGATTCCTCTTCCACTTGACACTCCCATGTGATTTCCTTCCCCCCCCCCCTCAGTTATTAAAAGAGCAACGGAAGTAACAAGGAAATACAAATGCAGAAATTAGAAGCACAGAAACATGCCATAGTGTATATGTTACTTAAAAAGAAGATACAAAGAAAGCCCAACCTCCCTTGCTCCCCCCCTCCTCCCCAGCACAAAAAACTGTGTTAACCCAGCGGAGCCAATAAAAAGCCACATCTGTTTCTACTGATTTCCTTTAAAACAACTCCTCTTGCAATGAATATTGATCCTCAAAACTGGCTGGAGCTTTTATTTTTAGTCTTCACTAGCTGCAAAAGGTGATTTGCATTACAAACTACCAAAAGCTGTAGAATTACAGATGCATCCTTTTACAGTGTGGCTGTGTCTAGACTGCATCCCTTTTCCATAAAAGGGATGCAAATTAGACACATCGCAATTGCAAATGAAGCGGGGATTTAAATAAAGCCTTTTCCGAAAGATCCCTTATTCCTCTTAAAAAAAAGGAATAAGGGATCTTTCGGAAAAGGCTTTATTTTCCAAAAGATTCCCGTCTAGACTGGCGCTTTTTTCCGGCAAAGTTCCGAGCCGGAAAAAAGCGGCAGCCATGTTTAGACACATTGCAATTGAGATTTAAATCCCCCCCCGCTTCATTTGCATAATTTGCATCCCTTTTACGGAAAAGGGATGCAGTCTAGACACAGCCTGTGATTTTACTCAGAGAGGGATGGGGCCAGCAATGAGAGCAGTTTTACTACAATGGGATCAACCAGAAATATTTTATACGCAATTCAGCTGTGTGAGGGGGAGGGGAAGTGGGAGAAGAGGGAGCCTCTACCTCAGGAATTGCACCTTTTTAAGGTGTGTTTGGAGCATGGATCGGAATTGTGATTGATTACTGAGCCTGCAAAAAAAAAAAACTATAAAAATTCAAATGATACTGGCCCATGCACCAAGCTGAACAAATTGAACATGTCAGCAGAATATCTAGGGACAAAGAAAATGGCTTGTCAAGGGGCCCAGGGCTGGGTAAAGGCATAGGCGCTAGGGGTCCTTGGAATGATGAGATTACATCAGAATCACAGCCTTTATTTCTTTAATTGAGTTTCCCGCCAACGCAGAAAAGTTGGACAACATGGTCTGAGTGTAACCAATGCAGCTGCCTGCAGCTGCTGAAAGAATGGAACAATAGTTCTGGGAGAGGGAAGTGCCCCATACATCCCACTGGGGTGTTAACTCCAGGCTATGATGTTCTGAGATGTCCCAATTAGCACCCCCCTCGCTATGTGGTAGGAGGAAGTGAGTGCTGCATGGCTGGAATACCCCCTCTACCAGATACCCTGACATTCTTCTCTGTTGCAATCCATGCCTGAATAGACCTAGGACAAGGATCCCTTTGGCCAGCTCTGCTAGCTCTGAGAAGTGGAGGTCTTTGCTGTTGTGCCAGGGATGCTGATGTGTGTGTGGGGCAATGGGGGCAGAGTCACTGGAGGCCTGGTGTCATGCTGTATCAAGGATTTTGTATGGCTTGGTCAGGCCCTGATGACTTTAGTGTCTTCATTTGGTCTCATTTGTTGTGCTGCAAAGGCCCAGTGCTGACACAAGCTGATGATTCCAATCCGGGATGAATGTGACCTAGTTATCAGTACGGACAATGGTATTTTTCATTTCAGAGCTGCTCTGGAAAATCCTTAACCATCAGCAGAGCATTTAAAATGAATAGGAATGTTGTTACTAGCTCAGTAATAAAAATGGAACTGCTTGGTAGTCACTGAAATTGCAGTCTTATTAGGTTTCTTGGACTGATCAATATGTAACTCCTTGTGACAGGGTGTTTGCCCTGCACTGGCCCTTTAAGGGCAAACCTCAGCCCGGAGCAGGGCCTGGGAGTTTAGCCCCAGCTGAGGCTGCATTAATTGATTAGGGCCCAGCTGGGAGCTATATAAGAGGATGGGCTGCTGCTCCCAGGGAAAGAAGGGAGAGTCTGGCTGCTGGGGGAGCCGGAGCCAGGGCCGGGAGGGGAGCGGAGCGGAGCGGAGCTCTGGCCAAGCAAATCCCCAGACTGCAGGGCCTGAAGAACAGCCCGCTGAAGAAACAACAACCCCTGGAAGAGGGGCTTAGAGACTGACGTGGGCACTGCCGGAGGGCAGTGTCCTGAAGAGAACGCTGTGGCCTGGAGGAAAGAAGGGAGACACCACCCAAGGGAAGGCACCTTGTCAGCAGGAGCTAATTCCTAGGACAGACAGCAGGGGGTGCTGTGGTGGTGAGTGAACCCCCGCACACTCCTATGCTGCAATGCCACTGAAGTCAGTGGGTGGCTCATTAACTTCATTTTGGCCCATACAAGGGGGGCTAATTCTTGAATTCTTACTCATCGGCTTCAGTGGGAGTTGTGGCCACATAAGGAATGCCGGATTTGGCCATGTATGCAATGGGACTAGGATTGTACCTTCAGTTTTGCAGTGGCTGCCCCATAGTCCTTCCCTATGAGATTAGACTAAATGGAAATCTGCCAGTCTATAGGACACACATGCAAGACTGTTTTCTGCACCAGCTTCCTTGCTCACAACAAAAAGGAAATAGATGGGAGGGGGCCAAAGATTAACATCAAGCAGGAGGTTTCCAAATCAATCTGGAAGCCACAAATATGGGTGCAGTATAGCTGAAACAAAAGACAGGACTATGCAGCACTTTAAAGACTAACAAGATGGTTTATTAGGTGATGAGCTTTCGTGGACCAGATCCACTTTCTCAAATCAATATGTGGAAGGAAATTGGCACGACCATATATACCAAAGTGACACAATAAAAAAAGTGAACACATATACAATTGACAAATAAGATTTTAGAACAGAGGAGGGGTGAGGGGGGAAGGTTAGTGTCTGTGAGGTAATGACATTGGGATGATAATTGAGGAAGCTATCTTTGTAATGGGTGAGATAATTAGCATCTTTGTTAAGACCCATACGTAAACTATCAAATTTAAGCATGAATGACAGTTCTGAGGCTTCTCTTTGAAGTCTGGAATTAAAATCTCTTTGAAGCAATATGCATGTTTTAAGGTCATTGAGAGTGGTCAGTCTGGTTAAAATGGCAAGCAACAGTTTTCTCTCTCTGAGTATAGACACATTACCTAGAAAGATAGTAATGTTGTTTTCAGCATACAGTAATTAACTCTCACTTGTCTACAAAGGAACATGCCATAGAGGATGACTGCTCTCTGCTGTACTACTTTTACCTTTCTCATTTTGCCCCCCAGTTCTTGTAGAGCTCTAATCAAACTATGGCAAATGCAGATCTTCCTGTGCTAAAACATCTGTACAGTCTTCAGGGGTCGGAGAAGCATACTACTGTACAAAAGAGCTCTTTCCTGCTCTGAATCTGCCTACTCAGTTCAATTTGCATCATCCAGCACATGAGGGCAATACCACTGCGCTAATATCTTTAAGTGGACCGTGTTCTTTTCAGTTGCTGGAGTAATGTCGCCCTGCCACCCAGATTTTTTGCATTCTCTATAATTATCTGCTGCTGAGCAAATATACATACCTTGGGGTAGCAATGGAGCTTGTGAGTGACAAATGACAAGAAGTTCACTTGAACTGCAGCATCACAAATCTCTATTTTGGAAAGCGTAGGGTGGCCAAATAATGAGATGGTCAGAGGGTTTGGCCTGGGAAATATATTCTATGAGCTCTTTATTTGGAGTCAACATATAGCTCAGTCTGTGTCTACAATGCCATAAAATTATTCTCTAATGGAAAAAAATATAACTCAGCATAATTTAGTTAGGAAAGAAAGACCGCAGGTTGCTGACAATAGCTATCAACTGGTAATATAATTGAGGGATTGTTGGAAAATTATTGAAAATTAATGACATAATTAGCTTCAAAATTCACTATTCCTTAAAAAACAAATGGTACTTTAATTGTTTTTATTAATTTTTTTTCTTGATCTTTTGAGAGCTTGATTTGACAACAGAGAAATTAATGTAAGGCAACCTTTGATGACTAAACAGTCACTGAACATAATAAGTATTAGTCTAAGATAGAGCAGAGAAATCCTACCACCCACAGGAGGCCACCAGTCCTCTAGAGAAATATTTATGATCTGTTCTCAATGTCTCCCTAGACTATAGTAATAGTCATGGACTGGCTCATTCCCTTATTGAAATGACCTCCGGAATTTAACTGAAAATTATATTTTTGATAGGTGCTTGGACCATCTTATAAAATTCAATAGTAGTTTCCACATAGCAGAAATGTCCCTGCTATATAAAATATATAGAATGGTTCAAGTAATGTATAGAAAAAATAAGGAATCTGTAAGCTATCAAATCAGTTTCCAAGGAACCCCATTGCATTTCTATGACCCCTCCTAATTTCAGAACTTTTTAAATTCTAAAGGGTTTTTCCATGTGCATATATCTGTTTAGTCAGGCTTGGTGGAAGGGATGAGGATTTCACCCTAGATTGCTGGTGAAGTCATTTATTTTCAAGGAGCTTATCTATAGAGCCCTAAATGCATGGGCAATGGGTGGAGCCACCCTTAGGGGAGGTGAGGCCCAGCTCTGCCACTTCCACCACATCCACTCAGCAGATGGAGCCCTGAGACCCTCTGCCTCCCACTTGTTGCCGGAACCCAGTCCCCCCTGCTTCTCTCCATGGCCGGAGCCCTGAGACCCACCTCCAGAGAGGACTTAAGTACCACTCCCTCAGTCAGTGGAACTCTGAACTGATTGAAGTCCAGAGGCCCAACTGTGCCCAGAAGAGCCCCAGGTTGGTTAAAGCCCCAAACACCTCCGTATGTGCCCAGAGAAATCCTGAGCCAGCTGCAGCCATGCCATACCTCCCCCACCAGACACCAAACAGTCCCAAGAAAAAGCATCTTTTCTCTTGAAGATGCTTTTGCTATGCCCCATGCAGGTTCTGGGGTGGCTGCAGAGGCAGTATGTGCTACTTAGCTTAATCTCCCCGGAATCTAGGCAGATTACTAATGAGCCCAGGAAGCTGAATACCACATACTACATCCTTAGCCAGCTTGGCATCTGCATTGGGCATCATAACTCAAAAGCCCTATCAATAAGGTCCAGTGGCCTCAGCAGTTTCCTACCGCCCAGGCTATTACACCTGCTGCCCACCACTGCACAGATTAAAAATTTGCATCTCTACTTGATCTCTGAGCTGCAAATAAGGTCTGTAGATATCTGCAGATATAAAGTGGTATCTTCAGATTTGCAGGGCCTTATTTATCTACCATGGGACAAAGTCCCATCAACTTCCATAGAAATTGGGTCAGCTGTAAATGTGCCTCTGCAGACATAATTTGTCTCTGTTGATGTTCAATACAGTTACCGAATACAGGCAGTCCCCGAGTTACGCGGATCCAACTTATGTCGGATCCGCAGTTATGAACGGGGCCCTCCATCTCCCTGGTCTCCAGCAGACCAGGGAGAGGGAGCAAAGCGGCGGAACACGTGGGCAGCGGACAGCCCAGACGCGTCTGGGCTGCCCGCTGCCTGCGTGTTCCGCCGCTTTGCTCCCCGTCCCCCTGGTCTGCAGACCAGGGGGACGGGGAGCAAAGCCGCGGAGCCTGGGCTTCTTAAGTTGAATCTGTATGTAAGTCAGAACTGGCGTCCAGATTCAGCCGCTGTTGAAACTGATCAGTTTCAGCAGCGGCTGAATCTGGACGCCAGTTCTGACTTACATACAGATTCAACTTAAGAACAAACCTACAGTCCCTATCTTGTACGTAACCCGGGGACTGCCTGTACTTGTAACGTGTTCTTGGTTAAACCACGTCATTTCTCCATTGGTATCTACTGGCTGCCATTCACTGAATCAAACACAAACTTCACTTTTATGGACCTTCCTGGCTTAGTCCTAGCAACAGTTACACACTACTGAGTTGGTGGCCTTTGCCTCTGCTTTGCCATCATGCTAGCCTTACGTATGAATTAAACAAATTTTTCCATACACACCTTAGGTCTTTCTCCTACACTGTCCCCTATGCATTGGAGGAGCTCACCATACAAATCTACAAAGCTTCTATGCTGTCTTCCTTCAGATCTCTTTTAAAAATACACTTCTGCTTTGATGCCTTCAAGGCACAAGATAATGGCTAGGCAGCTGGTGTATTGTCACCTTTGCTTATCACACTGATCTCAGTGCCTCATTGTTACCTTGTGCCTCCCCATCTGTTTGTTGCATCTACTTCTTGTCTATCATCTTATACTTAGATTGTAAGCTCTTTGGGCAGAGTCTGTGTTTGAGTTATAGGAGTTAGTATAGCACTAAGGTCATATGATGCCTCCTGTACTACAGCAATACAAATAAATACTAACAACAACAACATATTCTGTAGCCTCTTACAATAATGTAATAGTGCTACTGCCATGTTTTGGGGGCGGAGTATAGAATACTGTAGGGTAGTTTGGATTTTTAAAAAAAAATAAGTTATTGATATTTGGTTTTAAGTCTAGAAAGGGATCCAGATGTTAAGTTGATAAGAGCGGAATGTATTTTTATTTTAATTAATGTCCTTTTGTCTACTCTGTGAAATGTTTATTGTGTGAGATATTGCTATGACTAGCTGCATTTCAGTCTAGGCTGAGAAGTGGGATAATACTGTTTGTCTTTTATTTTTGGTCCAATTTACTTATATCTATGGGCTTTGGGTCACATTTCTTGCCATGTTGTTTCAAGCCCTGATTCTGCACACAAGTACAGGTGTGCATGCTAATCCATCTGAATAATATTTGAGAGCCATCGAAGGGAGTTAGCAAAGTGAGTGCATATGGTTGTACTGTATTCTAAATTAAGGAACTCCCAGGAGCCATGATACCCATACCAAGGAGCCAGTCTTAATAACTGCTGAATCAATGACTTATACAGACATTCCATAGGCTGATGTGCTACCTACTTTAGTCTGAGTGGCTCCCTAGCACGTTAGAGCTTACTCTGCCATTGATCAGTCTTTTAAATTGATAGCAAGAAAATGAATTTTGAAGGTTTTTGTTGATGTTAGAACCAAGGTTTTATGCACACCTGCTGACAATAGCAAACAATGGAATTCAAGGTCCTTAAGAGCAGAATAGTCAATTTGAAAGCTCTATTCTTGTACTTTCTGCCATACAACAATAGTTAAGTTGCAAAGTACAGAGACATTTAAAGGAGAGACCTTGACTTGTTTTGACTGCCTTTAAAGATCTGAATTTGGGGAAGTGAGTGTCAAATTAATGCATAAATTTGCTGGCACTATATTTATGGAAGCGTCTGCCTTTTAACTTAAAGAAGAAGGAATTGCCAACAAAAAGAAAATTTACAATCAGTAAATATACAATAGCATGCAGGCTGCTCAAGGTCATATTTGGTACTATGTGGGCCAATAGAATATTAATAAATGTATATTCTACACTGGGAAAAAAATCTCCTTATAAAATATTAATGAAAAGGGGAAAAATCCAAAATATTTTGACAGCAGAGGGAGCCAGATAACCAGGTAACAAGCACCCACCACAGAGATTAAGCATTGTATTGTTTGACAGCATATTGCCCGGTACAAGTAAATAGAAGGAAGCACCGTGGGCTCAGGCTTGCTAGAGGGTGGGGATCTCTGGAGAAGTGCTGAAACAATCTAAAACAATACAGCTTTTGAATGACTAGGACAAAGCACACCTATTCCCTGTTGTGTTCTCTGCCCCCCTTAACAAAAAGACTTCATTGAAAATGAGCATCTCAAAAGAACAATTGGAGCCATGTTTGTTTACTAGGCTGGTGCAGAATGAAGGAGCAGACGGCAAACAGATTTTTCTCTCCCCATCCCCCAAAGTAGAATTTACTGCAGGAAAGTGAATGAAATTCTGATTAGCCAGATGTAAAAAAAAGCAGAAGGGACCCAAATCTATTCTTTTGCAAAAATCCCTTCTCCCAGATCCTGGCCTAAAGTCAATAAGGCAACAAAGGTATAAATGTCAATAGGAACTAGCTTTTGTTCTCATTCCCTTCTTGAATCATATTCATGCTTACTCAGCATTTCCACTTGAAAAAGAAATTAGTTTGAGTTGGGGCAGAAAAATTAGGACTAACTGCAGGTTTATTTAGCTTTAAGTTCTGGAATGATACTCAAAAGAAATCAAATGTGAGGTATTTATATGATGGATTGATCTGCTAGAGACCCAGCAAATGGGCAGAAACCTGTCTTACCCTATTCAGCTAGTCTTTCTATCATATCCTTCTAAAAAGTGAATTTAAAATCCTTGAGGGAGAGCCTGGGGAAGGAAAAACCTACAATACTGTATGCTGAGTTTCCGCCAATGCTTTTGCAATGCCTTAATAGTACAAAGATGCATAGGCCTGTGCAACTAGGCTGAGCATATGGAAAAAACTTAGTTACTTGTGCATTTCAGTATAGAAAAACACATCAACAAAAAAAATTGATTTCTTTGATTCCAGGACAGTTTAGTATAGAATACATTGTACCTCGCTGGAAAGCATCATAAGAGTTAAAGTACTGGTATCCAAAGTAGGGTGTTTTGTTTTTCTTAATGTATGGGAATTTGTTCCTTATACCTGGGAGGGAGTAGGGGCAATAGTTCGGGAGGGAGTAGGGGCAATAGTTCGGGCTGGAGCTGGATAGAGTGTTTGCAGCTTCTCTGCAAGCTTCTCACCCTACTGATTTGGTACTGCCTCTTCCCCCAGCCACCTCTCAGGCACTCACCATTGCCCAGAAATGGACCCAACATACATAGAAAATGGTGATTGGCACTAGGATCCAGAAGGCAGCATCCTGGAGCTGTCTGACCTCAGATGAGAGGGATACAGGCACAGGAAGGGAGTCTGGTGTCCCTCCCTGAAAACTAAGCAGAACTTGGGAGAAATCGGGGTGGAGGGAGTTGGGAAGGAAGAGGGGTAATGCCTGCTCAGAGCTGGCATGGTTTCCCATAGTAACCAGATTTTTAGTGTCTGGTCACCACTACTGGTAGATACCTGCCAAGCAGCAGTGTGTTTCCACAACACAGCCAGAGAGACCGAGATCCAAGGGATTGGAAGCAACAGACTGTCTGGCTGAGCTGCTCCTAAGTCAGGGGGCTCTGCTTTGCCTTTCCTGCTGGCAGGAGCGCTCCACGCTCCAGCAGGGCTATGTAGGCAAGCTCATTCCTCCTCCCTGACCTGGCTCGGCCCAGCCCCGCCCCTGACTGACTAGTAGGGCCCGAACAATTGAGGGTCTAAGGGTATAGCATTATTAGCCTTGTGGTTAATCCAGCCCTGGTTCCAATGTAGTCTATTGTCCCCATTCCAGAAAGAATTCAATCATATGCTGAAATGTATCCCTATTCAGGGTGGCATTTAAGAATGGGCTTAGCTTTAAGCATGGGCTTAATTCCTATTTATTAAAATTAAGTACATGCTTAAATATTATCCTGAGTACCCTGAATACAGATGCTTTCCAGAATCACAGCCTGTTAGAGGTAAAGGCACTCAAACTTTTTCCACCAAAGGTTAACTATAAATAATAATTCCACTTTGGGTAACAGCAGTCAAAGCAAAGTTGCTAATAATTAGCGACTGTCTGATGTGAATAGTATTGAATACTTTGTTCCCTTTGTATTTGCATAATTTGGCTTGGTTTGTGTTATTTTTGTATCCTGCCTCCTTTGTCTGCCTGACTCAGTCATGCTGGGTGTATTCTGTATAACATCACTTGGACTCTTGCCTCCGCAACTGGAGAATTGTCCTCCACGTAATATTCACAGAAGGGATTCTCTTTCCATCTGTAACATTGACTTGAATGTGTTTCTTTTCTTCCTGACATTTGGAATATCTTTATGCATGGGCCCAAGTATACTGTGGTTCTGTGACTATGCAAAGGGCCTCTCATAATTTTTGTTTAATAAAGTTGCTCTGAAAGTCCCTGTTCATTTTGCACAAATCAATAAACTGCTGCCTCCTGCAGCTCTTGAGATTTTTATTTCTGCCATTTTCCATTCCTGGATCCTTCCTCCACTACCTCCTACCTTATTACTCTTCTTTAAAGAACAGAGAGGGAAGGCTGGGAGAAGGAGATCTTGCTGACAGAGCAAAGACAAGAACCAGTCAGCCCACTGAGATCTCCTTTTAGAGGAGCATGGGGTCTTCTGCACAGTTCTATGTCTAGACAGAGGTGAGGAATGCTGGCAATTCGATGCTACTTAGGTGTTGAGCAGAAGGAGAGATGGTGTGACCTGCAGGAAAGGCGGGAAAGCAAGGAGACCAACTGAAGAAGGAGCCAGAGTATTTTCAGGGACAACTCAAAACTTGCAGGAACATGGGGCTTGCAAAACAGCCACCTTGCTCAGTTGTGTAGATCTCCAACCCTTTCGTGTGGTGTGTGGACTAAACACACCATCAACACTAAGCTTTGCAAGAACTGCTTCCAAGAAGAGCAGCAGCACATGTGAACATCCTTCTGCCCAAATTTACTTGAATGCACTTGGAACATCTGAAGTTAAGTCTGATTAATCTCAATGAGATGTTAACTCTGACCTATGATGAGGTATTAACTTCTGGTGTCTGGGAGTATTGTTATCTACAACTCTATCTCTCCTTTTCCAAATTTCTGCATAGGGATATAAATGAAATTACTTTGTGCTGGCTCTCTGTTTTAAATGTTTGCTTATTGTGGAATAGAATCATAGAGCTGGAAGAGACCTCAGGAGGTCATCAAGTCCATCCCCCTGCCCAAGGCAGGACCAATCCCAACTAAATCAACCCAGCCAGGGCTTTGTCAAGCCGAGACTTAAAAACCTCTAGGGATGGAGATTCCACCACCTCCCTAGGTAATCCATTCCAGTACTTCACCACCCTCCTAGGGAAATAGTTTTTCCTAATATCCAACTTAGACCTCCCCCATTGTAACTTGAGACCATTTCTCCTTGTTCTGCCATCTGTCACTATTGAGAACAGCCTTTTTCCATCCTCTTTGGAACCTCCCTTCAGGAAGTTGAAGGCTGCTATCAAATCCCCCCTCACTCTTCTTTTCTGCAGACTAATCAAACCCAAATCCCTCAGCCTCTCCTCATAGGTCATGTGCTCCAGCCCCCTAATCATTTTGATTGCTGTCCACTGGACCCTCTCCAATGCGTCAACATCCTTTCTATAGTGGGGGGCCCATTACTCCAGATGTGGTCTCACCAGAGCCGAATAAAAGGGAATAATCACTTCTCTAGATCTGCTGGTGATGCTCCTCCTAATGCAACCTAATATGCCATTAGCCTTCTTGGCTACAGGTCACACTGTTGACTCATATCCAGCTTCTCATCCACTGTAACCCCCAAGTCCTTTTCTGCAGAACTACTACTTAGCTGGTTGGTCCTCAGCCTGTAACAATGCTTGGGATTCTTCCGTCCCAAGTGCAGGATTCTACACTTGTCCTTGTTAAACCTCATCAGATTTCTTGTGTCCCAATCCTCCAATTTGTCTAAGTCAATCTGGACCCTATCTCTGCCCTCAAGCATATCTACCTCTCCCCCTAGCTTAATGTCATCTGCAAACTTGCTGAGGGTGCAATCCATCCCCCCATCCAGGTCATTAATAAAGATGTTGAACAAAACAGGTCCTTGAACAGATTCTTGGGGCACTCCACTAGAAACTGACTGCCAACCTGACATCGAGCCGTTGATCACTACCCATTGGGCCCAACAGTATCGCCAGCTTTCTATCCATCTTACAGTCCATTTATCCAATCCATATTCCTTTAACTTACTGGCAAGAATATTGTGGGAGACCATATCAAAAGCTTTGCTAAAGTCAAGGTATATCACATCCACTGACTTTCCCATATCCATAAATCCAGTTACCTCATCATAGAAGCTAATCAGATCAGGCACGACTTGGCCTTCATGAATCCATGTTGACTATTCCTGATCACTTTCCCCTCTTCCAAGTGCTTCAGAATGGATTCCTTGAGGATTCTCTCCATGTTTTTTCCGGGGACTGAGGTAAGGCTGACAGGTCTGTAGTTCCCTGGATCATCCTTCTTCCCTTTTTTGAAGATGGGCACTACATTTGCCTTTTCCCAATCATCAGGGATCTCTCCCAATTTCCACGAGTTTTCAAAGATAATGACCAAAAGCTCTGCAAGAACATTTGCCAACTCCCTCAGTACTCTTGGATACATTAAATCTGGACCCATGGATAGTAGGTATAGAATTCCACTAGCACTGCACAAATAACGATGGTTGTTAGTTATGGAATCAAGTCTAAACAAATAATAAAAAGTGATAAAGTTTTGAGCCTGTGTAGGCTTGACACATAGTAGCAGTTATATAGGTTTCATTTTATAGCTTTGTTTTATGTAGTTATATAGATTATAGCAACTGCTAGATATTGAAATATATTCTGTATAAGATATTACAAGTTAGAAAGAAATTATTTAAAATTGTCTTTTTAACCTTGTAAGTCTGTAAGAAATCCTGCCTGTTCCTTTGTAAGAGAAATTGCTTTTCTAACTCACACAAAGCACAGTTCATTTCAGAGAATGTGGGAAGACAAGATACAGAAGATACCAGCACCAGATGGTCAGCATGGTTAACAAGGAGGAGAGAATTCATGTGTCAATCAAATTCAGGATGGTTTAAGAAGTGAAGAATTGACTATTGTAAAGCAAGAGATGTGTGAATGAGATGAATCAGCTGCAGTCACTCCCAAGACATTCATCAAAGTATTGGTGGAGCATGACAATGGAAGCAACCATGAGGTAAAACAAGTAGATGACTTCAGGTTGACACTGCAGAAACCCATAGACTAAAGTGAGGCCTTTCAACCATAAAAGTGGAGTGTGTAGCCATCAAGGTTTGAGTTAATACTATAAAGACAACTTCGGAGCATTGGACCGTAGCCAACAATCTGGATTCTTATTTGTGCCTAGACTACCTGGGCACTAGGCTGGCATGAGCACCAATAACTATAACACCAGAAGCAGGATGCGTATGTGAGTGAGTGAATACACATGCTGTATTTACAATAAATGGGGCATATTGCCTTTTCCCCTGAAAAAGATCCTGTGCGTTTCTTATAAGGATAACATTTTGTGATGGAGAATGTGAGCAAAGATCACAGCTGTACAGTGCTGAACCTGTGAAATGCCGAAGGGGGCTTCACAGTTACATTACTGCTGTGTCCTAGCTTCCCTGAAAAGGCAAGCAACATCAGTCTGCGGAGTTAGACATCAACAAGTTCCCTCTGGAGTTCACAGGTAGGAGGCAGAAGAGCTGAGTCTAATTTTGAAATGCACACATAAGGAAGACAGTCTCCTAGGAAGGTGATGGTTGCTGTTTCAGGAAAAAACTATTCTTCATTTCCTTAGGGATTACTACATACAAATATATTCACTTTGGCTTGTTTTGCATTATGAGCCTTGTTGAAAAAGCAGCTTAATAGTCTTATCATTGTGTTGCTTCTCTGAAATAAATTAGCAAAGTTCTTGCCCAAGAATAGGCTTCCCACGCCATACGATTTAGGTCAAATTTGCAGCCAAATGCTAAGGGTGGTGGTTAGATACTTGCTGATTCTACTGTTTTTCTGTAAAAGGTTCATTTAACAGTTATAGTTGGTCAAATACTTTCCTCTACTTGCACATGCCAACCCACATAACATAGCCATGCAACTGATGTCAGTGAAGGAGACAGAACCCTTTTCCCACACAGGCTGCAAGAGGTGTACTGTAATTTTGACTTGCTGTTTTGACTGCATTGCAGGACCCTCTGCAGCCATAGAGGACAAGGCAGAATTTGCCCCAGTAACAGTCACTTGTTGACAGCTTTGAAATTATGTAAAATGTTGCTGGATTGAGACCTACGTTCTTAACTTTATGCAGCCAAAAAGTCCCACAGACTTCAACAGGACAATTCACATCCTTACATATGCATGTGCTTAAATACTTTGCATTGTCAGGGCCTTAATGATGTTGTAGCAGGGCAGCTGCCCTGTACTGGCCCTTTAGGAGCCAAACCCCAGCCTGGAGCAGGCCCGGGGAGTTCAGCCCAGCTGGGCAGAGTTGGCCAATTAAGGCCCAGCTGGGAGCTATAAAAGGGAAGGGCTGCTTCAGCAAAGGCAGTGTGAGCCTGGCTGCTGAGGGAGCAGGACACTCCCTGGCGCTAGGGCAGGGCTAGAGAGCCAGGCTGGGCCAGGGCGCTCGGACAGCCAACTGGCCAGCCTGCTAGGCCTGCGGGAAGGCCTGCTGGAGAGACACCAACCCCCGGAAGGGGGGCTCAGAGCAAGTGACTTAGGCACTGCCGGAGGGCAGTGTGGCGAAGAGAACGATGTGATCGGAGGATTCCAGAGGGGAAACGCCACGTGAGCGGAGGCCCGTGCGGGCGGAATGGACTGATTCCGGGGACAGACGACAGACCCCCGCTACGGTGGTGAGTGACCCCCCTCACAGATGTACATGTGATGTTTATGCACAGAATATGTCTGGATCACACAAAGGAAGTGCAAATATTTTATGTATCTTTAGACAGAAACATTTGTCCAGTTCCCTATACATCATTTCTTTATTCTTTCTTATATGTAAAAACAAAAAATCAGCTTCAGAACATGATTGTATTTTGACACCCCCGAGATGATGTCAGGGAGAATTCCAGTGCATGTTTTTGCATATTTATTTTAGCCTACCGTATTTTCCGGCGTATAGGGCGACTGGGCGTATAAGACGACCCCCATCTTTTTAATTAAAAGATAGGGTTTCATCTTATACCCCAGCGCCCCTCCGCCTCCTTTGCTCCCGGTGTCCCTGGTCTGCTGGAGATGGTCCCCAGCAGACCAGAGGCACCGGGAGCAAAGCCGCCAGGAGCGCCTGGGCTGCCCCCCCTCCCGCCGGAGCCCCTCCGCGGCTTTGAATGGCTCGGGGGAAGCCGGCGGCGGGGCATCCCAGGCGCGCATGGGCTGCCCCCCCGCCAGAGCCCCTCCACGCCGCCGCGGAGGGGCTCCGGCGGGGGGGCAGCCCATGCGCGCCTGGGATGCCCCGCCGCCGGCTTCCCCCGAGGCTTTCAAAGCCGCGGAGGGGCTCCGGCGGCGGGGCATCCGGCGTACAAGACGACCCCTGATTTTTGGGGGATGTTTTTTAACTTCAGAGGTCGTCTTGTACGCCGGAATATACGGTAGTTTAGAAACATTTGCCAGTTATACAGGTTTCACCTCAAATTATTTTAAGATAGCAATTGTTTTGCTATGATAGGAGAGAGGGGATGCCTTTCAATTTACACCTTCATGATACAGACCCAAATGAAATCTTTCCAGAAGCTTGGTGCCTGCAATATGAGTGATTAGGCTAATGATGTAAAATCTATGCAGCCAGATAGAAGTGATGTATTTTGCTTCTGCTGGGCAATAGAGTGGGCATACATAGAAGAAATATGCTAAATTATTTTTCTTCTCCTCTCCATGTCTGAAATTCACCCCTGTGAAAATGGCTTGCTCAAGGTGCATATGTAACCTACTGATCAGGAGGATAATGTGTGCTGTGTCTGACAGTCTGCAAAGGATGAGAGTCTGCAGGGGCAGATATAGGGCTGGGCGAACGGGGCAGCCGCCCCAGGCCCCGTGCTTCAAAAAGCCCCCGCCCATGCACCGTGGCGTCACTGCGCATGCGCCGTGGCAAAGGGGTGCCCCACGAAATTATGCTGCTCATGGCCTCGCAAAACGGTCATCTGCCCCTGAGAGTCTGATAGGGCTGGTCTATAGTAGACCAGGCATGTCAGCTTAAGGTGCACAGCTCCAGCTATGCAAAATGAGTAGCTGGAGTCACCTTACCTTAAGCTGAGCCATGTTGGAATCCACACAGTGGGAGGCCGATGGAAGCAAATGCTCCCATTGGCTTCCCTTACTCCTCACAAAAGGAGGAACAGTGGACACCAGCAGGGGCTGCCCTCAGCATTTAACTTATGGGCCTGTACTAGACCCGCTAAATGGAATGCCAAAAGATCAACCTCTGGAGCATCCATCTTCTGGTAAGTGTAGACATGTCCTTATAGCCCCTGGCAACACAGTCTGGCTGACTCTTTAGCTTGAACTGTAGAGGTTCATGCTTTCAGCTGTAGAGGTTCCTGTTTCAATGGCTTGAATTAGCCAAGATGGTGACCACCACACTTGTATTAGAAAAGTCCTCAAAATTGGTCTTGAGTGATGCATTGGGCTCATGCTGGTCCTCTATACAAGAGGGAACACCACCTGTTTGTGTTTCAGATTTCATTAGACCTACATGAACTGAGCAACATGTGAATTACCTTCAAGTGAATTATGGAATTACTTAGCCACGGAAATGACAAAGGGGTAAAAAATGGTGCTGAAAGATATTTGGATTTCTTATAGAGGAGGCTCCAGAACATGGCTTATTCAAGGGCGGAGTTTTGGGAAGGCAAGATTGGCAGCAGCCGTGCTCATTGGGACACAGCTTGCTTTTTGTTCTGTTCCCCTGACTATCAGGGAGTGAGGGGAAAGTACTTGCATTCAGTGATTTACTCCTCTGCCCCCTCCTTTTACCAGTGAGGAGTGAGAGGCATACACAGAATGCAAGTACTTTTCCTTCTCTCCCTGATAGTTTGGGGAATGGATGAAAAGCTGCTCCCCCCGCCCTCCCAAAGTGCCACCCTTGGGCTTCTTGTTATAGGTTATTTCAAATCATTAAAAAGTTTCAGAGTGGTAGCCATGTCAGTCTGTAACTGAAAAAAATTAAAAAACAAGGAATAGTCCTGCAGCACCTTAGAGGCTAACAAAAAATGTAGATGGCATCATGAGCCTTCATGGGAACAACCCACTTCTTCAGAGGAATGGAGTTAAGGGGTCCAGGTTGTAAAATCAATAGCAGAGAAAGAGAGGGAAACAGAAATGGGGAAAATGGTCAATTAGTGTATTCATGCTAAATGAAGCTGATACTGTGGGTTCTAAGTACTCTTAAGTACCCCCTTGCTTGACTTTTTATATCTTTAGGATGTGGAATGTAGTGGGTAATCCAGTTACGGTCTTTGTTTAAACCTTTATTGCAGGTATCAAACTTGTAAATGTAATTACGTTCTGCAGCTTCCCTTTCAAACTGGTTTTTTAAATTGGCTTGTTAATAATATGGTAACTTTGAGATCCATTAATGAGTGCCTAGGCAAGTTAAATGTTCCCAAACAGATTTCTGTGTGTTACTACTTTGAATATCTGATTTGTGTCCATTAATCCTTTGTTGTAGAGACTGTCCAGTTTGGACAATATACACAGCAGAGGGGCATTGCTGGCACTTGATGGCATAGGTCACATTGGTGGATGTGCAGTTATATGAGCCTCTGATGTGGTGGTTTATGTGGTTAGGTCCTGTGATGATGATACTAGTATAGAAGTGTGGACAGAGTTGGCACTGGAGTTGACTGCAAGGGTGGGTTCCTGGATGATTATGATGGAGGTGTGTTGCGTGATTGCTGGAAATAATTTGTTTGAGGTTAAGGGGTTTTCTGTAGGGAAGATTGGTCTGCCCCTCAGGGTCTGTGAGAGTGAGAGGTCATTTTCCAGGATAGGTTGTAGTTTGTTGATAACATGCTGGAAGCTTGCTTTTTCTAAAGTACTGGTTGCAGTCTAGACGCTCTTTTTCGAAAGAGGCTTTTTCAAAAGAGGCTTGCAGTCTAGACATAGCCTAAGTGGCCTATTAAAATCTCCCAGATTGGTTTCAATTCTGGGAGACTTGTGGCCAAACTGGGAGGGTTGGCAACCCTCCCCATGTGTATGAGCAATCTCAACTAAGTACATGAATGTGATGTCCAGCTGTCAGTAAATTGAATGCAGGGTTATGCCTGCATATCCACAGTCCTAGCCTTGCACCCCTGGAATGTGCATCTTGTACTGCTCAGTAGTTTCCTGGACAATATAAGCCCATAGACAGTCCAACATTCCAACAATGGGTAATGTTGATACACTATACTAGCCTTGTTGACTTAAGAAGAAATTTCCCAAACACTTAAACACATTGCGGTAGATAAAAAAAAGTTTAACTAGAGAAAGATAGATTTTAAGTGGCAGCAAGTATAGATGCATGTAGGTCAAGACTGATTACAAAATTAAATAAAACGATAGACATGCAAGCTAATTCCTAAATTTTAGCAAGGTTAATAGGTTTAAAAACAGAGAATCTGTCTTACCATAAGCAGTAGTAAAACATCACAGGCATCATCTCCTTCCAGCCTGGGATCATTCTCCTCTGTTCAATTCTTTGAGCATTGTTGTCATGAGCAGAGAGATGGAAAGAAGTGAGAGGTGGTTAGGGACATTTTTTTTTCTCGCTTATTCCTCAACGCTTTGTGCTGGAAAAATTCTTGCTGGGTCATGAGGGCAGGCAGTTCCATTGTGTACATGATCTGCAAACTGTCCTTCAATGAATTGTAAATGTCTTGTTTACAACACTCCTCCTGCTGGAAAATGTCTGATTAAGCTGATAATGGCTTTTTAAGCACTTTGCTGGCATGCTAAGGTGTCTTTGTCTCTGAGGAACTGGTTTGTGTGTGCTACCCAGAATTGCAATGTTTCAGTAACAATCATACAGTAAAATCTCATAATTTTACATAGTGTTGTTACATACATTTCAATGGGATAATAACATTCAGCAGTTTATGAGTTTTTAAATGATATCTCACAAGGCATACAGTGTACAAAATAATCACATAATCATATAGAAGTGGATAACGTGGAGTGCAGAGTATCACAGCCATCTTGCTCCTCTCCCCAGCTGTCTAAACATTGCAAATGCACGTCTACAAATACGTCTCAGGCTGTTGTTTTATGTCATCCGATGCCCTTGCCAGCAGACTGCAGCACTCAGGGTATGTCTGCCCAGGGGTCAACCACCTATGGCTCACGAGCCACATAGCTCACTTAGCTTGAGCCATCAGCCATATTTGGCTCCTAAGCTCCTCCTCACTCCCCCTCCCCCGCAATGGGGAACCTGTGCTGGTAATCCAGTGTCATGCTCCCTGCACCATTGGAGCCAGCGCTGGCTTTCTGCACAGGGGTGGGTGGAGAAAACCCTGAGCTTTCCTAGATTTCAAAATGATCTTTTAATGTAGGAAATCTAGGAACCATCTCTTGTCTCGACAGACAGGAACACCGAGGTCACCTGAGCACATGGTGATGCACATTGTACAGGCTAGCTGGGGAGGGTGCAGGGGCAGTTCAGAGCCCAGCTGAGGCTGGGGGTGGGTGGGGAGGGAGGACAGGAGAGGGAGGAAGGGGTGGCTACTGAAGTGGGTCCAGGTGACAGTGGATGTGGGGGTGCTGCTGATCTTCACCACAGCCAAGTCCTCCAGCTTGTGAGTGAAGAGTGGCTGGAGGGGGTGCATGCTCAGCTGGGTGCTGTAGGTCAGCTCCTCCGCAAGGCAGGAGAGGGCCAGCTGTGAGTGCAGCTGTGGCAGCACCAGGGGCTGTAGGGAGCCAGGTGCAGGGGGAGAGGTTGAGCCCGGGCACTCTGTAGCACCCACTCCAGGAGGGACTCAGGGCTCCCCTTGTCCCCGGGGCCTGAGACCAGGAACATCCAGGTGGGTTCAGCCCAGGCTTTCACTGCCGAGGAGGCCAATGGTTGGGGGGTGTGTAGCATCCAAGGGGGTTAATGGCTGAGGTGGGGGAGAGGAGTTAGTGGTCAAGGGGGTTAAAGGCTGAGGTGGGGAGCTTAGCAGCTAAGAGAGTGTGGTGGTAAAATGGCGGAGGAGTCAGTCTTTGGGGACGAGGTGTGGTTGGATTTCCTGGAGGAGCGGCACGTGTGCTTTTTCCAGCACTGCCAACAGATCCTGCCAAAGATACTTGTCCCTGGAGACCAGCAGGTACTGTCAAGCTGGGGAGGCGATGGAAGCAGGATGCTGCTGGTGCTGCTTGCAAGGCTGAGGGGGCCTGTTGGAGCTGTCTCAGGGCCTGTTCCATCGAGGTGCTTCAAGGTCAGGTTCTGCTCATGGCCAGCTCCCATGCTGGGGATCCCACCACTACTCCATCCAGCCAATGGGATGCCATGCCTGGGAAAAGGATCCTGAAAGCAATCTGAGCACAAAAAACGAGTAAGTGCTGCTTAGACCCTGCACCCCCTTTTGCACATGCTGAGATCCTGCACCCCCAGCCTGCTCCCTACCCCTGGCCAGATAGCCGCCAGCACCCTGTTCCTGCACCCTTCCCCTGGCCAGACACTTACCCCTAGTTTGCTCCTGAACCCTACCTCCCAACCAGATTCGGCACCCCCATCCCTATTCCACTCTCTGGCAACTCTGTCCCACACACTAGATCCCTCATTTTTTGGCCCCACCCCAGAGCTAGGGGGCCCACAAAATCCACTAACCCTGGAGCCCCAGAAGAGTTAACCGTTCTGACTGGGACTCCAGTACTCCCTGCCCTTTCCTCCCCCACACCTATGGGGCTGGAGTCTGAGGGGAGTGAGGTGTCTCAGTTGGGGGCCACATCAGTGAGGGTTGGAGGTTTTTGGAGGAGTTGGTTTTTTGCTTCTCACTGGTGTGGTCCCTGACTGATTTTTCTATGGAACAGTGGCCCCTGACCCAAAAAAGGTTTCCCATCCCTGCCATAAATAAAGACACTGTTGAAACCTTTTGTGTTGGACATAATATTTTACTTTATTTAAAAATGAAGCCTGGCCAACAAGCCTCAAATTGGGACCTAGGCCCCATCTGGCTGCAGCATCTTAACACTCCTGCCCCTCCCCCCCCACACCAATCCTGAGCCCAGTATATACACCTGAACCCCCTGCCTTGGGCCTCTCTTATCCCCACATCCTGCACCCTCCCAGTCCCAACCCCTGACATAAGATTGACAGAAGACAGCCTGAATGTGTGCATGAAGCTGGACTCAACCAGTTCTGATGTAAACGTCCTATAGATGTGCGAAAATATGCAGCAGCAGAAGTCCCATTAAATAAAGTCTGTGAATACAGTGTTTCATTTATGCTGCTATTATTCATTAGGTCAGTTATCAATAATATTAAGTTGTATACACTAAGTCATGCAAACGGGCACTCTTGTTCTGAATTTTGATGTAGTTTGGCTCTTCGGTTTGAAAAGGTTGCCTACCCCTGGTCTATACAGTAAAGAAAAACCTGCAGCTGCCCTGTACCAGGGGTCTCGGGCTGCAGAGCTTCACAGCTTCACCGCTGAATAAACTTCTGGGCTTGGGCTCCAGGACCCTGCTGGGCCCAGCTTGAGCCCAGATGTCTACATAGCAATGAAACAGCCCCACAGCCTGAACCCGGTGAGCCTGAGTGAGATGGCACGGATCAGACATAGGTCTTTCCTTATGTGGCCTCAGCCGCTGTCTTCCTGAGGTCTGCCTAGCTGATGTCCCACACACTTGAGCTCAGTCACAACTTAATTTTAAACTTGGATGTGGTGATGGATTAGTTCACAGATGTGCTCATACTCGCCTTCCTCCTGCCCAGTTTCTGTTCACATAGAGCAGAACAGCCTTTGCCTAACTTCCATGACGTGGGAAATAGAAGCAAAGCATAAGCACTAGCATGAATGTGATCGACTACAACCTCCTTTCTGTGGGTCCTGGGTCTTCTCAACCTCCTGTCCCACCTCTTTCTGCCCCTTCTCTACCCTCAACCCACCTCTTCCTGTCCCAAACTTGCCCTAGTTTCACTCCTCCCTCCACTAGCACCTCCTGCATGCTGCAGAATAGCTGATTGTGGTGGATGGGAGATCTGGAAGTGAGGAGTAGTTGATCAGTGGAGCTTCAGGCAGATGGGCGGCACTGGGGGGCATAGGGGAATGAAAGCTAATGGGTGCTAATTTTTTCCGCAGGGTTGGTGTCTATGAAGTCTATGCTATTTCACCACTCTTCTTTCATGGGCCTGCTTTCCTATGAAGAAGTCCCTTCCAAGAGCTCACAGACTATCCTGAACTCACCACTTCTACTCCGGAGGAAGTCAGAGCCTCAGGAAGAGATCTGTGAACCTTGTGCAGCCCTGGGAGGAATGGATGGGGAAGCTCTCCTCAAAGGCTTGGAGAGCAGAGCAAAGCTTTCCAGGGTTCAAGATCGACAGTGCGTTTCATTCACACCTCTCTTGGTAACAAAAGGGCTGGGCACCAACTCTGTTTCCCACCATCTTAGTGCAATCCAATCCTTAAGCCTCAAGGAGAAGTTGAGGGGAAATCCTAGCCTCAAAGAAGTCAAAGTTTTGCTGTTTACTTCAACTGGGCCTGGATCTCAGCCATTGTGTTGAGTGGGGGCTCCAGAAGCTGACTGTGCCAAGACCACATTTAGAGGAAGCAATTCCTACATTCCAGGAAAAATATTTCATAGGAAAGAAATAGGCTCTCAGCTCAATGAGAAGAACAAAGCTGAGAGCGGTGCATTGTGGGCACTCTCTCAAGGATGCTGGTTTTAGAAACTAAACAAAGCCCTTGAAAATAGGATTCCCTAAGTGAAACCCAGCTGAGGTCAGGGTCTCTTCTGTAACAGAATGCAACATAAAGTTCATCCTGAGGGTTTAGCAGACTCACTGTGGGTATGTCTACACTTGCACCTTAGTTTGAACTAGGGATGCAAATGCAGGCATTCAAAATAGTCAATGAAGCAGAGATTTAAATATCCCGTGCTTCATTAGCAAGATCTTGCTGGTACGCAAATTCGAATCACAGATGATTCAAACCAGTTTTTTGAGGATCAGCTGTTATTCGAACTAGCGCACCAGTGAGATCATGCTAATGAAGCACGGGATATTTAAATCCTCGCTTCATTGACTATTTTGAATGCCTGCATTTGCATCCTTAGTTTGAACTAGGGTGCAAGTGTAGACAAACCCTGCTGCATTACAAGGTGGATAACATGATACAGCTGGCTGGGGTAGATACAGCTACTAAGTCAGCTAAAATCTGCTGACTTCCCCCAACAAAATCAAATCCCGACCCTGAGCTGTCAGATACTTAGGCAACCGGGAAGGGACACTGATGAATAGAAAAGCAGCTGACAAGAAATCGAAGCCTTTGTTTCTGCCAGCAAAGAAGCTTTTCAATTCCTGCATGCTCAGATATAAGTCAAGACTCCCTCACTGCTTCCCACTACTGGTAAAATAAATGCTTTCTATTCTTTCTGGTTTATAAGCTTACAAAAGTCAGACAGGCAACTGTGTTTGACAGACCTATTACTTTATCTGTTCCATATCCTACATTTTTAAATTGCCCAGGGGCAACAAGTAGGCCTGGGGATGTGAGTGTGTGGGGGGGAGGGAAGGGAGTTATGCAAGGGGGAAGAGACCTGTCCCCGAACTTTGGTGGAGCAGGACCTCTGCACCAGGAATATTTCTGGTGTCATGAGCCCCTATTACTTGCTGCCTATGGTCACTCTTCTCTGTGTCTTTTAGGTAATATAACAATACCTTTTTAATAACAACCTTTTGCCCAGATAGTTTCACTAAATAACACAATATATTTTTTATTATCTTAATATTTTTGTTATTTTAACATTTGAATTCTTCAAAAAGCTCTTCCTATCTATCTTTGTCTATTTATTTAAAAAAAAAATTGTTTAAGCCAGTTAGTACTCTAAAATAAAGTACTTCAGAACAGGACAAGACTACTGAAGTACAGGCAGTCCCCGGGTTACGTACAAGATAGGGACTGTAGGTTTGTACTTACGTTGAATTTGTACTTAAGTCGGAACTGGCGTCCAGATTCAGCCTCTGCTGAAACTGACCAGCAGCTGACTACAAGAAGCCCGAGGCAGAGTTTCTCTGCCCCGGGCTTCCTAGAATCAGCCGCTGATCAGTTTCAACAGCTGCTGAATCTGGACGCCTGGGACAGAGCAGCTGGGGTGCTGCTGGGTAGGTCCGCGCAGCGCCGCACCTCGGCGCTGCGGGGCCCAACCCGGCAGCGCCCCAGCTGCTCTACCCCAGGTGTCCCCAAGTCAGCTGCTGCTGAAACTGATCAGCGGCTGATTCCAGGAAGCCAGGGGCAGAGCAACTCTGCCTCGGGCTTCCTGTAGTCAGCTGCTGGTCAATTTCAGCAGCGGCTGACTTGGGGACACCTGGGGCAGAGCAGCTGGGGTGCTGCTGGGTTGATCCAGTAGCGCCGCTCCTAGGCGCTACTGGACCAACCCGGCAGCACCCCAGCTGCTCTGCCCCAGGCATCCTGATTCAGCCGCTGCTGAAACTGACCAACAGCAGCTGAATCAGGATGCCTGAGGCAGAGCAGGTGGGGTGCTGCCAGGTTGGTCCCGTAGTGCCGTGGAGCGGCGTGCTGCGGGACCAACCGGCAGCGCCCCAGCTGCTCTACCACAGGCGTCCACGAGAAAAGCCTGGTCTGCTGGGGGGGGGGGGGCACTAGCAGCGCCTTCTCCCCCCCCCTCCCCCCCCCCCAGCAGACCATGGAGACGTGGGCAGCGGGACCGGGACGCGCTGCGGTCCCGCCGCCCAGGTCCTCCAGGGCTTTGCTCCACATTTGCTGGGGGAGGGCCAGCAGACCAGGGAGACGCGGAGGACCCGGGTAGCAGGACTGCCCAGACACTCCGGGGTCCCGCCCAGGTCCTCCGCAGCTTTGCTCCGCGTCTCCCTGATCTGCTGGGGGGGCTCCCCCAGCAGACCAGGGAGACGCGGAGCAGCTTTTCTCGCCCCAGAGGACGCGGGCGACCGGACCACGGCGTGTCTGGGCGGTCCCACCGCCCGCATCCTCCGGGGCAAGAAAGGCCCCGTTCGTAAGTACGGATCCGACATAAGTCGGATCCGCGTATCTCGGGGACTGCCTGTATGTTGTTATGCTTAACTCTAGGGCACAATTAAAATTTTTTTTATTAATCCAATTTGTTTGCCATTCTTCTCTTAAACCTTTCTGTACAAGACTTGTGAATTATTTTTAATAGAGGGTATTTTTGTAGCAACGCTTCTATTTCTTATAGCATTTTAGCAGCTTTGTGTGTTGTTTCATTCTCTGTTATCCCCAAATGCTCTGGAATCCAAGCGAATGCTGCATGTATCCTCATCTGTAGTAACTCTGTTATTAGAAATATGATTTAATTGATTGAATCACTTCTACATTCTCTCTTTTTTTTATCACCATAAGACCTGAGATTGAATCTGAAAAAATGACCGTCACTGCTGGGCATACATCCCAGATCCAATTTAATGCTAGCATTACTGCTACTAGTTCAGCTGTCATGATAGCAATATAATCAGATACTCTCCTAGCAGTACTTATTCTGAATTTTGGTATACAACATGCTGTCCCTAATCTTCCTGTTTTTTTTTTTTCTTGCATCCATCTCTATATATTTGACAAAACCAGTCCCATTTTTATTTATATTCCATTATACTTCTTTTTTTAATACCTACTCTCTTTTTTTTTATCCTTAAGTTTAGAGAAGAAATCTAAATTCATGTTTGGACAAGCAGCTTTCCATCCATAACTAATTTTTCCATGACTAAATGTTCTGACTTCATTCAGCTTTTCCTTGTCTTCAACACTTGCATGCACACTTTAACTCATGTTACATGTGAACTTCTAACATTGTGTGCTAGATTTCAACTCTTGTATGCCCTCTTATATTTGTTTGGTACTTTCATCAATGCAGTTCCATTAACGTTAGCCTAGAAAGTTAGGTCTAGCAGTTTCATTTGTAGTGTAAATGGCATTTCACTAGCAGCTATCTGTATTGTGTAATAAATACACTTCACACAATTTGTAGTGCCAGGGCTTTTTTAAAATAATTTTAAGTTCCGATTTTGAGGCTGATCTAAAAGTTTGGCAGCCATAGACAATAAATCATCTGATTAAGGCTCTCTGTACCATCAGCAGTTGTTTTTCCTGTGTCTACTTCTTTGCTTTGTATTAATGGGCTAATTAACTCTCTTGACTTCCCAGCCCATTCTAATCTGCTAATTAGACACTGTCAGGTCCACCATGTGGGACTTAGTTGAAATTTAAGTGATCAGAGTGCTGGCTAAGCTGTTGATTCCCAGCACTCTGTCATGTGAAGTCACCAGAGTAAATGAGAAGAAAATCAAGCCACCTATTTGCATTTCATGTTGTTATTTTTACTTGTGAGGGGACTATTTTATCTCTGTTTACCAAGGCACTAAAGCAGAGTGGTATGATTTTTTTTTTTTAAAGCTGCTGAATATCTGAAATTCTCATTAATTTCATTGGGACCTGTGGATGCTTTTGGAACACAAGCTTACTTTGATTTAAGATTTAGCCTGATGTTTGAGGCTTAACATGCTAAAATGTGGCCTCATCTATACCAGCAAGAAAAATCTTCACCTCCTGTGTTTATTAAATATGGCCCCATCCGTTCTGGAACTTTGTAGGGGATCCATTACTCAGATTGAATTTTGCAGCTTTGGCTGCAAATAGTCATTCATGTCACTCACTAACTCATTTTTTCCAGTTGAGATGGAGGGAATATCAAACATTTCATTATGTTTCAGGCATCCTAGTTTTCTTCATGCATTGATCTGGTTCAAAATCATCAGGGGATACCAGCTAAGTCCTATTTATAGAACTTTGTGCATGAGCTTTATACACAAACAGCTGCTCTGCTTTCTCACACGCGATGCCATTTAAAGGGCAAGAAGAAATCTGAAAATGAAATCTAACAGTTTTGTTTCTTTTTGATAACACAGACATTTAGTGAATTCAGAGTACTGGCAAGAGTTATGGTTAGTAACAAAGACAGAACAACATTTGTTTCTCAGGCTCAGATGAATTTTACTGATTGAAAGTGTATTTTGGAATAATTTAACTGCAGTCATTAGAGTGGAAAGATTCAAAATAGCCTGAAAGCTAGGTGGCCAACCCTGAATTTTAGGGAGATTTGGTCCTCAGATTCCGTAATACCACTTTAAAATCCCAGCCTGATTTTGACAACTGAAGTATGTGCAAAAAGGCATAATTGGAACATCATCATCTTAATAAAAAACACTAGATGCCAAAGTAGGGTGACCATATTGCCTGTTGTTGAATACGGGACACCTGGTAAAATTTTACCCAAATTCAAGTGAGTTCTAGGGCAATCAATCATACAAATGTTTAAATTAGCCCCTGAAATACTGTGTAGCTAGCTTATTTTTATTTACCTTCTTATCTTTAAGGCTTTAGGGTTCAAACAGGAAGGTGTGATACATGCACTCCCGTGCACCTCTCTCATAGATGGATGCATGTGAGACTGACTGACTCAACTCTTTCTGCCTGGTATTCTCCACCCTCCACATCTTGCAGGGCCCCCAAGTCAGATGCATCTCTCCTGCTGCCTGGGGCAACATGTGTGGGGAGAGCAAGCAGGGTCACATGCTCCCCTCCTCAGATTTCTGCCAGCGTTCACACCAGAATGTGGCCAGCAGCAGTCTTTTGGCAGTGTGTATGGGAAGAGTGGGAAGGAGGAGCCGGGGGGAGGGGGAAGAGGGAGGGATGATTTTGCAGAGCTTATCTCTGCTCTCTCTCCCCCATCACTGCTCCCCTGTGGCTCGAAGTAGCTTGTCCCTTCATGCCCGCACAGTGTTGGAAAGTAACTGACAGTCGAGGCTGTTGCTGGCCACTGACCTAACCCAGCGGCCTCCTGTCCCCTGGCTACAGGATGCCCAGGAAGAGATTAATCCCTAAGGATGCATTGAGGATGAGGGAACCTGGCTACATGGACTCTGAAGGGGCTTCAGCGAACCCGGCTAGAGAGGTGGCTCAGGAGGGGAAGGTGCCTAGGGAACAGAGGAACCCCAAATCCCTGGCACCAGGGCCCAGGACATGGGGGAGCAGTTGGAACAAGGTGCTGAGCACCTGTTCCTAAGGCTGCTCTGGAGCCTCAGGTTCAGGACATGAGCAGGCTGGAATTTGCATCCCCTGCTTCTTCAGAACTTAGCTGGCATGTGGAGAGGATGCCCTGTGCCAGCACTCTGCAGGGCTCTGGCACATGCAGGGCTCTGCTCTTCCTGACCAGGGCCTGGGACCAAAGGACTTGGGGCTTTCCCAGAGCACTGGCCAGAGGCAGTGAGGGAAGGAAGAAGCCTGCAAGCCAGGCTGTTAGTGAGCTGAGTGCCCCAATCAGAGGCTGGTCCTCTGTACAGCACTGGGAGTGGAACACATCCCACCATGGGTGGGGCATGGGGGAGCAGTTGGCCTTGAGGGGAGCATTGAAGGGATAAAGCAGACAGCAAGAGGGAGAGCATGGAAAGGGCTGATGGATGGGCAACAGGAGCGACATGTAAATGGCTGCCGCCTGGTGCCTGCTTGCACTCCCCAACTACTGCAGCCAGTGGCAGCTGGCAACGGAATGGGGGTGGGACCCCTGAGACCTGGCACACAGCAGGGGCTGCACTGACCGACTAAAGGGAGAGCAGCCAGCCCCGTGTGCTTTATCTTCACCCCGCTACCTGCCTTGCATACCCACAACCATTGTCGGCCACTGGACCTCTTCACTCCCTACCGGAGGGTGGGCAGCTAGAAAGCAGGGATCTGGCCAGCAGCAGGACCTGCCAGAACTGATACAGAGGAGACAAAAATATGGGTCATTTTCCCTGTTTTTAAGAAAAAATTAGGACACTTGCAGAAGGACTTCAATATGGGACTGTCCCTTTAAGAACAAGACATCTGATCAACCTATGTCGAGGGGCCTTTGAAGACCCAGGCCTTCAGACTTTTGACACTTGAACCTCCCATGGATTTTAATTGCATTTCAGGGCATAGAAGTCTGGAAAGATCAAGTCCTAAGCATGGAGTTGTACAAACAGTAAAATCTTGAGTAGGAGCAGAGTGGTTATTTTATTTCTCTATTTGGCAATGGTGGAACTGCTGCTGGAACATCGTGTCCAGACCTGGTGCCCACAACTCAAGAAAGATGTTGGTAAATTGGAGAAGATTCAGAGAGGAGCCAGAAGGATAAACATACCTTATAGTGACAGACTCAAGGCATTAGATCTGTTTATCTTATAAAGAGCAGATAAAGGGGTGGTTTGACTACAGTCTCTAAGTATCTACCCAGGGAACAACCAGAGATGAAAGTAACTTACATTTCATACAGGTACTGTCCTATCACAACCCAGCCCCCTGATGAGAGGGGGTTACATCAGGGCGGGGGGTATTGTGATACAACAGTATCTGTAAGAAATATAAGCATGGGGTGGAGTGTGGAGAACAAAGGGTTGGGGTGCATGGGGAGATGCATAAGCGTACAGGGGGGTGGGGTGGGGTGGTGGTGGTGCAGGAGGCAGGGAAGGAGGTGCTGCTGCATTCCATGGATAGAAGTGTTTTTCATCAGATAGAGGGTTTATAATTTGGTTCAGTGACTTTCTGTATGCAAATTGTTCCAGCACCCTGAAAGGTGTAAATATTTAATTGTGAGAGTAATTAACTTTTGGAATAATTCACCAAGTGTCATGGTGACAGTGGTCTTTGAATCTATGAAATTCCTGGTCTTGCATGCAGTAATTTACTTGCTTTCTTAAGATTCTGTCCTTAAGTCTTTTGTTTTCATTCTTGTTGGGATTAAAAAACAGTTCCCATGCTGGAAATTTTAAGAGAAAATAAATTGCAAGGAAAATGGGCATGGTGATGTGAGAGAAATTGTAATCAAAACATGTCGGGCAATGGTAGTGGCTCTTCACTTTTATTTTTATTTTCCTCTCTCTCTTTAAACAGCAAGGATTTCAAAGATTGTTCAGCCCCACTCTCAAACCCTGACCATCATATCTGTGTGGAGTCCCTTGGGTCCAGTTGTGTGGCTCCAGTTGTAGGAATGGAGCAGTATTTTTGAAAATGCTTAGTGGGGGCCAATGTTCCCTCTAATCTTTTCCATCCGTGTGTGGAATATAATTGGTTACCTGGGCATGTGTGAATGTGTATCTCAAATAGAAACAACACACCCACCTATGGGCACTCTGCTAATCAGCTGAGTGGCATTTGAATCTCTCCTGAGGGTGCCTAAGTGCACAGCTTGTAGGGAACACTGGCGGTGGCCTGCCCCTTCTCCTACAGCAGTGGGATTTACTTGCCCATGCCACTTCCTGTGGCTCCCTTTGGCTGCAAATGGTGAAACGGAGTTAATTGGAACCACGAGGCTCCGTAGCTGCAGCTCCCATAAGTAAACAAACTAGAACGGCCAGTTAATAGGTTTCTCAAAGTGACTTCGTGGACCACTTTGAGAAACACTGTCCTACAGCAGTCAATGAGAGCTCTCCATCACCCACTTCAATGGAAGCAAAGTTAGGGCAAATCTGAGCATTTTGAAAACCCCTTCCTTTACTGGTTTCTTCAGGTGACTTTTAGGCCCATGTTCAGTAGTCTTTATTCTGTTAGATAAATAACTCCTGTTTCAAACATTAAAACGAAGGAGTCCTCATTTGTAATTCTATCACTGAGATATTGAACAAAAATGGAAATGCTCTAAAACTAAATACAAAGTAAAGATTAATGCAGGGACTGATTCTTCATTGAGTTACTTGATCAGCACAGTTCCATTGAAACTGAGTTACACTCTTAGGATATGTCGACACTTGCACCCTCTTTCGAGAGAGGGATGCAAATGTACACATTCAAAATTGCAAATGAAGCCGGGATTTAAATATCTCACGCTGCATTTGTCTATTCACGTTATGGCACTATTTTGAAATAGCGCTATTTTGAAAAAAGAAACGCTGTCTAGACGCGGTTATTTCGAAAGAAAAACCTTCTTCTGAAATAACTGGTAAACCTCGTTGTAGGAAGAATAAGGGTTATTTCAGAAGAAGAGTTTTCTTTCGAAATAACCGTGTCTACACAGCACTTCTTTTTTCGAAAAAGTGCTATTTCAAAATAGTGTCATAATGCAAATATGCAAATGAAGCACGGGATATTTAAATCCTGGCTTCATTTGCATTTTCGAATGTCTACATTTGCATCCCTCTTTCGAAAGAGGGTACAAGTGTAGACATACCCTTATAGAACTATAGTAAAGCAGTAGTGAATTAGTCTCATAAAATATAAATTGCATGCATGAGAGGAAGGCAATATTGCACTTTAAATTTTGGCTGTTTGGCAAATGTGTTCCTATGAAACTACAGAGGGTCATTATTAATATTACATGATATTATACACAGTGCTTGTATAGTACTTCTTATCGGTAGATCTCAAAGCGCTTTACAGAAAAAGTGTATTGCAAAATGCTTCTACAGACAACTAATATTTATTTAAATGAAAGTCCTGCATTTGACACTAATTTCTGGCATGCCAAACATGACACAAGATAGTAACTCTGCTATTGATACAAATTTGTCATTAGTTAATATTAGCCTATTTCTGTTTTTACACAATTATTTAATTTATAAATTAAATTTCATATTGACTGCACCTCATGATCACCTTCTAAATATCTTGGTATTACTAATTTATTACAGTTTTTTATTTTGTGGCAATAGAGGCAATCTTTCATTGGATTTAATACATAAGTAGGTTATGGTATTTTATGTGTTGTTTAGAACTCTTTATGTAGTTTCTGAACACATTTTCCCAACATGCTTATGTATGTTTAAAACTACTCTGTTGTATTTAAAACTGTTAGGTAGACAAATGAGGATTTTACCATCTAATTCTATAGAAGATGCCACTTGAAGCCAAATGAATAATTCATACGGTTTAGGCATAATCAGGCTATGTGCTTTGTGAAATTCTCAGATGATGTACAAAGGTTAATTTTTTTTTATTAAAAAAGAGCTCAGATGGTTCTGTCCCCAACACAAAAGTACAGGTTACCTAGGATACCATATTAAAAAGACAGAAAGGTTCAGGATGTGTATACAACCCTTTACATAATGCCAAATACATTCCAGGACTTGTTTAATCCAATAAGCTTATTTATGTATAAAGACTTTTCTAATCCAGTTTTTTTAATTTTTCAGAAAAAACAATGCAAAAATGGGAAAACTAGAGCAGAATGAAGGTGAAGAAATATAGCCACCCAAAAAGACAAGAGGGAGAAGAAAAGAGAAAAATGCCAGACAAGGAAAAAGAAATAAATGCTTAGGAGATGTAAAGAAACCTGATTTAGACAAATGGGGAATTACACTGATCTATCGATACACATATATTACACATAAGGATTACAAAGTGTGATGTCAATTTCCTTTTATTCTGTATAGCCAGAAATGCCATCAAGATGTTTTCAAAATGTTGGAGTTTATTCTGCCAGTTGTTGTAGGCTATTCTCTCCTAGACTGCCAGAGCACACAGTTCAATACATCAGCTCTCTCTATGTGGTCTGCAGTCACCTTCTGCTTCAAAATACTGTCCGTGGCTATCAGAGAAGAATTCCTGCCTCACTTCCAAATCAGACAGCACTAGAGATCTAGGTCCACATTCTCAGCTGGAGTAAATCATACAGTGAGAAATTTTGTGCTGCTCCAATCATTTTTGTGCTACTCCTGCCTTAATTGTCCCGCAGAAAATTCCTTCAGTGTGGGCACAGCGCCTGCATCAATTTCCCCCTTCATCCTGCAGTGCAGCATTTGAAGGGGTGGGGTGAAGCATGCCTGCATCTGGCCAGTTCTCAAATAGTATATAGTTTCTGAGGGACTGTAACTAACTGGCATAAATTAAAGCAACCCATTTGCTAGAATAATTTATGCCATACCCAGGATAGTTTAAGAATCAGGGAGTCCTGTTTTTTTTTTTTATTTCCTTCCAGAACTGAATGGGTCTTGGTATAGCAGAGTCTTGGCCATCTTTTGTTCCTTGTATATACTTACATCACTCTGTATATACTTACATTTGCTCTGTTTAAAAAACATGGCTCTCTAGAAAGCCTCTTGGGCTAGAGTTTGTATGAAGAATGCAAAATAAATGTATTGTAGGTGATTGATGCATAACAGTTGATAACCCTCCTAGTAAGGACATTCTTTGGAAAGCTATCTAGGAACCCCCATACAAGTACTACTAGTGATTTAAGAGCATGAGTCCTATTGACAGATAAGTGGCTAACCACCCAAACATTGATTCTCCTTCCATTAAAGTGAATGAGATGTGTGCTACTAAATTCAATGGAAGCTGCTGCAGGCTATGAACATTTAAACATTTATAATCTAGAAATGTCGTTGCAAATGTTTGAACAGAAGACAGACCCTCACCCCAACTTCAGCCTGAAACTGGTCTATATTCAGCAGGACCCATTGGTTCCAGTGGGTGGATTAGCATGTATGGAGCTAACGGAGGCCCCAGTTAGAAAGAAAAAAGCTAGTAAGTGCAGAGTAAAGATGAACTAATGAATGGTATCATTCTGCATTCTTATTCTGAATAAATGATACCTGTGAGTTTACTCTCAGAGTAAGGCACTACAGGAAGGGTGGAAAAATCAGTAACAAGTCTTAAAAGTAATACTGTAGTCACTGGGTTTGCTGCATTCTTGAAAGTACAGTTGCCTCCAGACATTTAGACACTGGGCTAGAGAACAGGTTAAAGAATATTTAGATAAATTAGATTTATTCAAGTGTGCAGGGGCTGATGAAACTCATCCTAGAATACTTAAGGGACTACCTGAAGCAATCTCAGAGTTATTAGAAATGATCTTTGAGGATGGGAAAGGTCCCAAAAGGCTGGAGAAAGGCAAACATAGTACTTCTCATTAAAGAGAGGAACAAGGAGGACCCATGGAATTATAAACCAGTCATCTTAACTTCAATATAATCGACCCTGGAGCAAATTATTAAAAAAATCAATTTATAAGCACCTAGAGGATAACAAGGTTATAAGGAATAGTTAGCATGGTTTTGTCAAGAATAAATTATGGCAAAGCAACTTAATTTCCTTTTTTTTATATGATTGATTACTTAGTGGATGGGAGAAAGCAGTAGGCATGATATACCTTGATTTTAGTAAGGCTTTTGACATAGTGCTGCAAGACATTCATATAAGCAAACTAGGGAAATGTGGTTTATGTGAATTTACTATATGCTGGGTGAACAACTGGCTGAAGGACCATGTTCAGTGAATAGTTACCAGTGGTTTGATGTCAAATTGTGTGGGGATATCTAGTGGGGCCTTCCAGAATTTGCCCTGCGTCCACTACTATTCAATATTTTCATTAATGACTTGGATAATGAAGTTCCGAGTATGATTATAAAATTTGTAGATGACATCAAGATGGGATGGGTTGCAAGCACTTTGGAGGACAGGTTTTAAATTCAAAATTTCTTTAAAAATTGGAAAATTGGTGTGAATTCAAAGATGAAATTCAATAAAGACAAGTCAAAGTACGTTACTTTGGAAAAAAAAAATCAAACTCACAAATACAAAATGGGAAATAACAGGGCAAGTGGTAGTACTGCTGTAAAAGATCTGGGAGCCACAGTGGACCACAAACTGAATATGAGTATTCAGTGCAGTGAAGTGCCAAAAAGGCTACTGTGACTCCATAGTGTATTACCAGGGGTAGCGTACTAAAGGCACAGGAGGTCATTGTCCCACTCTACTCAGCACTGGTGGGGCCTCAGCTGGAATACTGTGTCCGGTTCTGGGCACCACAACTTAAGAAGAACATGGGCAAATTGGAAAGAGTCCAGAGGAGAGCAACAAAAATTGGAACAGTTTTAGAAAGCTCTCCTGTAGGAAAGTTGAAGAAGATGGTCTGTCTTAGTGTTGCAAAAGTAAGTCTGAGGGCTGATCTGAGAGGTCTTCCAATATGCTAACAGCTGTTAAAAGAGGATGGTGATCAATTGATCTCTGTCCACCAAAGATCAGACAAGAAGTAATGGGCCTAACTTACAGTTAGGGAAATTTGTATTACATATTAGGAAAAACTTCAAATGATGAGGGTAGTTAAACTCTGGAATAGGCTTCCAAGGGAGGTTGTGGAGTGCCAATTGTTAGATGCTTTTAAAAACAAGTTAGACAAACACCTGTCAGGGATGGTCTAGATTTACTTGGTCCTACCATAGTGCAGCAGGCTGGATTTGATGAGTTCTTATGGTCCTTTGCAGCCCTACATTTCCACGATTCTATGATTTACTGACAAATACCAAAAACATTAGGAGTGGATAAATGATATTTATTTTTAGCTATCCTGTTCAGTACTTTGCCGCTGGTTCCATCCACCATTTACTTTTATTATGCTCTTTGAGACTCCATTCTAATGCTTTCTCTATATTCTGCTTATATAGTTATTGCAAATTGAAGACAGCTCTTTCCAGGTGTTCATGAATTATTGTTTCAATTCACTTTTGTGCTTGTAAGTTTTTTATTTACTCCTTTCTTCAATTAATGGCACAATCCTTGTATTAGTTTCAAATCAGATGTCTGTGATGACAAGGCAGAAATCGCTTGCAGCCAAATTCACTCAGGGTGTAAAGCTACCTTAGTCAATAGTGCAGTGAAGAACTATGATCCTTTTCTTCAAGGTCTGTGAGCGGTTTTTTTCAATATGGAGGTTAAGATATCTTTTTACTGAAAACTACAGTCTTTCAACATTCCTTCTTAATGGGATGATATTGACTGAACATCTTCATTAGGAGTAGGTGAGAGAATACATTTTCTGTTTTAGCTTTTGGTAATGTAAATAGAGAAAAATAATGCTAATTGACAATATATTTAATATATTTCTGTATTTAAAGGGATCGTAGGCTGCAGTCTTAGTGGGGCAATGGTGGCTTTTCATGTTGTTTCATGGGAACTTCTTTTTGGACAATTGAAAAGTACCTGGTTTTTATTTAATCACTGTAAATATTTTGTCACTTCCTAACTACAAACTGTTGTTTCAAGACACATTGCTTTACTGAGTAGAACTTGCCCTGGGTTTACTAAGAACAAACAGTCCAGTGGAACAAGTGTTCGGTGTACTAATAGTGTTTGCATTGAAGAAAAAAGCCAACTGAGTTTAGCTGTTATTGAAGTTATTCTTCTGCTCAAAGTAAATGTTAAACAATACTTGTTCAGTGTTTTATGATAAAGGCATATTTGGGAGAACCGTGGGGGAAATCCTCCACTTTGGAAAATATGCTTGTATTGGTGTACAGTTAGAAGCTGGCATATGTGATGCTAACACATATCTCCAAACTAGTGTACTTACTCGTCTCTTGTATATTTTATAACCTAAAAAAAGTTGCCACAAAAGCGTCCAGGATTTTGACGTACAAATCCTTGATGTTGAAATATTTAAATTGCCACTAATGAAATGCAGCTGCCCAACACTTCAGGTTGAACCTCTGTGGTTCAAGGACCATGGATGTTGCCGGACGAGAGAGCCCTAGCAGCAGAGGTTGCTGGTGGCTTGGAGCAGACATGGCTAGCAGGGCAGCAGAGCCTACAGGGCAGTGAAGCCGGCAGCTGGGGGGCAGGGAAGCTGGTGTGGGGAGAGAGAGGAACAGAGCTTGTGGGGCAGTGACGCCACAGCCAGCAGGACCGCTGGGAGCTCTGGTGGGGCGGCAGGGTTGCTGCAAGGCTGGTGGGGTTGACAGGAGCTCTGGTAGGGCAGTGAGGCTGCCACAAAGTCAGCAGGGCCAGTGGGAACTCCAATGGGGCTGCCATGAGGCTGGTGGGGATGCTGGGAACTCTGGCAGGGCTGCAGCAGTTCTAGCAAAGCTGCTGCAGCTTGTGGGGCCAGGAGCTCAGCAGAGCTGCTATAGCTTGCAGGGCTGGGAGGCTGGTACCCCCCTCCCAGACCTCTCTTGGTCCAGCAAACTCCTTAGACCAGGCAGATCAAACTCGAAGTCTACTGAGGGCCACACAAATGAAAACTGATAGCTTTCAGGGCCACCGAAGAAAATGTACTTCTATCGGAAAGTCATAATTATTTATTATTATAGATTATGTTTTAGGTATATTTTATAATATTTTTTCAGGGCTTGTTTGAATATAATACAATAATTTGATGTGTAAAATTATTTGCATTTTTGAAGACTTTGAGTTTAAGGTGCTTCAACCCCCCCCCCCCCCCCGTCCTAACCCAATGCCTTCCCCCTCCCACAGAGCCAGGCATCCCCGGTTCCTCCTGCTCTAACCCAATCCCTCCTCTCCCTCAGAGCCAGGCACCCCCATACCCCATTCTAACCCAATCCCCCTCTGCTCCCCCAGAGCCAGAGACTCCCAGCACCCCCCCACTCTAATCCAATGCCTCCCCGCTCCCCCAGAGCCAGGCACTTCCAGCCCTCCCCACTATTCTAACCCAATACCCCCTCCCTGCACCAGAGCTAGGAAGCCCCGCTCTAACCTAATTCCTGGATCCTGGAGCCACCGCCGCTCCCATGCGCTTCTCCCTCCAGGCGCTGGGGTGCATACACAGAGCGGCTGGCAGTGAGCAGTCCTGGTGCATGGCTCAGAACTAGCAGAGCCGCACTTCCTTAATCAAAGAACTGCATGAGGCTTGAAAGCCACAGGTTGGCCACCCATGTTATAAACAATAGATCATTTATAAAGATGTAGGCTGCAAAAAAATTTGATCAGGCCGCGTATTTGACATGACTGCCTTAGACCAAGACTGGTCAGGTCCTGAGGATGCTGGACCAGAGAGGTCCGACCTGTATTAAAAGATTATAGCACCATGCAATGAGCCTGATCCTGAGAAGGGCTGAACACCTGTTAATCTCTCTGAAGTGAGCAATTGCTATTCCTGTATTTTTGCTTATATAAATGTCTTTGAGACAATGATTTGGTCACAGACTCAGAGTCATGTGATCGTATGCGATTAATGCCTTCTGCCATGCATTCCAGTAACTAGCTCACTGCATTTCATTGCATGTTATTTGTCCTTTATATTGAAGTATTGCCTGGAGGTCTCAACCAGGTCTGGTCCTCATTGGACTAGGTGCTGTAGGGCTGCTCAGCAAACGACAGTATCTGCCCAAAGAGCTCACACTCTAAAAGACAAGAAACGACAAGTGAATTAAACGAGCCCACCTGGGGCAGGAGGAGAGGAAGGAGTGGGGATGCTGAGGCAACAAATAGATTGAAAATACTTTTTTATTTAAAAACTCTCAAAACACTTTGAGGCACTGTGAATATTAAAATTAAAGTAATTTTACAGCTGGTTGAATGAGTCACGCTGCAAGTAAAGGTTAGCAACTGAATCTGTGGCAGAATCAAGACTAGAACCCAGAAGTCTTAATGGCAGTCCCTTGTGCTAATCGGTCATGTTGCACTTCTCTTCAGGGATACCTGCAGCATTTGGAAATATTTGGAATTCTTTTTAAAGAATGTGAAGTTTTTTTCCATGTCTCTGCATGTTTGTGTCTACATCCCCCATGTCACTTCTTCCCATAATTCCCCTGCAGAGCTGAGTGCGATTTTTCAGAGTGGTTTTTCCTCATTGTTAATCATTATTTTCATATCTGAGCTGAAACGTTATAGTTTAAGGGCCCAATGCCTTATTTTCACTTACCTCTTTTTCATGGATAACTGCATTTTTCTTCAGCCACAGCACAGTGGTGGTAGGTAATATATAATATACAGAATACTTTGAGCTGTCAGGTATCCCAAAGCTTTGTGAGAAATCATTTTCTGCTTTGCGTGTGCTCTATTGCTTTCTGCCACAGAAGTGAAACAGTAGGAAGGGCTGGAGAGCAAACTTCCTATTACTCATACATTGACTAACATTAGCATAATTCGTTGACCAAAGGATAGAAATTATAGCAAATAAAACACCATATAATTGGTTAATGCAGTCTTACGCTGAGGTCATAATAACTGAAAGAATTCAAACCTTCAAAGTATTGCATCCTTGCATTAGCGTAGGCGTTCAGATCTGTAGACATGCACTACAAATGAGCCCATAGGCAGTGGATGTCTTTTTAGCTTACTCCTGGAGAGCAGGGTTACATTTTCCTCTTTTATACCAGATTTTTTTCTGTCTGGGAGGAGACAAGATAGAGATCTTTGTAAAAAAAAAAAAAAATACATGGTGCATCAGTATTACAAGCCAAGGTAGGGGGGAAACCCCCCCCCAGAAAATCATATAAAATTAAACTCTTCACTTGGAAAGGGGGAAACCATCTTCAGTCCATTTTAGCCTTTTAATTCATGATTTGGAAAGGAATGTCGTGGTTTCCAATGTCCCTCATTTCAATGCATAGATTATATAAAGGAAATAATGCTGAAGGAATATAAAAGTTGCAAAGTGGAGCACTCAATAGTTCAAAAATATCAATATTATGGATGATCAGAGAACCTTAATTTGACTTTCTTATAAGCATAGGATAGTACTTAGTTATATAATCACAGTTTTCTCCATATCTTGCCTTGTTCACTGAATAAGTATGTGATGGGCTATGTTCCCCACTGTTAATGGACTGGAGTACCAGAATCAGAGCAATTAGCATATCTGCAGGTAGGCTGAGCTAACCTGAAGATCATAGAATACTAGGACTGGAAGGGACCTCGAGAGGTCATCGAGTCCAGTCCTCTGCCCTCATGGCAGGACCAAATACTGTCTAGACCATCCCTGATAGACATTTATCTAACCTACTCTTAAATATCTCCAGAGATGGGGATTCCACAACCTCCCTAGGTAATTTATTCCAGTGTTTAACCACCCTGACAGTTAGGAACTTTTTCCTAATGTCCAACCTAAATCTCCCTTGCTGCAGTTTAAGCCCATTGCTTCTCGTTCTGTCCTCAGAGGCCAACATGAACAAGTTTTCTCCCTCCTCCTTATGACACCCTTTTAGATGAAGCCCAACTGAGAGAGAAACTGGGTAGCCAAGGGGGAAGGCCACAGGGAGAGGGGAGGAATTCAGTTCTCCCTCTTTGGTTGCTGAAGAATTGAGGAAAAGCCAAGATATAGTAAGCTCGGGGAGGGGAAGTGGGTAAGGTCCTAAAGGAAGGGGAAGATAGGAAGAAATCCAGGAAAGCAGTGAAAAGTCTGAGAGAACAGATTTAAATGCTTGCCACTGCACCCCTGGACTGGAATTCAGTAGAGGGAAGGTTGGTTTCCTCTGCTGGTCCATAGAAAAAATCCTGAGCAACTTGTCCTCCTGTTTTGATTTTCGTGTAATCAAAGACTAAGAGGAGTAGCTTTGTTAGTCTGGAAAAAAAAAGTAGTCCTGTAGCACCTTAGAGACTAACAAAAAAAAAAAAATATATATGATATCATCCTCTCATCTGATGATTTTATTTATATATATATATACATGTTTGTTAGTCTCTAAAAGCATATCTACCCAGCAGCATTATTTCAGAATAATTGACATTATTCAAAAATAACAGAGTGCACTACACTACAAACCTTTATTTCGAAATAATGTCAAGCTGGAGGACTTCTTACTCTGACTCCCGTAGCCCTCATTTTACGAGGAGTAAGGGAAGTTGAAGGAAGAGTGTTCTTCCTCCAACTTCCTGCTGTGTAGACAGCATCTAAAGCTGACTTAAGCTATTTTGTCTTCAGCTGTGCAATTGATGTAGCTGAAGTTGTGTGTCTTAATTTGACCTCAGCCCTGCTGTGTAGATGTACCCTAAGATGCTACAGGACTACTCATTTTTTTTAAATGTAATCAAAAAGCTCTTGATGGAGCCATGTTGGAGAGTGTCTACACAACAAGCCTTTATTTCAAAATAATAGTGAGATGGAGGACTTCTTACTCCAGCGCCTGTAACCTTCATTTCATGAGCAGTAAGGGAAGTAGAAGAAAGACTGTTCTTCCTCTGACTTCCTGCTGTGTAGAGAATGCCAAAAGCTGAATTAAGCAATTTCAAGTTCAGCTACACAACTGACATAGCTGAAGTTGCATAGCTTATTTCCACTTTAGCACTGCTGTGTAGACATATCCTTAGTGTCTTACTATTTGTCCTATCTTTCTTATGGGCCACCCCTGCCTGAGCCTAGGCAGTTACCTAGGGCACTGTGGCACGAGGTGCCCGATGATGATGTCACGGGGCGCCCGGGCGCCTGAATATGACATCACAGCCATTGATAGATGGCTATCCAAACTTCTCTTAATGATCTCCAGTGATGAAGATTCCACAACCTCCCTAGGCAATTTATTCCAGTGTTTAATCACCCTGATAGTTAGGAATTTTTTCCTAATGTCCAACCTAGCCCTCCTTTGCTGCAATTTAAGCCCATTGCTTCTTGTTCCATCCTCAGAGGCCAAGGAGAACAATTTTTCTCCTTCCTCCTCGTAACATCCTTCATATGCTTGAAAACTGCTATCATGTCTCTTCTGTCTTCTCTTTTCTAAAGTAAAACAAGCCCAATTCTTTCAGTTTTCCCTCATAGCTCATGTTTTCTAGACTTTGAATAATTTTTGTTGCTCTTCTCTGGGCCTTCTCCAATTTTTCCACATCTTTCTTGAAATGTGGTGCCCAGAACTGGACACAATACTCCAGCTGGGGCCTCATCAGTGCAGAGTACAGTGGAAAAATGACTTCTCATGTCTTGCTCACAACACTCCTGTTAATGCACCCCAGAATCATGTTTGCTTTTTGTGCTACAGTGTCACGCTGTTAATTCATATTTAGCTTGTGGTCCACTATGACCCCTAGATCCCTTTCTGCATTTTTCCTTCCTAAACAATCACTTCCAATTTTGTATGTGAAACTGATTTTTCCTACCTAAGTGGAGTAGCTGCATTTGTTCTTATTAAACTTCATCTTATTTACCTCAGACCATTTCTCTAGTTGTCCAGATCATTTTGAATTATGACCCTATCCTCCAAAGCACTTGCAACCCCTCCCAGCTTCGTATTATCTGCAAATTTAAGAATCGTAGTCTCTATGCCAATATCTAAATAATTGATGAAGACATTGAACAGAACTGGTCCCAAAATGGGCCCCTGCAGAATCCTACTTGTTATACCCATCCAGCAGGATTGTGAACCGTTAATAACTACTCTCTGAGAACAGTTATCCAGCCAGTTATGCACCCGCCTTATAGTAGGCCCATCTAGGTTGTATTTCCCTAGTTTGTTGATAAGAAGGTCATACAAAACTGTATCAAATGCTTTAATAAAGTGTAGGTATACCAGGTCCTCTGCTTCTCCCTTTTCCAGGAGACTTGTTATTCTAGCAAATAAAGTTATCAGATTGGTTTGATGTGATTTGTTCAACAAATCCATGCTGCCTGTTCCCTATCATTTTATTATCTTCCAGTTGTTTGCAGATGAGTTCCTTAATTACTTGCTCCATTATCTTCCCTGTCTCAGAAGTTAAACTGTTCGGTCTGTCATTTGAGGCTGAAGGTTAAATTTTCAAAAGCAGATTTGTAAAGAAATGAGTCTTATGCTCCTAAGGAATGTAAGTGCCATTGTCCAGCATTCAGGTTCTATTGACACTCACAACACCACTGCTAAGAGGCTGCCTGACCCTGTAGGTGATAAAAGTTCCCTAGGTACCTAAGCTTCTTCTGATAGGCATGCACAAAACTTTCTAAATCTTGACCCCACCCCCTGCCTAATGAGCTGCTTTGAGCCCTTACTCATGCTTAGCCCCCGGAAAATCTTAAGGTAGATATTTTCTCACTTGTGGGACCTGATCTGGTAACTGTGCTCAGTGCATGCCTAACCATCAGAAAAGACCAAGCAGGTCAGGAACTTTGGGGCCAGGCAGACAGCTTCTGTGTCCAATTCAGAATATCCACTAGCCTCATTGTTAAGATATTTCACCTGCCGGCTGTAAGGGCTGGAAGAAAAAAAGTTGAATCCAGACTCTGTTTGCCTTGGAGTAAGGACTTCAGACTTTGTGTCCTACATTCCAGGAGAGTGCCCTAACCACCAGGCTATTGGATCTTCTGGGATGCGGCTTTTTCAGTCTCTCCTGTTGAAGCTATTTTATTTTGTCTAAATAAATACAGCATTGGTTGGATCAGGGAGTTGAACCTGACACTTCTACATGCTAGCTGAGTGCCCTAATCACTCAGCAGCTGAGTCAGCCTCTTTTTTCTAGTCCAATGAATAATCAGTCGGAAGTGGAACACATCCAGCAGAAGCGATTAACCGCACACAGCCATTTGGAGTAACATCCCAAGGATGTGGGACAGTGGAGTTCGAGTGTCTGCTCTGGATCAGACAGAACAAGAATTTGAAAACAGGTTTCCCATATAAGTGTAATAACCCCATGGTTAATGGCTGGTAACAGGATGTGGCTGACCTTGACCAGGTCCCTAACTCAAGAAAAGGGTTGATGGCTGAGAATCACAAGCAGAGATAGATGCCTGAATGAAGATGCCTGAGATCCTGACCAATGGGAATTAGGTACTTAAATCCTTCTGTAGACTTGAATCTTAAGTCCTGCCCTTTTCCTTTACATTTCACTGGATTTAGGTGGCTCCCTGCTCAGTTTGCTAGCTTGAAAATCCCACTGGTAGGAACTCAGCTTTCCCCTACAATGCACAAGGAACTTGGGAGTCCAACATGTGGCTCTGAATTCCAGGAGTGGCAGGGTATCTACAAAGTAGGCTGAATCTTGCAATGCCAAAGTAACTTGGGTGCTCTTGAAAGTGTTATCTGAAATCTCATGAACATAATTTGTCATATTTCAGAGCAGTTGAACTTGAACACTCACTGTATCTGAAAACCCAGCTTGTCCCAGTACTTCACATACTACTTCTTTGCCCTCTGAGGGTACATCTACACAGCAGCATCATTTGGAAATAATTGATGTTATTTCAAAATAACAAAATGTGCATCTATACAGCAAGCCATTAATTTGAAATAATGTCAAGATGGAGGACTTCATACTCCGACTCCTGTAACCCTCATTTAACAAGGAGTAAGGAAAGACGAAGGAAGGGTGTTCTTCCTTTGACTTACTGCTGTGTAGATAGCACCAAAAGCTGAATTAAGCTATTTCGACTTCAGCTACGCAATTGATGTAGCTGAAGTTGTGTGTCTTAATTCGACTTTAGCCCTACTGTGTAGATGTACCCCAAGTGACTCTCTGAATGGCAAAGTTTTGGACATGTTTTGGAGCTAGTACTATGTGGGGATCTCCAGAAGATTTGGGTTCTCTTTCCCAGCCTGAGTTTCTGGTCCCCCAGTTCAACATCCTTGTATTAGGTCCTGATTAAAGGACCTATATGGGTCCAGACATCTTGTCTCACTCAATTTATATGACCTTTGAATCCAGACTTCCTGTAGATTATTTTCAGCTTCCTTCTGTAGGTTTCAAAGATAATCCTGGTATGAGTCTGCACAGCAAATATATTTGTTGAGATTGGCTGCATTATATAGATAATACGATAGGTAATATGATATTTCCCCTGTATCTTATCCATTGAGGAAAGAGAGGATGGTTCACTGGAAGAATGAGTAAGACCATAGAAACAGGAAAAGATTTTGATAGCATCAGAGTAAATATGCAGATAATCTCTTTGAACTCTTTGCTGTGAATATAGCACTTTTTAAAGTTTCCTTGCATTGTATTTTATATGTATGAATATTTGTTGGAAAAATATTTTCTATGCAAAATGTCCTCCTGCATGTTTGTTTACAGTTTTAGATATTGCAACAGAAAGGGCTTACAATTTGATTTTCAGACAGCTGTGCGGTGGTACTATAGGACTGATAAACAGATGCCTCAGTCAATTGGAATACAAATTACTTTAGTTCACTTTCAGACTGCAATCCTTTTCAATAATATAACATTTTCAACTTAGTGACATCATATCTAGGAAATAAAACCTTTTGTTTTTCAGCAGTTGATAGATTTTTGGACAGAGCTGTGAAATATATCAGTAGTGACACTTAGCAAGGCATGCATTTAGAGATGATTGAATTTCTTGGGTCAGCTGTGATCCAGATAAAGAACCTGGATGGAATCTAAGAGGTCCCAGAGTAACATAGGACAAGAACAAAAAAATCTCTGTAATATACCTGAAACATTCCATTAAATGTCCACAGAGTTCATGTGGATCCCAGTGACATAAGAGAGGGAGAATCAATAGAACTGAAGATAAATTTAACACTATGGGTGTGTCTAGACTACAGGGTTTTGTCGACAAAAGTGGACTTTTGTCGACAAAACTATACCTGCGTCCACACTACCACTGAGTTCTGTCGACATAACGTCGACAGAACTCAGCAGTTTTGTCGACGCTGGTAAACCTCATTCTACGAGGCATAACGTCTTCTGTCGACAGAGTTTCTGTTGACAGAAGGTGATACTGCATGTAAACTGTCCTTTGCGTCCACACTACCATGCCGACAAAGCAGCTTGCTTTGTCGACAGAACTCAATGTAGTCTAGACACTCTTTGTCGACAGAAGTTTTGTCGACAGAAGCCTGTAGTCTAGATGTACCCTATGAGACAAGAACTGAAGACAGAATCAATGCAAGCTAACTTTTTAGAAGTCCATCTGGTGCCAAGTACAGGTGAAGAACAGTGAAGACTGACACTGGAGACCACCCAATGGATGTGCATGGTAGAGAGCAGGGTTTCTCACAACAAACCCTTGGGTGGTCTGAGTGCAGCCACCAACGCTTGCTGATGGCTTCTCTGACAAGGATCCTCAAACACTTAACTGTTGGAAAAACAAATCAATATGCCCATACACACATTCAAATCATTGCAATTTATTCATATAATAGGAAGATGGTTGAAAGCAGAGCTCCCCATTCAGTGCATTTGAATTTGCTCCTATTCTTGTGCTCGGACTGCCTCATAGAGGGAGCCCCTCCCCCTGGTAGGGAGCTGCCAAGCCCTGCAGCAGCCTGGAGCTGTTGCACTACTAGGGCAACTACAGAAACTGTAAATAGCCAATATGGCCCCAGGACGGGGAAGAGCCAACCCGTCTCTCTACCACTGCCTCCTGCAGCTCCTCTACAAGATGGGAACTCCCTTGCCACCTGAGGAATCTCAGGCCTCCTGTGCCTTGTCTTGGCAGGAGTGGGGAGCTGCCCAGGGATGCCCTGGTAACTGAATACTGCAGCTTCCTTCACTGACAGGAGCTGCCTCTGGCACTGTGCACACTGTTCTCCTCTTTCCCCATGTCTCTACCAGTTGGGAGGCTGTGCAGTGCAGGGTGCCAATCTCTTCTCACATTGCCTGCGCAAACACCAGCAGATCTTGCTGCTGCTCTTGGTAACAGCTTATCAGATACAATGGCTGGGAGCAGTAGGGAAGGGGTGTTGCTTTGCACCCCTTCATTTTCTACCTATGTTTCAGAGGCTGTAGTGGCCACAAAAAATCCACTGGGAGGTCACATTTGAGAGAGGCTAGCATAGAAGTGAAAGAGCAAGGGCTAGTCTTCTCTGATGAGAAATATTTGTTTGTATTCAATGGGCTCAGTCCTTAACTTCTGAAATTTGGTAATCTTCATTAAACTTCGATGGAGCTACACAATTTACACCAGCTGAGGATTTGGCTCAGTAGTCTCCAGGTTCAAAAGCAGATGTGTCTAATTCATCCGGCTTTTAATTAGGAAAGAAACTGAATCAAGGGCAGATTTTTCTTAATGCTTGGATGCCTGGCAAATAGTTCCTTTGTGAATTAAAGGGAAGAAGTTGAAATGGTTCCTTAGTGAAAGGTGTACATTAAAAATTAAGAGGTAGGTAAACAAACTTTCAGGGCTGTCAGGGAAATGAGCAAGGTGCACTCTAAGAGGTACTAAATGATGATAACTGACTAGTGGGAATAACTGAAACCAGTGGGATGTTAATGTTGGTGGTTATTGTCTGGAGAGGGTAGAGGGAGAGGGTAGGAGAGATGGTATCACTATGTGTCAAAATTGTCATATAAAACCAATGAGATACAATTTAACAGTAAAGCTCACAGCAGCAGTTGCCATTAGAGTAAAAGATTGTCAACAATTACAACACACTGCCATCACATTTCCCTATGCACTTAGAATGGGAAATAAGTGATCTCACATCCCCCTGTGTGGTAATTGTTAGGTAGTATGGTGGAGTCAGGCCAGAGGGCTATAGGAAAGTAGTAGAAGGAAAATATTAGTCTCAGATTAAATTGGTCCCTGTTCCCAGGATAAACAAACAAAGGCTGATCCAGAACCAGCAGGAATCTGCTAGGATCATTTGGGGGTCATTCAGGCCAATTAAAACACGTGGGTCCAATTAGGAAGCTTCCAGACTAATCAGAACACATGGGGACCTATTAAGAACAAGTTGAGACTGGTTTAAAAAGGCTTCCCTTCTGTTAGCTCAGTGTGCAAGGAAGGAGCTGAGGACAGAAGATGTTGTCAAGAGTCTGGGAGGAGAAAGTGCACGTCAATACCAGGCGGAAGAGCCTGCAGAGAGAAAGGTGCTAGAGAAGGCCATGAGGAAATGGCCCAGAGGACAGTAGCTGTCACACAGCTGTTATTGAAGATGTTTTCAGGCAGCTATTTTCACAAGGTCCCTGATCTGGAACCTGAAGTAGAGGGCAGGCCCAGGACCTCTCCCCCGCTCACCTCAATACCCCTAGCATTTCAGCAACATACAAGGACTAGATTTGGAAAAGAGGTTTGTTCAGCCCTGTACCATTTGGAAGGGCCACAGAGACTATGAAGTTTGGTTTCTCCTCTTTTCTCCATGCTTGCCAATGATGAGAGTAGCTCAAAACCAGCCAGCTGTTACCTAGAGAAAGTGACTACACTGTGGACTACTCTTAGCCTCTGAGGCAAGCCATCTGCCTGGAAGCATGGGAGCAGCCAATGTTGAGGAGGAGCTTTATCACAGTAGATACATGGGTGATCTATACATGCCAGGTAATGTTATAAGGAATTTGCAAGGTGCAATTACATCATACATCTGATACAGATCCACCTAAATTGGAAAAGAGTGGAAATAAATTTCCTTCTTGGACCACCCATTCAGGAGATAATAGGAGAAGTTCCTTAATAATACTTCAGAAAGTAGATAAATCAGCTAGATGCAAAATCATCCTGAATTTACTGCTTACAGTAGGGAGGAGATGCCAGAGCATGTAACTGAAACAGGGAGGCTTGTTTCCATAGATCACAAGCTGCTTAGATTCACTGTACAACTAGTTTTAGTTCTGTGTCTTATCAACCTATTTATAAATGATCTGGAGAAAGGGGTAAACTCTGGTATCCCTTGAATCGAGTAAGATTTCCCCTTGCATGCCTATTACTGATGAGCATGTAGATGAGAAATTAGGCCTGTTCTGGCAAGGAACACTCTCTGGCAGTGGCTGCATGTGAGGTCTCTATCTCTAGCAGGGCTGACACCAATGGTGCCAATACGGGCTTGGGCACACTCCTTACATTGGGCTCTTTGATTTTCTTCATGGAGACATCACTTGATCTCAAAGCGTTGTGAGCACCAGTCTTGATAATGGTCTTCCAAGTTACCCGATGCTTCACCTGCCTCTCCCAGGTTTCAGCGTCACTTTCACCAAGGTGTTTTTGAGAACATCCCTGTAGCATTTCCTCTGCCCACCATGAGACCTCGTCCCGGTCCTCAGCTGAGCACAGAAAATCAGTTTAGGCAGGCATGTGTCAGGCATCCTGACCACATGACCAGACCATCGTAGCTGCCAGTGCCTCAATGTTGCAAGAATCAATGTCTACGAGGATGGTAAGGTTGGCCCATCTGTCCTGCCACATGATGTCCAATATTTCTCCAGATCTGTAATATGTCATCTATAGGGAGTCAAGGCTTCAGCTTCATACAGCAACACTGGGATGACTACGGCATTGCAGATGTCATTCTTGGTCTGGGTCTTGATGTCATGGTTATCAAAAGCTCACCACCGTAAAAGTCCATAAGCTGCACTGGCACTGGAGATTCGATGATGGATTTAATTATTGATGTCAGCATTGCTGGACAGATAGCTTCTGAGATAAGGAAAGCTGTTGACATTCTCCAGCACTTGGTTGGTTCATATAATGGTATGGTGGATGTTGGACTGCGAGCGCTGCCAACACCCACCAGTGCTGCTATGGGCAGGGTAAACAAAATTTGCAGATACTAAATTGCTCAAGATAGTTAAGACCAAAGCAGACTATAAAGAGCTTCAGACAGATCTCACAAAACTAAATGATTGGGCAACAAAATGGCAAATTAAATTTAATGTTGATAAATGTAAAGTAATGCACATTGAAAAAAATAATCCCAGCTATACATGCAATATGATGTGGACTAATTTATCTCAAGAGAGTGATCTTGGAGTCACTGTGGACAGTTCTCTGAAAACATCCACTCAATGTGCAGCAGCAGTCAAAAAAGCAAACAGAATGTTAGAAATCATTAAAAAAAGGGATAGAGAATAAGACAGAGAACATCTTATTGCCTCTATATAAAACCATAGTATGCCCACATCTTGTACACTGCATACAGATGTGGTTGCCTCCTCTCAAAAAAGATATATTGGCATTGAAAAAGGTTCAGAAGAGGCCAACAAAAATGATTAGGGGTTTAGAACAGGTGCCATATGAAGAGAGATTAAAAAGACTGGGACTTTTCAGCTTAGAAAAGAGAAGACTAAATGGGGATATGATAGAGGTCTATAAAATCATGATAGGTGTGTAAAAAGTGAATAAGAAAAAATTGTTTACTTGTTCCCATAACATAAGAACTAGCGGTCACCAAATGAAATTAATAGGTAGCAGGTTTTTTTTTTTTTTTTTAAGGAAGTTTTTCCTTCACACAGTTCATGGTTGGCCTGTAGAACTCCTTGCGAGAGGAGGTTGTGAAGACCAGGACTTTAACAGGGTTCAAGAAAGAACTAGATACATTCATGGAGGTTAGGTCCATCAATGGCTAATAGGCCAGGATGGGTAGGAATGGTGTCCTTAGCCTCTGTCATTCTGGGAATGGGTGACAGGAGAGGCATTGCTTGACGATTTTCTGTTCTTCATACTCTCTCTGAAGCATGTGGTATTAGCCACAGTCGGCAGACAGGATACTGGGCTAGATGGACCTTTGGTCTGACCCAGTATGGCCGTTCCTATGTTCTTATGTTCATAGCACTTAAGTCCAATGATCACAGACCAGAACCCCATTGTGCTAGGTGCTGTACGAATCCCCCAAAATATCATTTTAAAGGGATTTAGGTTCATAAGTGCCTAAATCCCCTTGAAAATGAGCTTTAGGTTCCTGAATCAGTTAGGCATTGCAATGCTGAGCACAGCAATACTGAAATGCCTAAAAATCTGGGTCGTAATTCCTAAATCATATTGTCTAACAGTAAAAAAGCAGTCCTGGCTCTTGAAAACTAGAGAATCATTCCCCCAAAAGTCAGAATGTCCAGTTCTCTCGTTGCATAGTGCCCAGGAGAACAAAACATTCCTATAGTTAGATTCTTCTTAGCTTCCCTCTCCTTTCGGGGCTACATTAGTTTCAGGTAAGGGATTTAATGTAGGATGTGCTTCAAGTTTAATCCCTTCACAGTTGCCCATGGGCCTCTTCTTTTTCCAGGGGCAGTTTGTTCTCTCATGCTGGTTTAATTGCAGTGCAATGACTCTTATTTGCTGTGGGGAGAAATCAGTGTGGGTTTCTCTCCCCAGTTCAGATGGGACCTGAATTAAAAACTTGGTCCAGGGAGTTATAACTGGCTCTTGTAAAACCGCTGTTGGGTGAAGGCACTCAGTCATGTTTGTTGTAAGCACCAGACATTCCAAGCCATTAATTCTTGCAAAGCTCATCTGCTGTGCGTAGGCATAGCCTAAAAAGACACCTTAAAAATTATGTCTCTCTTGATTTCTGCCTGGTCTTAAACTAATGCAGAAGCTTGTGTAACTCTGTTCTGTAAATGCATGGCCACATGCTGTAGATAACAAAGGCAAATAAATATACAGTTAAAGCACAACTCGGTGTCTTTTCTGAACTCTCCAAAGTTGAGGATAGAAACTGCTGGTGGCTGAATCTACAGTTTGGATGAAAAGTGGGTGGTGGTGCACTTTTCCTTCCTCCACTACTTTATATAAAAAAGGTTGAAGGGTAAAACCATCTTTTTCAGTGGAGGAGAAGGAGGCTCTCTCCTTGTTTTTTGTTTTTTCTGTAGAAATATCAGGGATACCAATGTTGATCCTGTTCTGTGGGAGATTTTTCTTGGAGGACCCAGGTGTATGTGAGCTCCCTACACCCTTAAATGAAAGGGCAGCTGTGTTCTCAACAAACATTTTCAAAACCCAAATCTTATTAAGTGAAACACTGAAAAATGTGATTATAGTAACAGCTATATGAAGATCTTAATGGCATACATCTGAGCTCACATTATCAGATACTCATATTTGTACATTTACTAATATTAAACCAAAACAGATATGTTTGTAATAAATACCACACAATTGCAATGTTGAAAATAAAGACAAAAAATTAAAAAAGGAATATTGAATGTGAAGATTGTATGCTATTATTTCACCTGAGATGACAAACTCCTAAAGTACTTAATGACAATGATATAGCTACTACATGCAGTTGCTACTAGTAAGCTTAAAGTTGTGCATTAGCTGCATTTCCATATAGGGCCAGATTTATACCTTATGCATCCCTAGTCACAGAATCTACAGGGCTTTCCTGCCTATAACTGATCTTTATCCTGCACACCGTTTTGGAGAGGTAAGGTGCCACTACAATGCTGGTTCCCCTAGGCAGGTGCCTACAGTGACTAACTGGAAATCTGGCTTTGTTCCCATATGTGATGGGACGTACCAACCCCACACTGGGACTGCAGAGTTAATGTTGCTTATTTAATTGAGGAGGCCCTACCTCCTCAGTTCTGCTGGGCATGCTCCAGCTGGAGGCCAGATATAAAGGCCTGCTGAGCAGCTCAGTCTGGGCTGACTGCCGACAGAGAAGGGAGTGCAATGGTAGTGCTTGATGATTTTGCCGCCTGTCTACACCGGCCGCAAGTTCTTGCGCAAGAACACTGACATTCTAATGTATAAAATCAGTGCTTCTTGCGCAAGAACTCTGACGCTCCCGCTCAGGGATAAACCCTCTTGCACAACTGTTATTGCACAAGAGGCCAGTGTAGACAGGCAATGTTAATTTCTTGCGCAAGAAAGCCCGATGGCTAAAATGGCCATCGGAGCTTTCTTGCACAAGAGAGCATCTACACTGGCACAGATGCTTTTGTGCAAAAGCACATGTCTTGCGCAAAGGCACATGCCAGAGTAGATGCTCTCTGGCGCAAATATTTTAATGCAAAAACTCTTGCGTTAAAAGTATTTGCGCAAAATCTTGCCAATATAGACGTAGCCCTGGAGACTGATGCTCCCTCTCAGACTGGGATGGGGGAGGGAGAAGGAAGAAATGTCTGCTGGTCCTGTCCCCCCCAAACCAGGATGGGGGAGAAAGCCACATCACCATCCTCCTCTGGGACAGAGGATAGGGGAAGGGGAAAGCCTCACGGCCAGCCCCATCTGAAGATGGAGGGGGGGAGGGCGAAAACCCCACCATCAGCCCTGAATCCCCCTGCAATTCCAACCCCCCTGGCCAAGCCCATGGGCACAAGCCAGCAGGCAGGGTGAACAGCCCCTCCCCAGGACGGCCCATGGAGAAGCCAGAAGGCGGGGTGTATGGCGTCCCCCCACCTCCGTTCCTGTGACAAGCTGGAGGGCAGGGTGAAGCCAGTGATCACCTCCACTCCCTACCCTGACTCCTCTCCCCCTCCCCTGAGTTCCCCCTTCTCCGAATATCTGCCCTTATTCCTGTACCCCACCCTCCGCCCTGACTCTAATATCTCCCACCCCCTACCCTGAGCATCTCTTCAACCCCCCACCCCGACTCCTGCACTGCCCACGCCCCCGGCCTCCTGCCCTGAGCTCTCTACATCCCCAATGCCCTGCCCTGACTCCTGCCCTTCTTCATGCACTACCAGTCCCCTGCCCTGAAGGATCAGGGCAACATCAGGTAAGTCTTCTACTATTATATGTTGTTAGTAGTATTCAGCTGGGGATAAGAAATATATGAGCAATGAATCAATGACATAATCCATAATCAATGACATTTTCAATGTAAACTAAAGAGAGTCAATTAAGTTCCTTCTTAAAATTAACTGTAGCATATTAGGGAGGCCTACATTCAGTCTGCCACATTTCTGTACTCTGCTGCTTGATGACCCTCCCTAGAGGTCAATGAAGCTTCACTGATTTGCATCAGCTCATATATTTTTCATTGATTTAATTACAAAATAGTGTTGTGCAGCAGCAACACCCTCATATTTATTCTATAGGGACAAGCTAAATATAGTTCTATAACTCAGAGAACACTGAGTTAAGAGCAGAGGCCAGCAAAATGCCGGTGGAAGGGTGTAAAAGAGTGACAGCTGGATCTGTGCACAGGGACACAGTTCTCTGTACATGTACTCTCATGAGCTAGCATGCACACAGTGTCCCTTAACACCCAGGCATTTTATGGTGTATATGTAGGACATGATGCTAGTAGGTGGCTTTTGGGAGGAGAGCCCGTCCTCAAATAATAGAACTGGAGGACACCTCCAGAGGTCATCAAGTACAGACTCCCGCACTCATGGCAGGACCAAGCACCATCTAGACCAGGGGTTGGCAATAAGTAGCCCAGGGGCTGGATGTGATTCACCAGGGTTAGCCGCTGGTGGGTTGCCAGATGCTTTTATTTATTTGCAGAACCACAGGTGCAGCCACTTGCAGCTCTAGTTGGCTGTGGCTCATCATTCCAGGTCAATGGGATCTGTGGGAAGTGGCGCAGGCTAGGCCACCACTTCCTGCAGCTCCTATTGGCTTGGAATGGTGAACCATGGCCAATGAGACCTGCGAGCAGACACATATGCAGATAAATAAGGCATCTGGCAGCCTGCCAAAGGCTAAACTTGGAGAACCACGCCTGGCCTGCAGGCTGCTTATTGCCCAACCATTGTCTAGACCTGTGGTGTCCAACACACTAGCCACATACGTGGCTATTTGACTGGTTGAGTGTGGGTAGTTCGCTATAGTAGTAACCAATATAGTGGCTACTGCTTCAGAACTGATCGGACGCCATGGGACTCTAGACCATCCCTGTCCTACCTGTTCTTAAAAATCTCCAATAATGGAGATTCCATAACCTCCCTAAGCAATTTATTCTAGTGTCTGAACATCCTGACAATTAGGAAGTTTTTTCATAATGTCCAACCTACACCTCCTTTGCTGCACTTTAAGCCCATCACTTCTTGTCCTATCATCCTTGTAACATGTCCATTCTCAGTCTTCTCTTTTCCAGACTAAACAAACCCAATCTTGTCAGTCTTCCCTCATAGGTCATATTTTCATCATTTTTGTTGCTCTTCGCTGAACTTTCTCCAATTTGTTTACATTTTTCCTGAGATGTGGCACCCAGAACTTGATACGATACTCCAGTTGAGGCCTAATCAGTGCAGAGTAGAGCAGAAAATTACTTTTTATGTTTTGCTTACAATACTCCTCTTGATACATTTCAGAATGATGTTTGCTTTTTTGCAATAGTGTCACACTGTTGACTCCTATTTATCTTGTGACCCCTAGATCTCCTTCTGTACTATTCCTTCAGAGGTGGTCATTTCCCATTTTGGGTGTGCACAACTGATTGTACCTTCCTAAGTGGTTACTTTGCATTATCCTTATTGAACTTCATCCTATTTACCTCAGACCATTTTCCAGTTTGTCCAGATCAAACTACTTTCGATCCCTCCTGTCTTGGGATCATCTGCAAACTTTATAAGTGTCCTCTTTGCTATTATCTAAACCATTGACAGAACTGGTTCCTGAATTGATCTCTGTGGAACCCCACTTATATCCTTCCAGTATGATTGTGAACTATTGAAAATTACTTTTTAGGAATGGTCATCCAATCAGTTATGCATCCACATTATAGAAGCTCCATCTAGGTTGTATTTTCCAAGTTTGTTAATGAGGTCATTAAAGACTATCAAATGCCTCACTTAAATCTAGATATACCACATCTACGATTGAATCTAGGGCTCTTAGGAATAAAAGGGAAAGGATCAAAGGGGTGCACTTTGGTGGTCTGGTAAAAATATCATTGACCATCTGCTGAAAGGTTCCTTTGCATGCACAAGGTTATTAGGAGTATTAAAGTTCTTGATGAGGCAGGTAAAAAGACAGATACTGTTAGGGCCACCTGATGTGCACCGAAGGGGTATTAGCATCAATTCAGCAAGTACGGTATCTAACTCCATTAACTACTGAGCACAGACAACCATGGCACAGCTAGGCAATTCATGTGACAAGGTAGTTTGAGCCCAAATTTCTCTGCAAATTTAATGCAGAGACCATCTCAGTAAGAAGAATAGCACTCACTAAATTATCAGCAGAAAATTAATTGTAGAGATAAGTTGCTCAGGATACTAGATGTGGTGTGATGGAGAATGGGTTGAAGAAGCATTATCACTAGGAGCAGATGAGCAGAATGTAATGTAATTCCAAGGATATAGGTTATTCCAATTATGTAAGTTTCCTGAATTAGTAACAGATTAATTAATACCCATCTTGACACTACAGGAGTTCACTAAACAATACAATCTCTTCAGGCTGAAATATTTGTTACAAACTGAAATGGAATTCAATTTCCTAGGGTTTGTTTGTTAAAAGAGACATTGGAAAAATGGGATGGAAACAAAATGAAAAACAATCACTGACTGTCAGGGAACAATTCTTCTGGCCTGTTAACAAACAATTATATGGTCTATAGATTGCACAAGGTCACAATGCTCTTGTCAGTGTTGGTAATTGCTCATGTGTTTCTGAAAATAAAGCAATGGTCAAATTGAGTTCTCAATCTTTACATACCATTTAAAAAGTGGCATATTTAAGAGGCCATATAAAGGTGTTCCTTTTATCACAACTTGCCTAGCTCTACATGAGACCATAACATTTTCTCAGCCTTTGCAGATGTGATTGGTTATAATATCAGGGGGGCACACACTGTTTTCACAATACAGAATAATATTTGGTTTGAAGGACTCAGTTGGGTGTAGATAATGTTTAATATCGCAAAGCATCCTTGCAACAAAATGAGTTATTCAGAATTTTCATATTGATGTTCCAACTTGGTTTGTTTTACACTATTGCATATGTAGTTTTGTTGCCATCGTGACTTAAAAAAATTCTCATTTCTGATGAAATATTGTAATTGTTTCTTCTTGGCATTGTAGGCCCAGATCCTGCAACACATTATGCACATTTGGAGCCCAGAGGCAGAAGGGCACCATAAGGGTGTAATGCGTTGTTGGCCCAAGGCCTTGCTCTTTATCAGTTCTGTGATTTGGATTCCATTGCATGATATTGGCTCTGATTCTGGTCTTTGGCTGTGGAATGCACAACATAACTGAAGTGGGCAGTGCAAAGGTGATTCTAAGCTACCTTTGTGTTCCCCTGATATTGGGCTGGCTGTGTGCTAGGCTCATCCCAGGACATAGGCCAGTCCAGCTGCCATCAATTGGCAGGGCACAGAGCAGCCCAGACCACAGCTCATTTGTCTATGCCACAACCCTATGCTCAGTTGCTGGGGCAAGTGTAGGAGCCATTGCGAGGGCTTTATGCCACTAATCTCCCTATACTGGTTTTATTTCCTTATTGACTGCCTATGCCAGCTTAAGAGCTTCTTTGAGTTCGTGTGAGGCAAAGTGGCCTCAATGCAGGGAAGAATCTCAATTGACATTTTTTGCTGATGGCTCTGAGATGTACATGATACATTTTATCCTTTGTTTTGAGCACATGCATAACAGCTCTCGGTAGATTGTTTTTCTAGATTCAAAACTAAAGGAATCACAAGATGTATGGTGTTAGGGCTGATCCCACTCTGGCACTCCGAGTGCAGATGGTAGGGGCCCACAAAGACCTTAAATACCTTGCCTTTATAGGCTCGGTTTGAAAAACAAACAAAACACAAAAACCAACCAACCAACAAAAAGAAAACAAAAAAACACTCCCCATAGTCACAGATTTACTGACTTTGGGGAGTAGCTGCTACCCCCAAGTGAAACAAAAGAAAAAAACTCTCTCCTTGAATCCAGGAAGAAGCACTTGGACTTTCTCCAGAGGGGTAATCCCAAACTCCTTTACCACAAGAGAGCTTGAAAAACAAAGAGAAAACAAACTGGTAGATCACCTCTCGTCTTAGGCAGGCAGATACACACACATAGAGCCTCTGTTCTTTTCCTGGACACAAGAATCAAATCATCACCTTATAGTGATTTTTATTAATGAAACAAAAGATACTTGGTAAAGCATACTTGATTGCTAGGTGTTACAGAGCAACTAAGTAAAACAAATTAAAACACAGAGAAAATCTCTGGAAACGGCTCTTAGATAGTGAATGGAGGGGAAGCATAGATTCATAGAGCAGTTCAAACCACAAAAATAAAAAAAACCTTAATTGTGACTAAATACACATTTCCCTTTATTTACTCATGATCCCTGGTTCAGTCTACTTCTATGCCCCATATTCCTTGGAGGCATGGTAATCCTGCCTGGGTTTAATTCATCCTGTGTCTCTCAACTCCTGGCTTAACTTCCTGTCACATTATTGGATTCTAAAGATCACTATTGCACCCATGGGGAGGAGGGCAGATGTTTGCCCCAAAAAATCTGTACAAAGGTGGTCATGTGAGGTGTCACATGAAAGCTTATGTTCTACCGATTCTCTATATGCTATTCATGTACCTGTATAATATCTGTATGTGGAGTTATAAATATGTGGAGTTATAAATACTCTGTGTTGATGTTGGAAAATTCTCTGTCTGAGGCAGAGCAATATGCCAGGAATGTTTGTTCAATGACTATGCTAATTAGCAAGGCTCCAGGGACAACAGAGTTCTAGGTGCCAAAGACACACCTGAGGAATGAATCTGGATGCCTGAAGACCAGCCAGAATAATGATTGCTGGCTTGGGACACAAGGATAGGTCCCTAGGCCATATGACCCATTCCAGCTTGGAAGAGACCATGGATGGATATAAAATGCCATGTGGCAGACTCCATTTGGTCTTGAGTTCAGCTCCTGATCCCAGATGCAGCCTTGCAGGGAACAACGAGCCGGGAAGAACCGTGGACCCATCCTGACATAGGATGTACACCAGAGACTTTTAAGATAGCAGTTTCTAACATCTCTGCTAAGAGCCTGCATTGAGAACTTGGTGATTTGATGCATGTAATGTATTCTCCTTAACAACCTTACTCTCATGCTTTTCTTTCTTTTAATAATAAACCTTTAGATTTTAGATGCTAAAGGATTGGCTCAGCGTGGTCTTGTGGGTAAGATCCAGAGTGTAAATTGATTGGGACCTGTGGCTAGCTTCTTGGGACTGGAAGAACCCATTCAGGATAGGTGAGATTGGGTTCTAAAACCCCTCACCTGTGTGGTAGGCCCAGGGGGGATTGGGGCATAAGAAGAGCTGGGGTGTCAGAGGGGTTTTTCTTGTGAGGCTTCTGGCTGGCCAGATTGGCAGCTGAAGTGCTCTGTGGGACTGGTTTGTGGCCTATTTGAGAAGGTCTCCAGTCTGGGGCTGTAAGGAGCCCCGAGTTTGAGCAATTCGCCCTGAGCGGATGCCCTCAGCTGTGCCCAGACCCGGCCCAATCCGTCACACTTCCCCACACAAAGAAAGCAGGCAAAGGATTTGATACAATTCGGATTTCAGCACTGTATCCCCATTGGTTCTTTTGGCTCCCTATGAACACCATTGGTAGCTACCTGAATTTAACCCCTTAGTCACCGGGTGTTGGCCAGCCCTCCTCCTATCCATTACATATTGTATCCACATTGACTTACAAGGGCCATATGTGCTTTATCTAGAACTTAATTTTAAACACATACAAATCAGCTGTGCTTATGGTACTGCACACTGGCTGTTTGTATGACATACAGAATAGAAATGTGCCCTCTAAGGAATGGGACAAGTAGAGTTTGTTGTGACTGCTTGAACACATTTAAAAACTGAGTTTACAGCATGACAGAGGCTCCTAGTCTTTTTATTCAGATAAGAAGTTACTCTGACTGGCCAAATATCATAATGCATCTCAAAAATAAAAATGTGCTTTCTTCTACATACATTGATTTTTAGAAATATACATTCGCAATGAAACCCAGCAATCTATGGCAATCAGAAATGGATTTCCCAACTTATGAGTATTTTTTCTTCTGCTGCTTTTAAACTAGACTTTGAGGACAGTTATACTCAAAGATTCTGTAATTTGTTATGCTTCCCTCTATGCCTGGAATTGCATTTTTAATATCCTGGCAGATGGTGTTCAAGCACTTATGAATTTTACACCCCCAATTCCCTGAGTGCCAGTTGGGCGTTACTTTTGAGCTGCATTTTTTATTCTCTGATTACACCACACTGCAGATTTTTTAACAGTTACATATTTTAAAATTCAGTGCATTAATACAGTATCTCATCAGTTTGCTAGATGTATATTTTCAAATTCCATATTTTTACCCCTATTTATTTCAGTAGCTACACTGAAGTCTTGCAGGTTTTTTTAGCTAATTGTGCACATGTTCAAATGGCACAAAGACACTGAATGACTGAGAAAAAAGGTAGAGGAATTTAGACTTCAGTGGGGTGAAATCTGAGCTGTACACAGTGCCTCAGTGCAGGCCTTCCTGTGGCAGGGGGGTGGGGAGCAATTACTCGGGTGTTTGGGCAGTGGGGTCCGACAGCCACTGCAGATTCAGGGGCAAGGTATGGGGGAAGCTGAAAGAGGTGGGGCCTTGGGCAGAAGGGGCGAGGTCAGGTGCAGACATCCCTCTGTGCTGCCGAGCCCCCTCCCAGACCTCAGAGCCCTGCGGAGTGTCCAGAGTGGTGCTCTGGCACTCTGGCAGTGAGTCAAAGGGACTCGGGTCTCTGACTACCACCACTCCCAGAGCAACTGTCTCCTTTGCCCTCCTGCCATTGATGGTTTTGGGTCTGGGAAATGGAGAAGGCCCTGGAGGCCCCTGGCTGCCAGTGGCAGTGTAGAGGGGCTAACGCAGGCTTCCTGCCAGCCCTCACTCTGCACTGCTCTTGGAAGTGGCCAGCATGTTCTGGTGGCTGCTGGGGAAAAAAGGGGGTCTCTGCATGCTGCTCCCATGCCAAGTGCTGATTCTGCAACTCCCATTGTCTGGGAACTACAGCCAATGGAAGCTACTAGGTTGGTGCCTGCAGGCAGCAGAACACAGAGACCACCCGTGCTCCCCACCTAGGAGCTGCTGCCACGGAGATGTGTTGGTCGATTTGGGAGCCACCCAAGGTAAGTGCCAACTGCTGCCCTCACTCTTTCTTGTACCTCAACCTCTTTCCCCAGCCTACAGCCTCTGCCCCATATCCAAAATCCCTTCCAGAGCCTGCACCCTACAGCCCTGCCCCAGCCTAGAGCCTGTACCCCTCATCCAACCTGCACCCCAGCCTAATGAAAGTGAGTGAATGAGGGGGAGAGCAAGCAACAGCGGGTGGGGAGATAGAGTGAACAGGGCCTTGATGAAGCTGTGGAGAAGGGGTGTGGCCTCAGGGGAAGGGCAAAAGTCTTTGGCAACCCTACTGGGCAGGCATGTGGAAGCTCTTGCTGTGCCAGCAGCTCACTGGGCAACAGCCAATACAGCTGTAGCACTGCCCAAATGGCAGGCAGACTGTGTTGGTGTGGGCGTGGCTTATGCATACATGGGTTCTCATTGACTCTTTTGCCCTGGGGCCCAGAATTGCTTTCAGTGTAAATAAGACTACAAACTGAAACATAGGTATTCGTTCAAGTTAGAGAGAGGGCCAGGAAGAGAGCTTGCACTGGATATGAAGAACCAAGTGAGGCTGGCATTGTTCATAAACAGGTTAATTTGGAACCAGATGCTACCCTGGAGTAGAGAGCTGACTTCTACTATCCTTGTGAACTCTGGACAAGTATGTCCTTAGGATTTATGGGGCCCTGCACAGTACTAGTGCCTCTATGCCCAACAGCAGACTGGGGGTAGGGAGAGGGAGATGACAATTTTTTAGAGATGTGATATTATAATCTTCGTCAATACACCAATAAAATAGTTTTATAGCAAATTTTAAACTAAGGTCCTATAGACTATCACAGTAAATTTAGAAACTGATAGCATATACTTGGCATTGGGAAATGCCTGTTAAATGGCTTCATTACTACCCAAATGGCTCTTTCACAGTTTCAATGTCTGCTAATAGGTCTGGCAGGCTTTTTCAATTTTGAGTTAATTCGATCCTCTCCAGAGAAAACAGAGCCACGGAACAGGGATAGGAAGAGGCAGGTGGATGGACATTAAGACCAAGTGGTGCATGAAACTTTTGGGTTCCCTATGTGGTTACATATGGGTAAGGATAGTTCTGATTCTAGTAGATATTTATGTCTGAAGGGATAACAGGAAGCCAGAGAACACAAATAGGAAATCTGTTTCTGAACTTGGTCTTGAAATACTTTAAAGAGTGAATGAAATCACTCAGACAGCTACAATAGGTCACCTTGATTAGGATTTGGAGAGTGGAAGCTGCAGAACAGTGGTCTTGATTCTCCATTTCCTTAGGTCATTTTCAAGGCACAAAAAGGGTATAAAGAACACTACATGTGCTCAATAGGAGTGATTATACAAAGAGCAAAGCCATGGATATCAAGCCTGCTACGCTTGAAGGACAGCTGCTCTTGAGGCAGAATACCCAAATGTCAAACAAGGTTATTTAGCAAGAGCATTAAGATGCTAAAGAAGTAGTCAGAGCTGCCAGCTGAGCCACCGAACCAATGACTAGCAGGAACAAGCCACAAGGAGCTCTTTAGATGAAAAGAAACAGAAAGATAAGAAATACAAAGCCTATATGAGACAGCACGTTATAACAGTAGCCATCTTGATGTATCACACTTGGGGTACAGATACACGGTGGGGGGAGGGTTCTGAAGAAGGTATGCAAATTACACTCGCATTTGCATATCTTCTTCTGATTCTTTTTCCAGAAGAGGATTTTTTATATTTGGCCGGTCTACACAGCCAAATGTTGGAAAAAAAACCCTTCTTTCAGAAGCCCCCTTATTCCTCATAAAATAAGGTGTACAGGGGCTTCCGAAAGAGGGTTCCCTAGCCCTCCACTTTTGACCCCGTGTAGACGGGCCAAATATTAGAAAATCCTCTTCCGGAAAAAGAATCAGAAGATATGCAAATGCGAGCGCAATTTGCATACCTTCTTTGAAACCCTGTCCCACGCAGTGTAGCTGTATCCTTGGGCTGTGTCTACACTGGCGCGATCTTGTGCAAAAGCGTCCGCTCTTGCGCAAAAACTTGCTGCCTGTCTACACTGGCTGCGTGTTCTTGCGCAAGTAAACTGACGTTCTAATGTATGAAATCAGGGCTTCTTACGCCAGAACTCTGACGCTCCCGCTCAGGAATAAGCCCTTTTGTGCAACTGTTCTTGTGCAAGAGGCCAGTGTAGACAGGCAACATGAATTTCTTGCGCAAGAAAGCCCTATGGTTAAAATGGCCATCAGAGCTTTCTTGCACAAGAGAGGGTCTACACTGGCATGGATGCTCTTGCGCAAAAGCACATCTCTTGCGCAAAGGCATGTATCAGTGTAGACACTCTCTTCTGGAAGAGTTTTTGCACAAGAACTCTTAGGCAAAAGAGTTTTTGTGTGAGAACATGCCAGTGTAGACGTAGCCTTGGAGTGACAGTGCAGACTGGTAGAGTAGCTCGCTCTCCACTTGCAGGTGCAGTACCTAGAGAAGCAGCCTTGCAGAGGCAACGTGGTATGCAGTACACATCAAGTCTGAGTGATCTATTCAGATGACAGGCCACTAACTATAAAAAAAAATCCCATCCTGCTATCAAAGATTGCTTAACCGTGATGATTGTCTTCAGACAGCGAGAGTTGCTATCCAAATACCAGCTGCTGTCTACATACCTGTCTTAATGTTCATACTTTGCTTAACTTTTGTTCTCTTCAAACTATGACTACAGGAGCCAGATGTCAAACTGGGACAGTAGATTGTACTCCATCAAAAGTTTGTCCACTGGTGACCTCTAATGGCTATACAGGAGCTAGATTCTGCTACTTAAAATATGGCCCATTATTTTCAAATTAGCACTCCAGTAAGTGTTTGCAAGGGAATGTGAAAAGCTTGTTTATATTGCAGTAATAGAGAATCTTCTGTAGATTAGATAGTAATCCTAGTTAATTGTAAAAGGATTGTTTTAGCACAAACATGGAAAATGACATTTAAATACTTAATTTTTTCCTCTCAGAGTTCATATGTTTTGCTGTTACTACTTTCCTCATATCTTTGTTTAAACCTGTTCCCAAATAAGATTATTGCAAGTTAGAAGAAGGAGGTTAAAGCCCTTCCATGTTTATTTGGTTTTATTTGTTCTGGAATTAAAATTAAAACCTTCACTAGACCAAGTGTATCAAGGGCTTTCAGTTTCATTTTATGAAGTCTGTTGTTATGCATAGTTCATTCTGATAAAAACTGAAACTTGTAAACTAAATTAAAATGCAGGGACTGGATCATTCAGAAGGGACCTCTGGAAACACTGCAGAGTTTTCTCATTAACTAGAGAAATATTTTAACTGTTGCTTTTTCCTCAAGGCAACTGATGAGAAGAACTCTTGTGGCAAGAGTCTTAAAAGCTGCAAGGTGGGATTCTTATGGTTATGGCCATTTATCTTATGTTACCTGAATCTTCATGCTACCATCTGTCTCAAGACCTGATGGGAACTGCTTGTAGTTTCAGGGGTTGGAGAAGATCTGAATTACAAGGGGCTTTAGAGAAAGGATGCACACATTTCGTAATTTCAATTTTTCTATCTTTTAAGTCTCACTTCAACACACCATATGTTGTATCAGAAACAAGAAAAACACAGATTCTTTTCTTCAGTGTTTATAGTGTACTGAAATCTGTGTAAAAATCTATGTGTAATGAGATGCACTCTCCTCTTATGAGCAGTCTTGGCTGAGTGCACGTGGTTGCATTCTGTCTGTGGTGGCTCTTTGGTGGCTCAGCCCTCCCGCCCAGTCACATAGTCTGTATGTGGAAAAAACGAGGCAAATCCCCAGTGCAGGGACCCTGTAGATAGCTGTTGTCTTCAATATTCCTTTAAATAACTCCATTGCTGTTCTAATTCCCTGGGCCACTTCCCAAGGGCTCTAGCACATTCTTCACCCTTATTCCCAAGGCCTTGTCCCAGTGGAGTCCCATCCCAGAACACCATCTGCTCTCCTCCAGCTTTAGCAAGGAGCTGAACAACCTCTGGCTGTGCAGCTCTTCTTATGCTAGGCTGCTGGGCCCTGATTGGTTGTGTCTCACACAGCTGCTCTACGCAGATCGGAGGACCTCTCTACTGTTCTCTTCTGGCACAAGGTGTGGCAGGATCGCAAACCTCCAGCAGGGGTCCTCTTGGCCTAATCCACCTCATCACACTATAATTAAAAATAGTGATAGAAATGTAAGTTTTAATACATTCACTTTCTGACTCTGACACGTCCTCACCATATCTGGTGATTATGATTTATGATTTAGCCTTTTACCAGGGACAGTACTGAGGGGGGAAGAGGACCAGTTTGATTAAAACTTTCACAGAAAGGAAGATGGAGAGAACTCAGTGATGAAGTAATAATTGTGGTGTTTTGGCACTTTGGCAATTCATTATTATTTTACTAATGCAAGTCCCTTTGAACAGAGATAATATGACATCCCTTTTGTAGCAGGAGGTAGGGAAAGAGGCAATCTCTCAGAAGACTGGGCTATATAACACTCTTGTCAGATATTCCAGTTTACATCTAATCTGATGATGCATTCTGGGAGAGGCTTTTCAGAGGCAAAAATGGGAGTTAGCTAAATGGCCAATCCATTAGGTTTTAGTGGGAGCTAGGTACTACTAAACTTGTCCTTTGTGTATTTTAAAATATTCACTCATGACTATGTGCCAAGGCTTCTTCCCCACTCTGGCACAATAAATGCGGGAGTGGGGGCCCGCAAAAGTACCCCAAAACCTTACCTTTCCAGACTTTGGTATAAAATTTCTACCTAAAATCTTAAAAACCTAGATTTTGGGATAAAAATCCTTTGCCACCACCCAAGTAATGATAAGGAAACCAGGGAAGAGATCATTGGGAAATCTCACCCCTAAAGTAAAAGTCAGGACACAAAAAAATTAACCAATACCAGATTAATAAAAAGAAAAGAAAAGAAAAATAACTTTATCCTAGTTACAGATAGTGAAGAGTCTTTTCTTGGAGCAAGACATTTTGTCTGTCCCCCTCAGTAGCTGGAGAGAAACTGCTCAGAGACAAAGAAGGAAAAACCAAAATATTCCTTTGTCCCAGTTTGACATTCCTACCTACATTTCTATTGGCTGCCAGCTACCTGGTTAGGTAAGGGACATAGTTAACCCTTTAGTCCCCAGGCTGCTGGCTAATCCTCATGGTCATGACACTATGTGAAATAATTCTAGGATACCACATATTTAATAATTCTAGGATACCACATATTTAATTATCAGAACAGCATATTACATTGGGTACAATTATATTAGCATGCAACAACAGCTCCAATTGTTACACACATATAGAAGATAAGATTTTGTATACCACTGGTTATCAGTGACATATTTGCCAATAGGACTTTGTCATACTTAACATCTAGTATCCCAATAGGCCTTTGGCTTAGTGCACTGAGAAATCTATAGGAATCTGATGAGATGCTTGGTGCCCCTAAGAAGTATGTCATTGATAGAAGAGCTTTATGATGTCCCAGGGTATGTACACCCCATCCTGTGAACACCATCAGTCTGTCACCCTGAGACACTGAGGCCTATTAGCCAGAGTCAGTAGCATAGCCCTGTGGTCACAGGGCAACCAGGCCCAATGGCCAGAGTCAGTAACATAGCCCTGGGGTGCACGGCAGTATAGCCTAATGGCCAGAGTTGGTAACACAACCCTGTGGTGCAGGGCAGCATAGTCTGATGGTTAGAGTCTCCGTGGTTTGGGGCAGCATTCACAGTAGGGGAGTTCAGGCCCACTCTACTCCACCAGGGCCCCAACCCAGGGCCCTATGAGTGGGGGAGTGATCCACCACTCACTCAGCAGGGAATCCCACTGCAACATGCTCTGGTCATTTGGATGAGACACACCACGTGCACACCCTCTCTGGTCACTTTCTACCACATCTGGTATTGAGATGATCCATGTATTTTCAGGGTCCTCTGGCTCTGCAGGACCAGTCTCTCCCTGAGCCTTCTCTGGTGCTAAAAGCTTGATATAGTCTCCCCGGTCTCTGTCACCCACCATTTGGGTTTCTGGGTGGGTTACCTCTGGAGCTCCTGCAGCAGATCCTTCTCCAGCATCCAGTCCAGACTGAGCTGAACTGCTCCCTCTTATACTGCCCCAGTACTTGGAGGCTGCTCAGTCTGGGTGGAGGGGCAGAACGTCCTCTGCCCACAGGAACGTCCTCTGCCCACTTCTGTCTCAGTGCGGGGTATGCAAACCCCATCACAAATGGAATGGAAGGCTGCATTTGTGTCAGTGGCAGATACACAACAAGGTTTCCTAATTCTGTGGGTGCACTGCAAGTTTGTGTTTTGTCACCACCAGTGTTCAATATTTGTATTGATTGTTTGCTGGATAAGCTCGAGGAAGCAGCTCTTGGTGGCATGGAGCTGAACATCTTTTGCTATGAGATTACAAATACATCAACGATGTTGTGTTGTTGGCTCCGTCTGGTGAATCACTGCAGCAGATGACTCATTTGGTCATGAAAGAAGTAATGATATCTTGGCATTAGAAAAAGTTCAGAAAAGAGCAAAAATGATTAGAGGTATGTAACAGCTGTCATATGAGGAGAGATTAATAAGATTGGGACATTTCATTTTGGAAAAGAAATGACTAAGGGGGCATATGACAAAGGTCTATAAAATCATGACTAGTGTGGAAAAGTTAATTAAGAAGAATTATTTACTCCTTCCCATAACACAAGAACTAAGGGTCACCAAATGAAATTAATAGGTAGCAGGTTTAAAACAAAAGGAAGTACTTCTTCACACAATGCACAGTCAACCTGTGGAACTCCTTGCCAGAGGATGTTGTGAAGTTCAAGACTATCACAGGGTTTAAAAAAAAGCTAGATACATTTTAGGAGCCTAGGTCCATGAATGGCTATTAGCCAGGATAGGAAGGAATGGTGCCTCTAGCCTCTGTTTGTCAGAAGCAGGGAATGGATCACTAGATGATTACCTGTTCTGTTCATTTTCTCCAAGGCATTTGGCATTGGCCACTGTTGGAAGACAGGAAACTGGGCTAGATGGACCTTTGGCTGTTCTTATGTCTTTTGGTTTTTAATCTGAATAAAATTAAGTCTTTTGGCATTACCATCAAGCAGCTTTCAGCTCTGGATTACAACCAGCTGGATGAGATATTAACCTGTCTGGATGAGACATTAAACAGGTGGTAACTGTCAAATAATTGGAAATGTGATTGTGAATGCCCACATCTTTCATGTGTCCTCCAGCACAATCAAAGCAGCAGCTGTGACTTTGAAGGGACATTGTAATATCAAACTGGCTGCAAAGCTGTGTAGAAGAAACATTCATAGGAAAGAAAAACGGTTTCCCATCCACTCTGTTCACATAACTCCAGTTTTCATATTTCTGGCTATTTGACTAGGTGCTATGACAATTAATTCACACTGAGTGGGCCTTGATAACGTGACTGCTCACTCTAGGTCTTTTGTAATTCCATGTATGTTCTAACTTCATTTTCTGTTGCTTGCTAAAGTTTAATCTGGGATGATTTTAAGAAACTTTTGAAACAAAAAAGAGATCCTAGGCAAAATATTCCTCTTGATCAGAGGTGTTTTTCCTGACTAAGAAATGATATATTTCCTGAACGCTGAACACTCTTGATTTGCTGAAGGTAAATTTAGGTAGCTTGCAAGGGATGCTCAGATACTGCGGACTCTTAAAATATTTAAGTTTCTAGTTCTGGTGGTTGCAAAGATATCCTTCCACATATGCATGAGCAAGAACCAATGCAGCATTGTGTTCTTGAATTTGCAAACAGCCTGACCTCAACTTTAAGAGGTACACATTGATCTTTCTGTGATGTTGCCTCCCAATGCCTACTTATGACAAAATTTAACTAATTCATTGCTGATCATTTTAGTAGAGGATATGGAGACTGGGTGAGCATGAAGCTTATGAGGAATGTGAACTGGGAATTGTTGCAGGAAAGAATAGGCAGAAGAAAAGATTGGAAAGGGGAGAAACTTAATGGGAAATGGCAGAAATAATGGTGGTCATAGCTCTTACCATTTTGGGGGAGTTCTTGAACAAACAGACAGACAGACAGACTCATGCACAGATGCACAGTCAAACTCTCTCAGATATATAGTAGATTAAGTAGTATATAGTTACCAGTTTTATTCCAGTAATATAGTTATTCATTTTCCTCTCTGTAAATGACTCACTGGTTAATGCAAAATATGAGAGCCAGTGTTCAGTTCCCAAATAACTCAAACAGTGGTTGTTTAACCAATGTTTACATTTTTTATATCCATATATATTTGCACACTATGTATTGATCATTAAAAAAAATAATAAAGCCCCAACTAACACTTTCTCCCTTTCAGAACAATATTAATTGGTTGAAACAAAGGAGACACCACTGTCTACATTAATTAAAGTATTTTCTTTACAGCAGCATAAAAGGCAGACAGTCACCAATGAGAGGTAAGTGCATTACACACATAAGTAAGAAAAATAGCCTAAAAGAAAACCCAAAAGAGAATAGGAATTAAAACACCTTATTAATGAAAGGTGATACTCTATAAAATGTCCTTTGCATATATTGATTTCTTGCAAATAAAAGTTGAACACATTTTATGTGATATTCCCTCTTCCTTTCCTTTTTAGCATTGCTTCTTGGCATAAGAATATAAACAACAGTAATAGTATGGCTAATGATACATACTAATCATTTCTTCTAATGCACCTCACAGTAGGAATCACTCAGAGGAAGCTAGATCTTGTGGCTGAAGCATAGAACAGCAGACTTGGATTCTTCCTGTGTGTCCTTGGGTAAGTCACTTCTGTTAAAATATTCAAATGTGGGTGTGGTAGAATGTGAATGTATCCCTAGGGTGAAGCCTGAAAGCTGTTGGAACTGCTGTGCCCTCTAACTCAGGGGTCAACAATCTTTCAGAGGTGGCGTGCTGAGATTTAACTTACCCACTTCTATTTATGAGTCAGCATACCAGTGATACTTTTTAAAGTCAATAATAGTCCTACTTACAGCAGCTTCAGGGCCGGACTGAGGAGTGGGCGAGCCGGGCACCTGCCCGGGGCACCAATTGATGGGGAGCGCCTGATGGCAGCTGTAAGGGGCATGTAGTGTCCCTTGTAGTTGCCATCAGGCACCACGCACCCAGCTCCCTCAGCGCCGGCCCCATGGCGCTGGCCAGCAGCGCCCTTCCTCCCATGGCTGCGGGGCCCTGCATGGCCCGGCGTGCACGCCAGCAATGGTGGCTGGGCAGGGCTGGGCAGCGCACGCACAGTGCCCCGGGCTGCGTGCCAGCAACTGTGGCTGGGCCGCGCATGCGCTGTGGGCCCCAGGGGCGGACCCGCGCATGCACCGTGTGCCTGGGGGCCTGGGCCCGGGGTGCCAAAATGGCTTGGGCCGGCCCTGAGCAGCTTCAGTAATAAATACAGATGCAAATCTTACCATTTAATGTGATCTTTGGCCTTGCTTTGCCTCGCTGAATTCGCCGATCTTGGGCTCCTAGTTTGATATTGTTACCCCCAAAAAATTCCCACTGGAGACCACCCAGGGTTACACTATCATGGGTTTATTGTTTGAAGAATAGCACTCCACTATATGTACTACAAAAATAGAGCTGCCACCAAAGGTTTAAACTAAAGAGGGAACCAGCTATCTCTTTGTCACACATACAAACAAACACACACATCCCTCCGTTCATTCACGCATTCACACACATTCATTCCTGCCCTCAAGCACTCACACACTTACACAGGCGTATGGGTTGTAGGAGTCAAGGCATGTAGATTCTGGAGGGTCTGTCTGCTGATCATGGCTGGGAAGCTGGTCAGGAAAGACACTGGGGCTATGTCTACACTGGCAGGTTCTTGCGCATCCACACTGCCCACCCTCTCTTGCGGAAGAAGATTTATAGTACGGCGTGGTAAGAGAGGGCTTCTTGTGCAAGAGCTACGCTCTTTTTTAACAGGTGTAAGCCCTCTTGTGCAGGGGCTCTTGTGCAAGAGGGCAGTGTGGACACTTGGCAGGGGTTTCTTGTGCAAGAAAGCTCTATGGCTAAAATGGCCATTGGAGCTTTCTTGCACAAGAGAGTGTCCACACTGTCATGGGAGCTCTTGTGCAAAAGCACAGCTCGCACATGGCAGTGTGGACGTTTACTTGAGCAAGACTTCTTGAATAAGAGCCCTTGCACAAGATGTTCTTGCGCAAGAAGCTGCCAGTGTAGACATAGCCTGGCTATAGCAAGGAGTTTCTCAGGAGCAGGGGAAGAAAGAGAAGAGAGTCTCACATGTGCTCCTTCTACTTTTATTGTGTCTGCATGGCCCTTGTGACTCATCCATCTTGTCACCAGGGAGCATGCCCAGAATTCCCTTTATCCAGCAAAGCAGCAGTCTCTGATGACTCATTACCATGTGCTCCAGCCTCAGCATTACAACTTCAAACACACACAAACACACCTCTCTTCATTCACTTTGGAGAATACAGTTTAGAGCATGTTACAAGCAAAGTGGCTGAGAGTTAAAGATTACAAAGATTTACAAAGATTATAGCAAGTTGAAAGGTTTGACAAAGGTTACAATGAGTTGCAGTTTAAAACCGTAGACCTTACAGTTTAGTGTATTTCCAGAAAATGCATGTGTAAAATCAAGTAAGCTCAGGCAGAGGCTTTTTATGCAACTGATACTTTAAGCAGCACACAAGCCTCTGAGTCAGGGTTTGGCAACCTATGGCATGCCAGAGTGGCTGCCTGAGCGGCCACGGGCCCATCTATGTTTCCAACCTGCCTGCCCAAAGCTCCAACTCCCGGCTGCAGCAACCTGCCCGCCTGTGGCTTCAACTCCCCCCCTCTGGCAGCAACCCACATGCTCATGACTTCAACCCCCATCCGGCAGCAACCTGCCCACCTATGGCTTCAAACCATCCCCCTGGCAGCTACCTGCCCGCCTGCAGCGTCAAACCTCCACCCTCGGCAGCAACCCGCCTGCCTAAGGCTTCAACTCCCTCCTCAGCAGCAACCAGCCCGCCCACTTCTTCAACCCCCTCTCCCTGGCATCAACCCGCCTGCCTGTGGTGTCAAACAACCCCCCCCCCCCCCCCCCGGCAGCAACCCTCCTGCCTGTGGCTTCAACTCCTTCCTCGGTAGCAACCCCCGCTCCTGGCAACAACCCGCTCGCTCACCGCATGTTCTAGGCCTGAAATACTGGCAACAGCTGCCCCACAATGCAGCCTTACCCTCAGCAGCAGCCAGCTCCCAACATGGCTCTGGCTCCCAGAGCGGCTGCCTGAACACCCACCCTCCAATGCAGCCCTGAGCCTCTCCGGGTCCCCAACACACTTGCCTGAGGCTTCAATACCCCCTGGCAGCAACCTGCCTGCCTGCAGCTTTAACATCCCCCAGTCTCCAATCTACTCGTAGCTTCAACAGCTTCCCAGCAGCTACCTACGCGGCTGTGGCTTCAACATGCTGCAACAGCAACCCACCCACCTGCCACATGTTCTAGGCCCGAAATGCCAGCAGCAGCCACCCTACAAGCAGCCTCAGCCCCAGTTACAGCTGGCCCCCTTCTGCCCTATGTAGGGAAGATATGCTCTAGCCTTTGTTAACAGAGCTAAGATTCCCGAACCCTTCACTCAAAAACATACAGATTAAGACAAAAACATAGACCCCGGTTTATTAACTACAGAAAGACTGTGATTGTGTTTGATTTCCTAGGTAACCTGCTTTAATCTGTTTGCTATCACAATCACTTAAAATCTAAGTCTCCTACGAGCAAGATAGGATTTGAATCAGCAATATCTCACCATGAATGATGCAAATGGGTTTACAGATTCTGGAGGCACAAGCTGCATCTGCTTTGCTGCCTAGGTTCCCCATTCCCATTCAAAGTCCTTTGTCTTGCAGAGGTTCTTTCAGATGTTGAGTTGTGGGGGAATGAAAGAAAAGTGATGATGTCACTACCCCCTTTTATGGTTTCTTCAAGCGCTGGAGAGTTTATGCATGTGACATGGCCAAACATTTTCCATTGCCTACATCCCTGTCAGAGAACACTTCCTTATACAGAGTTCCTGTGTTAGTGGATTCTTCCCTCAATGGGTGTTGATGACAGCAATCAACACTGTCTGGCTACCACATTGTACCTGAAAAGCTAGTTTTCGATATTTCCAGCCTTACATCATACTTCAGTAATTTACAACCAACAAGATTTCATAATTTCACACACGATAGCCCATACAATCCAATGAGGCATTAATGTTTAGCACACCAATACTTTTAGAATAACTCACAAGGCACAATTTGTACAAAATGTATCATAATTACTTTGGGGTGTCATACTGGGTGTCTAAACTTAAGGAATTAAATAAGTGACCTTATTTCCAGAGTTGCTGAGCACCAACAGCTTTCTTGACTGTAGTGGGAATGTTATATACTGTCATTACAAAGTACAGAATTATTCATAATTACAAATCGCAGGGTTCTGCTATACCATAAACCCCATATCATATGGCAACCATATTCAATCACCTCCATCAGCAAACCCCATGACATATAGTGACCATAATCAGTCAGTAGGCCTGTTCCAGTCCTTGACATCACTGACAGAAAGAGACAGCCAGTTGAGATGCATCTTTACCAATGGCATTAGTCAGAAAAGATGGCTGGCAGGTTATACCGAAGTACATAAGGCTACATATTAGCTAAATGGCTACCGGAATAGTGGGTGTTTAGTATCTCTAAAAATTAGGCTTCTCTTAATTTAGTTGCTTAAATTATGCCTATCTGGATTCAGATTAGAAAATATTGGATTTAACCATGCTTTGCCTCAGCTTTCCCAAATGTGAAGCTGGGATTTATACCCCTACCTCATGGAGGGGGCATTCAAAATGTAAGGAGTCAGTAGTATATCACTTTGGGAATCCCTGAGGGCTCTTGGGGATTATATACTTAGTACTGGCTATTCTTCAGTACATCCCCTCACAGTTCCTGATTCCTAAGGTGCTACTTCTGTGGTGCTTCCACAAGGTTTGCAAAAAAAGGTGAGATTATGTTGCAGAATTGGAACTGCTCTGTCTCCAAACCCAACCAGTATATATTCTTTCTCCTTGCTAGTGGGTACTGAAAAATTAGATTCTTGTCTTTTAAAGATTCACATTAAACTTATTAAAATGGACTTTTTAGAATATAGAGGGCATAACTTCCTGGTTTTGAATTTGCTGGGGGTACCAGGCACTGGGTTTCAATCCACATCTGTTTTCTTCTCTACAACTAGAAAAATCAGGTTTCAGAGCTTGACATTTTTCTCCTTCCTCTTGCTATCCTCTGACCCCAGTAATAGGGGTCAGAGGATTCTTTTTTATTCAGTGCTGCTTTATCTGTAAAAATACTTCTCAACACTGACACTTCAATTCAACAGGACCATGGTCTCATCAGCTCTGAGCTAGCGCATAATTCAGAATCTTTTTCCTTGTTCAGTAAATAGCACTGTGGTAATCTGTCCTGCCTTTTAAGTCACTTGTCAGAAAACGTTTAGGGAATGAAGCTTCATGGGAAGATGTCTGCTTAGCTTGTGAATGCACCACTAATCTTGCATTTTTTGGTAACTTAGAGAATACTGCCTTTCCAGGAAAGTAGTTCTCTAAGGCATTTGTATGAGCCCCCTTACAAGGTCTGAGTACCTCACAAAGTTTAATATAGTTTTCTTCACCAACATCCCTGTGAGGTAGGGCACTGCTATCACCTCCATTTTACAGAAGGGAGACCGAAACAAAACAAACTTGCTCAAGGTCATACGGGAAGTCAGCAGTAGAGCAGGAACTTGAATCCAGGTCTCTGGAGCTTTAAGAGAGTGTCCTAACCACTGGACCATCCTCCCTTTCTATTGTAAATGATACGTTTGCACATGGAAACCAATCAGGTGCCCACAATTTTTCCATGATGGTGGGGAAAGGAAAATATTTGGGAAATTTACTTCTGTTTCAGCTTGCCAAATATAGCACCCACCTTAACCCTCAGAGCTGAAGACAGAGCTCCCGCTGCTCTGTCTTCAGCAGGGAGCTGCTGCTGTTGCTGAGGGAGAAGCGCCTCTCCCCCAGTCAGGCATCTCTGTGCACAGAGCCCTGAGTCACTGGCTGGGCAAGGCTCATTAAGCAACTGCCAGGCTGTGCTGCTGCGTAGCTTAGGGGAAACACTGTTGGCAAGCCATACATTTTTAGAGGCTACCTATTGCATAACTCAAAAATGTTTGCCACCATACAGCTGTTTTAACACACATTAACCATGGATTAACAGTGTAAAACTCAAGTGTTCTTAAATAGAACAGCCCCATATGGCACAACTTTAAATAATAAAAAAGTTTAAAAACATAGGATTTTCAGTCACCTATTCAGCCTTTTCTTCATGTGTAGAAGAGCAGTAGATTAGTAAAGAGAAAAATGAAAAAACAAAACCATCTTTCTTACTGATTTTTTTCTTCTGTTGCTCCCCTATCTTGGCTTCATCTCTGCTTCCCCATGGCAGAATGGAGTTTACCCAGAAAAAGGATAAAATGGCTTAATTTCACATGGACTTTTCTATTTAACCTGCTCCTCTCCCTCCAGAATCTTGGGGGGGGGGGGGGGGGGAGAGGCAGGGAGCTGTCGCAAAAATGTAAATTTTAGTATTGGTTATAAGAATGTAAGTATGATGCATTATGATTTGATACATAATGGTTTGCGTATAAGTTCTGTATGCTTCTAATTCACACTGTCTTTCACGATTAGATGTTTATTGTAAGGTCTTGCTTCCTATTAGCATTAATAATTAAGTTGTACCCCTTGTCTGCATCACAAACTAAGCTGTGCAAGATTCCTTTCTTTTTGCTGTTCCTTTAGGAACTATTAAAAATTGTTTCAGATTGACACACACATCCTCCACTCACACTGCAAGATTGTTTGGTGTCAGTGGAGGATGCGTGTGTAAATCTGAAAGCCATCACCAATGCCCAGGTGAGTAAGAAGAAATGAAAACTCTGAAGTTAACCAGAAAACATCCATTGTGTCTTGAGACAGAGTTAAATTATCAGCATTGACAGAACCCTGGAGAGAGGAAGTAACGGTAGTTCGGACTAGGAAGCCTAGTCCGAACTACCTAGTTCATGCCGTGTGTAGCCGTGCGGCACGGGGTTCAAACTAGCAGGGATTTAAAAATGCCAGTACCCAGTTTAGGCGAATGAAGCCCGGGAAATTCAAATCCCGGGCTTCATTTGCAAGTGCGGTATGCCTACATTACCCCGCTAGTTCGAACTAGCGGGGTAGTGTAGACATACCCTTACTCTTAAGAATGAACGATTGCAGCATGGAACCGCAATATCCATAAACTGAAATGGAAACTCACATGTATAAGAAGGGAAGCTCTGGCCATTATATTCTGGGTTCAGTCCTGCAAGCAAAGCCTGCAAGCAAAGCCTCAAAGGAACCCCGACTCCTCACTCAGCCATGCCTAGCTAGTAAGACTGACTTGAGGCACAACAGACTAGTAACTATGCACTCTCTGCAGGACCTCTGTGTGTGTGTGTGTGTGTACGAGCTTGTCTTTATGAAGCATATGCTAACTGCTTCTCTACTGTATTCTCAATAAATAAAGACCTCAGAAGGCAGAGCTGTTGCTGCACAGCTGTTACCACCTAGCTCTTGAGTGAGAGGCCTCCCCGTTAGGACTCAGATCTTTCAGCTGCAGGTGTTGCCTGCAGCCATTACCGGGGTGGCCTTAAAGCCAGGAGGCTGCTGGTGGCGGGCAGCTGCCGGAGGGCCGCCCCTTCGGGGGCAGGGCAAGGGTGTGCTGCGATGGTAGATTATAATTGAGTGTGTGTTTGTGTGTGCTGGTGAGAGCAGCACACTTGGTTGTGTGGTGGCCTATTCAGTCCCTGGTGAGAGCAGGGAGGACAGGAGAGGGTTCTTGGTGAGAGGAAGTTCCCTTTAGTTACCCAAACTGAAGGTGTGTGTTTGTTCTGTGTCCCCTCCTTCCCCCCAGCCAATATGTGGTTTGGCACAGATGGGGTGCCTAAGGAGGAGGGATCAGATGGCATCATGGCAGTTGTGACCTGTAGGAGAAGATATGGAAGTAAGATCCGGACTGGCCAGCCAAGGGGAATGAGGTTTAGACAGTTATGTGCTATTCCTTTTTCCGATCCTATTCCCAGCCTTAAAAATTTTGGGAACTTCAATACCTGGCCATCAGCCCTGAGGGTGCTGTTGCTGAATGCCAGGTCAGTATCTCAGAAGACAGCTGTCATCCACGATTTAATTCTGAATGAAGGGGCTGACCTGGCTTGTATCGCTGAGAGAGGAGGGAGGTGTCGACTTGTCCCAATTGTACCTGGCTGGGTTCTCAGTACAGCATCAGCCGCGGCTTAATGGTCGGGGAGGCGGGGTGGCAATTGTCTATCGAGATACTATCTCACTGGCTAGGGTTGTGGTCCAACAAAGTGTCAAATCTGAGTGTACTTGACGTTGGGTGGCTGGGATAGGCTGGGTATGCTGCTTGTGTACCACCCACCTCGCTCTATGGCAGATGATCTGCTTGAGCTGGCTGACGTGGTCTCAGATGTGGCAATGAGGATGCCGAGGCTTTTGGTCTTGGGGGACTTTAATATCCACGCCGAGGCTGTTCTGTCTGGTCTGGCCCAAGATTTTATGGATACCATGACCACCCTAGGATTATCCCAAGAAATAACTGACCCAGCACGTGTTGCAGGTCATACACTCGATTTGGTTTTTTGGACTAAGGGTGATGGAGTTCTTGGGATAAGGGATGTGGCTACACTCCCTTTGTCATGGACTGATCACTACCTGGTCAAGTTTAGACTATCTGCTGACCTTCCCCTCCACAGAGGCAGAGGACCAATTAAGATGATCCGCCCTTGGAGGCTGAAGGATCCGTAGGGTTTTCTGAGGTCCCTGAGGGATTGTTCAGCCATTATGGCAAATGGTCCTGTAGATACCCTAGTTGATACATGGAACACTGAGGTAGCCCGGGAAGTTGATATGATTGCTCCTAAGTGCCCTCTTTGGACCAGTTGAGCCAAGTTTGCTCCCTGGTTTTCTGGGGAGCTGACGGCAGCAAAACAGTCTGTGCAACAGCTAGGACATCACTGGAGGAGAACTAGAGCTGAGTCTGATTGACTGCAGGTTAGAGCTGAATTGCAAGCTTACTCTGTGGCGGTGCTGAGAGCGAAGAAAAGCTACTTCTCCACCTGTATCGCGTCCGCATAATGCCATCCAGCGGAACTGTTTTGAGTAGTGCGGGGCCTGTTGCAGTCTGGCACTCATGATGAAATAGAAGAGCCTTTGGTCCCCCACTGCAATCTGTTTGCAAAGCATTTTGCTAATAAGATCACCCGCATCCGGTTGGATTTAGACTCTGGTTGCTGTGTAAGTGGGGCACAGATTGTGTTGGGTGCACCACCCAGTCTTTTTTCTCTGGGTCAGTTTCAGCTATTGCAGACTGAGGATGTGGACAGGGTGCTTGGAAGAGTGCGACCGACCACGTGCTCACTGGACCCCTGCCCTTCATAGCTTATTAAATCTAGCCAGGAAGGGATAACTGGCTGGGTCCTGGGGATTATTAATGCGTCTTTTAGATCTGGTGTGGTTCCTGCTGCCTTGAAAGAGGCAGTGATAAAACGGTTACTCAAGAAGACCTCCCTGGACCCACATGACTTAAATAACTATCGCCCAATTGCTAATATTCTCTTCTTGGGCAAGGTACTCGAGCGAGCTGTGGTGCTGCAACTCCAAGCTTTCTTGGAAGAAACAGACTACTTAGATCCATTTCAGTCTGGCTTTCGGCCCAGTTTTGGAACTGAAACAGCCTTGGTCTGAGATAAGATTAACATCTACATGGAACAGGGCATTCTCAGCTTTTGCTCCCAGGCTGTGGAATTCTCTTTGGGTACGTTTACACTACAGCGCTAATTCAAACTAACTTAGTTCGAATTAGTTAATTCGAACTAACTTAGTTCGAATTACTTAATTCGAACTAAGCTAATTCGAACTAACGCATCTAGAAATAAAAACTAGTTCGAATTAGCGTTTTGCTAATTCGAACTAGCGCGTCCACACTGATTGGACGCAGGGGCGCATTTAAGGGTGGCTGAAACCGGTTCTGGCAGGGCATCAGGTCAGTAGTTGCGTTGTGTGGCTGCTGTCTGAGGCTATCTGAGGCTTGTGCTTAAAGGGACCCCCCTGGACAGCCGGTTCTCAGCTTTTCCTGCTTGCTTGCCAACCTCGCCGAGGGACAGCAAAGCGTTGGTCTCTCTGCCCGTCTGTGTTGGTGCTTCCCTTCGGGGACACCGCCGCAGGTGGCAACATGGAGCCAGAGCTCGCCCTGCACCTTCTGGTGCACTTTCTGGACTTGCTGCTGCAAGCCTGCCAGCAATGGCTCGAGGCTGCCTGGCACCACCTGATGCACGTCAGCCCCCTGCCTCTCCTCCTGGCCACCCTGGGGGCCATGGAGGAGCCCCGGCGGCACCCCGGCACTGGCGTGCCCCGCCGCATCTGGTGTCTGGACACCAGCAGCGACTGGTGGGACCGCATCGTCCTGGAGCGCTGGGAAGACTGACAGTGGACCCAGAACTTCAGGATGAGGAGGGACACCTTCCTGGAGCTCTGCGAGTGGCTCGCCCCTGCTCTGCGCAGAAGGGACACTCGCATGAGGCCCGCCATCCCCCTCCAGAAGCGGGTGGCCGTCGCCCTCTGGAAGCTCTCCACGCCGGACAGCTACCGATCCGTCGGGAACCAGTTCGGCGTGGGGAGATCCACCGTCAGAGCGGTGCTCATGCAGGTATGGCACTCGTCGGCCACTGAGCAGGCGGGGAGGGGGGCTTCAAGGAGGGGATGGGCCACCCCAGGGACAAAGGGGGGGCGGGAGGAGGCGAAAGCGCCCTGCACCAGAGGGGTTGGTCTGTCCCGGCCGTACTACACACCGCCAGGGGGGTTGCTTCCAGGAGTGGGGCGTGGGGCACTGCCAGGGCACAAATGCTCCCAGCCACCCGGGCGCCCCACTGATTGGCGCTTTGCTGTGTCTCTCTCCGCAGGTGGTCAAGGCCATCAACCAGGTGCTGCTCCGCAGGGTCGTCCGCCTTGCCGACCCAGACGCCATCATCCAGGGATTCGGCGCCCTCAGCTTCCCCAACTGTGGGGGGCCATCAACGGGATGCACATCCCCATCCGTGCCCCGGAACACCAGACGTCCCGGTACGTCAACCGCAAGGGGTACTTCTCCATCCTCCTGCAGGCCGTGTGTGACCACCGGGGACAGTTCACGGACATTAATGTGGGCTGGTCCGGCAAAGCACACGACGCCCGGGTGTACCGCAACTCCTCCGTGTGCCAGCGGCTGCAGGACGGGACCTTCTTCCCCGACCGCCACATCAGGGTCAGGGACGTGGACATGCCCGTCTGCCTGGTGGGGGATGCCGCCTACCCACTGCAGCCGTGGCTGATGAAGCCCTACATGGGGCACCTCAATCCCTCCCGCCAGGCCTTCAATGCCAGGCTGACCAGGGCCCGCATCGTGGTGGAGGGGGCCTTCGGGCGTCTGAAAGCCCGCTTTCGATGCCTCCTCACCCGTCTGGACCTGGCTGAGCACAACATCCCTCCTGTGGTGGCAGCATGTTGTGTGCTCCACAATTTATGTGAGAGAAAGGGGGAGGCTTTCCTGCCAGCCTGGATGGCTGAGGCTGACCTTATGGCTGGCCACTACGGTCAGCCCCGCACCGCCGCCGTCTGGGAAGCCCAGCGGGGGGCCGTCCAGATCTGGGAAGCCCTGAGGGAGAGCTTCCTGGTGGAGGAGGAGGACTGACCTCTCCCTGCATGCCCCACTGGGGCCTTCTTCCACCCTACCCCCTTCCCTTTTCCCCTCCCTACCTACTGTCAAACAAAGACACCTGTTTTTCAAACAAAAACGTCTTTTTATTTTACATAACTGGGGTGGGGGGAGGGAGGGAGGAAGAAAGAGGGGAGGGGGAAACCTGGGACGAGGGAGCTAGAAGGGGAGGGAAGGGAGGAAGGGAAAGGAAAGCTCAGGGGTGGGGGTCCGGCTGCCTCTCCTGTTTTGCAACACTGCGGGTCCAGGGGCGTTGGTGGGGAATGGTTGTGGAGGGTGGGGCAGGAGGGACGGGGGGTGTGGAGGAAGCAGGAGCGGGAGCAGGAGGGGGAGCAGGGGGAGTAGGAGGGGGAGCAGGAGGAATTGGGAAGCGGTCGAGCAGGCTCTGGAGGTGGCCTCGCAGGGCACGGCCCTGCTCCTCCAGTGCCTCCAAGCTCCTCCGGCGCAGCCTCAGGTCCTCCTGGACCCAGTGGTCCTGGAGACAGAGCTGTTGCTCCAGGAACCGGAGGTGCCGCCTCTGGTACTCCTCCTGGTTCCTGGCTCTCCTGCTTGCCCGGGCGTGGGCGGCTGCTGCAGACGGGGTGGAGCGCCCTGGTGTCCCAGGTGCTGCGGCTGTGGTGAAACAAGAACAGCGGTCAATTACCCCAGGGTCCCAGGTGTGTGAAACCCAGCTCCCCTCTGCAAGGCCAGGGCCCCTGCAGGATCCCCAGCTGCTGCTCTGTGGTGGGCAAGGCCCAGGCGCACGGTCCCGGGGCTCCCTCTCGCCCCAGCCCCCCGTATACATAAGGGGAGCATGATGGTACTCACAGGTGGATGAATCCCCGGCCTCGGATGACACAGGCGAGAGGCTCTGTGGGGTGCCTCAGGGGTCCCGGGTCCTGGGCAGGCTGCCGGCAGGCTCCTAGCTCTCGGAGCCCTCCTCCTCCTCCTCCTCCTCCTCCGTCTCTTGGAGCAGTCCCTCTGCCCCGGGGTCTATCACATCCCGGGGGGCAGGGATGGCATGAGCCCCCAGGAGGTGGTCCAGAGCCTGGAAGTGGGGGCACGCCTCCTGGTCTGCCCCTGGCAGGCAGGCCCGGGAATAGGACTGCCGCAGGTCCTTGATTTTCCAGAGCACCTGCTCCCGGCTGCGCTGGTGGCCCCTGGTGGCTAGGCTGGCAGCCATGCGGCAGTAGACTGCCGCGTTCCTGTGGCTAGTGCGGAGATCGTGGACATTGGAGGCTTCCCCCCAAACCTCGATGAGGTCCACGATCTCCGCACTAGACCACGCGGGCGCCCGCCTCTTGCGGCCCCAGGCAGGGTCCTGGGAGCCGCCAGGCTGGTCCCGGGAAGAGGGGGAGGGCTGGGTGTCATCGGGTGGCTGGCTCATGGGTGTCAGCTGCTGGGTGTGCTGGCACGGGTGCTGGCAGGCTTGCAACTGGCACAAACTGTGTAGCCAGCCCGTGGCCCTTTAAGGGCTCTGGGGCCAGGAGGGGGGCAGTAGAGTTTGCCCGGTGTTGGCCAGAGTGGCCACCAGGGCAAGCTGGGAAGGGCTAGCCTCCCACTAGTTCGAATTAAGGGTCTACACAGCCCTTAATTTGAACTAGTAAGTTCGAACTAGGCTTAATCCTCGTGGAATGAGGATTACCTAGTTCGAACTAAGCGCTCCGTTAGTTCGAATTAAATTCGAACTAACGGAGCGCTAGTGTAGCGCCTATGAAAGTTAGTTAGAACTAACTTTGTAATGTAGACATACCCTCTCTTTCTCGGGATATTTGCATGGTGCCAACACTAGCGTTGTTTCGGTGTCAAGCTAAAGCCACCCTTTTAATTGTGCTTTTATTAATGTTTGAGTCTGTATGTGAGTGTTCCTCCTCTCTATATGTTTTTAGCTGGTTATGTCCCTCTGAGGTCTCATATTTTAAATTCTCATATTTTAAATTTTTATTTATATTTGTAATTTTTTTGGTTTGTTCTTGTAAGCTGCCTTGAATATTTTAAATAGAAAGGCGGGGTAAAAATATTTAAATAAACAAATAAATAAATATGACGTATTGCCTTTTTCCCTAAAAAGATCCCGTGTGCTTCTTATAACCATAACAGGGCAGGGGAACTATGCATATAGGAAGTCGCTGCCAGTGGAATTGCAGAATAGTGAGGAGAGAGGTGGTGTCTGTCTGCAGTAAAAGAGACTGTACAGAAATGGGAACATTCAGATGCGGGGGAAGGTCTTTTCTAAGCCTATAGTCCACCCCTCCCCACTGATGGAATGGTAGGGATGGAACTCTGAGGAGGATACTTGGGGGTTTCCTCCCCCCAGAGTGCCCTCCTGTGGGTTTCACATGGAAGGAAAGGATCCAAGACTCGTCACTTACTGAACCGTTCTTACTAGTGAAATAAATTTTGCACTTTTCTGTGCACTATACCTGGCTGATCTAGCAATTATTCTGAAGTATAAAGAAAACACTTCTTTCATACCAGATGCCTGAGTCTAATTTCACTTTTGGCAGCATGTATACTGCTGGCTCCACTGATGTCAATGGAGTAGCACCTGATTCAGACAGGGGTGAGATTAGAATCAGGTCTATGGTCTTTTTGAATGTAACAACAGAGAATGCTTCTTTGTGCCTTGATCAGGTGAGAGCACTGTTACTTATCATGAGGGTATGTTACTTTTACTGTGGTATATCATTGTTTACACCCATTCTCTCTTTGAAATGAAGGGTTCTGAAGTGCTATTTAGTAACTTCTTATTGTAGCAAGGAGGACCTAGGAGAGAAAGCTATCTTTGATTTTAGGGTACTGTACTTTTGTTCCCATTACAAAATCCATTATACCCTATTCACTTTAGCACACACTGCTTTCCACGGCAATCAGCCTTATCAAGAGTTATCTTCTGAATAGCCCAGAAACCACTTCTGAGTGTAAAACTGCCATGCACAACCTTGCCTAAGGTAATAACCTAAGTAATAGACCAAAGACGAGTATTCTTCTTCAAGATCTTTAGTAGCTTTTGCTGTTTGCAGAAAAAATCATTCTCACACTCAGAATATTTCCTTATTCACATTATTGTATGGTGTACTGAATTGAACTGCCAAAAAGCAGTAGATTATAGTGATAAACTCTGGATGGAGTTGAAGAGGTTTTCAAAATCTGGTCTGTTTCTTACTATTCAACTACTTTGCCTTAATTTAATTTATCAATATGCAATTGAGTTTTATGGAAAGTGCAACTTCTATCTGTCCTGCAAGTATATCTGGAAAAATTGATAGTAATATTCATATAAGAGGCAGATTTTATTGGTGTCAAACAGTTTTCTGTAGTGTTTTTCATAAAGAAATAAACCCACTTGAGAGCTCTCATTGACACTTTGGAAATCAGCAATCAAAGCCAGCACTTTCAGATTCTCAGCATCATGATAATGTGTCTGTTTTGGCTTGCACTGAGAATTCATTAGTGTACTGTAAATAAACACTTTTTTTTGCTATTATTGATTTTTTTCTAGCAGTGAATGAATGCACCTATTTAGCTTGTTCATTATCACTATGAAGCATCTTGACAGTTTCAATTTTAGAAATACTTAGCAGAAAAAACAATAAACAGGCATTTGAAGAATAGGTCACCAGTATTCTCCAGCATATTTCAAAATGTGAATTTCATTAGACATCAGAACTTAAAAAGATGTAGATTTTACAATAACTCTAAGAGTCTAACATAAAACAATTCAGCAGGCTTGAATCTGTTTTTTAATATGCAATTCACTCCTCCATTTAATCCTCTTTATTCCATATTCAGGTTCAAGTATAGTTCATGTCATGAATATTACTACTTTTCCTCTACTTTCAGAATGCTTCTAATTGACTAGAGATGAATAATAATTATTCTCCTTTTTGACTAACCTTTCTAAAAAGCATCAGAGGGGTGGCTGTGTTAATCTGTAACTTCTAAAAGAATGAGCAATCCTATGGCACCTTAGGGCATGTCGACACCTCAGCATTATTTCGAAATAACACTGCAAGCATCTACACAGCAAGCTTGTTATTTCAAAATAATATCAAAATAACAGGATCCTTAGTCCAAAATCTGTAACCCTCATTTTACGAGAAATAACACCTATTTCGAAGTAGCTATTTTGATATAGGGCAGGGTAGCTGGAGTTATTTCAAAATAAGTGGCCTCCAGCGTTTCCCACAGGTTCCCTGTTGGTCACTCTGTGCACACACACAATCATAGAATACTAGGACTGGAAGGGACCTTGAAAAGTCATCAAGTCCAGTCCTCTGCCCTCATTGCAGGACCCAACGCTGTCTAGACCATCCCTGATAATGTCTATCTAACCTGCTCTTAAATATCTCCAGAGATGGAGATTCTACAATCTCCCTAAGCAAGGGTATGTCTACATTACCCCCCTAGTTCGAACTAGGGGGTAATGTAGTCATACGGAGTTGCAAATGAAGCCCGGGATTTGAATTTCCCGGGCTTCATTTGCATAAAGCCGGCCGGCGCCATTTTTAAATGCCGGCTAGGTCGGACCCCATGCCGTGTGTAGCCACTTATTCCAGTGTTTAACCACCCTGATAGTTAGGAACTTTTCCCTAATGTCCAACCTAAATCTCCCTTGCTGCAGTTTAAGCCCATTGCCTATTGTTCTATTCCCAGAGGCCAGGAAGAACAATTTTTCTCCTCCTCCTTGTGACACTCATCAGCACTCTTCAGTTCCCCTTCCCCTGCAGCCCTTAATGCCCCAGCCACAAGGGAAAGGGCTTGTGGCAGAACTCCGTCTGAGCCCTCCACGGCTGTAGCCGAGCAGGCAGCCAGCTCCCAGGACCCAGCCCGGAACAAAAGAGGCACGTACATTCTTGGTGTGGTGTGGAGATTCTGGACCTCACTGAGGCCTGGGGAGAGGAGGCAAACCTCCAGTATCTTTGCACCGGATGCAGGAACGCCGACATCTATGGCTGGATGGCTAAGAGCCTGGGCCACAACGGCCACATGTGCATCCAGGAGCAGGTGTGCACGAAGATCAAGGCGCTCAGACAGGCCTATCCCAAGGCAAAGAACTGCAGCTTCCATTCTGGGGTGGCACCCACTCCTGCCCCTATTATGATGAGCTCCACCACATTCTGGGAGGAGGGTCAGTCCCTTCCCCCCAGGGGCAGATGAGAGTGCCACGGGGCCCAGGGCAGCACCGCGGGGACCCAGGCAGCGAAATTTCGTGGAGCCCCCCCTTTGACATGGCGCATGCGCCGTGGTGCCACAGCACATGAGCGGGGCCTCAGGAAGCATGGGGCCTGGGGCAGCTGCCCTGATCGCCCTGCCCTAAATCTGCCGCTGCTTCCCCCCCACTCATTGTGGACTCTGGGCAGGAGACACCCAGGTTGTGCTCTCAAGGGAAGAGTCAGAGGAAGAGAAGGAGGAGCTGGATGAGGCCAGTGGCATCTCAATGCCATCAGCCAGGTCACGCTTGCCCTGGAGCTGGTATCCCCCTTCCAGGATGTCTCCTGGGTTTTGTCTGAAGCTGGGGAAGGCCCATCAAGTGAGTGCCAATACTTTCCCTAGACACACATGGGTGGAGGTGGCAGTCGGCAAGGGGCTGCGGTGCACTCTTCACTCGGCTTTCTTGGCCTGGGGATCATGCAGCAGCCTGTGCACGTGTAGCACCGGTCCAGGGCACACAGCCCCAGGAGGCAGCAACAGAGGACCCTTGTGCTCTGGCTCACGAGTTGTCTGGAGAGGTCTGCCTTACTCCTGATGCTGGGGTTGGTCACTCTCCCACCACTAGAAGGAGGCTGGGGATATGGAGACACACATACATGTGGTACACACGCGCGTGCACACATGCACACAGAGCAGTGCTGCACACGGGCATGCCTGCACTCTTGGGACAGTATCCATTCCTGGGGACAGTGCGATGAGGTGAAGGACACCAAGCCCCTGCCAGGGGAGCCTGCTGGGAGGAGAAGGAAGTGGAGAGGATCTCAGGAGCACCCTTCCCAGCAAGAGGTGTCTGCTGCTCACACACACCTCCCCCAACACCCTGCTCCCCTCTCCTCCAGCTGTCAGGGATACAAGTCCTGTCTCTGTGCAGGATACCACCACTGCTGGACTCAGTGTGTGTGCAGCATGGAGGAAAGCCGAGCTGCCCTGTTGCGCTCCTCCCCCCAGGCTCTTGGCCTGGTTGTCATGTTCTTGTGTCTGCTTGCCCCCGGGTTGTGAGGGTAGTGAGGCTCCCACCTGGGACATCTGTATCCCTGCAGGAAAGAACTCACTCTCTAGACTTTTGGTGGCCTTGCTGGAAGCACATCCCCTTCATCTGACCTTTTGGTGTTGGCTCAGAGATGAGGGCTAGGCTTCATGCACAGTGTCTCCAGGAATGACTGACCTTCTTTTTGTTCTCCACAGCTGGATCAGCTGTGAGTGGGGCATAAGCCACATCTCCCATGCCATCCTCCTGACCCCGTGTGACCTTCAGGCAAAGGGGAGGGAAAGGGAAAGAAGGGGTAGGAGAGAAAAGGCACACTGGGCCACTGCAAAGGCCCAGGGGAGAGTCTCACAGCTGGCCCTGGCTGAAACTCTCCCTCAGGGCCTTTTGGATGCGCACAGTCCCCTGATGGGCCTGCCGAAGGGCAGCCATGTGCAGCTGCTCGAAGCCCTGGTGAGCTGGTTGGCCTGTGCCCCCCACCCTGGCAGGAATATCTCCCCTTTATAGTCATAAAGGTTGTGGAGGACACAGCACGCAATCACCATTTTGGGGATGTTTTGGTTGCTGAGTTCTAGCTGGGTGAGGAGGCAACGGAACCTCTCTTTCAGACAACCAAAGGCATCCTCTACCACAAAGCAGGCCCAGCTGAGCCTGCCATTGAAGCGTTCCTTGCTTTGGTCAAGGTATCCAGCGTACGGCTTCATTAATCAGGGGAGTAGAGGGTAGGCTGCATCCCCTACAATGCATATCGGCATGTCCGCATCCCTGATCCTGATGGTGCGGTTGGCAAAAAAAAATGCAGCCATGAAGCTTCTGGAACAGGCTGGAGTTTCGGAAGATGAAGGCGTCGTGCACCTTCCCTGACCACTGATGTTGATACCCATGAACTGGCTGAGGTGGTTCACAATGGCCTGCAGGACCATTGAGAGGTACCCCTTGTGGTTGATATATTTCTATGCATGGTGGTCGGGGGCCCGGATAGGGATGTGAGTGCTGTCAATAGCCCTCCCTTCCCTGCAGTTGGGGAAGCCCATGGCGGCAAAGCTTGTGATGATAGGGTGCATGTCGCCTAGGTTGATGATCCTGAGCTGCAGGACAGTGTTGATGGCCCTTCAGGGTAGAAGGAGACAGATAGAAAATTGCAGGGTTGTCAGAGCCCTCAGGAGGTCCTTGAGCCCAACCCTCTCTCCCCTTACACCAGGAGCAACCCCTACTTACTCCATCCCCCAACAGGGCTTTGTGAAGTGGGACTAGAAAACCTCTTGGGTAGGGGGCTTCCATCACCACCACCCCCTTCTCTAGGGAACCCCATTCCAGCAGTTCACTGCTTCTTGAGACAATAGCACAAGAGTGTTACACCAACATGAGCACAGCCCAGAAGGTCAATCTCCCCATGCCCAACTGGTTCTCCACAGAGTGGTAGCTGTCCAGCGTCGTGAGCTTCCAGATAATGATGGCGACCAGCTTCTGGAGGGGGATGGCAGGTTGCATGTGGATGTCCCATTGCCTGAGGGTGGGTGAACCACTCACACAGCTCCATGAAGGTGTCCTTCCACATGTGGAAATTCTGGAACTACTGCTGGTTGTCCCACTGCTGCATGACAATCCATCCCACCCATCGGAACAGGTGTCCAGTTGCCAGAAGCGGTGGTGCACAGTGCACAGAAGAGGATGGGACGGATCGAGCAGTTCCTGGAGAGAAGAGAGGAAATGCCTCGCAATGAGCTGGGAGTCGTCCTGCTGCAGAGCCATGAGGGCAAATCGCAGAAACTGCATGAGACATAAGAGCCATCGACTGCTCAGAGGCAGGTCTGACTCCATGGCTGTGGTGTCCACAAGGGCAACCAGAGCGCACACAGAAAAGGCTTTGCTGTCCCTCAAGGAGATAGGCAAGGGAGAAAAGCCTGAGATATGATTGTAAAGGGGAGGGTCCCTTTAAGCACAAGCCTTAGAGAGCCTCAGGCAGAAGCTACAGGAAATGAATGCTGTCCTGATGCCCTGCCTGAATCAATGTCCAATGAATATGGACACTCTGTTTTGAAATAGCTCATCCCTATTTTGATGGGCATTTGCTGTGTAGACACATTTTAAAAATAAGCTATTTCAAAATATAAATTTTGAAATAGCTTATTCTAAAATAAGCGTGCGGTGTAGACGTACCATTAGGGCAGGTCTACATAGCAGGGTTAAACTCGAAATAAGCTATGCAACTTGAGCTATGCTAATTGCATAGCTTAAGTAGAAATAGCTTATTTCAACTTTTGGCACTGTCTATACAGCACTTATTTTGAGAGAATGCACTTTTCCCCTGACTTCTCTTACTGCTTGTACAATGAAGGTTACAGGAGTTGGAATAAGCAGTCATCCAGCTCAACATTATTTCAATGTAGACATAGCCTTAGAGACTAACAAATATATTATATGTTTTGTGGGTAAAACCCACTTTATTAAGTATCTAAGGGTATGTCTACACAGCAACATTATTTCAGAATAACTAGTGTTATTTCAAAATAACTTAGGGTATGTCTACACTACCCCGCTAGTTCGAACTAGCGGGGTAATGTATGCATACCGAATGTGCAAATGGAGCCCGGGATTTGAATTTCCCGGGCTTCATTTGCATAAGCCGGCCGGCGCCATTTTTAAATGCCGGCTTGTTCGAACCCCGTGCCGCGCGGCTACACGCGGCACGGTCTAGACAGTTCGAACTAGCAAGCCATTCCGAACTATCTGTACGCCTCGTGGAACTCCAGCTTGACAGTATTTCAACATTATTTTGAAACAACTGCCGGCTGTGTAGATGCAGACTAGGGGTATGTCTACACTACCCCGCTAGTTCGAACTAGCGGGGTAATGTATGCATACCGAACGTGCAAATGAAGCCCGTGGAATGAGGCGTACAGATAGTTCGAACTAGCAAGCCATTCCGAACTATCTAGCCCGTGCCGCGTGTAGCCGCGCAGCACGGGGTTCGAACAAGCCGGCATTTAAAAATGGCGCCGGCCGGCTTATGCAAATGAAGCCCGGGAAATTCAAATCCCGGTCTTCATTTGCACATTCAGTATGCATACATTACCCCGCTAGTTCGAACTAGCGGGGTAGTGTAGACATACCCCTAGTCTGCATCTACACAGCCGGCAGTTGTTTCAAAATAATGTTGAAATACTGTCAAGCTGGAGGACTTCTTACTCCGACTCCTGTAACCCTCATTGTATGAGGAGTAAGGGAAGTTAGAGGAAGAGTGCTCTATTTTGAAATAATTGATGAGTAGATGCTCCCAATTTCGAAATAAGCAATTGACGTGGCTCAATTTGTATAGCTTATTTTGAGTTAAGGCCTGCTGTGTAGATGCACCCTTAGGTCTTTATGGTGCTGCTGGACTGCTTGTTCTTTCTAAAAGCATAATAATTTAGTTCAGAAGTGTAAAACAATCTCTGACTGGACTTTACAATGAAAGCTATGATTTTTTATTCTTACTCTGCAAATAAAATACAGAAGTAATGAATGTACACAGTAAGAGTTATAATAAAACAAGATTTTGTATTCTCAAGTCTTCTTTACTTAATGGCACTGTGTTTTATTTTTATTAGATCATTAGAACTGTAGCATTTGATGGCACTGGAGAGCTTTACTTAACAGTGAGGGGAGTGTCATTCATTAAATATATGGAAACCTGCTTCTAAATTTCTCAAGGCCTGAGTTCTACTGCCTTGCCTGTTGTATAGTCACTTATCAAAGGCAAGGTAATGCCACCAGTTGGCACAGGAGTAATGACACACCATTGCACAAGAGCCTGGGTAACAAACTTCTATGTTTCCTAAGTTGATATCTCTAGAGGACACTGAAGATTGGACAAAAAAGGCAATAACTTATGGTATGTCTCCATTACTGGGTAGATTGATGCTGTGGCAAGTGATCCACTGAAGATCGATTTAGTGGGTCTAGTGAAGATCTGCTAAATTGACCACTGATCATTTTCCTGTAAACTCCGGTATTGCACCAGAATGAGATGAGTAAAGAGAGTTGACAGCAGAATTTCTCCTGTTGACCCAGTGCAGTGTGGATGCTGTGGTAAGTAGATCTAAGCTAGGCCACTATGAGTTTCACTACTAATTCAAATTGCGTAGTTTAGGTTGACTTGTCCCCGTAGTGTAAACCTTCCCTTAGTTTGACTAGGTCCTTGAAAAAAGGGGAGACCAGTTTAGATCCTGCAGATACTAATTGGAGCTCTCTGTCTGCCTTTCAGCCCAGCTGTCCCGTACTCTGAGCAGCTAGAGAAATAATCATAGTAGTTGATATTTGGTGGCTGTGCTTGCTTGAGCCAGGAGACACGCACCCCTGGCTGTGCCTGCTGGAGCTGGAGAGGATTGCTTCTTGTAAAACTGAGCGAAAGTTGGAAGAGAACTCAGGGCGGGCTCAGGGAAGGCAGGAGCTCAGGTGGGTGAGCAGAGTGCTATCTTTGCCTGATGGCCCGGCACAGAGTTGCTGTAGCAGATCCATTCTGCGCTGGCTGGGGGCTGTGCTAGCTGTGGCAACTCTGTGCTGGGGCCATGAGAGGAATTGCCTCCCCTCTCCACCCACAGCCCCATGGCAGCTCTGTGCTGGGGCTTGGGGAGGGGTTACCTCCCCTCCGCAGCCATGGTGCCCAACCCGGTCATGCTCCAGAGTTGCTGCTGCCAGGTGACAGGCAGTCCTTCTGTGGCCCCCACCTGCACCCAGCCTAACCTGGACTTGCCCCAGCTGGGGGACATGGACCCCCCCCCACTCCACAGGCCATAGAGAGGCACTTCTTACCTGGCCCCAAGCTGTTGCAGAGAGAGAGATGTCCAGGGCAGTCTGCATACTGAACCCCTCATCTCTAACCCCACCTAGAGCAATGATTTAAATGAAGCATTTTCATTTTATTTTCCACAAAACATGCATTCCTTGTGTTAAGGGCCTGAGCAACACTGGATAAATCTTTTAGTTGCATGTTTTTAAAGTATGAAATTAATGTGAATTTTGCCTAACAACTGAAGACTTTGACCCAATGAAAATGTTATCTTCATTTCTCCTGGCCACTAGCACAGTGTGGATGCTGTGATAAGTAGATCTAAGCTATGTCAATTTCATTTACGCTACAAATGTAACTCAGATCATGCATTGTGACTTCTATCAATGTCCCACTAGAGGATACAAATGTTACTGTACTTTCCATACAATGCACATGTTATGAAGTGCAGACATCACTCTCTATATACTAGTCAGAGATCTGCCTGCATCCTGCCTGCTCTATACACTGACCAGAGGGCTTCCTTCTTTCAGGGTCTGCTGTTGTACTTTGAAAATCTACATAAGGTGGGAAAAGTGGGTATGGTATTGGCTGTGCTGAATATTACCTGTCAAAGAATACACTTGAAGTTCATAAAGCAAACAGTTACAATGTCTACTATATGTATGGAAGATTGGAATCTGGACAGTGTTTATGGAATCTGAATCTAAATTTCCAAACAAGCAACATTTAGTTTAAGATACAAGATTCTAATGGGGATCCTTTTTAATTACACTCTGGGTAATTAAAAGAAATCCAGTATTAACTCCATCTTAATGAAGGTTTTTGTTTGGAAATAATAAGTTATCATCAACTTAATTATCAGTTGTGTCATGGTATGTATTTTAAAATTAATTCTGGGCACAAACTGATATAAAAATACTGTAGTAACTTGGGAGCTATTGGCACCTGGGCAAACACCATTTTGACTTGTGTACATACGTATTTAGACATTTTGACCAAAGCACTATTTACCCAGTTTAACATGTACTGTATAATGGTACTTGTGCTGTATGTGTTTAATCGGACTGCATGTGGTTTAGTCTGTTAAACTGTTCTTCTCTAATGCTTTGAAATTGTTATACCCTACTGGATAAACTATATGTTTGGTATGATCTCCAGTTCTTTTGTAAAAAATGAATATTAACCCAGTAGAAGGTAATGGCAACCTGAGTAAATCTGAATGTTTGATAAACATCGTGGCTACGTCTAGACTGGCATGATTTTCCGGAAATGCTTTTAATGGAAAAGTTTTCCATTAAAAGCATTTTTGGAAAAGAGCGTCTAGATTGGCACGGATGCTTTTCCACAAAAGCACTTTTTGCGGAAAAGCGTCCCTGCCAATCTAGATGCGCTTTTGTGCAAAAAGGCCCCGATTGCCATTTTTGCGATCGGGGCGTTTTTGCGCAAAACAAATCTGAGCTGTCTACACTGGCCCTTTTGCACAAAAGTTTTGCGCAAAAGGACTTTTGCCTGAACAGGAGCATCATAGTATTTCCGCAAGAACATTGACAATCTTACATGAGATCGTCAGTGCTTTTGCAGAAATTCAAGCAGCCAGTGTAGACAGCTAGCAAGTTTTTCTGGAAAAGTGGCTGATTTTCCTGAAAAACTGGCCAGTCTAGACACAGCCCAACTGTTTATCTTTACAATAACTGTGCTTTCCCAGATTTTCAGTTGTTGCCAAGAAGCATTTGCTATAGCAGGGGTTGAAAATGTCCCTAGAGCAAGGGGGTGCAGTCTCACGCCCTGCCAGACAGAGAGACCCACAACTGCCTCCTGATGGGCAGAATGGAGACACCCACTGGAAGCGGGGGAAGGGGGGGGGGGAGACAGGAAGCAGGAAGTGAAACTATAAAAGACCAGCCCTCTAGCTCAGCTAGGGAAGAGCTGCCAGAGGAGCAAGATGTCTCTTCCTCACTGCTAGGGCCTGGAGATGACAGAGAGCTGCCAGACAATCAGAGCATCTCTCCCCAAGTCCTGAAGCTGGGAAGAGACTGTTGCTGTGCAGGAGACCCAGCTGGACTGCCAGATACCAGTGACACCAATGAGCTGTTAGGGCTGCCACTTTCAGTTTACCCGAGGGAGATGCAGGAGAATCCCAGAACTCAGATACCCCCAGATGGGGAGGGTAGGAAGGAGCCCAGGGAGCTGAATAGGGTTTAGCTGTGGGACAGTTGATAAACTGGACAGCACTTTGTGGGTGGAGCCCCGCTTACCTAGTGGCGGGCTACCCTGCCACTGATAGGACATAGACTGGAGTGCAGTGGAGCGGAAGGGCCTGCGTCCCTCAGCCCTGGACATTCCAACCCCATGATACTTCCCCATGATAGCTCGGAGGCCTGGATTGATCTGCTGCCGCTGGAACTAAGGTGCCAGACACATTTGCTATAGCACCTGCCTGGGAGCTAATTCCCCAGTAAAGCACAAGTAGAATGCTGACTGCTGGCTGCCCTGCCTTGATAGAGGGACTTGGGCAGTGAGACTGATAACTGTCTGGACTGGTTGCCAGCCAGGCCTGGCTAACAATTGGCTGTCCCGCTCTGACTGAGCATGTGGGACAGAGAGACTCCCTGCTGCTCAGCCCTGCTGCTAGAGCCCCGTGACCCTCACTGATTCCCTGGGACTGTGTTGCTTCAGGAGGGAGTTGAGCAAAGGAGATGGGGTCTCCCACCCAGCCAGACTTCAAGGGCATCTTACAGTGTCCTTTGCAATTTCTATTTCTGGAGCAAGTCGGAGCCAGTTCAGTCTACTTGTTCAGGGTACAGTAACCTACTGTACGTGCCAACTGCTGGCAGCTCCAAGAGACCATAGAGCATCCATTGATCACTTGAGCACCCGCTACACTCCCTTCTTTGGGTATACTCCTTTCCTCAGCTGGGAAGAATGGAGAAGGAGCAGTTACTGTTGCTCTGCCTCATGAGACACCCACAATACAGGGAAGCTCTTTCAGGGGCTTGACCCTAGGGCTCCTTAGAGCTGGCAGAGTGAAGAAAACAGATCAAACTGTGTCCCACAATCAGCATCACTAGCTGTTCAGTTGCTTATTTGAATGGCAGTATTTGCTTTGGTGGATTGTCAGTGCTGTGATTTAGTGCTGATATCCTTCCCCAAACAGCAGGCAGAGGGAGACTGTCACCTCTGAATTTGGATCTAGAATTTGAGACAGTATGCATGTGTAGCAAGTTATAGCACTTTATAGACAGCATGGAAGTTTGTGGCAAGTCTTACAAAGGAGATATTTGATTTTCAGAAAGAGCATTTAGACAACAAGTGTGTGTTTGTAACTAGATGGAAGGGAGCCAAGGGAGGAAGAGTAATTAGATATAGGGAAATGGAGGGAATTAAGGAAAAGGTCAGAAAAGGACGGGGTGAAGAGAACAAGCTGTATAATTAGAGACACATAAAAAGAGATTTAGAGTCAGGCTAGGCTGAGGCTGGAACTAGTATTGGAAGAGGGAAGAGGAAAAAGAAGGGTTGTTGTAGTTTTCTTTTTAGACTATAAGCTCATTGTCACTGGGTTTGCATCATCCTATGACTTTGTGTAGTTGCAATGTGGCCCTGATCCTGACTGATGTTTTTGGTTGCTACTACTAGTACAGCTAATATGGAATCAGTTTTGTCCAATGGCTCTTGGTGTTTCTTTCAATGTGCTTTATGTCCTGCCGATCTCCTGTTTGCCAGGAATGGAGTGCTAAGTTTCTCTAATACACTGCGTAAAACACACAACTTCATGGAGAGTTGTCTAAAAATTATTCTGTGAGACTGTCCTGACCCTTCCTGTGCAGGTAGTTTAGCAGACTGTTTCATTACTGATCCCAATAAAGCAGGTAAGAAATTAAGGAGACTTACTTTTAAGGGATTTCTTTGTGCACAACCAAATGAGCTGCAAATGCTGAGCCACTTTCAATCTGAAGAAAACCTTTTATGCCCAATCAGTTATGCCAGTCTTCATCACCTGTGCAGCTCTCTCTCAAGCACCTTCATGCTTTATCCAATACTGCCCCTTTTGCATGGGGAGGCATCCTATTAAAAATCTAGAAAGCGACACCACTATCCTCTTAAATCCTTTTGCCCTAAAATCTACAACACACTTGGAAGTGATCAGGCAGGGGGCGAGCAACATGTGCTCATATTGCACACAGGCCCCTACCCATTCAACTGACAGTCTAGAAAAGAGCAATCTGTTAGTGAGACACCCTTTCTGGGTGTCTGGCTGATGAGTCTTGCCCACATGCTCAGGGTTTAGCTGATCGCCATATTTGGGGTTGGGAAGGAATTTTCCTCCAGGGTAGATTGGCAGAGGCCCTGGAGGTTTTTCGCCTTCCTCTGTAGCATGGGGTACAGATCACAGCTAGAAGATTCTCTGCATCTTGGGGTCTTCAAAGTATTTGAAGGCTTCAATATCTGAGATATAGGTGAGAGGATTATTCTAGGAGGGGTGGGTGAGATTGTGGCCTGCACTGTGGGGGTCAGGCTAGATGATCATAATGGTCCCTTCTGACCTTAAAGTCTATGAGAGAGGCCCAAGATGACTATTTAGAATTGAAGCTGACACATCTGTAACTGCACCCAGGTCTTGAAAATTGGATTATGATCCCCTACCAAGATCCCCTATGTTTTAGATAAGTGCGCTATCCATTGGGATGTTGGCAAGCCTCAGCGTGCTTTTTTCTTCATGAAAAAGTTTGAAAGGTTTGAGCATTGTCCCAATGTGGAATAAAACCAAATACTGAAACCTCATAAATCTTTGTGAAATAACATTCTTGGTGGATTCTCTGTGACTTGACCTCTTTACATGAAGATTTGAGGGCTTCAGTGGCTCAGATAGAGGGGCTACGTCTACACTTTGAAGTAGGAATAAGAGATCCTCCGGAAAAGGGCTTTATTCCGGAGGATCGGGCCAGTCTAGATGCTTTTTTCTGGCTTTTCCCCAAGCCGGAAAAAAGCGGTGGACATCTTTATTTAAATCCCACGGGGGATATTTAAATCCCCCGTGGATTTCCCTATTACGAAGTTTAAAATTAGCATGCCCCTTTCGGAAAAGGGGCCAGTGTAGACGTAGCCAGGTTGCGCAAACAACGGCTGTTCTTGTGCAAAAACTTGCAGTGTCTACACTGCACGTATGTTCTTGCGCAAGTAAATTTACAGTAAGGCATCAGAAGAGAGGGCTTCTTGCGCAAGAGTTATTCCTCTCCTCATGAGGAATAAGCCCTCTCGTGCAAGAGCTCTTGCGCAAGAAGGCAGTGTGGACGGGCAATAGGGGTTTTTTGCGCAAGAAACCCCTATGGCTAAAATGGCCATCACAGCTTTCTTGCACAAGAGCGCGTCCATACTGCCATGGACACTCTTGTGCAAAAGCACATCTCTTGTGCAAAAGCACGTGGCAGTGTGGACGCGCTCTTGCACAAGGACATTTCCGCAAGAACTCTTGCGCAAAAAGCCTGCAGCGTAGACGTAGCTTACCTGTTTTCACTTCTCATATGCTGAACTCTTTGGTCTCCTAGGCAGCATCACAATGAAATATTTTTTGAGGACAGGTCAGTTTTATTTATATTTCTTAAACTGTTGCTTCAAAACAGAGGATATGGTGGTTATGGGAGTTGCAATTTAGTTGCCCAAAGATTCTAAAGAGAAAAAGGCATGAAGAATTAAGTATAAAAAACAAATGGTAAAATTGTACCTGTCAAAATGAAATTGGTACAAACCACCTCTGGATAAAAACTAGGTGCTGTCAGAGGTTATCTGATGAAGTGTAAGGAAGCAACAAGCATGTATGGAATAATTAGGCTTTACTAATTCATGTCACTTCCTTCTAGTCATTTGTTTACTCCCCTCTATCAAAATGATCAGACTAATTCCATTAGCTCTTACTATTTTCACCTCAGGCCCTGTCAGCATCACATAGTGACCAGCTAAAAGCATTATTTCTTTCACCACACACTTGCATTAGAAATCAGCCTTCTCAAGTATATTTTAATGAGTGGGTGATATAGCAGTTGGAACATGTGTTTCTTTTAGTACAGCATCACAAGCAGTTGTCCTTGTAGTAGCTGTGTTAGTATATTTTCAAGAACAGGGAAATCCTTAGAGACTTCTTCCCATACCATATTCCACAACACATTTCTTGATCATCAAATGGCATCATGCTCACTGCTGATAATACCTATTTTGGATTTGCAACCCCTGTAAAGACAACTTGATCAAGAGGTACCAAATGTGCACACACATGAAGGAGCAAAATCCAATCCATTGTTACTTAAACAATAGGACAGATATCTCACTGTGACAGCTCTTTTTGCTCCTGAGAAAACAAAGCAGTTGCTTAACTGTGTAGCTGTCAAGTCACCAACTAAATAGATACCCAAATAGTTCTACAATATTCTATGCTTCAGCAGAGGGGATGACATGTCATAGTGTGTGCAGAAGCAATTAGGAAACACTGAACCATGAAGTTAGTGAATTCTTTTAATCTACTGTGCCATCCAGCCTGGAGAGATGAAGAATACATGGCCAGCTACAGAGATCGTGTTATCACCAATGCATTCTGTGTCCTCTTGGTAGGATATCATAGTTACATTTTCAAGATATGGGTGCAGATACAGATGTGTAGGCTTCAGTTATAAATAGACATAGGGCCTCACAGACTGATTGCTTTTTTCTATCTGCCAGTTGCATGGGCTGTGTGAGTGCAGGGCTACATATATTGTGCTCCAGGAGACGTTCTTTTAAAATGTCTCTCTACCCTTTCAAAATGTGAAACAAATAGATAGCAATGAAGTAATCCATTCCTGGTCCTGCATGCAACCTGAAATAATTGCTCTAAGAAGTCCTGTTTATACTAATCCTGAAGCCTAATGATGCTGCCTGAGATATAAACCTTATCTGTGGTGATTATTAATTGCGAGCATTCTAGCACCAACATCAAACTAAAGTGCCACCTTTATTGGCTCTAGGGGTAGACATTAGAATAAGGTGAGTTGGAGTTGCTAGTTGCTCTCAAGTTGTGCTGCACTGTGCAATGGGAAACTAAAAATTCAATCCCACCACTTTCAGATCTTTCAAGTCTCTGCCTGTGCCTGAAATGGGGAGACATGGAGATGAGGTATCCCTTTCTCCCCAGGACATAAAGCCTTGAATGCCACCTTGGTTCCAAAGACACCAAATGCGCATGTCTCCCTAGGTGCAAATGGCCCAAATGTCAGAATTTCCAGCTCTCCATGGCAATTTCCGTAAGGCAGTATTGTATCTTCAGCACCAGAATCTGGAAAAGTGCAAAAGTGTAAATTATTGGGTAGCATGAAATAAATCAAAATTTGTAAACAGAGATCTTAAACTGGAATAGTGTAGGGTGAGTTGGCTTGAAATGATACCTGTGGTAGATGGTGCAGGGTCTTGACTTGGCTGACAAGGAGAAAGATTAAATGAGTTATGAAAATGTCTCTTGTCCAATGCTTTTTGAAAACAAGGGAAGGTTTGAAAGTTCTGTGATTTAGCATGGTTTAGGAACAGGGCTAGAAATAATGTGACAAGTTAAACCACACCATCAGTGACGGGCTTGTTTGTAGCTTGGGCCTTTGGATGCAGTTCTATATAGAGTTTGGATGCAGTTCTATATAGAGTTTACATAGGCTTATAGATTATCAGGACTCAAACCATAGAAAGTATTAAAACAAACTGCATCTGGAAACAAACTGGTAGCAAGCTCAGTCTTTGCAGCACATGGAATATGGAGTAATTTCCATTCACTCATAATACTGAAACACAACATTTGAGAGTCTAATTTGCATCCGAGTTCAGAAACAGGTTTAAAAAATATTCCTGTGGAGTGATTGTAACTGTCAAACCAGGCTGCAACATGAGAATATGCTTCTGTACACGTGCAAGAGAACTCTTACGTTATTAATAGAACCAGGCAAAATTTTCCTGAATTTTAATTTTGAGGAACAAACCTTATTCTCCCAAACAATCAAAGAAACCCAATCAAGCCACTCAAAAAGTGATAAAAACCTTCAGAGATTGTAGACACCCATAGAACTGATTGATTTTTAATAACCATCAAAACTCCTGATTTTTTTTAGTTTAAAAAATAAATTTAAAAAAAATTCCTGTGAATTTTTTACTGTCCCTCTCCCACAACTAGTTCTTGTTATAGGGCAATTCTCCCAAATAGCAGTTTTGATAACATATTATTTTACTTTTCAAATCCTAATATAAACATTGTATAGCCATACTGTAAAATGGTGATAAGCCATTTAATAGCATACAACGTGGATTCAACTCCATAGTCTGCTATTATTACTAATGGGTGGAAGCAAATACCAGATAAAAACACCCCTGAATTTTGTGTTCATTGTAATCCAAACTTTGTTGCTTAAATCCATTTCTATTATTAGGATAGAAATTAAGGATGTTTAAAAGAATTGAAGTATATTTTATCTATGAACAGAAATAAGAATATCATACCTGGAATATAGCTAAATGTTTCTCCATCAGGTGTGAAATTCATAATTCTACTTAATTACCAGTTTCTGAAATCATAACCTTGGCCTCTAACTGCAGTACTATTTTTTCCCTATGTGAACTCTGATTAGTAACTCAACTTGTCATCTGTATAATAATGTCAATTATCGTTTCTTTTTGAAAGAAATCATCCCATAAATCAATTTTCTTTGCTTGTCTGACAACTGAATTATAAAGAGTTTCTTTGGTATATAAATCCTTTATTGTAATGTGAACATATTGTACTTTGTACACCTCCAGTGCATACTTACGGTATTTGTCAGAAGCTAAGTAAAGCAATTGTGAATCAAAGTTTCATAAATAATGTATTTATTTGAAACTAATGGTGGTAACCATGTGTTCACAAATTTTATGACAATTTTGATATTTTAATGGGCCTTTTAATACACAGAGTTATTAAAGTATAATCCACATGAGATTTCCAAGTCATTAGCTCAGTTTCAACCACAACTTCCCCCTCAAGCCTGTAGATATAGAAATGGGAAAGTTGCTAGTAATTGGAGAGATCTAAGCATAACATTAAAAAACTCAAAGAGCCAAACATTGACCTGCCTTTATAGATTACTGTGTTAGACTGAAGTATTCTGAGGTAAAGTCTACACAGCAGATGTCAGGATGCTTCTCAGCTTGGGTAGAGAGATACTCACTAGCTCTGCAAGCTTGTGTGCTTTAGTCAGGTGGCCAGGAAACACATGGCTTGTAGCTTGGGTTAACCTCCTGAATGTGTATTTGGGATTTTTTTATTCAGATGGCTCTGAATTGCCATTGCAATCCCTGGCAAAACTGCTATTTTTAGCATGCTACCTTGAGGAGAGTCATTGTATGTCTATCTATGCAATCTAGGAAGCCTGGTCCCAGCTGCAGTGTAACATGTAACATACCCACAGGGCTCAGTCCTTCTGCTGCTTTCTACTGGGTATAAAACATTGCTACTGTGTAGATCACTGTTACATTCAAGAGTATATGTTTGCAGATGAAGCCCTATGTAAGTTATGTTGAGAATTGCACCATTGTCACTCCTAATTGATCAAAGATTCCTGAGTCATGGCCCCCTAAATTGTGAGATGGGCTATTTATTTACTTTCTTACCTTCTGGCTTTGAGCCTTTATGGTTCACAATTTCAAACTGTTCTCTACGAACATGAAGACTTAGAAATTTCTTTTTAATTACAGAAGATTCTCACCTTTTCTTGTGACTCCAGGAGTTGGAGTTTTAAGAAAAATACCTATTATTGAGAAACTTGTAATAAAATCAGGTTAGTTGGCAGCACTGAGATTGGATGCAATGAAAAACCATGGGATAAAATAGTGAGTCTGGCTAGCTCTATTAATTTTCTTTGTTTTTTTTTCTTTTAAATTATGTTTCTCCCATGGTTTGATAGGTCTTTTGGAGGATGCATTTTTAAAGAAGATCCTAAAGGAAAGAGGGTAGAAATGTTGTGGGCTCAGATGGAGGTGAGTTCCAGGCAGATGGAATGGTGGGGTGAAAGGGCTGAATGTAAGGGGTGAAATCTTAGCCCTGCTGAAGTCAGTGGGAGTTTTGCAAGTGACTTCAGTGTGTCCAAGATTTCACTCAGCAATGAGAAAAAGACAAGAAGAGCTATGTGCCATGAAAGAGGTGAAATGAGAACAAAGTAGTAGGCAGGAGCCGGCTTTGCAGGAATTCCTAGGCTAGCACAAGAAGCTTTAATTTTGATGTGGAATATAAGAATGGATGTAATTAGAGTATACTCACCTCTTGGCCTGTGGAGAGATGATTTGAGAGGATCATTACCCCATCTATCTTGAAGTAGTCATTGGAAGAGAGAAAGTTGATTCTGGGGAGAAATTAGAGTCTGGGGAGAGAGACGCTATAGGACCATCTCAAACCACTGTTTCTTTAGAGCCCTTAGATCAGGAACTTTGTAGTGTGAGTGGGCAAGGGATGGATGTTTGGGGTAATTAGACTCACCTGGGGAGTATCAAGAGACTGATTAGTTAACTAGGTGGGTGACTCCAAAGGAGGCTCCAAGCTCTTCATGGAGAATGCTGCTGACTGTGCTCCTGCAAGGAAGAGCTCTGCTGGGACACAGCTGAAAGCAGGAGGAGCATGCAACCCTAAATGTGTGGGGTCAACAGGTCAGGATGGGAAAGGCACTTCTGAGAAGGCAGGCTGTGAGACTCTAAAATTGAAGGATGAATTATGGGCCAAAGAGACCAGCACTTAAAGCCATAATCATAAATCTGAGGAGTGAGTGGAAAGGGAACTTTTGGGAGTTGAATTATATTGAATAAATCAGACCCCTACAAGAAGAGGTAATTTGTTTCAAAGACCTTTTCTGTGATTGAATTAATTGCAGGAAACTGAGGCAGGGGCTGCAGTGGCATGCTGTGTGACAAGCGGGCATACTCAGAGGCTGCATCTAGACTGGCAAGTTTTTCCGCAAAAGCATGCTTTTGCGGAAAAACTTGCCAGCTGTCTATACTGGCCACTTGAATTTCTGCAAGAACACTGACTTCCTACTCTCTGAAATCAGTGCTTCTTGTGTAAATACTATGCTGCTCCCATTCGGGCAAAAGTCCTTTTGCGCAAAGCTTTTGCGCAAAAGGGCCAGTGTAGAAAGCTCAGATTTGTTTTGTGCAAAAAAGCCCCGATCGTGAAAATGGTGATCGGGGCTTTTTTGCGCAAAAGTGTGTCTAGATTGGCACGGACGCTTTTCCTCAAAAAGTGCTTTTGCAGAAAAGCATCCGTGCCAATCTAGATGCTCTTTTCCACAAATGCTTTTAACGGAAAACTTTTCCGTTAAAAGCATTTGCAGAAAATCATGCCAGTCTAGACGTAGCCAGCGATTATAGACCCATTGAAACAGACTCTAACAACAATACCTCTAATGCAGTGTTCTTTTTCTTAAACTGGCTGGCACCTGGCATTGCAGAAGAATATGCAGGAAATGCTGTGAAGGGCATTTATCATGTAGTCTGTCTTTACAGAAGTCTCTTCCTCAGGCACATAAGTTAGAGGCTCAGTCCTGGAGAGGGTTTATAGTCTGTCTAAAAATGGTTAAATGCTGTCTAATATAACTGTGGATGTTAATTCTCGATATAAGCAGGGTCTGAATCAATACTTCCATTACAGTCAGCTGGAATGGGAAAGGAATTGTTGGTGTGGTTATGTCCACTCTGTTGCTTAGACATGCTAGGTATTCAAATGTTATGTAAATACAGTGCACACTGGCATGGGAAAGAAATCCTGTGTGTGGTTATGTAAATACAGTCCATGCAGTTGCTAAGGCCTGCTAGATATCCAATTGTTAGAATTGTATTTTACCTATTGTAACCAATTTGGCTGTTGGGGCGGGGTCACAAACCACATTAGCTCCAAACGTAGGAATTGTAAAATATGACCACCAATGCTTGCAGTTATTGAGAATGCAGAAAAGCAGACTGTGTTTATCTCAGTTCCACGGAGAGACACTGTCATTATAAAGAATCTCAGATAGACAAGGCTTTTTCTTCCAAACTCTGTGAGGTTAATTGGAGGGGAAAGGTAGAGCTCTGAACCAGGAGGCTACATGCCCTCCAGTTGTGAGCTGTAAGACTGGTTCAACCTGTTTCTCTTCCCCCCTGTTCTAAAACAGACTCCATAAGGAGTTTCTTTATTATTTTAAAATGTTATTCCAGTGGATGCTGGGATCTTTTAGCTAGACTGTGTTGTGGTCCAAGAGCTGACATCACAGAGAGCTGAAATCACTAAGTTTGGCCTAGAGCCAAATCCATTACAAGGCTGGCTGGCAGGAGCAGCAGCAGCAGGTGGCCAGCGGGGCAGCTGGCAGGAGTGGCCAGCAGGAGTAAGTAGCTGGCAGGAAGCTGGGCGGGAGCAGCGGCATGTAGATGGCATTGCCACATGCTCAATGAGTGGAGATATCAGGATGATGTGCCTAGGGACTCTGGGTCTTCACTGACTAGACAGAGCAGTGAGTGGGGTGTTTGAAGTGTGTGGGTGGGGAGGAGCACACTATATGAGAGGGGAAGAATTGCCCTAAAGGTGCCCAGTGGGTAAGTTGGAATTTTCCCAGTTTACTGTGTGGGGGCTTGAGTCAGTTTGGTTACCTTGTTGAAAGAACCTCCCTACATACTGAATGTGGCCCTTCTGGCTGCAGACTGCTACCGGCAGAAGGGTTACATCCATAAAAATAGCTAGCCATAAAAATCCTACTAAGTTCTTGGTCTCAGTAATATCGTATAACAGTGAGTTCCATAAACTGATTATACATTGTGTAAAGAGGAATTCTCTTTTATCAGTGTTCCTTTTATTTCTGTTTTCTTGGGTGTCCCTTATTCTTGTGTTGTGAAAGAGAGTAGATAGAAGCTCCTGATTTACCCTAATAACATTATTATATCCCCTCTTGTATGTTTCCTCTTTAACAAAAAGCAGCTTCATTCTTTATACTCCTTTCCATAATGAAGATTCAAATCTCTAATTTTCACTGTATAGCTCTTTCATTTTTTGCTGTTTCTTTCCTGAGATAAATTGCTGAGACAAGCACACAGTTTTCTAGGTGCAGCATGCTGTAGATAGAATGGCATATATAGCATTTCCAGTATAATGTTTCATTCTAATTTCTTCAGATTTTTTTTCTATTCCTCTCTGCACTGTCCTTAGCATGCCAGGGAGGAATTTGAGGAGTGGACCAACATGGTCCAATTGAGAGGTGGGATAAAGGGATTTTATTTTTTCGACAGAATTGAATACTATGCTCTGGTTCCCCAAGAACACAGAACTGGTCGTTAACACAGTGCTTCAATTTCCTGTCATAGACATAGCTTGTGAATATGCCAGTCTTCTCCTTCAGAAGCCTCACAGATTTATGCCCTTTCAGCATAGGCTTATACCCCACCTTGTGACAGTGTTAAATAAGGTTACATATATATTGATCAAACTAGGACAAAGTAGAGTTATTTTTACCTCCCCTTGACACAGAAGCACAGGTGGATAAATGATGTGAATTTTTAAGGAATATTTTTATACCAGCTGCCAAAAAATTTCACATATAACACAGAGGCCACTTTAGCATACCGTTTCCCTCTGAGATTTCTGAGGAGAAGAATATATTACGAGTCTGACAAGAGCCTCTTGTTGCTAGGTGTACATTTCAAGTTAATGAACAATACCTTCAGGGCATCTCAAAGCATTTGGAGCTAGGTGGTGAGGCTGTGTGTGTGTGTGTGTGTGGTTTTTTTTTTTTTTTTTTAAAGCAGAGAATTTTAGCATCCACCCTGGGAAACAGGAAAACAAATATCTGCTAGGACTACATATACGTACACTGCTAGACTAGTAAAACAGTAGACCTTTCCTAAGAGTCAATTCCTTACAGTGAAGTTAGGATTCTGTTGCAAGGTAGCCCGTTAATATGTTTGCTGAAAAGCTCTCAGAGGCTGAGAAACTAAGCAGGTTTGGGCTTCAAAAATGATTTTGTATTTTCAGCTGGAATCTGTTGTTAACTTTCATTTTGTATGAAAATGAAGGTCACGGTGCAGTCTACAGCTCTTTAAATAAACGTTAATTAAAAATAAAATGCAACCATGTTTGTGTCTCAGACTCATCTGCTTTCTTTTGGAAGAGGCCTGACTCTGCTGCAAACAGATTATCCAGAGTTTCCTCTTGACTGTAGTGGGCTTTGGGTCAGGGTAGCTATTTACAAGGAGGAACACAGGACAGTGGTGGGAGGATGGAAGACAAAGTTAGCCTGTGCCTGCTCCAAGACTTTGGCTCAAAAACCAAGATAAAGAAGTAGCTCTGCCCTCTAAAATCAATGGGAAGAAGCAGGTAGGAGTCATGCCATGAAGGGACTGGGGACTTCTGAGCTGGCTGTGTGCCATATTGTCCTACTTCCACCATTCTTCAGCTCTGCTGCTGGTGGGCCTGTGATGTAATACTGAGATCGGCTGTGCTGAGTTTCACCTTCTGCAGTCGCAGGGCAGAGATACAATTTCTCTTTTCTCTCCCCAGTAGATTAAGGGGGAAGGAGAGACTCGGAGTGCCCAAAGGACTGCTAAGAGCTGTGTTCAGATGGGCAAGGGGCTCACAGCTAGGCAAGGGAGCAGGAAGGTGTAGGTTTCACTGTATTAATCTCCACTGTATTTCGCTGGTGGCCTCTTTATGAAGTTTGGATTGCTTAGAATATAGACTTATATGGACACCTACTCACCAGAATCAGCTTGGCTATCTTTAGCCACATGACCATGTTTCTCTCATCAACACAGTTGGTTTAATAAAAGACATTACCTCAGCTATCTTGTGTGTCTGATCAAATCAATGCCATTTAAACTGGATGGTGCCCAAAACTTGTACTACATTTATTCCTCCCAGTGAATCAACTTGGCTCTCTGAGTTTATTCTGACAGGTGACATACAATGTTTCATGAAACAGGCTTTAGAAGGAGTGAAGTGTGTGGGTGAGAGCACAGCTCTATCTAATCTCATAGTGGGGTTCTAAACAATGTGAAAACTGTCTTCCTGCTTTGCCCCTTTTGACTATAACTATGCAGCCAGATGAGCTCTGAGCTTCCGGCTAACTTTTGCAGAGGGGCACTGACCTGTATTAGGGACTGTACAGACTTTACCCCTATGAGGGAGCTTATGGAAAGAGTGTTCCTCACGGAAAGAAAATCTCTTCCCATTGTGCAAAGAGAGTGTGTTTGCACGCTTCACCATGCTTTTGGATAGGGTAGAACCTGCCTTATTGTGGTGATGATAGTAAGGGACACACACATAAGATGCTAGCCATACAATCCTCTGAGGACAGGTGTTGTGAATGCAAGAGGCCCTGACCCAGGACAAGTTTCTAATACTCTCCCCATCCTGTGCTTAATAGTCTTTAAAAATCATGAAGAGTCTCTCTCGGTGGTACTTGTATTCAGCTTTATGTAGTGCCCTTTTAATTCTTCCATTTGAAGATGATAATTCATTGTAAATTGAAGAAGGAGCTCTCCCTTTTTGGTCATGGATAAAGGAAACAATAAAAATCAATTGTTTATTGAAGAAATCAATAAGAAAAATCAAGAAAATATCTATGCACTTTCAGGTTTCCCCCTTATGAGTATGAATTTCCTGGTTCAAGAAGTTGGGGAATGTGAAAGATTATTTTGGAAAGTAGCTCAGGGCTTTGCTTTTTGTGGGAGTAGAAAGCAGATAACGATATGACTCATAACATTAGTTCAGTGTGAGGAAATCTTTGTCTGATGAACATAGATCAACATTCCCCTCAGAGAGCTAATGTGTTTCTATAATAGGACATTAATTTGCGGCTAGATCATTTTATCAAGAAGTCAAAAATTAGCAAAATATACTGTTTTGTCCCTAAGGCTAGACAAACTCCTGCTCTCCTGGAAGTCAGGATCAAAATTCCTTTTGATTTCTACACAGCAGCTAGGAGCATACCTCGCAGTTCACACAGCCAGTCACATGCTAGCTCTACATGAGTTGGTGTGCTAAAAATAACTTTATGGATGTTGTGGGATGAGTGACAGTGTGGGCTAGCCATGCAAGTATGGAACCAGGGGGTAGAATGGTCTGTACTAGGATGATTAGCCTGTGCTGCAGCTTCCACACTGCTATTTTTAGCATGCCAGCTGGAGCAGAGCTGACGTGTCTGTCTACCCAGGCAGGGAGGCACACTCCCAGAGGCAGTGAAGACATACTCAAAGAAGCCACCTGACCACTCATCTCACAAGCATGCAGCTTTGACAGAGCAGAGGGCACTAACCTCCTGTTTTCTCCCTTCTGCAAATACTTCTCTCTGTTTTTAGCTTTACTTTCCCTGCCCCCTTTGCATTAAAAGATGAGATGCAGGAGAACAGAAATAGAGATGTAAATGATTAGCATGTAGAAGAGCAGTAGAGTAGGACACCTGGGCTTATTGTAATGTCATTTATGTCATCAATTCTCTCCCTCTATCCATAACACTTTTACAATTATGTTGTGCGTGATGGCCCGGCCTGGCTGCCTACACATTACTTCAGGGGGAATTCTGAGCCATTGTATACACATAGAATTCATGTTTCCTTGAATATTTTTTTTTCTCCGCAGAATATTCCAAATTTCCAGCTAACAAATTACAGCCGATTAGAGTAACCGTAAAATGAATGTTAGTCTTTTGTGTGACTCTACCTCACATTTACTTTTCTACAGTGCTTTAACCGACTCTACAACAGTCCGTGACTAGGAAGTGTTCAGATACTAAGGCTATGGGTGCCGTATACAAAAACCCAGATTTTGAAGATCACTAGTCAGTGTCTTCTTATAGCCAGACAGCTGCTGAGAGAATCCTAAATGTTCTGAATTATAGCATGGAGCAGGCACACCAGCCTGGGATGGAGCACACATAGTGGGCTGTCCTAAAGCTTTGGGAAGCGGTAAAGTCAGGTTTGGGCCACAGGAACTACAGAAGTGGGCTCTTCACAGCCCCTGGGCCTCTCCAATGCCTTTACCTCTGTTCCACAAGTTGAACATTTGTTACACGCTACTGAGTCACTGGCCACTCTGGCCTCCCATTCCTCTTTAACTGCCACATTCCACCTGCTGTCATCCTCACTTCAGCTGTATCCCCATATGGCTTTCCCTTTCTCTCACTTCTGCGCCTGTGGGGGTTACTTCCTCATAAAATTGTCATTCTATTCATCCTTTAGATTAACCTCTTGCCATTTTGTGTGGATTTGCTGAACAGCACGCTTCCTCCCAGGCAGAGTCTCCAGGAAGTCAATGAGGAATGCTTGCAGATCTCTTTATGGATCAGAACGTGGGACTGTAAAAGGGTCTGAAAATACTCAGTAACTGAGTTCACTGAGACTTTACATGATGGAACCAGAGCTTGGTGGTGTAAACTGAGGGTGACAAGGAGTTAATCCTTTTCAAGTCTGTAAAACTACTATCATGTTTTAGGAGCTATCCAAATGATAGTAACCAAATGCAGTTTTAATTGTATAAATTAAGCCCCTGTTGCATTATTTTCTTGCTACTAATGTCCTCTCTACTGTTCTTGTGATAGTGAACCCTCATTGCTTGGTGACAATTGTAGAAATGTAGGGATGGAAGGGACCTTGAAGTCATGTACTATGGCAGGACAAGGTAAACCCAGGCCATCCTTGACAGATTTTCATCCAACTTATTTTTAAAAGCGTCAAATAATGGGAACTTCATGACCTCCCGTGATGTAGCTCCACTACAGCAATCTAACTAGCCTGAGCTGGCCTGACAAACAATATGAAAATTGCAAAAATTGCAGAGAATAAAAATCACCTAAACAGCTAGAGGAACAGCCGGCCTGTTTCAGATGGGGATCCATTGTCCAAACCTAAACCAGATATTTTGTGGTTTGAAGTAGTTAATATTTTTTCTCCCAAATTTCAGTGGGTTCCAGTAAGCCCAGAAATGCAGGAAGCAAAATATCTTCAGACTTTTCCAGCATTATTTGACCAAAAGCTCCAACTCTTAAGAACCGATTGTAATAAGAGAGTCACCCCAACAGTGCAGGCTGAAGGGCTGCTCATAGTTCACCTAATCAACTAGACTCTTACATATTTATTTAAATAGAACTCAGTCTCCTGAACTTTCATGACCCAGTGATGATAAATGATACATGGTACAGAAGGCTAGCATCAGTAGCTTCTGCTGCTGTAGTCAAACTGAATAAAGGCCAATCTCAAATTTCAGTGTCTCATGATAAAAACATTCATTGTTCCTAATATTTTATTTCCTTAGGAGTTACCCTGTTCATGTCTCTGTGTGTAAGCTGCAAGAGTTCTGTTGCAGTCCTCTCCTGTTAGTTCAGGATCGTTTCTTGGTCAAGGACTTGTGTTTGAAACATTCATGAGATAATGAAGATTTTATTGCGTGGGATAGGATAACTCATTGCATAACAGTATATGAAATTCTAGTCTAGCAGAGCAGCCTCCTTCCTCACTGGAGAGTTAGGGGGGCACTACATTCCCATACTCCCACACCTACTCTGACCCCCTTGCTGGAATTACTGGGGCGGGACCAGAGTATAAAAGGATGGCCCTGAAGCTCAGTTGAGCTAGAGGTCCAACTGTGGAGAAGGATGGCCCTGTTGTGCTGCAGCACCCAGGAGAACATTCCCTGGCCCTGTACACAATAGACTTTGAGGAGGAGTTGCTGGAACCACCATCAGCTGTGTACTCTGAGAAGCCTGAGACTCACTGGAAATCAGAGGTACCAAGCCCCAGGAAGGAGCCCAGGGGCATCTGATAACTGGCCAGCTGCTGAGTTAGCTGCATCTCAGTTGGCATGTTGTAGCTGGATCTTGGGCTGGGGCATGGTGGAATGGGATGGGCCTGCATCCTCCTCCGACCCTAGCCTGGGGGTGATCGACTCCTTTGCCTGGAGGCCTGTGCTCTTGGAAAAACCCCTTACTAGCTTCCCCAGGCTGCCTGCTAGGGTGCGAACCTCTGTTTGAGCCCTAGGCTGGGTTGGCACTCCCTTTTTACCTGTTTCTGTGTGTGTTTGCTGGCTGCCTGAACCCTCAAGACCAGGCTAAAGCATGCTTCCTGTTTGACCCTGCCCAACGGGCTAGAGTTGCTTGACAGCCTGTTACTTGTTGTCAAACAAATTGTGGGGCTGTGAACTAGAGTGCCCGTAGGGCTTTGCCTGCCCAGTGGCAAGAGCCTAGAAATGTAGACTGCTGACACATTGGCCTCACCGTGGTGACCCAAAGCCGATGATGAAACCTATAAGACAATCAAGCAGAGTGGCCATGCTCCCCATTGGTGAGGGGGCATTACAGCAACTTACTTAAAATAAACATGGTCTGAATATTTAAGATTCCGAGAGGTAGCTGTGTTAGTCTGTAACTTTAGAAACAACGAATATCCTGTAGCACAGGGCTACTCATTTTTATGGTCTGAGTAGTATGTAGCTTTCTAGGGAGACATGGCAAGTGGTCTTTACAGGCACTGGATGTACAGTTTGTAATAATTAGAACCAATATCATGAATAATGGCAAAGAAAAGTACTATTCTGAGGACTTATTGCTAGCAGTGTTAACACTCCACTTTGCTATCTGAGAGATCTAGAGCCCACCTTTTATTGTTTCTAATGAAAAACATACATTACATGGATCATATTGAGGATTTTCTTGTATTTTGAGATGCAGAAGGAGTAGAATTTGGTTTGGTATGTCCTTAGGCTTTGTTACTTTGAATGAAATAGTACCTGGCTCTAAACCACTGTTAGGTTTTTTATGTCTTTTATGCAACAGCAGTTGGATTGTTTGAGCTTTGCAAAATCAGAATTATTCCTGTTTTCCTATTATACAGATGTTCTTGGCTTGTCCTAATTATCCTCCCAAACTTTGATCTGAATACAATGGGACTCCGCTCACAACCAGCACCTTGCCTCATTCTCTCTGATGTCAGCTAAAATGAATATCTGTATAATAGTGCTTGTCTATAAATAGACAACAGTTCAGAGGCTGCAAAGACGTAAACTTGCTTCTAACCTGATTCAGCTGCTGTTTTTAATCACTCTCACTTTCTGGATCTTCTTTTCAATTAACTTTATATGTAAAAGTTAAGTGGGCCTATTGTGCTACTTAAATAACAATACCCCCTCTGAAATGATTTTGGCTTAGGAGTTTATGGCATGTACATCTCTAGTAAATGATACACAAAATGATGATGGAATAAAAGGACTTGCTTCCCAGATTATTACAAATCAATCTGGTAATTACAAAATGAAGGCTTTGCATGTGCTTTCAAAAAAACATTGAACCACAGGGCAGTTACTTGCTATTAGGTAGCCAGCTTGGTAACTAATATATAATGACCTGGCAGATTGCTGCACAAAGACTTATGTTTTTGCTTTGCCTGATTAACCAGGAAGCCTATTATCATTTTACTAGTGCCTGTTATTCTACTGGTGTATGTATATATCCACTAAACAAACCATAAAACATGACATAATGTAGATGTTTCAATTTAGCATGCGTATTTGCTAGAATAAAACACCACTTAAGAATTATGTAGGCTTTCACCACATTTTCTTTGAAATTAAAAGTGCCTTATAATTAGTGTCTCCTGCACAGAGAGAAGTTGTGTTGAAGATATTGTACATAATAACAGTTTGTAAGAGAATACATCACTCACTTTTCTAAGGTGGAGAAGTTATACAAACAAAGAGAAGGAATAAAGAAGCTCAAACTGACAGGCATGAATTTATTAGAGAGAAAGAGAGAGAGAACAACAGATGCTAAAAGGGGTGTTTATTCTTCAGCATGGGAGAAATATAATTCTCAAGTGGGCAGATGTCCAAGGAGAATTATTTCTACTACATTAATGAGATGCTTAAAAGATTATCCTGAGAATCTCAAAATTTCTCTTTTGAATGTCTATTTTCATTATTTGTCTCTTTCTAAATGGTTGCTTTGTTGCTGCAAGGAACATAAAGTGTTAGCGTGAATGTCTTTGAGTAAAAATAGATGCTGGAGGGACTGCTGGGATGGATCACAAAGAAATGTAGAACCATTTTTAGTTAAAGTGAGTCAAATATTTGTTCAAAGCTACTGATTTCTTTTTTATGTAACACTGTTCTTGACAGTCCTATAACTAAAGAGTCTAAAAGCCTTTCTTTAAATAATAAAATGTTCCTTTTTAGAGGAATCAGAGGGCCAAAAGGACATAACAAGTTGCCATTCTTAGGAATTTTGTTGTATACTTTGTGGAGACTGGATATTGACTCAGTTGTGAGCCACACATCGAAGCGTAACTGGTAATGCACATTTCAGAGGGTGATGTTCATATTGTGGCAGATCATCCATCCTTCTAGAAAGACCTATGTAATGTCCTGATAATATTCCCAACCAATAATTGAGAGGAATCAAAGAAGAGTATGGCTCCAGAGAACCCATCCATATTTTAATATGGACTCAATGCATTCTGGGTGATGGCCTTGGAGTTTATTCATTGTGTCTGCGTGTTTCTGTATTGACTACAACTGATATCTCATTATAAAGAAATGCAATGCAATGTAATGTAATGCTCTCGAGTGCTTTACAAACATCCATATTTTATTAGAAATGATGCCAAGGCACAGAGGGATTGAGGTACAGAGGCACAGAGTCAGGAATCAACTCAGGCATTGTGCCTTCTACGGCAAAATCTTAAAATTGGATCATATTCCTTCCTGGATACTACTACTTAGTTACTCTGTCAGTGGCAGGTATTTCTCAAAGACCCCTGAGTGATGCAGGAAGGTTAAGTGGACACTGGAGGATCCAACCATGGTGACTAAAATCAGATGACTGGAGAATAGCTAATGTGACACCAATGTTTAAAAAAGACTTCAGAGGTGAGTCTGGCAGTAACAGGATGGTGAGCATACCGTCACATCCAGGCAAATTGCTTGAAACTAGTAAAAAACAGAATTATTAGACACACAGATGAACACAATGTGTTGGAGAAGAGCCGCCACAGCTTTTGTAAAGGGAAACCATGCCCCACCAATTTACTAGAATTCTCTGAGGTTATCAACGAAAATGTGGAGAAGGTTTCTCCTGTGGATGGTGTGTTTGTACTTGAAAAAAGCCTTTGACAAGGTCTCTCACCAAAGACTCTTAAGCAAACTAAGCTGTCATAGGATAAGAGATGATCATAATGGTCCTTTCTGACTTTAAAGTCTATGAGTCTATAAGAGGGAAGATTTTCTAATGGCTCAGTAACTGTTTAAAAGACAGAAAATAAAGGTTAG